>NC_083340.1:17295189-18495189 GCF_019175385.1 Lycium barbarum | reverse complement strand
ATGGATCACATCGCTGAAGATATAAAAGACGGAGAAATCGACGGATCATCGAATGATCGACGGTCCGTCGATCTTGCTATCAGGGGCAATTTTGTCAGTCACTGCTGTGCGTTTTTGGAGCCTATTTAAAGAACATTTTAGGTTATTTTTGGGGCCAGTTTTCATTTTTGTGCACGTGAACAAAGTTCCATTGGTGGGTGAGCATTGATTACTTCACTTTTGGAGCTTAGTGAAGACAATAAGATTCCATTTTCCATCATCTTTATCACACTTTGTAAGCTTTATGTCTCATTTATTGCTTACTACTTTTGAGACCATTATGTGTGAGTAGTTTTCTTTAATCAAAGTCGTGGACCCAAATGTTGGGTGTTATGTAATGGGTGTCTAACATTGTATGTAATGATGTGTTTTATTATTTCTCACATTCATTGTTAGTTAGTGGTTGCAAACACTTGCTTATGCACAAACCCTAGTTTATTTGGAAAGATGAACTAGGGTGTGATTTGAAATAATATAACAAGGACTCAGGGCGCTAAACCTCGTTTAATGAACTCACTTAGGGATAAGATGAGTTCTACTTGGCATATTTAATCGATCTTACTTACAACTTTTCTACATTTGGAAAAATCATGAAAATAAATACTTTCTAACTATTGGAAAATATTAGGAAGTGCATTAGAGATTAAGTGCATACAAAACCCCGACCCATTAGAAATATATCATATTGATACCCATAGCATAACATCTAATCACCGCGGGGACACAACTTTGGTTCTCCCAATCCGAACAAATTCCAAATACTTCAAAATAGCGAATACAAACCAAATCTCTCCTCTATACTATTCGGAATAAAATTAAAGTTTCTAGAGATTATTTACATAAATAATTAGTACCTTTTTCTCTCCATATTCCCTGTGGAATTCAACCCCAACCTTGTTTGGGTTACTATATTTGACAACTTCCGCTTTACGCCATTAATAGGTGTAATTTGAGCGTATCAAGAGGTATGCGAGGTTGGCTATAATCGGGGTGAGGAGCATAAATATAGGCCGAAAAAGACTCTGTGTGTGTGGGGGGGGGGGGGGGGGTTAATTAAACAGGACACGACGCAACTTTAGCTTATTGAAGACATGACCCTAGATAGAAAGATGTGCTGGTCGATGATTAGGTTAGAAGTTTAGTAGGTAGCCGGGTGTTCTTCTTAATAGTAGTATTAGTTAGTAATCGTGTGTTGTAAATCTTACGAAAAATACATGATCACGAACATTATAGGAATCCTAGAAAGGTTGAGGCATGTCAATTAAGACACTGTCCTTAAGGATATTTCACCCGG
This sequence comes from Lycium barbarum, assembly GCF_019175385.1. Classification (NCBI taxonomy): domain Eukaryota; kingdom Viridiplantae; phylum Streptophyta; class Magnoliopsida; order Solanales; family Solanaceae; genus Lycium; species Lycium barbarum. Next base: position 18,493,856 of record NC_083340.1, on the reverse strand, counting down.
TATGGGTGTATCCTCCAGGATTCAACAAGCTCTTCTAGTACAAAACTAGGAGCCATAATCTAACAAAGATTTATTCTAAAGAAAACCCAACACACACAAATATGAGAAGAAGATTTTATCTTGAAGAAAAAGATGTCTTCATTTGTCATAGCTATGAAGCTCCAACGGACATAAAGATTAATGTCAATAAAAAGGCCATGGATTAATATTGATAAAGAGGAGATTAATAAAAATGAATTATGTTTCAATTTCCAAAAGATTAACATTAAGAATTAAGGAAAAATAATGGTCACTTAATGCTATTCAAGTCAAATGGCCGGCTATTGGATAACTAATGATATGCTAAAGATGCCAAATTATTTGATAACGTTAGAATTGTTTTACCAACCATTCTTTTTTTGAGATATTAATAAAAATTCTTCAACAATTCCCCATATATCTAAAATAATAATAATAAAGAATAGAATGAAATAAGAAGTCTTGATGGGGTTTCACATATCTCAAACAGAAAGAAGGAGAAAAAATATTTTGCTGGGTTTCCACATATGAATACAATGCATTGAATCTGGTGTCGCGTAGACTATGAACCAGACCTAGATAAAATAAGATTATACTTACAGAATAATTGGTGAAGTTTAGAACTTCTATGAACCAAAAATTCTTTTGTAAACCCATCGTCTTATTCTATCACATCATACCCCCACAATCTTTGTCGCTATCGCAGTTTTGCGCTAAGAGGCCATGCGCGTGTCTTGGTATTCATGAGTGCTCTAGAAATCCGTCACAACTTCATAGAAGCGGCACCACTCCACACTCATACAGGTCTACCCATCAAGTGTACTCTGCAGAGCAACACACCACCTATTGTGTACACCTAATTTTCACCTCATAAGACGCGTATTTTAATTTTCAAAATTCCCAAGTCCAAAATGGAGTAAGGATACACTCTTAAAAATCAAAAATTCAAAAATCCCGAGAAAATTACAAAATTGGGCATTTAATTATTATTTCATAAAAATTGACAATTACAAGAAAATTGCGTGTTATTTACTTTCACAAATATGATCTGAAAAGAAGATATGTATGCTGCTCCGTCTAACTCAGAAAAATTGTTAATTAATACGACGTATGAATTAAGGCTCATTTTGACCGTATTTTCACATTTTTAAATATTGCTCGGAACTATGTCAATATGGGGCATGTTTTAAAGCTTGTATTTTAAAACTACATATTATAAATCTTGTTTTCGTCAAAAAGTTATTTTATGAGGAAGTTTTAGACGAATACATTTTTAAAGAATATGCATTTTATTAAATGAGTACAATGTTTGGAAGGGTTAATTAAAAGGGGGAGTGAAAGTTTAATAAAATAAAACTTTCACCCCCACCCCCCCTTTTCATTTTGAATGCCCGACCTTTCCTTCACCTTCTCAGGCGATTTTGCGATTTTTTCTAGGGTTACCTATGGCGATCAATTTCACGACCAATCCATGGCTGTTTTACGCTGGATTGCTGAGGGTTTTGTTCCTAGTCATGAGTTCCTCGCAATTCCAGGATAATTTCGTGTAATTTTCATTTAGGGTCTCGAATTTTATTTAGGATGTTGCTCGGGTCTTTTCACGTACGTAGTAGCCATGGGCGAGACCTCGAGCCTTTAGCCAACTTGTGCGCTACGTACAAAAGGTGAAGGACCTAGGGTAATTTCTTATAAGATCCTTTCAAAAATCGAGTACTATTTTTGGGAGATTTTATCTGCGTGGGTATGATTGTCCCGTTAAAATGTGTTGAATTTGTTTTATTTGATGACTAGGTGTACTATCCTAGTATTTGACTGTTTTATTAGATTTTATTTGGATTTTTAGGGTACAGTTTGTTAGATTTTTTGTTGTATTATGTGATTTAATGTTGATTTCTGATTTGATATTGTACGAATTAGTATAAAATTGTTGAAAATTCGTGTGTCCTTTGCTAAATTTGAACCGATTTAAGATAAGGTTTTGGAAATTGGGGGGAATTCGGGTAAGGGAAGAAGCCTAGAACCTTCCATTTTAGTCCTTACTCTCTTTTTGTGCTATAAATAGAAGGGTGGGATGACATTTTGAAGGGAGAGAAAAAGAAAAAAAAAAGAGTGTTTTCAGAGAATTTGAGAGGATTTTTAGAAACCTAAATTCTAAGAATCCAAGTTTTTCCTACTATAAAAACATTACTACTATAGAAATAGTATAAGATATATAGATATACTATAAAGAATACAAAAAAAATACACTACATTATACTAAAAAAAAAAAAGCAAGGGCTGTTTTCAAAGGCTGAGTGTTGGTGTTAAAGCATAATGATCCAATCCCTCCATTTTGATCTTTAGGTTGCCCCCACAGAAAGGTAATATTCCTATTCTATCCTATTTCATTTCTGTCCTAGCTTATTTACATGTATTGATGTGTTTATGATTGTTTTAATGTTATCTTAGTTACTGTTTTATAGAACTATTAAGATTACCTTGTTATGATGACAATATAATGAAGTTTCAAAAGATTTTGTTGACTAGTAGGTATTAAGGTTAAGACTGGTTTAAAATGAAGTAAATTTGCTTGTTGGATCATTAGTTACTGTTACATTGGCATGTTTGAGGGTTCCAAGGCACATTTTTCCATTTTTGTGTTGTTTTACTACTGTTTAAGAATTATGTGTTCTTTTGGTTTTGTGTTGATTTGTTTTAAGTTAAAATTAGATCATTAATCGAAGGTATAATGATCATTAGACAAAAGTATAGGTATTAAGTTTGATTTATGGTTGGTTGCCAAATGCTCTTTGCTTAAAATAGTTTTAGAAACCTGATAAGTTGAATCTATGTTCTTATCTTTATTGTTAATAAGCTAAAATCTAGTCTAAATGATGATGTAAATACCTTTTGAAATGGTTAAATAACTTTCAAATCAGAACTGGTTAAAAATGGAACTTGAGTCTATGATTTTTCTTTGGGTTAGCCTGTTTGTGCACATTTTTTGGAGTCTTAGAAGAATGTCATATGTTCTGATCTTGTATGGTCCTTATGGATTGATTCTGCGCTAAAAATAACTTTAAAAACTAAAATGTGTTGTTTGTTTCTGTATATCCTTCACATATATTTGGACTAGAAGGTATTTGAATCTTTGTTTGCTTGTTTTATCTATGTTGGACTTGTTCTCCTACCCTTTAAAGATTGAATCTTTTCAAAATTTGCAAAAAATAGCTTTCAAAAGATCAACTAGCTATAAAATCTTGTGAACCTTTAAAACATGAACCTCTGATTTTCTCTTTTTGACTAAATAACTGTCAAAGCTATAATAAAGAAGGACTTATGTGCTTTTGTTACTGTTTTGCTTCACTTGTATACATTTTGTCATCTTTGAATCTGGCTAAGCCTTAGAAAAAGTAAAGAATGAATCTCTTAACTTGCTTTGTAGATTCTGAAATTACTAAGTATGGTTGGAAGCCTCTCAAACCAAGAATCTGTTTAGAAAATAGGAACTTGATGGATTTATAGCTTGACATGTTGGTTTTAGAGTAGTTTGAGTCTTCTTTGGTCTTGTGTGTGTGTTTAACCACTTGTTCTAGGAACTGTCATAGGAAGCAAATAATAGGGAATGAGAGAACTTGTTTTCTTTGTTTAAAATTGAGAATCAGAGGCCTAGGCTAGTGTCTTTGGGATTGTGGAGTGTTGTTTGTGATCTCACTGTGACTTGCCTTCTCTTTCAAGCTTGTTTGTTGTCTAGGTTGCTATGTAGTATGCTCTGTGAGCTTACTATTGATTTGGTAGGCTTTAAATATCCCTTGATTGGCAGATTATTAGAAGTTAATCATATAGGGAAAGCTAGAATTTAACCTTAAAATGAAGTCAGAAACTAGGCATAGTAGTGATTTAGATCCTTCCTTTCTTCCTTTTCTATGTTTGATCCTAGAACTTGAATATTTTTGTTCCCTATACATTGTTAGCCTATACTACTTTCGAATACATCATTTTGTGACTTAGGAGAAGTAGCATGAACTTTTCTTGACCACCTCTTTTGAACATTGAGCCATTTTTATGCATTATTCCTAGCTGTATGCTTGATATGGACTGCAATATGCTTATTGCTTACATTGTTGACCATATTAAGTTACTGAGAATTGGTTATGACTAGACTGTCTCTTAAAGATTTGATTCAGACTTGTAGGACTTGTGACATCTAATGTAGTGCTAAAACTGAACCTAAAACTGCTTTAAAAGAACAAATGTAGCACCTGCCTATTTGTACTGGACTTTGTAACTTGTTTGTGGATTTCTGGGGATCATATATATAATTTCCCACCCCTTTTTGCTTGCTTGTAACCCAGACATGTTTACACCTAGGATAGTTTCATGTTCCCTCCTACTTTCTTATGGACTTGTAAATCCTGCCTTGATTACTCTTTATGTCATAATGGGACCCTGTTTGATCCTATAGTTGTATTGAACCTGTTTGCTTAAGTTCTGAGAATAAGACTAAGTACAAACTAATAGGACCCTGCTTTGATCTTACATTTGTGTTTGAATCTATCTGTTTAATTTTGGAAATGAACTAAGTTAAAACTGTCATGTTAAAGCTCTGCAATGTTTTCTATGGGACTGCTTATATGCTGAGATGATCTTGAGACTAATTGAGACCTGTGTGTCCAATAATTGAACTTAAACCAGAGTTTAGAAACTTAAAGGATACTATGGGACATGTACTTTAAACCTGATTGATATTTAAGCTTGTTTAAGCTAAAGTTGGCATAAAACGACTATGAATAATAAGAACTTGCCCCTTTGACCCTAGGTGAGTAGTGAATGGGTTGGAAATGTTTTCTAGCAGTGGTTTTAGTCTCTTCTTGATCCTGAAAATGAATTCTTGACTGGATAATGCATCACCCTGCCTTCTTTAGCTACTAATTTTCTTAAAACAACTAGAAACTAAGTTCTTGGATGTGTTGATTGTGACTTTCCTTTTGTCTTTCCCTGCTTTTCCCTTAATTTTGCATTGCTATGCTTTCCTTATTCATTCATTCTTGTTGTCATTTGTTTGCCATTTTAAAAACCAACCATGCCCCTTTTGACTATGCCATTGTTGATTGCTGAACTTCAAACATTTGTTGCGCTTGGCATTGTCTATCCTTGCACTGTTTAAAACTACTTGTCTTTCTCCTTCTTGTTGCCTGCTAAATAAATCTGTAACACTTTTGTCTTGTGTTTGTAATTAGTCCAAATTTTTTTTGTCTGGTTTGGCCTTGCTTAATAGCTAAAACATGAGTTTGGGGACTGTGGGATTACTGGGTAGATTTGAAATTTCATGTGTGATCTAAGTTGGTATTGGAGGATTTATATGTGTTGGGTAAATGGTGTATATTGAGGTTTATAGAGGGTATGCCTTTCGTGGGTTTTGCTCTCTATCTTAGTAAGAATATCCGTGGTATACTATGTATACCACAACTTGACACTTAGAAAATTTGAGAAGAAGATGGCTTGGACTTGTTATTCGTAATTAGGCCTATTATCCGCACTTTTAAAACTTGGGCCATCATTATTTGTTTAGGTTCTGTCTCAACAATTCATTATCATATGGGCATGGCCCAAATTTGATGTATTTCATTTTTTTGGCATTGTAATAATTATTATAGCTCTTTAATTTTGTACTTAGTTTAACTTGTGAACGTATACTAATATCATGTACATCCATTTGATTCTTGTCCACCCAAATCCGTTGGTGGGCCCCAACGAGGCCCACTAACTTTCCTAGATCGAATCAACCTCAATCATGGACGGGTTGAGCAATTGGAGCAGATTTGGAGCGGATAAGTTTAAAATTTGCATTTATTTCTGTTGGGCTTGGTAGGCTCAACCCGCTTTACCTCGTATTATTTACTTAGCGAAATTGATGAAATGTGTTTATTGGAACCCTTTTAAAAAATTTCTTGAATTTAGAGTTGCCACAAATCATTTCTAAGTTATAAAATTGATTTTTGATAAAGGTTAACGTGCAAATAATTTTTGAGACTAAAACTTCCTTATGGATAAAAAATAGACATTCTTTAAATGCAAATCGTGATTTTGGACAAAAAGAATTGACAAATTTTATGGACATGTGAGACAAAAATAATTATGGACCGTGCATGTGAACATTTGGGCAAAAAATTGGACTTGGACTATTTTTGGACTAAAATTGGCAAAAAATCTAAAAAATATAAAATATGGATAATGATAGTATGCCTTAAACTATTTTCTATACTAAAAATAAAAATTCTTTAAAAATTTAAACTAAAATACTTTTTTCTAAACTTGGGTGGGCTTACGTAGTATTCTACTTAGGTTAAACACCTTCGGGTTTTAACCTAGGTGTTCTAGTCCGAAACTCAAAACGCCCAATTTTGGGCAAAACTTTACCACTTTTATTTCTTGAAAGTGTTGTATTTTGCGTAAATGACTAACCTTTTTATTGCGGGAATCTAAAACAAAAACAGTTTTTATCAAAAATAATTTATATCTATAAGGCATACTATTAGAACCCGTAGGTCAATCGTATTTTATGGATCATTAATACCGGGGTGCCTAACACCTTTCCCGGGGATCACCAGAACCCTTACCTATACTTTGGTTAGATTAGGTTGCTTTTAAAATTTATCCGTTTTAAATGAACCCTTTTCGAATCGGTTTTTCCTAATTTCCTAAAAATTAGGTGGCGACTCTAAACAATATCCATTTAGAGCACCATCACATAGAGGTATATTTTTTCTTTTTTCCGGTTCGATTGACAACCGTACTTCTCTGAGACACTTTCCTTTTTAAAATGAGGCAAGTGCAAATACGAATCGAAAAAAATATTGACCCGCTACACCTATAAAGGATATGGTAATGGATTAAGAGTTTATAACTCAGCCTCACTTTGCCTTGTAGAACTGTACTATATTCACACACCATAGGAAGGGATATAATTTTATAGTGCACACTTGATCAACTAATGACTTGTTATTACCCATATGAACCTAATTCATGAGATCTCTAATCACATAGGTTGGGTTACCATCATTGTTGATCTTCTCAAATTGACTTAAAAATCCGTTCCCCTAGATGTTTCTTATAGTATGTGAATTGATCAGATTCACCTCCGACTTCACCTAATTTACATAATTAATTTCATCTCATAGCAGCTGCTTTAACACATTATGTCTCAAATAAATATGTCTATTTTTGCCATTCAAAAATTTATATTTCACTACAATTATTGTCGCTTGACAACCACAATGTATAGACACAAAAGATGTTGGCTTTATTCCAATTGGAATACTCACTAAGAGGTCTCTTCACCACTTACCCTCATCACCAATCAACTCCAATAATTCACTATATTTAGTACCATAATTATAGTACCTCTCAAATATATATTTTTCCAAAACCTACTAGCATAACGTTATAAGACACCCCCACACTTTCAAATATTTTAGTCTAAACATAAGTATATATAGATGAAAATCAGTGAACATCTTATCATCTCAAAACGTCTAGTAATATTTGAATATAATGAAGACCATAAAAACTCATCAAATGGTGATTTAATTTTTCAAACTAAAATTTAACAGTCACCTTTTTTCTCATGTTTAATAAGAGCCATTAAGGCTAATTAAACTAATCGTTCAACACAGAAGAGTCAATATGATGAACATCATATTCTTATCTTTAGTTCAAATGTATAACTGTCACAACTATTACATTTAAAAATCATTCGAATGATTGCAGACTAATAGCATAGCCAAATAACATATACAATTTAGGCATATAACAAATAATGATTTCATCATTAACACCACATAAAGATTATTCAAGGCGATTTAATATATTACATATTCTGTTATAACTTTGCACAATTTGAATAGGGAGACCATTCAATTGGTTTGATAAGCTTTTGAAGCTGTGTTTGAATCATAAACTAATGCTTCATTAATATAATATCAAAATAATAAATCTAGGAAAAAATTCTGCAATTTCGACTTTATCTATTTCAATAAGAGAAACTTGAACTTGCATTTTTTTATATAAGAAAAACTAAACATATCCAAGTCTAACTTGCCATTAACTATATGAAACAATCATGTAAACACAAGCACTAGCATTTTCATCTTGAAAATGATTAGACACAGATAAATCATGGTTCTAATACTTTTTGCCCACAAAAACGTTATTTTTCGGTTAACACAACTGTATCAAATTTAAATGAAACTTTCACCCCCACTTTTTCTAATAATCTCATAGAAATCAAATTAGTTCAAACATTAGAAACATGTACCATCTCAGTTAACGCTAATGTTTTAAGATTTTTAGAAAAACTTTTTCATTCCAAGAACTTGAGTAGTTCTAGAATCACCAACATAAATAAACCATTCTTCTTCTTCAACTTGAGTGAAGAACACAAAACTATGTTAGCACAAATATTCTTAGTAGCACCAAAGTCATCTAACACCCAATATCTCACATCAGCCACAAGATGTATCGAGAAATAACCACAATAATTATATCATTTGCTTAGTCAAATTTTATTTTACTTAGCGGGATTATCATTTCTCCGAAGCTTCTTCTACATTAAGGGGTATGTTGGCTCAATTTGCCACACACAGAATACTTATTATATCCATGAAAGATCTGATTATAAGCTTGCATCATAGACATAAAATGGTCAATCAGCAATAATCGAGTCTCATATTAATTTTTTCCATTGAGCGAACACGGACAGCTACATTCCGAATGGAAATTAATCAAACTCCAAGAGCCTGTGTATGCTTTAACAGCTATGTCTAATAAAAAATGATGAGAGGAGATTTATACGTACATATTTAATCACTTACACCAAATAATTCAACACATTAATTATCATTCCCTTTTTCATCAAAGGATCCATCAAATTTTATTTAACAAGAATAATATTAAGTCATAATAAATTATTCACTCTTCCATGCTCAAACAAATAACAAAGAACCTATTGGACTTGGGTATAAAACCAGGCATGTTATTATTTCTAGCTTATTGATTTTGTCCCTAACCATTACCAATCACATACAGTGCTCTACAGATCTATATATTTTAAGACTCAGGTTTATTGAAAATTGGACGATCAATTTAAACTCACTATGCTGATTTCAGCACACAATTATATTGCTACTATAAGATTACAATAACAAGAGCAGAAGAAAATCATAATAGATTACACATACCTTGTACTCTTGATATTATGTCATACAAAAATATAAGCGTCAGTAGAAATTTTGTACCGTCCGTAATGTTGAGAATAAACCCGTCACAGAAATAATATTCACGGTATTTATAGCGGAATAATATTGTAGCAGCGATACGGTTAATCAATAAGAATAAAAAAGAGCGATAATGACAACAAGATTTTTACGTGAAAACCCAAAAGGGAAAAACCATAGGCAGAGAAGAGTAACTGATATCACTATAGCAAGGATTTTACACTTTGTAGGTCTGAGTAAAATACTCCAAAGACCACTATACACTCAAAAGAAATTACCCTCTTTTAAGATTTTTCACCTCACTACAATATTGCTCACACTCTCTATTTTTCCTCACAGACTATTTTCCTATCTGTGAATGTCTCACTCTTCTTTCTCTCTTTGTTGGTGTGTCTTACAAATGGAAGAATGCCTCTCCATTTATAGGAGACCAAACTTGGACTCCAAGCACAAAAAGAAGAAAATGAAAAAAGACCAAAATTTGTAATCCACAAATTTTGCTTTGGCTCCAAGAATTTGTCTTTGGCTCCAAGTATTTTCCTTTGGCTCCAAGTTTAATTTTTAGCCAACTAAATTGGCACATGCCAATTACCACCAAATGGGATGGACTTCATCACGTAAGAGGTATTTTCCGTAAAATTATAGTGTATTTATATCCTTAAGATTGTTGTAAATCTTACGGAAAATACATGACCACGAATATTGTAGGAATCCTTGAAAGCTTGAGGCATGTCAATTAAGACACTGCTCTTAAGGATATTTCACCCGGTATGGGTGTATCTCTCAGGATTCAACAAGCTCTTTTAATACAAAATTAGGAGTCAAAATTTAACAAAGATTTATTCTAAAGAAAACCCAACACACACAAATATGAGAAGAAGATTTTATCTTAAGATCTCACGTATTAAAGAACAAGAAGACTAGACTTTATGAAGGACATTTAGAGCATTTTAATATTATTGAAGTGTGTCATTTGCTTCCTTGTCCACTATGATGCATTGGCCATTCTTTGAAGGACATTTAGAGCATTTTAATATTATTAAAGTGGGTCATTTGCTTCCTTGTCCACTATGCTGGATTGACCTTCCACGTTAGAAGCATTATTTCTCTAGCTACTCATTTGAGTAAATGGATGAATGTGAACATAAGTTCCTTTGAAACTTCATAATCACTGGTCATTACTCCTACACGTTGATGGCTAGTAATAGTCACTTTATTTCCTTTGTAACCTCCTAGTCATTATTCTCCATTAACTCAATATTCATGCACATTCTTCTTGTAACCCCTAAATAATAATTCTTCCATTTATCTATCCCCTTTACTATCCTATTCATATCAAATTAATTCAAGGATGATTTTTCTAGCTATAAATAGTTAGTCATCCTTAACTTGTGGGGTGTAGAGAAAAATATATACTTTGGAGAGTTCTTGAAAAGTGAGGAAAATAAAGAGAGTTTATTAGTTGAAGGAAGGTGTTCTTCTTTTTGGTGGAGCTTTGGACTCAACATCTTGTCCAGAGTTTGTTGAGTTATACGACGTGATCGGGATGTTGTATCCTGAAGGGGACAAGTCAGAAAGATTACTGCTGGATCGGTAGATTTGCTACAGTGGGCTTGAATCTCCTTAAAGAGAGCGAGATATCCGCGCCTCAGCCGAAGATATTTTTATTTCTTCGTTTTTATTTTTCAATTGTAATTTCATTGTAATATCATCAACAATTTTAAGGAGATTCATATGGCTACAATTGAAAAAACGGCGGATGTCAAAGTAGGAGATCTTAACAAGCCATTTCGGTTCAACGGTACTCATTTTAAGAGATGGAAGGGTAAAGTACTTTTCTACTTAAGTCTTCTCAATGTTTCGTATGTGTTAACTGAGAAGAATCCAAATAAAGTAGACAACTCTTCCATGAATGATGAAGAACTTATTTCTCTTCAAGAAAAAACTGAAAAGTACGATGAAGATTCATACAAGTGTCGGTATTATTTACTTAATTGTCTATCAGATAATTTTTATGATTATTATGATAGAACTTACTCTACTGCAAAGAAAATTTGGAAAGCGTTGCAGAGTAAATATGATACCAAGGAGGTTGGAGCGAAAAAATATGCTGCTAGTAGATTTTTTCGTTTTCAAATGGTGGACAACAAATCAATGGTAGATCAAGCTCAAGACTTTATAATGATTGTTGGAGAGCTTAGATCCGAGGAGATCAAAATTGGAGATAACCTTGTTGTTTGTGGCATAATAGATAAACTTCCACCTTCATGGAAGGAATTTCAAAAAACTATGCGCCACAAATAAAAGGAAACCTCTCTTGAGACGTTGATTATGCGAATCCGCATGGAGGAAGAGGCAAGGGGCCAAGATGCACTTTTGCAAACGGAACAGGGCAACTTACAACCCGTCACAAATAAGGTAAATTTAATTACTTCAAATAATGCTGCTCCTAATACTAACAAAAATACCTCTATGAAGCCTAAGAAGAAAATATTCAAGAAAAATAATGGTAGACCTCCCAAGAAAAATAATGGTGGTAACAACCAAGCACAAAATCAACAAGCACAAAATGGAGGACCATGCTTTGTCTGTGGCAAGAGTGGGCATATTGCTCGATTTTGCAAGTTTCGGAAACGTGATCCTACACCTCAGGCGAACGTTACCGAAGAGCCACTTGTGGCGGTGATAACAGACATAAATATGGTTGAAAATGCTGATAGATGGTGGGCTGATTCTGGTGCAAACCGTCATGTATGCTCTGACAAAGATTGGTTCAAAGTGTATACTCCATTTGAGGAGCCCAAAACCATCATGCTTGGTGATTCCCACACTACTCAAGTGCTTGGAAAGGGAGATGTCGAGTTGAGCTTTACCTCAGGAAGGGTGTTAACTTTAAAAGATGTACTTTATACTCCTTCCATGACAAAAAATTTGATGTCTAGTTTTCTTCTTAATAAAGCAGGCTTCAAACAAATTATTGAGTCTAATCAATATGTAATAGTGAAAAAAGCTATTTTTGTGGGAAAGGGGTATGCTTGTGATGGGATGTTTAAGTTGAATGTTGAGATGAATAAAGTTACTAATTCTGTTTACATGCTTTCTTTCACTAATTTTTGGCATGCTCGTTTGTGTCATATTAATAATCGTTATGTGGGAATTATGAGTAGTTTAGGATTAATCCCAATGATTAAAAAGGATTTTGAAAAATGTGAAGCTTGTAGTAAAGCCAAAATCACAAAAAGGCCTCATTTTCAAATTGAAAGAAAAACTGAATTATTAGAGTTAATTCATACTGATATTTGTGAACTTGGAGGAATTTTAACTCGTGGAGGAAATAGATATTTTATTACTTTTATTGATGATTTTTCCAAGTATACATATGTTTTCTTGATGAAAAATAAAAGTGATGCTTTTGAAAATTTTAAAATTTATCTCCATGCAGTTGAAAATCAGTTTGGTAGAAAAATAAAAAGAATTAGAAATGATAGAGGCCGTGAATATGAGTTTAATTCTTTTGTTAGATCATTGGGAATAATTCATGAAACTACTCCACCTTACTCTCCTGCGTCTAATGGTGTAGAGGAGAGAAAAAATAGAACTTTGGTTGAGTTGACTAATGTCATGCTTATTGAGTCTAGTGCACCTCTAAATTTTTGGGGTGAAGCTATTTTAACTGTTTGTTATGTGCTGAATCGTGTGCCTCATAAAAAGACAAAATTAACGCCATTTGAATTGTGGAAAGGTCACAAGCCAAATTTGGGATATCTAAGAGTTTGGGGTTGTCTAGCTTATGTAAGGCTAATGGATCTCAAAATAAGTAAATTGGGTAAAAAAAGTTACTACTTGTGCTTTTCTTGGTTATGCTTCAAATAGTACAGCCTATAGATTTTTTAGTCTTGAAGGTAATATAATAATAGAATCAGGTGATGCTATTTTTCATGAAGATAAGTTTCCATTTGGTTCTAAAAATAGTGGGGGTCATAAGACTAACGAAAATACTTTATCACTACCTAGTTCTTCTACTTCTGTTTTGAAAAATAAAGAAAGTGATGATTTTGAGTTAAGAAGAAGTAAAAGAGCTAGAGTAGAAAAAGATTTTGGTCCTGATTTTTATGTTTTTAATGTTGGAGATGACCCTCTCAATTTACAAGAAGCTTTATCTTCACATGATGCTATTTTTTGGAAAGAGGCTGTAAATGATGAAATGGAATCACTTATTTCCAATAAAACTTGAAAGTTAATTGATTTACCACTGGGTTGTAAAACAATTGGGTGTAAATGGGTCCTTAGAAAAAAGTTAAAATCGGATGGCTCTATTGATAAATATAAGGCTAGATTAGTTGCTAAAGGTTGTAAACAACTAGAAGACCTAGAATTTTTTGATACTTTTTCTCCGGTAACTAGAATTACATCCATAAGGCTTTTAATTGCTATTGCTGCAATTTTTGATTTGCATATTCACCAAATGGATGTAAAAACTACTTTTTTAAATGGGGACCTAAATGAGAAAATTTATATGGAAAAACCCGAAGGTTTTATTGAAGCAGGCCAAGAAAGCAAAGTGTGTAAACTTACTAAATCCCTATATGGCTTGAAACAGGCACCAAAGCAATGGCATGAGAAATTTGATTCCTGCATGATTGAAAATGGTTTTAAAACAAACGAGTGTGATAAGTGCACCTATCATAAGTCTTGGAATAATTCACATGTTATTGTTTGCCTCTATGTTGATGATTTATTGATCTTTGGCTCAAACATGAATGTTATTGGTGAAACTAAAAATATTCTTAGAAGCCATTTTGACATGAAAGATCTTGGTGAAGCAAATTTAATTCTTGGAATAAAAATTACTAAAACATGTGATGGAATATTCCTTGACCAGTCACATTATGTTGAGAAAATTTTGAAAAAATATAACTTTCTTGATTGCAAGCATGTTGTAACTCCTTTTGATTCAAGTGTTCACTTGTTTCCTGTTCAAAGTGAAAATGATGTGATAAATCAAAAGGAATATGCTAGCTTAATTGGAAGTTTGAGATATGTGACTGATTGCACTAGGCCTGATATTGCGTATGCAGTTGGAGTACTTAGCAGGTTTACAAGCAAGCTGGGTAGTGAACATTGGCATGCCATAACGAGAGTTATGAAATATTTAGTTGGTACAAAAAACTATGGCTTGTTTTATAAAAAATATCCTGCAGTACTTGAAGGCTTTTCTGATGCAGATTGAAACACTTTATCTGGTGATTCCTGTTCTACCATTGGTTATATTTTTACGTTGGCAGGTGGTGCTATTTGTTGGAAATTAAAAAGCAAACTATTATTGCTAACTCTACCATGGAGGCTGAACTAATTGCTTTAGCTTCAGCTAGTGAAGAAGCGAATTGGTTAAGAGATTTATTATTTCAAATTCCTTATTTTGAAAAACCAATTCCTCCTATTTTAATTCATTGTGATAGCACCGCTACAATTGGTAGAGTTCAAAACCGTTATTATAACGGTAAATCCAGACCTATAAGGAGAAAACACAGTACTATGAGATCATATTTGACAAGTGGTACCATTAACGTTGATTATGTTAAATCTTGTGATAATCTTGCAGATCCACTAACCAAGGCCTTGACAAGAGAAAAGGTCTGGAGCACATCGAGGGGAATGGGATTGAAGCCCATAAATTCATGAGTCGTATATGAGAAAATCCAACCTGGGGACTAGAGATCCTATAACCAGGTTCAATGGAAAAAACGAATCATATGATGACTTGTTGAGAAAAATGCACTATTTTATTTATTCCCTCCCTGTGGTGTAAGTGCATTATTCTGTAACAGTGTGTGGAGATTGAGTATATAAATTCTTAATGAAATTCTGTAGCTCGTATGAGTGGGGTGTTAAATTACATAAGCATCCTTGACAGATTTCACCTATGTGAGTGTGGAAGTAGGCCGCTTCCTATGAGAATTGGGCTCGTTCTCAAAAGCACTCATGAAAATCGGGATAGCACAAGGCCATAATGTGCTGGCTGTTAAAGCTCATGTCAACACCTTGATTATTATGTGTGAGCAATAATTCTTTATTTCCCTTAAGCAGTCATAGTTCAAGTCTGAGACTACTACGGCTCTGGAGTAAAGATTATTGTTTTACTAAGTGGAGGTTCAATGCAGAGCACACATTCATTACGCATAATAATCTACCTTCAGCTGGTAAACTCTCTTATATTAATATTAAAATGAGTGGGGGATTGAAGGACATTTAGAGCATTTTAATATTATTAAAGTGTGTCATTTGCTTCCTTTTCCACTATGCTGCATTGACCATTCTTTGAAGGACATTTAGAGCATTTTTAATATTATTAAAGTGGGTCAGTTGCTTCCTTGTCCATTATGCTGGATTGACCTTTCACGTTAGAAGCATTATTTCTCTAGTTACTCATTTGAGTAAATGGATGAATGTGGACATAAGTTCCTTTGAAATTTCATAACCACTGATCATTACACCTACACGTTGATGGCTAGTAATAGTCACTTTATTTCCTTTGTAACCTTCTAGTCATTATTCTCCATTAACTCAATATTCATGCACATTCTTCTTGTAACCTCTAAATAATAATTCTTCCATTTATCTACCTCCTTTACTATCCTATTCATATCAAATTAATTCAAGGATGATTTTCCTAGCTATAAATAGTTAGTCATCCTTAACTTGTGGGGTGTAGAGAAAATATATACTTTGGAGAGTTCTTGAAAAGTGAGGAAAATAAAGAGAGTTTATTAGTTGAAGGAAGGTGTTCTTTTTTTTGTGGAGCTTTGGACTCAACATCTTGTCCAGAGTTTGTTGAGTTATACGACGTGATCGGGCTGTTGTATCCTGGAGGGGACAAGTCAGAAAGATTACTGCTGGATCGGTAGATTTGCTACAGTGGGCTTGAATCTCCTTAAAGAGAGCAAGATATGCGCGCCTTAGCCGAAGATATTTTTATTTCTTCATTTTTATTTTTCAATTATAATTGTAATGTCATTATAATATCATCAACACTTTATATAGAAAAAGATGTCTTCATTTGTCATAGCTATGAAGCTCCAACAGACAAAAGATTAATGTCAATAAAAAGGCCAAGGGTTAATATAGATAAAGAGGAGATTAATGACAATGAATTATGTTTCAATTGCCAAAGATTAACGTTAAGAATTAAGGAAAAATAATGGTCACTTAATGCTAATCAAGTCAAATGACCAGCTATTGGAATAATTAATGATATGTTAAAGATGCCAAATTATTTTATAACGTTAGAATTGTTTTACCAACCATTCTTTTTTTGAGATATTAATAAAAATTCTTCAACATCGTGTCGTTTCGTTTCTTCAATATGTATTATTATCTCATGCTTCATTTACATTTTATCTTGCTATTTGTTGTCATATTTTTCTTCATATCATGCTTCAAATCCTTTTCTTTTCTTTCGAGTCAAGTATCTATTGAAAACAATAGCTATCTCCCAAGGTAAGGGTAAGATATGCGTACACTTTACTCTCTCCAGACCTCACTTGTGGAATTATAGTGGGTATGTTGTGTTGTTATAATTCAACTATTATTTTTGGCTCCAACTATATAAACATTATATTATATATTTTGAAATATATACCTATAATAAGATCAGTCACTTTCTCTCCTTCTCTCATTAAGCTAGTGAGTTTTCCCATGATTTAGTACAAAAATTCCAAGAGAAAGGCTAGCCTTCTGATTGTGTCTTTCACAAAAGTTAAACAAATTAGAATTATTGTGCACAGAGGAGCATCAAGCATATATCTCTTCAGTATCCTGCAAATATGACATGTCTTTTCTCTTTTGTGAAATATTCATATTTTCCCCACCTGATTAATGTGATTTCAAGCAGTACATTCAGTAAAACATTGACCAACATTTCTGTCAGGCTTAACTAAGCTTGGAATTCTTCATCCAAGAAGAATTTATACTCTTCCACCACTCAGGATGGATATCCACTATGGCATGCTATGTTGTCTCTTTCAAGAACAGTTTGGTTCAGATCCTACCATACTTACGCCCATAGGTAATTGAAGTTCCCACTTTCTTTTTATCTCTAGTGGGAAACTACTACAATTTCTCATGATAGAAAAGGACATTGCTAATTTTAAAGAAGTGTCCTTTAATAGAAAACGTGGATGGGGGCAGTGGAATTGAATAATGTAGAGAGGATTTTGGGATGTCTTTTCTTGTTATTTACTTGTTCTTCCACCCATTAGTGTTTTCCGCACCAAATGGGGCTCTGCCTGTTCAACCGCAGTTTGAAAATCTTTATCTGGCTGCTGCTAATTTGATTGTACTGTATATATATCTCCTCTTCTTGTGTTTTAAGGAATGATCTTCTTGCGTCATTATTACCCGTGCTTTCATTACAATTTACAACAACAACATACCCAGTGCAATCCCACAAGTGGAGTATGAGAGGGTAGTGAATATTGCATGTGTTTGATTGTTGGGTGTGTGAACAAAGTCTGATATTGGTAGCTGAAAAGAAAAGAAAACTATATATAAGATGTGGGTTGTTTTAGCCCAATAGTTGTGCCTTTGCCCATTTACGGGCTTAATGTTGTGAGACATTTTGGGATAACTGTGTGATCTTGACCCAAAACAGACAATATGACACCGTGTTAAGAGAATCTTTCGGTTGTTTTAGCCAACATTGATATCACATAAGTCAGTTTTTTAAGAAAAAAATTCAACGAGAATCGTTTTCTGGTGTTTGGTTACTAAAAAATGATCTCTATCAAAAAGGAGAAAATGACTTCTCTCACTTGTGGACGGAAGTAATTATACTTACAAGTTACAACTATCTTAACTTTTTGTTTCATATCAATTGCTCTAACTCACATTTAAATAATATTAACAAATTTTAATACTCAAATTTCCATTAAAGCAATATCTGATTTGCTAATACTATTGCTAATATTTACTAAATAGATTTTTGGGTATATTTTAGTAATCATCTAAACACCATATGAAAAACCTTTCCCAGAAAGCATTTCTCATGGAAAATGACTTCCGTCATGCCAAACAGACACAACGCACATGATGATTGTTGTTCTGTTATTCTTGAATGTTTTAGGCTAAATACCTAGTTAGACCCTTAAACTTGGCAAGTTTTGTAAGATGGACACTCAAACTTAGTAAGTGACCAGATAGACACTCGAACTTGACAAAAGAGTGTCTTTTAAACATTTTATGCTGACGTGGCAAATGATATCTTCTGCACGCGCATATGAGCGATTGACTAAGTTGTGATTTCTTCTTTCTTCTTCTTTTCCACATAATTTCTTACGTATATTAATGTAGTTGATCTTTTACATTTCAATATATTACTTAATGTGGATCCTACAGTTTTCGGTTACTTCTTCTTTGCGACTCCTTCCGTCTCAATTTATGTGATATAATTTAACTAGGCATGAAATTTAAGAAATAAAGAAAGACTTTTGAATCTTGTGATAATTTAACTAGGCATAAAATTTAAGAAATAAAGGAAGACTTTTGAATCTTGTGATCCTAAATAAGTCAAAGATATTTGTGTGGTTATAGATCATCTCGTTAAGCATAAAAGATAGAGTTTAAAAGTTAAATTGTTGTCAAATAAGGAAATGTATTTTTTTTAACAGACTAAAAAAGAAAATATATCACATAAATTGGGACAGAGTGTATTATATTATCATTCTTCTCCTTCGATCATTAGCTTCATGTTTTTTATTTTTACAAAGATCAACTTCTTTTTCATACCAACTTCTTTTTCATCATTAGGTTATTACTATATCACCCAAAAAACATAAAAATTCAAGTAGACTATCGAATGTTAAGGGAAGAAAACTCAATAAAACATAATTAATACAGATAAACCTTAGAATTTATTCAAGTTGCATATTGTAAAAATCAAACATCCCTCAAGAAATGGGTATTTCTAAAAATTAAATCTTTACTCAATAAATGGTATATCTTGGACGGATTTTATTCTTGGGAAAGAAGATGGAAAAGAGGGTGGGAAAGAAGATGGAAAAGATTACATTTATCTTTTTTTTTTTTTTTGAAATTGCATGTGTCATTTAACAATTGATCCACTTAACACATTTGAAGCAATTGTATTTCACGCACTTGGGCATATGTACACGGATATCCAAAAGACACTCTTTTGCCAAGTTCGAGTGTCTATCTGGTCACTTGCTAAGTTTGAGTGTCCATCTTACACAACTTGCCAAGTTTAAGGGGCTATCTAGGTATTTAGCCAATGTTTTAAGGTCTTGGACAAGAAGAAACTCTAAGGGCTCGTTTGGTATGATGGATAAGCAAAAATAGTCCTGGGATAAAAATTTAGTGCCGCCTTATCCCCGTTTGGTTGGAATAAAAACTCGAGATAACTAATCCCGGGATTAGTTATCCCGGGATTATAGTGTTTTTTTATTTCACATTGAGGGTGGAATAACAATCCCGGGATAACTAATCCCGGGATAACTTGTTTTCTAACCAAACGAGCCCTAAATGCTAAGTTATTGGGGAAACTTTTGTTCCATTATGCTCAAGATATTTGTTTTCTTTGCAAGTGCTTGTTGTAACCTGACCTTCCATTCAACAAAATATAATGTATTTTCATGCAACTTGTTGCATTCTTCAGTAATCTCACCAACCACTTTGCATGTTTTGTTCTTGATGCTCCCACAAAAGAAGTTGGTTAAGATGTTCTAGAGGCCCCAAAATATTGCCCAAGCATTTAAATGGAAGGTAGAAATTTATTCTGAATCAGACTTTCTATATTGCTATTAGAAAAATATATCACTATGAAATCATAATCATAATACAAAGAAAAGGAAAGGCACTGAGAGGAGAAAAAGAAAGCTCATTTAGTGATCTAAACAGGTTCTGTCTTTATGCGGTCAATGCACTTGCAGAACTCATTAATTTATTGCAATCTTCTTGTTTCAGAGACCCCACAGAGATATCCCTAAATCTTGTTGTGTGCACCAGTTCTTGCTTTCTCTTTTTCTTTTTGCTGGGATAAAAAATGAATATGACGTTTGCTTCATTGTACACTAAGCATATTTATTCTGTTAAAAATATTACAGATTTTATTCTTCCAAACATCTGAATTTCCTAAGTCAGTTATGTAAAACATTGCCAAAAATGGTACTACATTGGAATTTTTGGTGTATATGATCAAAATCTGGCAATGGGATCATTATCATAATCTATATCTAACATTATTACTATGTTGTTGGCTGAAAAAGCCCTTCGCTTTTGCTCTTGAAATGGCCCCCTCTTGCACGAGTTCATCGTACACGATTGAGTGCTAGATAAGCAATAAGCCGGTATCCCACTAACATTAGAGCCATGATGAATACATCCATCCACATATTGTTCAAGCCTACTGATTTTATGGCTGGAAAATCTGCAACCTGGCAATATACACCTTTTGAACACTCGTAAACATCGTTGTCATTGTATTGTACTCCTAGAAGCAACTTGTAGCAGTAGAAGCTGTAGCTCAGATACTTCAACCACACTACGAAAGGAGGAATTTGCTGAATGTAATATCCCCCAGCAATTAGGAAGACTAAAGTTGTGACCGATGCTAAGGTAGTGGCCTGTTTCACATCCATGAGCATGGCACCATAAGCTAGACCGAGACTCTGAGAAACGAGTACGCTGTAAAGGACTACTAGAAGAGATAGGATGAACGTGGCAGGGTTAGCTTTGAGACCACCCATCCAGTAAAGGATGAAGGTAAATGCTGTTGGTAGTGCTAGTTCCAAGGGCAGATCCCCAACAGTTTTAGCTAGAAAATATGATGAGAGCCGGTACATTCCTGATGACCTCTCTTTGATGAGCATCCTTCTTTCTTGGGGAAATGTGAAAACTGCATTGTAGAGTGGATAGAAGCCCCAAAATACCGCGAAGAAGAATATCATTGCAATCTGCACCACGAAGTCAAATTATAAATATCATATTAGCAATTGAAATGTATTACTACTGTTATTTCTTTTACTTGGGTTATCCGTTTTGCCATCAGTACTTTTCTTTTCTACAGTATTTTCACCATAGCTTTTACTCTTGTAGTTGTCAAACCTGTTTTTGAAAACGCTTTTCTTGAGCGGAGGGACTATCAGAAACAACCTCTCTATCTCACACAAGGTAGGGTCTGCGCACACCCCACCCTTCCCAGACCCCGGGGTCACACTGGGTATGTTGTTGTTGTTGTATATTAGCAATTGAAATGTGATAAGATCAGATTGTCAATATTAGTGTAGCAACTTGTAAATGGTTTTATATTAGAAGAGATTGCGGTGTTGAGTGTAAACACGAGCCTGCTATGCTGTTATTGGATCTACACTGTAAATCTGGAAACTTATTTTCTTCCTAAAGGGTAGCATAACTTAAAAGATAAAAGTTCTTACTCTGTCTTCAATGTGAGATGTTGGAGTGTGCCACCATAACAGTCCGGCAAGAAATGCTACACTGACAACTTGGAAGATTCTAAGCTTGTTGAAGGTCTCGTATCTTCGTTCCTTCAGCCCCCTTAGTAGCAGCACCTTAAATTGATAGCCCCAACTCGTGCACCAGTGCTCTGACTGCACACCATTTCCTGCATGGGTAGAGCGTGATAGAGCTGGAATTAGTCACTAATTAGAGGCCGAGGAACAATTTGATGTCAATTAAAGCCATCCCTTTCTTCACTGTGAATCGGAAACTTACTTGTTGAAACATCCTTTGTGTAACTGTAATTGTTGGTGTCTAAACTGCATAGCTCAGTTTTCAACCTTGTCGAAATGTTCTTGTCATAAGCAGAGATTAGAGCTTCTCTCACAGATTTCTTCTCCTGTTCAGTATTTTCACCTTGCTCAATTGCATGCTTGGAGTCAGGTCCAATTCCTGAAAATTTAAAGATAGATATTTTAAAAAATGTTTGACACCACATACATGATTTTCAAATGTCTTAATTTTCAGCCTTGAGTTTTGCATATATTTTGCCCCTATATATACAGTAATTGGTCAAAAAGGAAAATCAAGGTATGGAATTTAGATTGAGATTTATTGATTAATAGTAGGAGAACTTATGAGTGGATTCTCTTTTTACTCTACTTACATAAAGTTATTGAATAATTACCAGTGCTTATCGACTAGTTAGTGACTCATCTGACTATCAAACCAAAATCAATAATGAAACTGTGGACCTTTAAAATAGTTAGTTGATTAGCTAGGAATGAAATTTATGTTAGAATGTTCGAATTACCATTGGCAAGATCAAGCAAGAGATCAGCGGGATTGATAGTGATGGATGTGGAAAAACCAACAGAGGAGAAATACTCGAGGGCGGTTGATGCAGGACCATAGTAGATAGGGCAGCCCTCAGATAGCAAGACTACTTTATCAAACATATGGTAGAGTCTGCTTGATGGCTGGTGGATTGTAGTAATCACAGTTCTGCCGCCGTCTGCTAGGCGCTTAACTGTAGTTAGAATCCTCAGAGCTGTAGTAGAATCCAAACCAGAAGTAGGCTCATCTAGCAGTAGTAAACTCGGGTTAATTAGCATTTCTTGACCAATACTCACTCTTTTTTTCTCCCCACCTGATATCCCTCTAAATAATGGTCCTCCTATCATGCTGTTTCGGCACTTGTTTAACCCAAGCTCGGCGATAACATGCTCCACATGCCTTTCTTTTTCCTCTCTGCTTAGGCTTTGGGGAAGCCTTAACAGAGCTGTGAAGAGGAGAGTTTCTGCTACAGTTAGATGAGGATATAGGACATCGTCTTGTGCCACGAATCCAGTACGACGTTTGGTAGCTCCAGAAAATGGCTGGGTATTGTATGTAATTTTGCCTGATAGTTTGCCAGATAGACGGCCTCCTAAAGCTGTTAGGAGAGTAGTTTTCCCACTACCTGATGGACCTAACATTGCTAGCATCTCCCCTGGGCAAACAATACCAGTCACTCCATTTAGTATAGTCTTTTCTTTTGTGCTTGATGGTCCTCCACAACACATTCCTTCTGTTTCTTGCTTAATCTTGTAGACAACCTCTTCAAACTGCATATAACAGATTGATCAAGACATCAACAATAATGAACCACTAAATAAAAATACATGTTTTGCAAATAAAGAAACAAATTCATCAGTACATATTATGCATGTAATTAAAGAAGTCTTTATGTGTACCTTCAAAGTAATTGGAAACAAGGCCCTTTGTAGAAAGGACTCTGAGTTCATCTCTGGCTTCGACGAATTAGGCGGAGCTGCCATCAATTCTGTGCCAAAATTTTCTGACTTTGGTCCTACGCAGTGAAGAGGCATTGGCCAAAATTAGTTCAAAGAGGCAGTGCTTTTAGTAGCACTGTGTTTGCTTTTAGTTCAAGGAGTACTGAGTTGGGGAGAACTTATAAGAAGGGAGAGAAGTTAAAGAGTTGCTTTTAACTTGAGTTACCTAAAGAGAACTGGACACCCATATAAATATATAAACTGAGAAAGACACAGAAAAACCAGTATCTCTAAAGTCTCCATGATGTAGGCCTATCTCTCCTTTTCTTTTTCCTTTGTGGGTTCCCACCTTATTCTCTTAAAGTAATGTAACACTTTCACTTAATCAAATTGTTTAAACTATCTCCTTTCATTTTACTTCTTCCTCATAATGATCCTCTTGGCATTCTCCTCCCTCTCTCGTACAGAGGCGAATCCAAGATTTAAGCTCTATGAATTTAACCTTTAGGAGTTGTTTGTTTGTATGTTAGGAAGAAACTTATTCATATATTAAAACTAGCATAGTTAATACCATGATAGCCTTTTAGTTGCTTTGTATAAAATTCAGCACACCAAGTGTGGTGTTTGGTTATCATTTATAACTTTACATAACTAAAACATATATAAGTTACGAGTCCATTTATTTATTATTTTATGCAGGGTAGAAGATGGAACAACTAAACCCTGCATAACTCTAACCAACAACCAAACTACCCCTAGTTTTTTCGCTGAACTCATTATATTTATAAAGTTATGAGAACTTGTTGGGTTTTTAAAAGATGGGTAGCAAAACGATTTGAAAGTGTCGATTGAAAAAGGCTATTAGTTTATGAAGTATAAAGGGGCTTTAAATAGCCAAATGAACAATATAAAATCTGTAGAACAATTTTAAAAGCCTAATAAAACTCAATAACCTAATCTCTTTCGAAAATTTAATTTCAAATAAAGTAGACTCATTCTAGAACTAATCTACTTATTATTCTAACAAGAAAATTACTGCAGTAACTGAAAACAATATTAAACGCTCCTCCTTTGCTTCAGTTGCGACAATTTTAAAAAGTTCCTCCTCCTCAATTTCTGCTTTTGCAATTTGTGCTTGAGTATTGTTTTTAAACTTGCACACTTTCAAAACATGGCCTGTTTGTTTGCAATTTCCACATATTGTATCAAGTTTCCACCAACAAAATTTTTTCAAGTGTGTTTCCTTTTTGCAGTATTTGCAAACAGGATAGCTAATTTGTTCTTTTCTGTTTTGAGAATAAAAAGTACCATCAGTAACACTTTCTTGTCTGAAGCCTCTTCTTTGCTCTTGTGCTTGAAAAACACTTATTAGTTCTTGAACAGAGATGATGGTAGAGAGATCTTTAGACTCTTCCAGAGATGCAATTTTAGACTCAAATCTCTCTGGAATTGTCACAAGAATTTTTTCTACTATTCTGTCATTTTTGAAATCCTCGCCAAGTAACCTGATTCTATTAACAATCAAAGAGATTTTTTCAAAATACTTAATAATAGTCTCATCCTCTTGCACCCTAAGAGATTCAAAATTCCTTTTCAAATTCAAAATTTGCATTTGCCTGATTCGGTCACTTCCTTGGTACTCCTTTTTTAG
The DNA here is from genome assembly GCF_019175385.1 of Lycium barbarum. Classification (NCBI taxonomy): domain Eukaryota; kingdom Viridiplantae; phylum Streptophyta; class Magnoliopsida; order Solanales; family Solanaceae; genus Lycium; species Lycium barbarum. The sequence goes on along the minus strand of NC_083340.1, from coordinate 18,468,690 downwards.
TTTTTCCCACGCTTCTTTTGCTGTCTCACAAGCAATGATTTTAGAAAAAAAATGAATCTGCCACTGAATTTTGAATTACAATTTTGCTTTGAACTTTTTGGTTTTCTCTTCTGTATGAGATTTAATTTGGGCAAGGGTAGGATTTTCAGGGAGTGGGTTGTAAGGGTCTATCTTCCATTATGACTTCCCACAGATCATAGGCTTCAAGATATTATTTCATTTTCACTGACCAAATTTGATAATTTTCGCTAGTGAAAATTTTTGGGGCACTCAGAGAGACACTGCTGCTTGCCATGTTTGAAAATTGGTTAAAAAATGGTTTAAAACGGTTTTTAAAAATGGTATGAACTCACAGATCCCGTAAGATCAATGGAGGCTCTTGATACCAATTGTTGTTTTTTAAACGGAAAAGGCTCAAATATGTCATCCAACTATTGAAAATATCTCATTTATGCCACTCGTCTCATTTAACCATCGAATTATAGGAAATGACTCATTTATGCCACTTATCAATAGTTTGACTCATTTATGCCATCGCATTTACCAAAATAACTCATTCATGCCATATTTAATTAAAGCTGATTTTACAATACCATCTATGACACGTGACCTCCAACTAGATTATGGTTGTGGGTGGGTAAGGTGTATGGGTCGGATTTTTTATTAATTTGGGATTTAAAATTGGGTTAGTTTAATCAAACGACGTAGACCTGTAATTGGAGGCCACGTGTCATATCTGGTATTATGAAACTGGTGTTAATGAAAAATGACATGGATGAGTCATTTTGGTAACAGACGATGGCATAAATGAGTGAAACTATTGATGAGTGGCATAAATGAGCCATTTTCTTTGGTTCGATGGCATAAATGAGTCAAACTATTGACGAGTGACATAAATGAGTCATTTCCGATAGTTGGATGACATATTTGAGCCTTTTCCGTTTTTTAAAAGATGGGGCAGCAAAAAGATTTAAAAGTGTTGATTGAAAAAGTCTCTCTATTATTTTATGAAGCATAAAGGGGCTTTAAATAACCAATTGAACAACAGAAAATCTGCAGAACAATTTTAAAAGCCTAATAATACTCAACAACCTAATCTTTTTCTAAAATTTAAATTCAAATAAAGTAGACTCATTCTAGAGCTAATCTACTTATTATTCTAACAAGAAAATTACTGCAGTAATTGAAAGCAATATTCAACAACCCTGCATAACTCTAACCAACAATCAAACTACCCCTGGTTTTCTCGTTGAACTCATTATAGTTATAAAGTTATAACTTCATATGCCATTTTGCAATTTTAGTGAAACTACACATAAATTTATACTGCGTTAAAAGTACTGGGTTCAGAGGAATCTGAAACTCCAAAACTGTATCAGCCCCTGCACATATATCAATTGATTGTTATTTCTTTGAAACTGAATTATTCGTTAGCTGTCACCACGGTAAATTTGGCTTTAAGACACTAATTTTAGACGTCTAAAAAGCATTGCCAAAAGAACCTGTGAAGACGGTTTTTTTAGGAGGTGGTCTATATCTTCTTAGAATAGCCAAATTAAAGGGTTCATAGATCATTCATCATTTCATATGCAGCCTCACTTCCAACAATAAGAAGTGGGCGATGAGAAACATGCCACTGAACAGATCATTTTTCACTTGCCTTGGAACTCTCACTGAAAAGAACTTGATTTAGACATTAATTATCTGTATAATTATTTTTTTGAAGCAAGTTGTATAAGAAAATGAAAATGTTATGTGGCAGTACCCTAGGAATCATGGGTTTTGTAGGCTAATTTTGTCGGATTTGTGCTTTTTTCAGTTCTTTTTCGCTCTTCTTTTGTGTTATTTAAGCATTGTGATGTACGGATGATTTATATACACTAATATCGTAAGGATGGTTTTCCCCATCCACTGGAAAACTGGGCATGAGTTACCGAATTTATTGCTAAATAGTTCGTAGTTAACATATGTTTTTGACAATCTATGGCTAATTAAGTAGAATTAGTGACGTATTTTCGATGTTCAGGGATAGAAGTTATAACCCGTCGCTAGTGTATTTTAACCTGCTTAGTAGGTGATGTACCAAACTTTTTTATAGACCATTACATAGGGTTGTTTGATAGTGTGAGAATTTTCTTATACCGCGGTGTATAAAACTAAAACTCTTTTTCTGTTCAATCTACTTAGAAATTTTTATGTACTTCTTTATAACACTGATAGTGCTTCCACCTTTAATTCAATAAAGCTCCATTATTTTTGGACTTTTTTAAAGTTTTCTGCAAATGGGTTCTTACATTATCTGCATGTCAACTCTTGTGCATGCTACCCCTTTTTTTTATTTGGCTTTTTATTAGCATATAGTAGCATTTGTTTTTCTATGTTATGGACCCCTTTCTTTTTCTCTCCTCTTCTTTTTTGCTCGTCTTAACCATCAAGGATTATGGTGTAATGAATATGATCTCTCCGTCCTTATTCAGAAATCTCAGATTCGAGCTCTAGGGATGAAACAAGATCTTGATAGGGAGTGCTTCCTCCTTTAGTGGGCTAGCTTCACGCTACACAAATAATCAAGATTAATCAGGACCCCACCAAGTGGGAAACCAAAAAAATGTTATGCATTTTAGGCAATACGATGAAAATGGAGCGATACATTAAATCTAAACCATATGATAAGTTTGATTATACTCATGGACATTTGATTAATGTTTTGGTGCTCTTCAACTGATGGAATCTGTAATGTAAGGTCACAGATTAATAAGAAAAGCAAAAAGATGCCAGTCTTGCTGTTTTAAATGTTCATAAAATTCTGAAGGGTCAATAACTGACTCACAAAATGAAAAAAGAATGAGCCAAAATAGCAATTATGTCTCTCTATAATTAAAACAAAAACAAAAAAATCTTAATTTTGGTGATTTTCTCAGTGGGGATGAATGCAAAGCTGCATTTGCAGGAAATATTCTGAAATTACAGTAACATGACTAAGCTGGGACTTCAGTGGTAGCCTAATTTTGTGCATGACCGTACATTATTTTATGTAGTGAACAGAAAAAAAAAATTGAGCAAGAAATTAAATTAATTGATCTTATTAAATTGAACTCTTATATCAGCCACTATTTTTTTTTGTTTTTTTTTTTTGTAAGTAATGATGAATGTAGCATAATGGCATGCACACATTTATTCAGCTTTTCCATTATTTAACTATTTCCTCCTTAAATTTCTGTTTGCTGCAATTATTTAGTTAATTTTCTGTTTGCTGCAATTATTTAATTAAAATTGACATATAACTTATATCATCAAAGCTAGCATTGTTGGTGTATATATTAGTCTCATTCTTCTTTGGCTTAATACCCAGATGGACCCTTAAATTTGACATGTTTTGTAAGATAGACATATAAACTTATAAGGTGACCAGATAGACACTTAAACTTACTCAAAGTGTATTTTTCAAGTTTTTCAGTTGTTTTGAAAACAAAAACTATATTTTTCAAACACTCACAATTTTCATAGTCAAACAAGCCCTAAATATATCACAAAATATTTTTTTTAAAATGCAAAAATAAGGCAAACGCATATACATGAGACTATAAATGTGCACTTAAACCAATAAATACTCGCTAATCGCAATTTTGCAGCTTTCAATTAACTCGGTTTTTTTTTACACTTGAATAATTAAAAAAAAATAACTTTAACCAATAAAAATCCTTAAAAAAAGAAATTTCAAATTAAGAAATTTCTTTTTTTTAAGGATTTTCTTCTCGGCTTTACAGTTTTCTTAATTTGAAATTTCTTTTACACTTGAAATACTGAACTTAGAAATTTCTTAATTTGAAATTTCTTTTTTTAAGGATTTTTATTGGTTAAAGTTATTGTTTTTTAATTATTCAAGTGTAAAAAAAATCCGAGTTAATTGAAAGCTGCAAAATTGCGATTAGCGAGTATTTATTGGTTTAAGTGCACATTTATAGTCTCATGTATATGCGTTTGCCTTATTTTTGCATTTTAAAAAAAATATTTTGTGATATATTTAGGGCTTGTTTGGCCATGAAAATTGTGAGTGTTTGAAAAATATAGTTTTTGTTTTCAAAACAACTGAAAAACTTGAAAAATACACTTTGAGTAAGTTTAAGTGTCTATCTGGTTACCTTATAAGTTTATATGCCTATCTTACAAAACATGCCAAGTTTAAGGGTCCATCTAGGTATTAAGCCTTCTTCTTTTGTAGATTAAACATGTGCAGATCAAGCCTACACTTATTTGCAACTGCTTTCTCAGAGAATTTCATGCTTTAATTCTGATGATAAATTTAGAAAATTGGGAGAATCCCTAATCCAAACTTGTGGTGCATTAGTCACTTTCCAGTTAAAAATCACAGGATATACATGCCACCCGTGGGGAGCATTTATTCTTCCTCCAGTAGCAGTATAATAGAATTTCACTATTTTAGTACAGGAAAATAAAGGGGAAAAGAAGAAACCTCGAACCAATTCTGATATATAACAAGCTAAGCCACCCACGTATCACTATAAAAAAAATAATCAGGAATTAGCTATGAAATCAGTGGTTATTCTGTCGTCAAATAGCTCATACCTAACATGATTTTTTGGTAATCCGCCTTTAACTTTTCGACAAATAGAATTAGCAACATATTTTTGTTGTTTTATGACAGAGGTTATCACAATCCAATCTCATGACGCATATTGTCCGCTTTGACTCAACAAACCTCATGGATTTGTCCCTCGAGCTACACCATCATCGAGCCCAAAAGCGCGCAACAATGTAAGTGTACGTAACATGCATATCTTCTTCGAAAGTTCATCGGTCTAGAAATTTGTCAGTTTTCGGACCTGTCCTCGTTGTTAGCCTTTAGTCATGGACGTCGCAGAAATTGTCCGTTGTTAATTCCTTTTTTATTTTTATAAGAGATATTAAGCAAGTGAAAAATGAAAACATATGGTTTCTTTTTCCTTGTAAAGAAAACCATTTGATTCTTATATTCCCCATCCCCTTTGGTAGGTATAGTTTCTTTGAATTGTAGTTTTCAATATTCGTATCAAGCAAATCGATATCACCATATTCTAAAATTCGGACGTTGATTTCTGTAATACTCGTTAGGAGTTACTCCCTCCGGATCAAAAAAAGAGTCCACTTAGTCATTTGCATACCCTTTAAAAAAATACTAACTCCTAGACAAAAATAGGTAATTTGACTAAATTACCCCTAATTAAATAGGCATTGAGATTTGATCATATAACAAGTAATAGGGGCAAATATGGAAAAACAAGGTTAATTCTTTCTTGTTTTGCTAAGTGGACTCTTTTATTGATCCAGGAAAAAAAAGTTAAGTGGACTCTTTTATTGATCCAGAAAAAAAAGGCTATGGACTTTTTTTTATCCGGAGGGAGTAATAATTAAAGTTGATGAGGTTATAATAAGACGCTAAACAAAGTCTTAACATCTTTATTCTCGCTTTATCATGAGTTCGAATTTTACCTTTAGCTGATTAATGAAAATTGTTAAACAATAGGAAATGACGATGCCTTTTCACTCGAAGACCTATATGATTTTGAATGACTTAAGTACAAATAACAGGAAATTATATTTTGCAGTGTTCGTGTATATAAGTTGAATATAAAATCTAAACCTGGCATTGCTCATGGTAATTCTACCACCATTGACAAGATTCCAATTTGTGTCCCTAAAGATCATGAGTATAGACTGTATAATTTATATGGGGCCATTGTCAAGCCAGTCTTGTCTAAAGTGTAAGTATTTTGAAGAGGAAGTAGGGGCCAATTTGTTCAAATTGCGTATTTTCGCTTATCGAGAATTAAAACAACTACACATAGAGCTAAGACTAGACCAAATTAATTCACGTTTTCAAAATTTGGAATTTAGAAATTTCAACTACCTAAAAGTGCTATAAATTGACACTCTTCAAATGGGGAAAAAAAATAAACATTTTAAAATATTAATCGAAATTCATTTATTTTGAATCTCGAAAAGGAGCGCCCCAAACACTTTAAGATAGATTGGTAGTTCCCCTCCTCGTTCGACCTGCTTGAAAAAAGTTTCTTTCTTTTTTGGGTTAATTTCATCGATGATCCCTCAATTTTTTTCACTTTATTATAAAAAAAAGTCATTAAATTGTTTTTTGTAATAGACACGTAACTCAACTTTGCCGAATTATCACGAAAGTCGAAAGCCACCAAGAGAAAATAAAGGAGACATTCTTTATGATACCAAGGCAAAATTGAATGTTTTCTCAATTACAAAAAAGTTGTTCAGTGGCTTTCTGTGATAATTTGAGCCTATGAGGTTGCTAAAAGAGAAGAAAAGGAAAGGGGTACTTAAAAGGGACTTTTACAATTAGGCTAGAAAGAAGACAGTAAGCACCGGATAAAGTAACTTCCTTGAATGGTGAACTACCATATAAGACTAGATTCACGGAATGTGATCTGGGACACAATGGGAGTTTGCGTGTCTCGATAGGTAAGAGATCACTGGAGTATAGCACAAGATCGTGATCATCCGTTAAATTATCCTTTTATTATTTTCTAATCCTTGCTATTTCAATTTGTTTATTTTGTACATATACAAAAAGGAGTTTAAATTTCTTCACCTGGACCTTGCTTTTTGACAAATTCAAATATTCTTTCTTGATTTCATACCTTTTATCTTGAGCCCCTTGTTACATGGGAGAAGATATTCTCTCTTTTTCCTCCCCCCTATTCTTCCTATATAGCATCCATGCTTAAATCAATTTTGACCAATTGTAACCATGCAGCGCTTGAAAAAAATTCACATTCTCTATATATTAATGCAAACTTTTCTACACGTCTTGTTATGTCATTCTTGTCGATCGAACATTTCATTTTTGTTAACGTTAACTTTTTTTTTTATTTTTTATTTTTTATAGTCACGTTTAAATGTTTTTATAGACTAGTCTCTACACTATTCTAGTCCATTTGAGAGCATCTAAGATTTGTTAGGCCGTCTTTAATTCCTTTGATTACTTAGTACAATATAAACAATTTACATATGATCTTCTAGATCTCCTTATAAAAAGTTTAGTCCAAATACGGATTATCTGAATTATTCTTGCCATCTTGTTATTGTCTATTTGTCTCATGCAAATTAGTTTCTTCTACCTTCTGATTTCTTATACTTTTTTGAACTGTTGTTATCTTGTTTACTGATCCATAGAAACATTTGTTAGATAGAGCTTGATTCGAATTTTGGACCATCCCTCATGTCATAAGGCTATAAAGAGCTATAGCTAAAATAGCTTGTACGTTTTTCCTACTAGATTTGAATTAGGTATCGTCATGGTTTTCTTAGGGGACAAATATAGGGAATAAAACAAAGAAGTAAAATTTGCGTCCATCTCTAAGCCAATTTTCCTGTCAGCCGGGAGCTGATAGTCAGTAGAAATAAACCTGTTAACCGGTTTGAACCGGACTGGACCGGTCACCGGTTAAAAAACCGGAATCGGCCACCGGTTCCTGTTTAACCGGTTCCAGTTTACCGGTTAAAAACCCGAAACCGGAATCGGTCCGGTTCAAACACGTCCAAAACCTCTTTTTTTTGTTGTTTTTATATAGTATATATATATATTATAGTATTTATTAGTATATTGTAGGTATATTTACATATGTTATATAAGTTTATAAGTAAAGTTTATATATTTACTGACTAACAGGCTAACAGCAAGTCAGTAATACAACATATAAGTTATACTATATCTACCTAAAATATAGTAAGAATATACTTATGGGGACAGAGACATTGTGTTGGGAGATTTAGAACATACAGGAAGGCGTCGTGATTATGGGTATTGCAGGAGTATTAAGGTTGAGGAGGTTAGGGGTGTTGTTCATAGGATGCGCAGGGGAAGAGCGATCGGACCTGACGGGATTCCTGGGGAATTTTGGAAGAGCGCGGGGCCGGCAGGTTTGGAGTGGCTGACTAGGTTGTTTAATGTCATCTTTAAGACGGCATTGATGCCCGAAGAATGGAGAGCGAGTGTAATGATCCCTCTATACAAGAATAAGGGAGATATCCAGAGTTGTAACAACTATAGAGGTATCAAACTGCTAAGCCATACTATGAAAGTGTGGGAAAGGGTGGTGGAGATGAGGGTGAGGAGAGGTGTGTCTATTTCAGAGAACCAGTTCGGATTCATGCCAAGACGCTCAACTACAGAAGCCATCCATCTTGTGAGAAGATTGGTGGAGCAGTATAGGGAGAGGAAAAGAGACTTACACATGGTATTCATCGACCTAGAAAAGGCTTATGACAAAGTTCGAAGAGAGATCCTATGGAAATGCTTGGAGGCTAAAAGTGTACCTGTGGCGTACATTAGGGTGATCAAGGACATGTATGAGGGAGCCAAAACCAGAGTAAGGACAGTAGGTGGAGACTCAGAACACTTTCCAGTTGTGATGGGGTTGCATCAAGGACCAGCTCTTAGTCCGTTTTTATTTGCCTTAGTGATGGATGGATTGACACGGCCAATTCAAGGTGAGGTGCCATGGTGTATGCTTTTCGCGGACGACATAGTCCTGAGCGACGAGACTCGTAGCGGAGTTATCGCTAAGCTGGAGGGTTGGAGACATACCCTGGAGGCTAAAGGGTTTAAGCTAAGTAGGACCAAGATAGAGTACTTGGAGTGTAAGTTCAGTGACGCACCTCAGGAGGCTGGCTTGGAAGTGAGGCTTGGTACCCAGACTATCCAGAATAAAAGTAGTTTTAAGTACCTTGGGTCTATTGTGCAAGACAGCGGGGAGATTAACGATGATGTCACACATCGTATTGGGGCAGGGTGGATGAAATAGAGGCTTGCTTCCGGAGTGCTATGTGACAAGAAGGTGCCACCAAAACTTAAGGGCAAGTTCTACAAAGCGGTGGTTAGACCAACTATGTTGTATGGGGCGGAGTGTTGGCCAGTTAAGATCTCTCACATTCAAAAGATGAAAGTTGCCGAGATGAGAATGTTGAGATGGATGTGTGGCCACACCAGGAGTGACAGGATTAGGAATGAGGATATTCGGGATAAGGTGGGGGTGGCCTCGGTGGTAGACAAGATGCGAGAAGCGAGATTGAGATGGTTTGGGCATGTGAAGAGGAGAGACACAGATGCCCAAGTGTGGAGGTGTGAGAGGTTGGCCATGGATGGTTTCAGACGAGGTAGGGGTAGGCCGAAGAAGTATTGGGGAGAGGTAATTAGACACAACATGGCGCAATTACAGCTTACCGAGGACATGACCTTAGATAGGAGGGTTTGGAGGACCCAAATTAGGGTAGAAGGCTAGTAGATAGTCTCGTTATCCGTTCTTATTAGTAGTCGCAGTACCGCAATTTAATTTCTTGTGCTCCGATTTATGCTATAATCTGCTATTTCCTGTGCTTTAATTATCCTGTGGTATCGATGTCGCTTGCATTATTTTATTTTATATTATTTCATTTCCATATCGCTTTGAATCTCTTAGCCTTATCTGACTTTTTTTTTTATGTTTTATGCTTTTCTTGAGCCGAGGGTCTTTCGGAAACAGCCATCCTACCTTGGTAGGAGTAAGGTCTGCGTACACTCTACCCTACCCAGACCCCACGATGTGGGATTTCACTGGGTGTTGTTGTTGTATAGTAAGAATATACTTATCTATATCAATATACTTAGGTTATATATATATGTTTAAGTTATATGTATACTATATATTATAAGTATATTCTTAGTATATTTTAGTTATTTTTCAAGTATATAACTTTCTAGTTTTTAATTTAAGTAGATGTATATTATAAGTATATTCTTAGTATATTTTAGGTATATTCCTAACTTAATATAAGTAAAAATATGAACACAAGTAAATAGAAGAAAGCTCAATGAGCCATATATTTTATTCATTCTTGGATAACATTTATTTGCAAGTTGTAGTTTTTTTTTTTTAACTTGCAAATAATACATGAGTTGCAAAGAAATAGTAGAATAATAAAATCACCAATTCTCAATCATTTGGTTAATTTCCCTCATATCATATTCGGCCATGGAGATATCTTCAAAGTCTTCCATTTGGTCCGGTCCACTTGCTATCAAATCTTCAATCTCTTCCTCTTCGCCTTCCTCCGCTTCTAAGTTTTGGTTGCATCGCTCCGATCTAATCCAATCGCGAATGCACACTAGTACTTGCAAGCTAAAGCCGGATAATGAGTGTGTATGGTCTCCAATTTGTTGTGTTCCTTGGCTAAATGCACTCTCTGAAGCCACAGTTGATACTTGAACCGTAAGGATATCTCGAGCCATTCTTGAGAGTATCGGATGACTTGCCTTGTATTTCTTCCACCATGCTAAGACGTCCAACTCATCTAGTTCCTTGATATCCACATTTGGCTGCATCAAATAAAAGTTATATTCATCAAATTTTGCACTACAAGAAGGAGTTGACTGTGAATGTAAAACTTTTAAATGCGACAAACCCGTGTTTCATCATCATCATCATATATCATCATCAATTTCATTAAAAGTATCGGTATAATGTTGTTGCATTGCCTCATGACCTAAAAGTGGATTATTTCCACCAACATCAATACCTAAATTAGGTGTTTCTTCCACAAATGTTTCCTCATTAAGCCCACCCCTAACAATACCACTACTACCGGCACCACGTCTAAATCTCTTCGCCATTAGTAAATAGAATTAATTTAAATCACACTCAAATAAATCACAAGAAAATAAATTGCAACAAATTAAATTGCTAGAATTAAATTGCGAAAAATAAAGATAGAGTTGGAACGAAGGTACCAAATTGCCGGACTAATTTCCAACAAAGTGAAGGCGGTTAGAATTGCAAATCCACCAAAGCTATTTCGGATTGTTGCAAAATCACCAACAATATTATAATTGCAAAATTAATAATTGAAACTATAATAAGACTTTATAATATTTATTTGAGTGAAATTTAAAGTGGCGAATTGTTGCAAAGTAACTATAATTGAGAGATTGAGATTTGAGAGAAAGAGAAGAGTGAATTGGTGTGGATTAAAATGAAAATGGAGAGGGGTTTATATAGGGATGGGGGATGGGTTAAAGTGTTAAAACAAAGTTTGGGGGGTTGGGGGGGGGGGGGGGGGGGGAATGGGTTTGGGACCGTTTGGCAACAGCCATTTTTGCAAATGGATCGTTGCCCAACGGTCCAAATTAGCAGCCCAAAGGCTACAATTAAAAAAAAAAAATTAATTCGACCGGTTTTACCGGTTCCGGTTCCAAAAAAATAGAAACTGAAACTGGTAGTTAATATATGGTTAATCGGTTCAATCGGTTCCGGTTCCGATTTTACCGATCCGGTTACCGGTTTGAACCAGTTAACCTGAACCGGTTTTCAGGTTTAAGTGGAATAGCCTTTATTAAGAAAATTATATTATATATATATAGATTATTTTTCACACGTATATATTAAATCGTGAACATTCTTGAACTAAAAGAGGAACTTTTGACTTCCCACTCAAACATCCAATACCTTCAAAGCATCCTTTTGTCCCCTCACCTAGATTCAAGGGCAGAGCTACAATATTAAATACGGGTTTGTGCAAATTTTATTTTAGATCTTTTATTTGTACTCGAAGGTAAATATAACATTGTGAACCCGTGGTAATTACTAATTACTAAGAACTATGGATTCAATATCAAGTTCAGAATCCATAAACTTTAAATTGTGGCCTCTTCAACTAGATTGCCTCTTGAATTTCCTCCACTCATAACTTTCTTTCTCACACACAAATTTTGGACCATTGCTGTGTAAAGTTCAAGCGTACGTTTGTCGAAAAATATATTCCAAGCACTCTAAGGAGAAGAAGTACCTCATTCTGTTTCTCCACCCCAACCAACCAAAGGGAAGTGATCTTCATGTTATGGAACAATATAAGGAACCAATATACATAGAAGCTAAAGCTTAAAGATATGATATGCTTCCATTTTCAGTGTGAAGTTCTATCATTCATATATTGTAAACATAAAACAACATGTCAACTATCTCATACATTGACTTTAACATCTTAGAATTTCATGATTTTCACAAGAAATGTAATTGATAAACATTTACTAAAAAAAAAAAAAAGGAAGACGTATGTTGACCGAAATATACAAATTTTGTCCCCAAAACTTGCCTCATATGTAAAGTAAATTACACACCTAAATTGTGTACACGTCCCTTTAGTTGCCCCTTGATGTTGTCAGGGTGAACCTAATGTCTCAGATAGATACAGAAACAAGTGTGAAGTGCTTTACAAGCACAGTATATCACCACTCTCCTACACGTGAACAACTCAACCATGTCGGCCCATAAAAACCAACGTCCGCAAATCTTGTCTGCAACAAAAAAATATTCTTATTCCCGTTGGAGATATAATTAAGTAATTTTTTTTTTAGTTTAATTAAGTTTTTAATGAAATGATCATATATTTTAATTAATATGCTATCAAAATAAATAGAGGTCCCGATTTCGAGTTTCATTGTCACTCATTACCAAAAAGAATTCTCACGTGATTGACCAATGAAAAAGAATTAGGCCCGCACATGAGGAGACGTGCTGAAAATATAATTAAGTAAACAGAAGTGTGCTATCTTTTATAACTTAACCATTTAGATTAGATGATGACACATTTTAATATGATATCAGGGCAGTCGAAGGTACTGGGGTGCTTGGCCTAAAAAAAATAAAAAAATACAAGCCCGTATGTGGGAGAACGATTGAAGAATTTCTATCTCCTTTCCGTAGAACACAATTTTACCGTGCAATTACCAGGCCCTATACTAAATCAAATGAGAAACCAATTAATAGTTAATTCAGAATGACTTGGCTAAAACAGTTTATTAGCAACGACTATCAATTCCTATATAATATTTCCGTAGCTATGATTTTTCTTTATGGTAAACCTTTGTATTTATTTATTTATTTATGGAGCCATTTGGATATCGAATAATTTTTTTGAAAAAGGAGTGCAAAAAGAAAATTTATTTGTACAGTTGTAATAGACTTGTAGTTTCTCTTTTTTTTTTTTTCCCCGAAAGAGACTCGATAATCACTTATTTAAAAAGCATAAAGAAATCTGTATACTAAAAACTGTCTGAACGTAAGAAGAGTTAATAAAATTTTTGGTCCCTCTGTTATTAATTTTAATCTTCTGATATTTAATTAAATGCATTTAGCCTTCAATTACTTGAAATGTACACTTTAGTCCTTTTGCTTATGAAACTATTCCACCATTTAATACTCATATGTAATGTTAAGCTGGTATTATTACTCCATATTAAGAGGTGTTTATATTTCTAAAAATATTTCAAATATAACATATTTCCTACATAAAAGGGCTAAAATTAAACACACCTTTTAGTTAATTGAAAGAAAATATATTGAGTCATAAATCACAAGGATCAAATCAAAATTTATCATAACTGAGAAACTAAAAGTCTTATTCTCCCAAGAATGAATTAAGAGCCCGTTTGGATTGGCTTATAAGTTGCTTATAAGCTGTTTTAACGTTTTTGAGTATTTGACTGGTCAGCTTAAAGACATTTTGTGCTTAAAATAAGCTCAAAAAAATAATTAGGCCCATTTGACTTAGCTGATCTAAAACTGCTTAAAATAAGCCCATCCAAACAGGCTGTAACACGATTCATAAAATGTTCCACAAACAAACGCCTCTAATCTTCCAATATATTTCGCCTTTGGTTGTATTCGTCGCGCCTGTTGACACATGCGAATACATGATACAGGTTGCTGGCAACCAAACATTTGCTACGAATTGCAGATATCGAAACCATAGTTGTGCTTGATAATTAGCTAGGAAACTATAGTGATTTCTGAAATTTGCTCATAAAATAAATGATAAGGAATGGATCTTAAATATAATGAGGTGATGATAGTCAAAATCTTATAACGAGACCAACAAATCCATCACTTGCCGATGTGAAAACTCAACAAAGAAGCCTTTACTGTTCTAATATATCAGTAAAATCAACAAAAGTTTTCTTATACTTATTTATGCACGTCGTCTATGACTCTATGATTTGTATATCAGGAAGAAAGAATTTCTATTACTTGGACTTTGAGTCTTTTTATTTGTATAATTATTCGCTGTATTTGAAATTTATTAGCTCGACTTTGAATTTTCACATAAAGCGCTCAAACCATGAGTCCATGAGGGGCCATTAAGCATTAATTAACTTAAATTACTTAATGAATCTTAGAGTAAATTGATATATCTTTCTCTAATATTAAGAGTTGATTCTAAAGTGGTGTGGAATGACAGATAATTCAAAGCTTAAGTTGTCGAATATCACATGTTATTGGGGAATCCTTATCACTTTGATTCTAACTGTTCTATATTCAATTCATAAGTATAATTCCTTTGCCTAAATTGTCTTTAAAATGACTACTTTTATATTTTCTAGTTAAATTCAGTATATTCGTTTGCGATTAAATGATGAAAAAGGAGTGAAATTAATGTAGAAAAGTTTGTTTTCGGCGCGGATTACGTTGGAATAAAGATAAAAATTCTGATTTCTATCACTATTCTTAACTGTTTTAATTGAATATTTTTTTAGAATGTGAAAAGTTAGAAGATGAGAACATTAATATATTCTCATAATTTCTTTGGCTAAGCATAATACCGTAGCTTTATTGGGAATATATCTTAGAGAAAAATTGTGCTCATATATTGATACTTAAAAGAGTCAACTATGATGACCGAGCAAAAGTGTTCTAGACGCAGACGCCTCATCATAATTTTTTCCTTTGGAATGAAATTGAAATATATAATTATTACTTTTTGTCTTGTTTAATCATAGAGTTTTCATCTACTAATTGTAACTTATTTAATGTTTTGACATATATCAAATGTTATTACGGATTTATATTGACAGTTTATAATATATTTACACAATCATATTACATAAACAAAATTAACATTATTGGTAACACTAAAAATATGATAAATAAATTATTATAACCACTTAAATACTTTATTAATATTTATATAAATTCTTTGCTCTATCAGTAGATATAACTCAAATGTATATTTGATTGATATGAAAATGTCGTGCATGATGTTCACGCTAATTATATTTTATTAAAACATCTAGCGGAATAGAATTTATTTTAAAATCAAGTAATGTCTGGAGTTATAGTTCAATGAATGGCTACTTGCCTCTAAAAGTTGTGATAGGTTGTTTTAAGCGAATTATGATTTCACATTAAAAAGTTGTAAACTAATTTTGCGGTAATAGAATATAAATCTTTTCTTTCTGGAAAGCAATGTATTCACATCATCTAGAATTTACCTTTTAACCTTTTATTTTATTTTATAATTAATTATATCCAGGACTTCACCTTACTTATTATAAAGTTGTGATTTATATAGTTAATTTACAGTTGAATCAAGTCATATGTTTAGTTAGTTGATAGCGTACACTTCTACCACTTTAATTGCACATGACAGAGAATTTTGATCCTAACACTTGGTTGGTTAAGACTGTTGAAAAGTTAATAATTCAATTAAAAGAATCGTCTTAATTGAGTGCAATTTAAACTTAAAGATGAGATCTTTCTTCTTTATGTCGATAATAAGCTATGCTTAATTTTATTTGTATGACCTAATTCTTTTTCTTAGCTAAATATGCGAAAACATCTAATTTGCTGATAAATGATGGTTATAGAACTCAAAGCCACAAGCTTCGAATTATGCATGGGGATGGATGCCCCAATAGGGCGTGCCACCTCGCCCGTATCTGTCAACTTGGACGACACCTGCGTAGGGCCCCTCGGCCAAATAGCAGGGCATACTAGGCCCTGCTCCCCAGCCTCCGCAACAGGCGTTGTCTGCTACCCCGTATCAGCAGATGTATGCCCCATCTTATGCTCCAACGGACATCGAATCAGCAATGCATACAATGACTATGAATCCTCCGAATCAGAAGTGGTACATGGACACCTGTGCCACATCTCACATGACATCCACGAATGGTAATCTCTCGTCTTATTCTGATTTGAGCAATCATCATCGTGGTATTGTTGTTGGTAATGGTCATTCAATTCCAATTCATGGTTGTGGTCATACTCATTTACCTCCCAAACCCTCCTTTATCGTTGAAAAATGTCCTCCACGCCCCAAAACTCATTAAAACTTTAATCTCAGTTAGAAAGTTCACTACTGATAACTCTGTGACTGTTAATTTTGATCCATATGGGTTTTCTGTGAAGGATTTTCAGACGGGAATGCCAATAATGAGATGTGAGAGCCCGGGCGATCTATATCCCATCACCACCACCATCACAAACACAGCCAATTCTCCATCAACCTTTGCTGCTTTGTCTTCTTCTCTTTGGCATGATCGTTTGGGTCACCCAGGAGCGTCAATTTTGAATTCTCTTAGGATCAATAAAAGCATTGAATGTAATAATTCTAGTTGCTCTAGTATTTGTTGTTCTTGCGTGCTTGGTAAACATATTAAGTTGCCTTTTGTTCCGTCTAATTCGAACACTTGTATGCCTTTCGATATTATTCATAGTGATTTATGGACTTCTCTTGTCTTAAGTTCCATGGGTTATCGGTATTATGTTCTTTTCTTGGATGATTTCTCTAAATATTTGTGTACTTTTCCCTTAGCTAAGAAATCTGATGTCTTTGCTAAGTTCTTAGAATTTCGGGCCCATGTCCGAACGCATTTCGAACGAGAAATAAAAAATGTCCAATGTGATAATGGGAAAGAATATGAGAATAATGATTTTTGGCGTCTTTGTGAGTCGAATGGGATGTCTTTCCGTCTTTCTTGTCCTCATACGTCCTCACAAAATGGGAAGGCCGAAAGGAAAATTCGGTCTATCAATAATGTCATGTGGACTCTTCTTGCCCACGCTTCTCTTCCACCTTCCTTTAGGCATCATGCATTGCAAATGACAACTTACCTACTCAATATTTTACCAAGCAAATTATTGAACCAAAAGTCTCCCCTCCATGCTCTATATCAAAAGGAACCTATGTACTCTCACCTTCAGGTTTTTGGGTGTTTGTGCTACCCCCTTTTCCCGTCAACTACGATTTATAAGTTGCAGGCCCGGTCTACACCTTGTGTATTTTTGGGGTACCCATCAAACCATAGAGGCTACAAATGCTATGACTTATCATCAAATAAAATCATCCTTAGTCGTCATGTTATTTTTGATAAGACTCAGTTTCCCTTTGCTAACTTTCCTACCCCTCAATCCCATATATACGATTTTTTGGATGAAGGAATCTCACCTTATGTTTTTCATCACCTCCAAAATTTCGGAGCTGCCCCTTCACCGCCCTCTGCCCAGCCAAGCAGTCCCCCTCCACTGCCTCCCGTTACCACTGCTGGCCCCACGGTGCAGCAGGCTGCCCACCAGACCCCTAGCCCGACCGCCAGCCCCCTTCCCCATGCCACTGCCCAGCCGCCTATCCCCACTCCCCGACCCACCATGGTCACACGCAGCCAACGGGGTATTGTCAAGCCTAAACGTCAGTTTAACTTACATACCACGGTTACGAAATCTCCTCTACCTCGTAACCCATTGGCCGCTCTTCGTGACCCGAATTGGAAAATGGCTATGAATGATGAATTTGATGCTCTTGTTACGAATAAGACGTGGGATTTGGTCCCCCGTCCACCTAATGTTAATGTTATTTGTTCTATGTGGATTTTTACTTATAAAGAAAAGTCTAATGGTGATTTTGAGAGGCATAAAGCCCGATTTGTAGGTGATGGCAAAACTCAGCAGGTTGGCATTGACTGTGGTGAGACGTTCAGTCCGGTGGTGAAACCGGTGACTATCCGCACTGTTCTTAGTCTTTCTTTGTCAAAACATTGGCCTACATCAACTGGATGTGAATAATGCTTTTCTTCACGGTGAGCTGAAGGAAACTGTGCATATGCATCAACCTATGGGTTTTCGGGATCGCACACATCCTGATTATGTTTGCCTATTGCGTAAGTCTCTCTATGGGCTTAAGCAGGCTCCACGTGCTTGGTAAAGACGATTTGCAGATTTTGTGTTTTCCATTGGTTTCTCAAATAGCAGGTCTGATAATTCTTTGTTCATCTACCATACGGGGACTGACATGGCATACATTTTACTATATGTTGATGATATTATCCTCACTGCATCCTCAGACACTCTCCGTCGTTCCATCATGGATCGGCTTGGTTCCGAATTTGCTATGAAGGATTTAGGTCCTTTGAATTATTTTCTTGGCATTGCTGTGACCCGTCACAAGGGTGGGATGTTTCTCTCTCAACGTAAGTATGCCGAGGAAATCATTGATCGCGCGGGTATGTCCTCTTGCAAGCCCTCTCTCACTCCGGTTGACACAAAACCGAAGGTCAGTGCTACTTCGGGTGCTCCTTATGCGGATCCCACTCATTATCATAGTCTCGCAGGTGCTCTTCAGTATCTCACTTTCACGAGACCATTATCTTCTTTTAGTAGTTTAAATCTTTATAAATTCTATTCACACTGGAAGAATTATTTTCCGTAGTTTCCTTTCATTCCTTGAATTGGCTAATATCCAAAAATATCCTAACCTAAAATAGGAGATTACAAATATACAAAATATTTTATCCTAAAATAAGAGATTACAAAATATTTACATAATCTATCACACCCCCGCAGTCGAAATGGGAGGTTTACGAACGCTTAGACTGTCTCGAAAACCTTCAAAAAGGACCTGAGGAGGACCTTTAGTGAAAATATATGCAATCTGATATCGGGACAGGACATGAAGGACACGAACCTGTCCCCACGCAATCTTCTCACGCACAAAATGAATGTCCATCTGAATATGTTTGGTGCGTTGATGTTGCACCGGATTTCCGGACAGATATATGGCACTCACATTGTCACAATATACCAACGTAGCCTTGCGAACCGGACAATGTAGTTCCAATAAAAGATTGCGAATCCAGCAAGACTCAGAGACAACATTAGCCACACCTCGATACTCCGCTTCAGTGCTAGACCGAGAAAGAGTTGGTTGTCGCTTTGACGACTAAGAGATCAAGTTGTCATCCAAAAATACACAATACCCCGACGTAGAACGATGAGTGTCCGGACATCCACCCCAATCTGCATCGGTGTA
Organism: Lycium barbarum; assembly: GCF_019175385.1. Classification (NCBI taxonomy): domain Eukaryota; kingdom Viridiplantae; phylum Streptophyta; class Magnoliopsida; order Solanales; family Solanaceae; genus Lycium; species Lycium barbarum. The sequence goes on along the minus strand of NC_083340.1, from coordinate 18,449,544 downwards.
GGAGACAAGGTCGGTGACTGATGAGGGGTAGAGATGCAATCCATGGTCAAGAGTGCCCTGAACATACCGCACAATTCGCTTAAGAGCATGCATATGATCGTGCCTCGAATCATGCATATGTAAGCACACCTGTTGGACAGAAATATTTGTATGTAATGGCTAGCTATCCTATGTTCATTTTTTGTCTTAGAAATTTTCTATCCGTTCGCGGGATTAAAATCATTAGTATTGTTCATTATTCACCCAAATAGAACTATATATGATGATACTATAACCTATTTTGTTTTTATAAGAATCATGAAAGAACAATTCAGTCAGCACATGAAATAGAAAAAAGTTAACGTACTAAGACACTTCGAACAAAAAATAGTTTAATTAAGTAAAATATAAATAACAAAAAATTATCAAGAATTCTGACAATAGAAAACAATTCTGTCTTTTCATCTTCTTTTTCTGTGTGTTGGGGGCTAACACGGTCACAATGATAGTCAGGTATAGATATAAGTAACAATTAGCTAGCAGGCTAGAGTAGAAAATTTTATCCAGTATAAAGTTATATACACGCGTATGTGTGTGTAATGCTAACAAGAAATTTTTCTTTTTTATTAAATCAGGTTCGCGTTTAGTAAACCATTAAGAGGGCAAACCTTAACTTATCAGAAAGCTCCTAGGATTGAATCAGAGACTTTAGTTAAGGGTAAAAATAACCCAACCCTCGACACTTACACATTGTAGGTTTACCCAAATCTAATGTTTTAGACCCGAAACATAAATATATATGTAAAAATTCGTTAAAATTTTAACATGTTAGATCTGAACGCATAATTATAAAAATATAACAAATTTAGTGCTAAAAAAATTAAAAATTAAATTTAAATCAGGAATCCGCCTTTAATCCCCATTATGAAACTGGCCACTTGGTGGTTGTTTGGCAGAGGAGCTGTTACGGTAAAAACTTAGCCGCACCCAGAGGCGAATTCAGGATTTCAAGAGGATGGGTTCGCCATTCGCTATGACATTTTTTTTTTGTCTTTGATTCGTTGCAGCTTAGCGCCTATGTTTTTTTTTTAAAAAAAAATTCTTTTTCCTTTTGAGACTTGGGTAATTAGAAATAAAGGGAAAAATATTCATTAGATGTAATATAAAAAAGAAACACGTTTTTTACTTTTGGGTAATTAGAATTATAGAAGAAAAGAGATTTAGAATAATATAAAAAAAGAAAGTTAAAAGGCTGCTTTAGAAAATAAAAAACATAGAACGTGCGGGAGCTCTGGTTTTATCCCGAGATCTTGAGGAAATAAACAAAGCTCCTAACCAGTGCTCCACTTGGCCTAATTTGACCATGTGTTCCTTCAGGTTATATTAGATATATTTTCAGAATTATACACATAATATATCGAGTTTAGTCGAGTGACCGCCATGTGTTCACGTGACCCAAAATTAATATGTAAATACGCCTCTAGCCGCACCCGATGTTTACATCAAATTAATGGATGTATGACATATGTTTGAATATATACAATCATCATTAATCATGATTAATTAATGTATATATTCACTTCACTAAATCACTTAATCATAATAAATTATATTAATTTAATGTATTAATGTAAACACCTCATGTGAGTAAATTTTTTTCCGTCGTTAGGGAGATAAAAGAAAGGAGTTGGGAAGGCTAAACGTGGTACATGCACTCAGTCTCAGCTTGTGGTGGGGTTACTGAAATATGTAGTCAATATTCTAATGGATTTTTCTGCTGATGCTTATATAATAATTATTTTTTCACTTTTAATCTTGGGGAACTTTCAAGGTGATGATGAAGGAAATCATGTTTTATTTGGTGGATTGCGGGCTGTCCCTACATAGACGCCAGTACTCAACACTCCATTCATTATCTGCTCAATTATTATATGCACTTAGATTTCATAGACTAAAGGGATCGTTTGATTACTGTTTAACAATTAAGTTATTTATGTATTAAATTCTGCATAAATAATATAATGTTTAATATTTTCTCTGTTTCAATTTACGTAAGGGTTGACCTATTCAGAAAGTCAAATAATTCTTTTTTTTGACTTAATTTCAAACACTAGATTCTTCGAATATTTTTGTAATAAAATTTACATATTTGAGAACTATATAAAAAATACTATAAGTTTGCATAATTAATAATTCACAAATATATAAAAAGAGTTGAAGAAAATTATAGTAAGAGAAAAAGTTGTTTTAGTACTCTCCAAATAGGTCAACCCTCACATAAGTTAGGATGGAGGAGTAATATTTTTTTGCTATGTATAAAATTAAACACACGTAATACGGTGTTTGATTTGAAATTTAGAAACCTGCACAACTATCATGTATAAGTTATGAAGAATCTATGCCAGATATAAAATAGAATAACTAATAGTACATGAATAATTAAAACCCACATAATTAATTTATGCATAAAACAATACATAAAATAATACATGAACTCTAACCAACAATCAAACCAAACGAACCCATCCCTCTGTTTTCAGTGACTATTATTATAAGTATTATTATCTGTTGGCCTCTTTTCTTTTTTCTTTCACTCATTTGTCCTAATTATTGCCACTTTAACAACCTTAATTAGTTGTTGAACCCTAAACCACTCCTTTTCTGAATTGATAGCGACCGTCCATCATCTATTAGTACCACCTAATTTGTCACCCCTTTTTCTTTAAAAATATGAAAAAGCAAGGGGAAAAAATTATTATATGCTGATGATTTCAAAATTTTCTTGTTGAAGATGAAAATTATTTCTCAAATCTTCTTAGTAGGGACAACTCCATCCATGTGGGAGTTCTTGTTGGGATTTCTTTTCAATATGCATTCGATATTTGAAATTCTCAGAGAAAAAGAAGAATGTTAGTACGTATTTAGGGATCTATTAATTTGGTTCACATATTAATTATGTGGGAATTATAATGCAGAAATAATCTATGTGTTGACTAATAATTAAGGAATTGTATGGGTGATTAATAATGAAAAGATTGTTATCCGGTGGTTAATAACGAAGGAATTATTGCAATACAAAAATTAATTACTGGAAGAGCAATTTTTTCTTAACGTAGTCTAATCGTCGTGTTGCTATACATGTATCCTTATTTTCATAATTTATCTCACAAAAATAATATTTCCTCCGTCTCAATTTATATAAAGGTTGACCTATTTGGGGAGTCAAACATTTCATTCTTTGATTAAAATTTCAACATAGATTCTTCGAGTATTTTCTAATAAAATTTATATATTTGTAACTACATAAAAGTACTATAAGCCCGCATTATCAATAATTCACAATATATGAAAAAAGTTGAAGAAAATTGTAGTCAAAGAAAGAGTTGTTTGTCTCCTTAAACTGGCCAACCTTCATATAAAGTGGGACAGAGAGAGTACATCTATTTCGCATAACTTAATACATGCATCATTAATTGATACCTATAATCAAATACTGCATTAAATAATGCAGTAATTATTTTTTCTTATGCAACCAGCCAAATGATATATTATTTTATCCGCAATTTTATATTGGGATTAATTATACGCAGTGTTTTCAGAGGAGTTTTGGGGTGAGTTCCGGGGCAGGGTGGGACGTAGCAAAAACGCTCTGAGGCACAAATGAAAGGCGTAGATCCATAGGGCGTACGCCCTAGAATTTGGGGCGTAAAACCATACGCCCCGAGAGTTAAATTTAATTTTTATTGTTTTAAAAGTATTTTTGCTATAGATTATGATTTTTATTATTGGTGTAATGATATTTATACTTTATGTTATCACGTTGTAGTGATGAATATAAATAAAGAAAACAACTCTCATAGAAAATAACACTGTCATAAATAAATTTTGTAGATGATTATGTCTGAAATTGATATGATAGAGATTTCATAGCACTATATTCCTGAAACAACTTCATCCATTTTTTGTCATTGCTCTTACACTTTTTGCCTGTCTCCTTATTTGAATATATAAATCAAAGTCGGTGCAAATATTAGTTGAGGGTGGGAAGGACTAATAGATTTTGGAGATTGATGGTAAAGTGAATGAAGATTTCATTTTATAGATTATCTAGACTATTATCATTTTTGTGTTGTTACCTTTCTCAAATAATAATTATAATAATTCTTTTATACTATTGGTGATTTATTTGAATTTTTTTTGCAGAATTTTTATAAAATTTTTACATTTGCTTATTTTTTAGTAATAAAATTATAAAATTGAAGATACATGAGACAAACTCCCCGTAGATCTATGACACTTACGCCCCGTGTCTTGGGGTTTACACCTCGCCTTGTGCTCGATAAAATGCTTTGCCTCGCGACCCGCCTCTTAAAACACTGATTGTACTAAGCAAAAGATGCTCAAGTCATACCCATCCCCTCTCCCACCCACGCAACACCCCCTTCCCCACCAAAAGAGAAAAATAAGTTTAATGCAACTATAAGGATTATGTCAAGTGAAAGTTGTGTAAGTTATGTCATATGTGCGACTCTGAAAGCTATTAGAATTTGGCTAAGTGTAAAAGTATGTGCGACTGAAAGGATGGGTGAGATCTGCAAGTCCTTATCAACAGTTAGTGGTCATAGATCATACTGTATTAGGTTGTGATAGCTACTTTTACTTAATAATAACTAATGCTAATCTACTTTTATTCCACACTTAATATTCTTTATCCAAAAGAATTAGTGAACGTAATCCATTTATTGTGGACTTATTCAGTTGCAAATGACAGCTCCATTTATCACCTCATTCAACTGCAAATCCCAATCAGTTACAATTGCAGCTATGACGCAACACATCAGCTTTAACTTCTTTTTTCTCTCCTGTATAAAGGAAGTATTCCATAAAACTGTATAATAATAATAATAATAATAATAATCATGATTAATAATTAATACTTACATTAACACTTTTCTAGTTAATACGTAATACTTTTATCAACACTTTCCTTGGTTTTTGTGCGTGAGCATTTTAGGTAGACCGGGTCGTTTGTACAGGACCATATATTTTTTTTCCAAATAAAATTTTCAGAACAACGTTTGGTTATGCATTGGATTGATTTTTAATTTTTAATTCATTTTGCAGATGAGATGAGTTTCAAATTCGAAAAAATAGTTCCGACCAACTTTCAAGTGAATTTTTTTTTTTTTTTTACTCACAAAGCTTTTACTTTTCAAGTTAAATGCATGTCCAAACATAATTTCAACTTCCAACAATATCATTTTTAAAACTTTTTTTCAAATATCATATATTTTATGTCTTGTATGGACTTTGCTTTGCAAAGGCAACATATGGTTTTCGGTAGGAAATTCGGCCCAATAGTATTTTGTAAAACTTACGGGTAGGATGTGTATTGTTTGGATTAAACGGAAAATTATGATTATGTTGTGCCTGATTTCGATTGATGAATTTTAAAGATTTGGATTGTTATATTCGAATTCAAATCTTGGAAATAAAAATTGATCCATAAATGAAAGAACCAAATTACGGGAGTATAATATATGTATTTCTCTATATTTCCACTTTCTCTCTTTTGCAACTTACGTATACTAAAAGTTTGGTTTGGAAGTATATTTGTAGAGATCATAACGCTTGTGGCAGACTACATGAAATTAGCTACGGAATTTATTGATAATCCTAGCTAATTCGTCGCTAAATAGTTCCTAGCTAATTGAAATTTCTTATAATTCGTCGCTAATTCATAGCTAAGTGGGATTAGCACAAGATTTTTGCTGTTTAGCCATGAAATTTTATCCGTAGCTAATTCCTCGTTTTCTAGTAGTATATATGACTGGATGAAAAGAGCACAATAAATTCTCTAAGCATCCTGATGATCTTGTTTAATTTAATTTCCTATATTCCCTGGAGATAGGGAAAATCTTTAAAGAGATAGTGAAAATCTTTAAACAAACACTTTATAGAATATTATGAGATTACTTAATTAAGTGTTGGGAATTTGCTTAATATATGTTAGTTTAAGTATTCTCCTCCCTAGAGTTTATTTGTTAAAAATGCTATCACATTTGTTCTTTTAGGAAATTAACCCTTTCTGTAATGTTGACTTTCTAACGATAAAAGAAAATGCAGAGTTTACTTTAAAGTTTAATCTGTCTAAATCAATTTTATGATAAATGATGGGAAATCACAGTCTGGAACTCCCTGGTAAGGGTGTCAACCGGTTTGAACCGGAATCGGACCGGCAACCGGTTATAAAACCGGTCGGTTTCCGATCTAAAAACCGGAACCTGCCACCGGTTCCGATTTACCGGTTAGAAACCCGAAATCGGAACCGATCCGGTTCAAAACGTTCAAAACCTCTTTTTTTTTTTTTGTTTTTGTTTTTTGTATAGTATATATATATTATAGTATTTATTAGTATATTATAGGTATATTTACATATGTTATATAAGTTTATAAGCAAAGTTTATATATTTACTGACTAACAGGCTAACGGCAAGTCAGCAATACAGCATATACGTGTGTATATATATATATTAAGTTATATGCTTAAGTTATACTACATATACCTATAATATATATTATAAGTATATTCTTAGTATATTTTAGTTATTTTTCAAGTATATAACTTTCTAGTTTTTAATTTAAGTAGATGTATCATGTATATTATAAGTATATTTTAGGTATATTCCTAACTTAATATAAGTAAAAATATGAACACAAGTAAATAGAAGAAAGCTCAATGAGCCATATATTTTATTCATTCTTGGATAACATTTATTTATAAGTTGTAGTTTTTTTTAACTTGCAAATAATACATGTGTCACGCCCCGAACCTGGGCCTGGACGTAACACGGCACCCGGTGCCTGACTGTATGTGACCGAGCGAACCAACTGGCTGGCTGAATCAACATGTGATACCAAAACATAACTAATTTATAAAATAAAACTAACACATGTTGATTAACTAAAAGTCTGACTGAAATCATAATGCGGAAATACATAGACAATCTGAACATATATCTAAAAGTAGCCAACATGGCTAAACCAAAACGACTGAACAACTGCCATCAAGGCTAACATAATAAATATCTGACTGTCTGAACTGTGTCTATGAAGCCTCCAAGAGTACTGAATAATAGAGCTGTCTATAAACTGAAATAACTGGATGGCTGATAACGCCCCGAAGGAATTTGGGGCTCACCAGTAGCTGATACGTGCACTCCTAAATAGCTGAGTCGTTAACCTGTATATCGATGCAGGCCCCCAAGCAATAAAAGGGACATCAGCACATTTGAATTGTACTGGTATGTAAAGCAACTGAAGCAATAAAATACTGAAACTGAAATTGAAACTGGAACTGAACTAAACAGGAAAGCAAGAAGCTGAAGTGCTCCCTGTTCTGGATGAAGAATCACCTGTAAAACTGTAAATATAACTGTGGCCTAGGGCCCAAATAATGTGCACAAAAATTGTGGCCTCTGGCCCAAGCAATACGTATGCATAAACTGTGGCCTAGGGCCCAAAAGTACAGATACAGGTGTTCAACATTAACAATTTACAAAACTGAGACTGGCTATAGCTGATAGCATGATAACTGTTTCTGATTATGGGACTCTTGCAAATAACTGGTTATACACTGACTGAGACTCATGTGATAATAATGCATAAGTCTATAAAGATTACGTGCTGAGTTCATGATGTTCAAAGTGACAACCATGAACGAATTTTGTAACTGCAACCCTAGAAGATAACAGTTCTATATCATATCATGAAACTAGGGCTAACTATATTCTGAGTCAAATTGCTGACAAGTATGAAGAATGAGGCGTAGGGAGAATCATGAACATTCCCTAACGTAGATAGTTAGCTTCACATACCTTAATTCCAGCCTTTGAGCGTAATACAATGTTCGTCAACCCTTTCAACTTTGATCTATATCAATACAAGTCAAAGGGATTCTATATTAGCAATAATATTCATGCTTTGGTCATCTAAGCATTTTATCAAACACTTAGTGGGCATAAAGCTCCACAGTCTCCATTAATGGTGATTTCTTCACCCAATTCCCATTCTATTACTTCTAGGTGATTCTACAATCTTAATTAGGTGTAATTAACATCATTCTCCATCACCCATATCATTATAACAATCTCAAGTCAACAATCCAAAACCCTACTATAGTTCGTGCAATTCTCTTTACTAAACTCATTTATTATTCTCCTAAGAACTCATCAATTCACTATTATGAATGATTAGAGTGTAGAAACATTACCTTTTTGACGTTCAATCCTCTTGAATTCAAGTTCTAGGGTTTCCACGCCCAACAATAATGTTCCACTCACAAATCTATTGATTAGAAGGGTTTACTCAAGTTAGAAAGAGATTAGGGACTTGAATTCAACCTAGAATCATGATAACACTTACCTTGTATAGTTCTTGAGGCTTGGGACTTGTTCTTATTGACTTTAGGGTAATTTTTCGTGAATGGGGTGCTGGGGAAATAAACCCCAAACCTTAGATATAACTAAAAACGCGTAACCCGACTTTTTGACCCGAATATGGCCCGATTCGCGATTGGTACGCGATACGGGACCATCGCGCAATGTTCTGCAGCTAAATACTCAGACTTTCGCGATCGACCCGCGATGCGGGGCCATCGCACGAGCCTCCACGCGCCTGAAAGAGCTACGGGTGTTGGTTCTGCACAGCGTTCGGTAAAATGGACATAACGTCTTGTACAGAGCTCTGTTTGGGCTCCATAATATACCGTTGGAAAGATATTTCAAAGGGATACAACTTTCACGTTTTAGGTTTCCTCAAATTCCCAACGTATTTTCACCAAATTGGACTGGAAGACAGCCGTATCGAAAATTTAGCCGATTCTATCGAATTTTAAGTGCCTTACTATTAGCCATATTGAGACGATCATATCTCCTTGATCCGATCTCTGATTGTCTTGGTCATTATATCGTTAGAAAGGTATTTCTACATACTACAACTTTCATTTAGGGTACTTTCCCGAATTCCAAACTAATCAAGGAGTTATCTCTGCCCGAAGTAGGCCTATCAACCATTTTCGCAAAACGTTCAAATCTTCAGCTTTTCCACTAAAACTCTAATGTATGAGTCTAAACTTAGTTCCAAGATACGGGGTGTTACATTATCTCCCCCTTGGGATCATTCGTCCTCGAATGATGAATTCTGATAAAGAGTGACTGTCGAGACATGTGCACACTAACTGTCATGAGCACATGAAAATTGAACTGAAAAGGGTCTGAACTGAATTATTTATTGAACTGAACAACTACTAAGCTGACTGTCTAACAGGCTGAATACTGATAATGTAGAAACTGTAGAAGGAAAGATCTGAGAGGGAAAGGTATAATACCTTCACCGGTTTCTGCTGATTCTTCAAAGAGATAGGAATAGATGGACTTCATGTCTTCTTCTGTTTCCCATGTAGCCTCTTCAACTTTCTGACTTCGCCACAAAACCTTCACTGAGGCTACCTCCTCAATCCTCAACTTTCAAACATGGTGATTAAGGATTTTCAGTGGGACTCTTTCATAAGTCAAATTATCATTGACTGTTATGCTATCAACCGGGACAATCAATGATGGGTCTCCCACATACTTTCTCAACATGGACACTTGAAACACTAGATGCATAATAATCAAGTCATGTGGAAACTCAAGCTCATAAGCCAATTGAACGACCTTTCATTGGATTCTGTATGGTCCAATATGGCGGGACTATGCTTCCCCTTCTTACCAAATCTCATGCCACTCTTCCTAGGTGAGAGCTTAAGAAATACCCAGTCATTAACTTCAAACTCTAAATCTCTCTGTCTCACATTTGTGTAAAACTTCTGGCAATTCTGAGCCGTTTACAAACGCTTCTAAATCAACTTGACCTTCTCTATAGCCTGATAGACCAAATCTGGTCCTAACAACTCTGCTTCCCCAATTTTAAGCTAACCAATCGGTGATCTGCACCTTCACTCAAAAGGGTTTCAAACGGTGTCATCCCAATACTAGTATGGTAATTATTTTTGTAAGTAAACTCAATAAGAGGCAGGTGGTCGCCCCAATTACCATTGAAATCAAGGACACATGGTTACTGAACTGAATGAATACATGATTGCTGAATTGCTCAGATACTGAACTAAATGTCTACTGAACTAACTGAATACTAAGCTGACTGAATACTGGATTGACTGAATACGGAACTAGCACACTAACTGAATACTGGACTGACATGAATACATGAGTACTGGACTGATATCTGAGTACTAAGCTGACATGAATATTATAACATGATATCTGAATAGCGTATCTGTCTGATCATCGGTCTGCGATTGAAAAGTTGTGCTGAGGTTAACCCTCGCACCCAATCCTTTCTGAAATAATCTCTAGAAGTTTGCTGTTAACTGGGCACCAAAATCTGAAATGATGGACGCTAAGGTCCCATACAATCTGGCAATTTCATTAATATATGACTTGGCATAATCTTCTGTTCAATCTGTGGTCTTAACTGGCAAGAAGTGCGCTGACTTCGTAAGTCTGTCCATAATCACCCAAATCGGGTCGTGCCTTCTAACTGAATGAGGTAGACCTGCTATAAAGTCCATAATTATCATCTCCCATTCTCAAAACAGGAATATTTATATTCTGAGATAAGTCGCAGGGCCTCTAGTGTTCGGCTTTCACTTGCAAAAAAAATTGGGCCACTTAGCTACAAACCCTGCCACATTCTGGAATTGTGATCCTGTGACACAATCCGCTCTTTGAGCCCATCTACATCTGGAATGTATAATTTGCCTCGGTATCTCATGGTACCATTATCTCCCCCTTGTTCAAAAGCTAAGGCTTTCTGTTCGTGAATCCCCTCTTTCATCTGCAGCAAGTAGGAATCACTAAACTGCTTCTCTCTAACTTCGATGACTAAGGAGGAATAAGCCATGTTCTGGGCAACAACTGCACCCGCTTCGAAGTCCGAAAGTCGAATTCCTAGCTTGGATAGGTGGTGAACTTCTTTCACCTTAGTTCTCTTGTCTGCCTAAATCATGAGCTGTACTTCCTATACTTGATTTTTTTTTCTGAGATACTTCCTAAAATACTCATAGTACTGTTGTGCGCTAAGTCTATGACTAGCACCCTAAAGATTAGAGTCTCATGTAATGGCACTACCCTTGTGACACATAACTGGCATGATCTTATAGCTTTTTCGTAATCGCCTAATCGATAGTAATTGAACTTGACACGATTCGTTCGATGATCATTCTACTCATTTCGGGTTTCCTCTAAGTTGAGGCATATTCCCTTTGGAGACTATCTCATTATGCCAACCTAACTGAACTAAGGTTCTTCATATCTCATACTAACCCTTCGGGTCTTCAATTATCTCACTGGACTTACTGGCAATTTATGCATCTCCCCCTTAGATCAAGGCTAACATCTTATACTTACCAATTCTTCTCTTTTGATGGGATCCAATTAACATTCCTTATCTTCTGTAATTCCTTTGTACTCTACAACACTGATGACTTTTTTTTTGACTCACATCTGAGCAATTTCTCATGGGGAAAAACTAAATTTACTTACATGAACGGGTTGCTACTGTATTCATAACTGGCATACTCCATCTTAATGACTTAACTCTACTCACACTGTAAATCTTAGGACAACCCCCTTTGACAACTCTTAAAGGCTATTCTTCTGTAGTTTGCTCTCTTACGGCTTAGCTGATTTATTCTTCCACTAATCACTCTACTCTGAACTTAACTTAAGCCCTTGGTTTCTAACACACATTCGGATGTATCCGAACTGTCACCCACTTAAGATGTTCATCTAACTAAGGAAATCAAATCATACTTCTACTAGTTCTGCTGAAATTGCTAATGCATTGTATCTACTCAAAACTTACTTACTATTTTTCTGTTAATCACCTGCTAGCTTCATATTTTCTTATTTTGCTCTGAATAACCTAAGTTATTTCTAACTCTCCCTCATCATCTAATGCTATTCTATGGTTATATACTATCTTTTCTGAACTATGGATCACACTTAACAAACTGTCATCTATATTATACGAAAGATTGGAACAACTAAACCCAAACTTTCTATACACTTCAAAATCGTATCAGACTATACACATCAGGGATAAACACTTACTCATATAGCTTAATCGAGAACTATCACATCTTCTTATCTCATTATAATAATTACTTCTTATAGTAACTTACAACCATCGTACTCTCTAACTCTGATCTGACTAACTTAAACAAACTAAAATCATTCCCGAAAATTTAATATCATCTGCTCATGGTTCTTATTTCATACATACCTCTTTTATTAACAAGCATAGTTCGTATGAAAATCTCATTTGTGGTGATAACTGGGGATGCCTGTTTGTTCTGACTACCTGTTGAAACATCCAAGCAGTCTTCACTGAGAACTAAAATACCAGGCTTAGCTGTATTACAACCTGACTGTGCTTGAGAATTAAGAGGGGCCACCGAAACACATATCAAGGCACAAACGGTACACCCCTTTGGTGTCTCATATAACACTTGTTACACATGAGATTCTGAAAACTTCTGTGGCTCACACGGGTATGTCACTGAGAGGCTGGTGCTCTTAAAATATGTTTCTAGCTAAACTGACCTTTTTGATCATATCTAGACCTCAAGACTAGTGCACTAGCTGCAGATGGAGTGGGTCCTGATGACCTCCGGTAGAAAACTGTCTGCCACCACCTCCTTGAGATCCTTCGTGATTTATGTTTCCTGTAGACTTAGCTTCTTTTCTAATTTCTCTGATATCCTCTCCCTGTTGTATCCCATTCTCCTTTCTCAAGAACATCATTATCATTCAACCTACCATTCATTCTACTACACCCCTTCTCGGGCAACTTATATTATATTCTACTTTCAATAGCACTTGAAGTCTCATTCGTTACCAGCAAGTACTTCACAATTGTATCCCTATGGATAATCAACCTCAGTTGGGCCTTGAATTACCTGTTCATCTCCTGCGCATTCGAAACGTACGTAATTCGATAAGAAAAGAAGTTACTTATTGCTCTAAGCTTCATGGCACGATCTAGAGTAGAAAGAAATGAGACAAATCCTGAATGTCTTGGTGGTCAACTGTTTATATATGTGAGACCCTCACACATATAAAAGAAACCCCACTGGACACGGCTTCATAGACTCCCTAAGACACTTGAACCTAGGGCTCTGATACCAAGCTTTGTCACGCCCCGAACTTGGGCCTGGACGTAACACGGCACCCGGTGCCTGACTGCATGTGACCGAGCGAACCAACTGGCTGGCTGAATCAACATGTGATACCAAAACATAACTAATTTATAAAATAAAACTAACACATGTTGATTAACTAAAAGTCTGACTGAAATCATAATGCGGAAATACATAGACAATCTGAACATATATCTAAAAGTAGCCAACATGGCTAAACCAAAACGACTGAACAACTGCCATCAAGGCTAACATAATAAATATCTGACTGTCTGAACTGTGTCTATGAAGCCTCCAAGAGTACTGAATAATAGAGCTGTCTATAAACTGAAATAACTGGATGGCTGACAATGCCTCGAAGGAATTTGGGGCTCACCAGTAGCTGATACGTGCACTCCTAAATAGCTGAGTCGTTAACCTGTATATCGATGCAGGCCCACAAGCAATAAAAGGGACATCAGCACATTTAAATTGTACTGGTATGTAAAGCAACTGAAGCAATAAAATACTGAAACTGAAACTGAAACTGGAACTGAACTAAACAGGAAAGCAAGAAGCTGAAGTGCTCCCTGTTCTGGATGAAGAATCACCTGTAAAACTGTAAATATAACTGTGGCCTAGGGCCCAAATAATGTGCACAAAAACTGTGGCCTCTGGCCCAAGCAATACGTATGCATAAACTGTGGCCTAGGGCCCAAAAGTACAGATACAGGTGTTCAACATTAACAATTTACAAAACTGAGACTGGCTATAGCTGATAGCATGATAACTGTTTCTGATTATGGGACTCTTACAAATAACTGGTTATACACTGACTGAGACTCATGTGATAATAATGCATAAGTCTATAAAGATTACGTGCTGAGTTCATGATGTTCAAAGTGACAACCATGAACGAATTCTGTAACTGCAACCCTAGAAGATAAAAGTTCTATATCATATCATGAAACTAGGGCTAACTATATTCTGAGTCAAATTGCTGACAAGTATGAAGAATGAGGCATAGGGAGAATCATGAACATTCCCTAACGTAGATAGTTAGCCTCACATACCTTAATTCCAGCATTTGAGCGTAATACAATGTTCGTCAACCCTTTCAACTTTGATCTATATCAATACAAGTCAAAGGGATTCTATATTAGCAATAATATTCATGATTTGGTCATCTAAGCATTTTATCAAACACTTAGTGGGCATAAAGCTCCACAGTCTCCATTAATGGTGATTTCTTCACCCAATTCCCATTCTATTACTTCTAGGTGATTCTACAATCTTAATTAGGTGTAATTAACATCATTCTCCATCACCCATATCATTATAACAATCTCAAGTCAACAATCCAAAACCCTACTATAGTTCGTGTAATTCTCTTTACTAAACCCATTTACTATTCTCCCAAGAACTCATCAATTCACTATTATGAATGATTAGAGTGTAGAAACATTACCTTTTTGACGTTCAATCCTCTTGAATTCAAGTTCTAGGGTTTCCACGCCCAACAATAATGTTCCACTCACAAATCTATTGATTAAAAGGGTTTACTCAAGTTAGAAAGAGATTAGGGACTTGAATTCAACCTAGAATCATGATAACACTTACCTTGTATGGTTCTTGAGGCTTGGGACTTGTTCTTATTAACTTTAGGGTAATTTTTCGTGAATGGGGTGCTGGGGAAATAAACCCCAAACCTTAGATATAACTAAAAACGCGTAACCCGACGTTTTGACCCGAATCTGGCCCGATTCGCGATTGGTACGCGATGCGGGACCATCGCGCAATGTTCTCCAGCTAAATACTCAGACCTTCGCGATCGGCCCGCGATGCGGGGCCATCGCACGAGCCCCCACGCGCCTGAAAGAGCTACGGCTGTTGGTTCGGCACAGTGTTCGGTAAAATGGACATAACGTCTTGTACAGAGATCTGTTTGGGCTCCATAATATACCGTTGGAAAGATATTTCAAAGGGATACAACTTTCACGTTTTAAGTTTCCTCAAATTCCCAACAGATTTTCACCAAATTGGACTGGAAGACAGACGTATCGAAAATTTAGCCGATTCTATTGAATTTTATGTGCCTTACTATTAGCCATATTGAGACGATCATATCTCCTTGCTCCGATTTCTGATTGTCTTGGTCCTTATATCGTTAGAAAGGTATTTCTACATACTACAACTTTCATTAAGGGTACTTTCCCGAATTCCCAACTAATCAAGGAGTTATCTCTGCCCGAAGTAGGCCTATCAACCATTTTCGTAAAACGTTCAAATCTTCAGTTTTTCCACTAAAACTCTAATGATATGAGTCTAAACTTAGTTCCAAGATACGGGGTGTTACAACATGAGTTGCAAAGAAATAGTAGAATAATAAAATCACCAATTCTCAATCATTTGGTTAATTTCCCCCATATCATATTCGGCCATGGAGATATCTTCAAAGTCTTCCATTTGGTCCGGTCCACTTGCTATCAAATCTTCAATCTCTTCCTCTTCGCCTTCCTCCGCTTCTAAGTTTTGGTTGCGTTGCTCCGATCTAATCCAATAGCGAATGCACACTAGTCCTTGCAAGCTAAAGCCGGATAATGAGTGTCTATGGTCTCCAATTTGTTGTCTTCCCTGGCTAAATGCACTCTACGAAGCCACGGTTAATACTTGAACCGTAAGGATATCTCGCGCCATTCTTGAGAATATCGGATGACTTGCCTTGTATTTCTTCCACCATGCTAAGACGTCCAGCTCATCTAGTTCCTTGCTATCCACATTTGGCTGCATCAAATAAAAGTGATATTCATCAAAGTTTGCATTACAAGGAGTTGGATGTGAATGTAAAACTTTTAAACCCGACAAGCCCTTTTTGCTACTTTGAGAAGTAGTACGGCGTGGAGCAACGGGTGTAGCATGTTCTTCCAAATTAGAATAATGAGTAAAAACTTTTCTAAACTCGTCATCAATAGCGGTTTCGGCTTTAGCTAAAGATGGTTGAACTCCCTCTTCAATTTCTAAAAATGTATAAATTTGACCAACCAATGCTTTAGTATAAGACACTTTTAAACAAGTATTTAAAAGAGAACCCAATATAAATAAAGTTGGGATGGGAAAAAAATACTTCTTAAATTTTGTTGTCATATCAAAAATAGCCGCTTGATAACCGGGTTTATATTTATACTCTTGTAAAACTCTAGCTATTTCCGCTAAGTAGGCTAAAATTCCGGTTACCGTGGGATAGAATTGTCTAGAAAAAGCAAGAGTTGCATTATAAAAAAATTCTAAGAGTTCAACACATTCCTTAACATCTTCCCAATCAGTAAAATTTAACCAATCATCACTATTAATATTATATTTGTTGTGAACTTGTTGTATGGGAATCCTATACTCATATGCTTGTTGTAGCATAATGTAAGTGTAGTTCCACCTAGTCTCAATTTCTACTTCAATTTTGTGGGTCTATCGTCATTTGAATACCCCCACATTTGAACCCGTTTGCTCTCCCCAAACATCCATATGTTTCTTTCTCATATGACCATTTAGTGTACCCGTTCCACCATCCTTACTAGTTTCTTGCTTAAAAGTAAATATTTGTCCACATAGGGTACATTTAGCTGTTTGGATTTTCCTATCCTTAGTCATAAATTTCCAAATTTTAGCGGTTGACTTACGTGTTCTAGGTGGTTTGTCTTATGTATGTGATTGTGCAGGACATGTATCTCCTATGGGATTTTCGGGGGGGGGGGGGGGGGGGGTTGTGTTTCATCATCATCAATTTCATTAAAAGTGTCAGTATAATGTTGTTGCATTGCCTCATGACCTAAAAGTGAATTATTTCCACCAATATCAATACCTAAATTAGGTGTTTCTTCCACAAATGTTTCCTCATTAAGCCCACGCCTAACAATACTACTACTACTACCACGTCTAAATCTCTTCGCCATTATTAAATAGAATTAATTTAAATCACACTCAAATAAATCACAAGAAAATGAATTGCAATAAATTAAATTGCTAGAATTAAATTGCGTAAATTAAAGATAGAGTTGGAACGAAGGTACCAAATTGCCGGACTAATTTCCAACAAAGTGAAGGCAGTTATAATGCAAATCAACCAAAGCTACTTCGGATTGTTGCAAAATCACCAACTTCACCAACAATATTATAATTGCAAAATTAATAATTTAAACTATAATAAGACTTTATAATATTTATTTGAGAGAAATTTAAAGTAGCTAATTGTTGCAAAGTAACTATAATTGAGAGATTGAGATTTGAGAGAAAGAGAAGAGTGAATTGGTGTGGATTAAAATGAAAATGGAGAGGGGTTTATATAGGGGTGAGGGATGGGTTAAAGTGTTAAAAAAAAGTTTGGGGGGTTTGGGGGGAAAAAAAGAGTTGGGGACCATTGGGCAACAGTCCATTTGCCGCAACGGCTACAAACTAATTTTTTTTAAATTCCACCGGTTTACCGGTTAACGGGTTCCGGTTCCGGTTTTACCGGTTTAACCGGTTTCGATTTCAAAAAAATTGAAACCGGACCGGTACAAAATAAACGGTTAACCGGAACCGGTAAACCGGTTCAACCGGTTCCGGTTCCGGACCGGTTGACCGGTTTACTCCCTGGTTCATGCTAAAAAGGGCACACATTGAAGGATTACACGTTTCTTGAAAATCTTTATAACATCAAAATATTTGACAACCAATTTTGAGGGATTATATGCTTTTTGCCTTTTGTGCAATCTTTACATAGCATGCTAGCAAACTAGTCTTAATATTTATGTTCAATAATTTCTAGAATTGCATATATGACCTTTGAGGATCAAGAATCTTGATCCTAGATAGCGACTAGTGCTTCTATTAAGTGTGTCTAGAATTTCTCCTACACATCAAAGAAAGGGACAAGTCCGAGGTCCATGCATTGTGGAGAAAAAATATGTACTACTTCTTCTCTTTTCCTTTTTTTTTTTTGGCTAAAAAAGAAATGTGTATTATGGATTTAATTGTATATAGTGACAATATGAAATTGGTTCACACTCTCGGTATTGTATTTAACATGTTTTAGCAAGTAACTTGCCTTATTTTTCAGGTTATCAATTTCAACTTTTATGATTGTTAATTGCACGTAGTTATCTTTTAAGTGACTTGATCGTATAATCATCAAGGGGTGTGGTGGAGTGGATAGGAATGGATGGGATTCCTCCGTCCATAGCCAGTTATCTGGGGTTTGAGCCATGGAAATATAAATTTAACCCCTTGATAGGGAGCACCTCCCCTTTAATAATGGCTCCTATGTTGCACGGATTTGTATTATTTGATTTTGTGGACTTTCGACGATGTCAAATGGTTATATGAAAAAAGGGTGATACTGATAGTGTAAAAAACTTTTTATTGTAAAAAAAAAAATCATTTTTATTATTAATGTATCGAAGTTAAATTCTTTTATTAATTAAATAATTAAACACAAATATTAGTAGAAGGAAAATTTGTAGGGTACTTTTCTTACAAAGCCTCTGAGTAGTAGACTGTAATTAAATTAGGAAAATGACTACGGAATAGTGTACCACTTAAAATTGAAGATAGGCGAGTTATATATGTCCTATAGACTTGGCACTTTCAACCATATGGAGACCAAACACTTGGCGATTAAGCCATTACGACAGTTCCAATCAATTGAGCTTTAATTGTGTGACTATATAACAAGCTACGAAAACTCAAGAATAGTAAAACAAAATTAATCCATGAATGAAGTAGTCATATAAATTTTAATATGAATTAAAATCTGGTAATTAGATCTAATAGAGATTCTAAGGAGAAAACTCATTCCACATAATGATCCAGAAACGTGAAAGAAAATACATTTATATTTGGAAAATTTGCTAGTCATTAATTAGTTAAGAGGAGGAAAAAGCGACCTACCAAGATGGAGGGAGCTGGCAAGCTAAGTGTAACTTCTGAATATGAGATGTTAACCAAAACATAATCCCAAGTGACCCATGGGGGACTCGCGAGGTCCATATATCTTTTTCGGCGTGCAACAAGATTCAATATATATATATATATATATATATATATATATATATATATATATATATATATATATATATATATGTGTGTGTGTGTGTGTGTGTGTGTGTGTGTGTGCGCGGTGCGCACTCCTATCCAATATGCATATATATGTGCGGCGCGCACTCCGATTCAATATGTATATATATGTGCGGCGTGCACCCCGATCCAATATGTATAGGTTCAATGAATGCATGAGGTATGTAAATGCAAGAAATCCACGAAATCAATGAATATGCTATGGAATCACAAAACACCATAAGTCATCTAAAGTCTTGCATAAACTAACAACGCTCATAGAAACCGATCAATATCGAGTTCCAATCACTACAATGAATCTGTCACATCCCACAACTCCGATCACGTAATCAAATACAACACATGTCAATAGTGCATAAATAATGGTGACAAGCCCACATAATCAGAAATCATACCAACCTAATTGTATATTCATCCTACATCATGTCTGAAGATCTAACATGCTTTCCCCGTCAATACTACGCAATCTTATATGAGTCGCTAATCAAAGTCTAACTAGAGTAAGCAATAACCTACCTCGATGCCGAGCACGAGCCTCGAACCGTCAAACTTGGGCTTCCCCCTTCCGAAGTGCTTCCGAAGGTCGAAGTCTAACAAGCACAACTTTTATATTAAAATATGAATCTATGGCTACTCAATAAGAAATACAAGAATTCGGGTCCGAAAGATCAACTCAAAACCCACATCCTAAGCTTCAAGGTCCAAAAAGGGTAAAAAGGACATTTCTTGTGAAATTGCATTCAACAAGATCAAATTGGTGTTCTACATAGTCATACGAACCTATCGATACCTATATTGCTATGCTTTAAAAGAAAACCCAAAATGGACCCAAAAATAACCTTTACCGAGCCCAAGGGTAAAACTGGAAATTCAAAGTAGTATGATGTTACCCATAGTCTAGATAGTTCATAGCCTAAATTTCATGAAAATGTAACCACAATTTGACCTTCAGTTGTAAGATTGAATTAAAACCCCAATTTATAGAAACCCTTAATTTACAAATTGATTTCAGGATTAGAAGAGGAAAATGGTAATGGAATCATGTAAATAATACTAGAAGGAGGTTAGCATCTTACCCCCAATAATGTTTCTTGAACAGAGCACTTGTTTTCTCTCAAAATCGAGCCTTAGAGATGAAAATTTGAGGATATGGAGTCAAATCCCGAAGTTGGGATTTTAAGTCCAAGACCATCGCGAACGCGATGACCAAGCTTCATTCGGCCCAAACCCTAACTGTTCTTCACGAACACGAGCCCCCCACCAGCGAAAGCCACCCCCCGATCTGTCTCCTTCGCGAACATGAGGCCTTCCTCGCGAATGCGAAGAAGGAACTGGATGACTGAACACTAGAAAATTTCTAGTTTTCCTCGGAATTCCACCAAACACACGGAACTCTGCCGGAACCCCCCGTACACAAACCAAATATGCGTACACACATAAAAATGTGAAACGAATTCAACCGTGGCCTAAAAATTACTAACTTAGGTTTATTTGACCCGGTCAATCCCCAAAACCCCTAAGTCAAGTTTCCAACCAAGTACACAAAAACCCCCTGAAAGCCTCGAGAACGGAACCAAACACCCCCACCAAGTCATAAACGACCCTCCGGACCTTACAAAATTCCGAAAAAGGTTCGTTTACCCAAAATTCAACTATTGGTCAAACATTTTCACTTAAAGGTCCTAATTCTCTCAGTTCTTACTAAAATAGCCCAACAACCTCGGAAACTGGGTCGATGAAGGTAAAATGGTCAAAACGCCATAACTACCGATCGGGTCATTACATCTATACCAATTAAACAATCATTCGTCCTCGAACGGACAAGAAACGAAACGAAGGGAAGGTACCTAACTGGGTGAAAAGCTGGGGATATCTATTACGCATATCAACCTTAATCCCCCAAGTAGCCTCCTCGACTGGATGATGCTTCCACTGAACCTTTACCGAAGCTATCTCCTTTGACCTCAACTTTCGAACCTCTTCATCCAAAATAGCCACTGGTTCCTCTTCAAAAGACATATTCTGATCAAATAGAACCGAATCCCACTGAATGATATAAGACTCGTCTGAATGATATTTCTTCAGCATAGACACATGAAACACCTCATCCGAAAAACCTGGAGGTAATGCTAACTCATAAGGTACCTCTCCCACATGACGAAGGATCTCAAATGGGCTAATGAACCTCGGGCTAAGCTTGCCCGTCTTCCCAAATATCATCACATCTTTCATAGGCGAAACCTTCAACAGGACTTACTCACCTATATGAACTCTAGATCCCGGGCCTTCCGGTCCACATACTCCTTTTGCCTACTCTGAGCCGTGAGAAGCTTTTTTTGAATTAACTTCACCTTATCCAACAACTCCCTCAAAAGATCGGTATCCCAAGGTCTCACCTTAAAAGCATCAAACTAGCCAATCGGAGATCGGCATCTCCTCCTATATAAAGCCTCGAATAGTGCCACGTCGATACTCGAATGATAGTTGTTATTGTACGCAAACTCTGCCAAAGATAAGAATTGGTCCCAATGACCACTAAAGTCAATCACGTAAGATCGAAACATATCCTTTAACACCTAAATCGTCCGCTTAGACTGACCATCCGTCTGGGGGTGAAAAGAAACTAAGATCCAACTGAGTCCCCATCTCGGCCTGCGAAGTCCTCCAGAAATAAGACGTGAACTGAGTGCCTCTGTCGTTGATAATGGAAATGGGCACTCCATGCAGTCGAATAATCTCTCGGATATAGATCTTGGCCAACTTCTCTACATTGTAGGTCATCTGAACTGGAATGAAGTGCGTAGGCTTAGTCAGCCTATTTACAATAACCCAAATCGAATCAAACATTCCCAAGGACTTCAGAAGACCAACCACAAAATCTATGGCTATTCCATTCCACTTCCACTATGGAATGGGCATCCTTTGAAGCATACCTCCCGATCTCTGATGCTCATACATAACCTGCTGGGAATTCAAATACTGAGAAACAAACTCAACGATATCACTCTTCATCCTACCCCACCAATAGTGTTGTCTCAAATCATGATACATCTTGGTAGCACCAGGGTGAATAGAATATCTAGAATTGTGAGCCTCCTCTAAAATTAACTTGATCAAATCACCAACCTGAGGAACGCAAACACGCCCCTTAATCCTCATAACCTCCTCACTATTCGAAATTACTTCCTTGGCCTCTCCACTCAACACTTTATCACGAATCTTGCACAACTTCGCATCCTCGAACTACTGTGCCTTAATCTGATCCAAAAGCGATGACCTCGCCTCAACACAAGCCAAAACTCTACCTGAATCTGGAATATCTAGTCTCAGCATCCCGTTTGCCAAAGTCTGAACGTCTTTAGCCAAAGGTCTCTCCGCAGATACTAATCGGGCAAAACTACCCATACTCACCGCTTTCCGGCTCAAAGCATCTGCCACTACATTGGCCTTGCTCGGATGATACAAAATGGTCAAATAGTCCTTGAGAAACTCCATCCATATGCGATGTCTGGAGTTCAACTCCCTCTGATTGAACACATGCTAAAGGATACGGTGATCAGTGAAAACCTCACAATGAACCCCATTCAAGTAGTGCCTCCAAATCTTCAAAGAATAAACTGCAGCCGCCAACTCCAAGTCATGAGTGGGGTAGTTCTTCTCGTGCACCTTCAGCTGCCTCGAAGCATAGGTAATAACCTTACCATCTTGCATCAGAACACAACCCAAACCTATACGCGAAGCATCACAATACACGGTGAAATCCTTTCTCTCGACTGGTAGAGATAAAATAGGAGCTGAAGCCAACAAAGTCTTGAGCTTTTCGAATATCTTCTCTCACTCATCGAACCACTGAAAAGGCGTATTATTTTGAGTCAAAGGAGTCAAATAGGAAGTGATCGAAGAAAATCCCTTCACAAACTGATAGTAATAAAAGGCGAGACCCATAAAACTCCTATCTCGGTCACTAAAGTGGGCATAGCACAATATCGGGCTGCCTTAATCTTCTTGAGATCCACTATAATCCCGTCCTTAGACACAACATGCCCCAAGAACGCTATAGAATCAAGCCAAAACTCACACTTAGAAAACTTAGCATAAAGCTCCTTTTCCTTCAACAATCCAAGTACAATACTCAAGTGCTTCTCATGATTTTCCTTACTACGCGAATACACGAAAATGTCATCAATGAAGACTGCGATGAAGGAATCCAAGTATGTCTTGAAAATGCCATTTATCAAGTCCACAAAAGCTTTCGGGGCATTGGTAAGCCCAAAAGACATAACGAGTAAGTAGTAATGTCCATAACGAGTTCTAAAGGCAATCTTGAGAATATCCTCGGCCCTAATCTTCAACTGGTGATAGCCCGACCTCAAATCAATCTTGAAAAACATGAAAGCTCCTTGAAGTTAGTCAACAAATCATCAATTCAGGGACTAGAATACTTATTTCAAATGGTGACCTTGTTCAACTGGCGGTAATATATACACATCGGCATGAGCCCATCCTTCTTCTTCACAAAAATCACGGGAGAGCCCCAAGGGAGACATCCAGTCTAATGAAGCCCTTACTAAGAAGATCTTGCAACATTTCCTTCAAATCTCTAAACTCAGCCGGTGCCATCTGCTATGGAGGAATAGAAATAGGACGAGTCCCCAGCTCTAAATCAATGCAGAAGTCAATATCACGATTAGGTGGCATACCCAGCAAGTCCGTAGGGAACACCTTCATGAACTCGCTTACAATGGGCACAAACTCAAGTGGCAGATTGTCAACATTGGTATCACGAATATGGGCCAAGTAGGCCAAACATCATCTATTCACTAACTTCTTGGCTCGAAGGAATGAAATGATCTTCTTCGAGGAGGGACTAGGAGTACCCTTCCACTCAAGTCTAGGAATACCCGGCATAGCTAATGACGAGGCCAAAGTGCATAGGAAAATCCGCTCGTACTTTGTCAAATTCTAGTATAGTTTAAGATATCGTCCCACAGAGATTGGAACCACCTAGGCTATAGATGTGTATTGTCTTGGGTACTATTTGAGAGAATCAAGTTGATGAAAGGAGAGGTTTTGAAATTATAAATTACTTAAAATAAAATAAACAACTTATTAGAAAATTTAAAAATAAAAGATTTGGGAGTCGTTGAATCCACTTGGTACAATTATAATAAAATCTCATTCTATTAAATTCCAAAAAAGAATAGAAAAACTTATTTGACTTGATTTGTGTTATGAGGAATAAAGACCTCTTGCAACTAGCCCTTAAAATTACTAAACTTAATTGAGTCAGTCCCTCCGCGAGAATTAGAACCGAAAGAAATAAGATAGAGACCCCTCAAATCATTAAACTTATTTGAGTCAATCCCTCCGTGAGAATTAGGACCAAAAGAAAAAAGATAACAATTTTAAACCAACAAAATTATTTGAATTAATCCCTCCGTGAGAATTAGGACTACGAATGCATTCTTTGAAGTAGTCCTCACATCCGTGACCTTACTTGATGGGTGAGAGTATGACAACAGTAGTCGCACCCGTAAATTTTGCAACCCTTTTCTTGATGCCCACAGTTGACGGGTGTGAGTATGAAGTGGCAACACCCGTGAATTTCAACACTTGACGGCTGTGAGTATGAAGCGGTGACACCCATGGATTTCAAAACTTGACAACTGTGAGTATGAAGTGGTGATACCCGTGAGTTTCAACACTTGACGGGTGTGAGTATGAAGAGGTGACACCCGTGGATTTCAACACTTGACGGGTGTGAGTTTGAAGCGGTGACACCCCGTGGAATTCACAACTTTTCCTAATGTTGACTTTTGTGATTCCCATATGTAAAACTCCACGGTTATGACTTATGAATTCGTGGTTGCACCTATTGAATTCTTTGCTTACTTCTTTGACAATTTGTTTCTTCTCTATTCTTCTGCAGTACTCTTCTTCCTATAAAATTCTGTCAGAAAATATGAGAGAATAAGATATAATTATTCATGTTTTATTTTAAAACTTATTTTTTATGTATACAATTATATGAATAATTAACACCCATCAGCTAATATGACTGTCTAGGCATGATAGTCTAAAATAGCATGATAAGGAGACAACCTACTTATACCCAAGATAACATCGAAATCTACTATATCAAGAATCACTAAGTCCACCCAAGTACCATAACCATAAACGTAACTGTACAAGACCGATCGACTCGATCTACCACTACAGAATCTCCAATCAGATTAGATACATAAATAGACACGTCAAGTAGATTACAAACCATATCCAGACCCATAGAGAAATATGTAGACATATAAGAGAAAGTGGAATGCGGTCGAATAACACTAAAGCCGCTGGTGACAGATTGAGATATTACCTGTGATAACAACATCGAAATCCTCGACCTCTGTCTTTTCAGGGAAAGCGTAACAATGAACCCACTCGCCACCAGCCTGCAAACCTCCATGACCACCCTAACCTGACTTTGCTCCGCCCCTACTGGGATAATGTCCACCTCTGCGTGACTGGGATCCACCTTTTCTAGGCTGGGTGCCACCTCTACCAGATGTGTGGCCATCCCTCCCAGGCTGTGCACTACCTCTACCATAAGATCCACCCTCTCTAGCAGATGATGCTGGAGCTCGGGGAGCTTGATACTGAGTACTCTGACCACTATTTTCGAGCTGAGGGAAATTCATCCCGATATGCCCAGACTCACCATACTCAAACCACACCCTGTCGATTACGGGCTGCTGAACTGAAGCTGAAGAACCCGAATACCCACCACAATTAGAGAACCTAGAATACGAACCCTGGACTGGCTGCCCTGAATAATGACTACTAGTCCCTGAAGACCCTCCAATAGATGTATGCATAGCTGAATGAATCAGGCGACTAGAGTAGAACTGGGAACTCTACCCATGCTAGTTCTACCCTCTGAGGAATGAACCACTGAAGTTGCCCCTCTTGCGGGC
Organism: Lycium barbarum; assembly: GCF_019175385.1. Taxonomy (NCBI): domain Eukaryota; kingdom Viridiplantae; phylum Streptophyta; class Magnoliopsida; order Solanales; family Solanaceae; genus Lycium; species Lycium barbarum. The sequence goes on along the minus strand of NC_083340.1, from coordinate 18,423,252 downwards.
CCTCTTATCATTACCCTTACCATAGTTATCCTATCTCGTTGACTCAACTGTAGTGACATGATCTACCACATCCTGAAACGAAGCTCATATGGATACTAACTGAAAAGTTAATAACTTCAAAGGAATGTTCAACCCCTTGACGAATCTCCCCACTCTCTCCGCCTTTGTGGGGAGCAACTGAAGCGTATATCTGGACAAGGAGTGAAAACAAGCCTCATACTCAGCAATCGATGACACTCTCTACTCAATATGATTGAACTCATTACGTTATGCAACACCTCGTACCTTTAAACTAAGCCGCATCTATGACTCAGGGATCTCAGAAGCCAAAAAGGGAGAGTTTAAGTCAAAAAACAAGACTTAGTTCTACGGGTGGCATTCAACGGCCAGAGGGACAAGACGTCGATCTTAAAATGCGCCGTCCCTAAGGACCTCATTTTGCAAACTCTCTGGACTTTCTCAGACTACTGACAGTACGGTCGAATCGACGGACCGTCAATGATATGCCATCAAAAATCAGACTCGGATCATCTAAGGATGGACCATCAATGATGCACTATCAAAAATCAGACTCGGATCATCTAAGCAACTCGACGGATCGTCGACACGTCGATGGACCGTTGACACATCGACGAATCATCAAGTGCACCGTCAATCCTCCCCAATATCAAACAGTATAAATACAACACTTCGTTCTAGAATATCAGTTTTCACAATACCTAAGCCCTAGCACGAAGGTGTTTTTCTCCCATCAATCCAAAACATCAAGGTAAACTATTCCAAGTGAATTCTATCATGTATTCATGTAATCTAATAAGGGTTCATTATTCCTAACCTAGAGTTTTCAAGAAAACTTATCTCAAGGTTCAAAGTTCAAGCTTTTCAAATTCTATTACAAGTTTTGGAGCATTTACAGGTATGTAGGGTTTCGATATACGTGTGCCAACATTATATTTCTTCCCCACGCCACGTTCTTCCATGATTGTATGAACGTTCACCAAAAACTAGGGTTATAGACATGTTCATGATAACCCTAAGTACATGTGCCTTGATATACCATGTTTGTAAGATTACTTCGTTATTGTGTTCTTAATATTCTATTCTGCTTATTGAGAATCTGTCTGTAATCCATGAAAACCCATACTTTGCATTCCATCAGTTTTTAAATACAAGATATGAACTATTATGCTTAATTTCATGAAAATCCTGCATGTCTCCATATTTTCATACAAGTTATACTACGTATTCATGTTATATTATATCTACAAATCATGTTGCAAGTCATGTTTATAAAATTCATAGGCTTCTAAGCCAAATATATCCATGCTTATGTTTTGGGAGTTGCACAGATTACCGAGAAGGCTCAGATACCCTGAAAATACGTATGCCAACGTAGGATAAGGATCGCTCTACCCAGTTAATACGACTCCTTCATGTTTTTCCCCATTGAGGGATATTGGATCCATTCATGTTCATGTCTTATACCCCGGCAAGGTATAGGATGGCTTAGTTGGCCGGGAAGATGCCACGTTCTTACATGGTGGTTACATGTCGATTATACTAATGATCTACCACAGGTATCTTTACACACTTAAAATATTTTACTCATGATATACATACATATTCATGTCAGATGATATTCATGTTCATGTTTAGTTTACAGTTTCAGTTTTATTATTTCACGTGCCATGTTTATTTCATTCAGTTGTTTTACATACCAATATAATTCAAGGGCACTGATGTCCCTTTTATTTGCCTGGGGCCTGTATTTCACAATGCAGATTTACAGGACGACAGATCAGCACGTTAGGGCTCAGCACGTATCAGCTTTTGGTGAGCCCCATTCTATTCGGGGTTTTAGCTTTACTTATGTTTATTTTAGTCATGCGGTTAAGGTATGCCGGGGGCTTTGTCCCGATAAATAGTTTAGCAGTTAGATTCATGTCTGAAGTTTCATAGACTAGTCGGTTATGTTATGTCAGATATTCCAAGTCATTTAGCCATTTTGGCTTATTATTATTATGTTTATTCAGGCTATTCCTCATTATGATATTATGATATTTTCAGACTTATGATTTATGGTCACATGTTTTACTTAAATTATGCATGTTCATAATTTATTCTGTATCAATTCATGCCTATGTTGAGTCAGCAAGCCACGTGGTTCGCTTGGTCATATCCAGTCAGGTATCGAGTGCCTTGTTACACCTAGGCCATGATGTGGGGGGGGGGGGGGGGGTGCTAAAGCTTAGTATCAGTGCCTAGGTTCCAGTGCCTTAGGGAGTCTATGAAATCATATCCAGTAGAGTCACTTTTATATGTGTGCAGGCCCCACACATATAAACAATTGACCACTAAGACATCTAGGATTGTCTCACTTCTTTCGTACTCTAGTTTATGCAGGTAGAGTTATGCTTTGAGGAATCCTTCTAACTCGTTCATATTACATATTTCAGACAATGCCTGCCAAAAAAAAGTACTCCAAGAGGACTACAGCTACTAGCCAGAGGGATATCGCTAACCTTACTCCAGGGTGGAGCCTTAGACTCAGAGAGTTGTAACAGATACTGCACCCCCATCTACAGGGGGGGCTTGCAAAGGTCCATCCAACCGCTACTCCGTCGCCCAATGCTACTGACATGGATGTTAGGGGATCTATTCAGTTGCTCACCTAAATTGTTGCTAATCAAGCAGAACGTCAGAAAACAGCTTCTAGCGCAGGTGATAGTGGAAGGTCGAACAGCTCTGGGACCAAGGAATTTCAAAACATGAAGCCTCCAGTGTTCATTAGATCTATTAAGGGAGAATATCCCCAAAACTTCATCGATGAGCTTCAGAAAGTCTTTCTTGTTATGCATGCTACGGAGACAGAGGCAGTAAAGTTGGGAGCTTATCGATTGCAGGATGTTGCTCATATTTGAAATGAGACGTGGGAACAGTCCACGGAGAGGATGCATCTTCAGCAACTTGGGATGAGTTTGTTGATGCTTTCATTGATCACTTCCAGCCGATTGAGGTTGGAGAAGCGAAGGCCTACGAATTTGAGAGACTCAGGCAGAACAGTATGAGTGTGAACGAATATTATCTCTAGTTTGTTTCCTTGTCTAAATTTGCTCAGTATATGTTTCCTGACATGAGAGCCATAGTTAGGAGATTTGTGTTAGGCCTTACACCCGACTTGTATGGTGATATGAATATTGCTGCTCAAAACGACAAGATGACTATTACCAAGATGGTTGCCTTTGTTCAGGGCTTTAAGGATTGAATGAAAAAAGAAGAGGCTCCGCAGAAAGAGAAGGACTGGAATTTAATAAAAGAGCTAAGTCTGTAGGTAACTTCAGTCATGGGGGAGGTGGAGGCAGAATTTTTTTCAAGAACAGATCATTAGGACCTGCTGCATCTGCAGCCAGTACCCTAACTCTAAAGTTCAAGAATGATCAGAAGAGGCAGAATTTTAGGCCAACTTACTCTTACTCTCGGGCTAGTATGGGTCAACAGGCTTATGATAATACAATTTGCGGTAAGTGTGGTAAGAGGCACCCAGGGGAGTATCGTATGGGCATGGATATATGCTATCGGCATGACCAACACGACTATTTTCAGAGAGACTGTCCATCAGCAAGACAAGGTACCAGAGGTAAGGTAGCTCAGTCCACAAATTCAGCAGCTCCTCGTAATTCTCAAGCCTGGTCAGGGTATGGTGCAGCTAAGTCTAGCAATGCACCGTAACATAAGTTACGGTCCGTCGGCTGTAGTGCTATGTCATTAATGAAAACTGAAAACGGGGTCGTTTGGTTGACCGTAACACGGGTTACGTCTCGTATCTCATGTTACGGTCCGTAACTCTAAGCGTAACGGTCGGGCATGTTTAAATACATCCCCGATGGTTACCATTTCAAATTCAACCGACGTTTTAAAATTTTTTAACCCTCCCCTCTCTCCCTCATAACTTCCCTCATTCTCTCTTCATCTCCCCCTCACCATCTCTCCATATTTCTTTCACCATAGTGTTGTTTTTCTCTTCACAAATACATCGCTGTTTTGCTTTAATTTCGAGTTTCATCCAAGCATCGCCAACGATCAGGTATGACAATGTGTTGACTCTCTCTCGTCTTTCATCTATCGATACTATTGGTATGATCTTCCATGAGTAAATTCGTATACAGTGCCACGCTGTTGTGCTTTTGAATGCTTTTGAATCCCCATTGAATAATTACGGGGGATTTAACAATGGTGGGGGGTTGGGTTTGGTATGGTTGCTGTTTGTGAGACTCATGGGCACAAGAACATTGTCTCCCGCTGAGTCGGAGGGCATCCCGATTGAAAGTTTCATTCGTGAAACTACTAAATTGGTTTGCCCACTAACTGTTCGATAAAAGGTTTCAAAGAAAACTTTGGTAAAACCGGGTGAAGTCTGAGTAACCCGAGGTATGTGAGGGTATCTACTGGTGTTTTACACCATGCCTAAGGAGCGTAAAGTCGAAAATCTTGGTCTCGTGCTTAAACGGGAAAATTTGGCAAAATTGTGCATCTGTGAACTGATTGCCCGACGTTCAGTGTTCCGGGCCATAACGTGTGTTACGGACCGTAACACCACATCATAACACCGATGATTTCCACGAAAACTTTTTGGAAATTTGGGTGATGTTACGGTAAGGTGTTACGGACCGTAACATCACACCATAACACCGATGATTTTCCCAAAACTTTCTGGAAATTTGGGTCACGTTACGGACTGTAACACGTATGACGGTCCGTCGAACATGTTACGTTTCCTGTGTTATAAATAAACAAACTGAGTTATGATTGGAGATACGGCCCGTAACACCATCGACAGTCCGTCGACCGTGTTACGGTGCATGAGCTAATTGAAGTCCTCAACTTAAACCAATAAGTTGTATCATTGAAAAGCTTCTCGTGTATCATAGCTAACTTTGCCTTCCACAGGTATGGGTAACCCAAGGCAAGGAAAGAAGGTTACACCAAAGGTTGCAGGCAAAGAAAAAGGTCGTGGTGCAGGAAAAGTAACCTCACGGTTGCGCGATGAAGATCAAATCAAAGAAACAAGGGCTACAAAGAAGCCCGCTGCACCTAGCAGGCCAGCCTCACAATCCAAAAGTTCCTCCTCATCTGATGAGGAGAGTTCGTCTGGTTCGTCTAGCCATTGTTAACCCAGACAGGCTGTCACACCACCACACCGGCCTCAACCACCCATTAGACAGCCTACTGCGAAGGAGCGCGAAAAAGAGTGCGAACAGGAACGGAGAGAGACTGACATCCGGATGAGGGCTATGTATGAGCAGGACCTCCGATTTTCTGTGGAGGGATCCGAAGAACTGTACAAAAAAGGGTGTGAGCTAGAAAAGCATGAGGGGCAGGGCCCGAAGAGAAGTATTTTTAAGGAAAGGAACGTCAGCTTTGATGGTCTCGATGGATATCCGGCCATCCGTGACACTCTTCGCTTCCACAAGTTAAAGTTTTTGAAAAACCCTGTAGGGTCCTACATCCCGGCTCTTGTTTGGGAATTCTACGCTTCTTATGGGGCTGCTATATTCAAAGCACAGAAAAAAGGGCAGCGCGCAACTCAAATGCCAACCATGAATGAAGTAGTCGTGCGCAAAAAGAAGATTGATGTTTCTCCGATGGCCATCAATATAGTACTATTCGGGGAGGATTATATTGCGCCTACAACGGCGGAAGAAGGGGAGTTTGTCTACAAAATTGAACAGAAAGATACAATCTCAGTCAGAAAATGGGTGGCTTCAGTGATTGCACGGTCGGCAGATCCCGAATGGGCAATAGTGCCAAAGTTGACAGCCGCTACGCGGATTTGGAAAAACACCCTCACACCTGAGGCAAAGTTTTGGTGGCAGATTGTTTTGTTCCGCATCCGTCCTACCCAGGCAAATAATTATTTGACTCCGGACAGAGCTGTTTTTGTGGCTGCCCTTATGTCGAGGTATAAAATCAACTTCGGAAGACTGGTAGCAGTAGATCTCCAGGAGAGAACCACACAACCAGCCACTTCGCTCATTCATCCATGTTTGCTCACGTTCTTATGCTTGCGTGAGGGACCAGAACCCCTCCCCTTTATCGGCCACAGTGTGATCGCCAGGAGTATCTATGACATCACAAAGGGGAGAGATGATATGTTAAGACAAGGTATAATGCCATCTGCCTCGTCTTCTGATGTGCCGGAGGGGCCAATGGGATCAGATGTTTTACCCTTGGCTTTCATGGGTGTTGAGGACACTGCTGCGGGTCAACCCACAGATTTTGAGGCTCTACAGGCTGACCATGCTACACAACCCATGCCAGCTCCAGCTCCACCTACTTCGGGTGGTCCTACCTCTGCCACTAGAGCGAGCCCAGCACCGGCTCAGCCCATACCGGGAGTTCCATCTGAACTTGCGACAAAAATGATTTTCAACCAGGAGAATTTTGGGGCAGTGGTCTTGCAAGCAGATAGAACAGATAAGGCAGGTCAAGCAACTCATGACCGAGCTGAAATTGTACACAAAAAGGGTTATTGATGCAGCGTTGAGGCCGATAAAAGAACAGATGGCTGATGACCACCTAAAGATCCACTCTCGGATAGATGGCATTGAGAACAGGATGACGAATCTGACTAGGACACACCCCGCTGTGGAATTGCACTATTCGGAGTGAGTTGCGGACACTAAAGGATGATGTGCAGAAATTGAAGGCACAGGAAGTAGGTGGTGTGACGGACTAGATTTTGAAAGTACACACAGAGTTGGTACAAATCTTATACCAGCTGGTTCAGAGTTTACTTGGGGATGATGAGATCGAGGACACGGTTGATGAGGAGCAAAACGAGGAGTTGGAAGAGGATACCCACTCTTTTGCTAAAGGGAAGCACAGGAGAGCCACGCCGGATGATGAAAACCTCGATCCCATTCTCAAGAGTCTTGATCCATTTGATGCTTTGCTCCCACAGAATGAGGAGGAGGAGCGACGAACATTGAAGAAGATCCAACAGGAGTCCCGGCTGGGTTCTGACACCACTGGAGCGACTTCTAGCTCAGCCCATTCCATTGAGCCGGCTCACCATACTTCTGCTCCACCCACTGAACCTGGGAATTCTAGCGTTGGCTAGCCTGCTACCACCATTGCTCCTACCTCCGAGGTTACCCAACCTCATGATGCTGCAGCAGATCCAAGCGCCTAATGCGCTCCAGGGAGGCCCTCCATTCTATTGATGGACTATATTGATACCTTGAGGGCAATGCATGTTTCTAAGTTGGGGGTGTAGGGTAATTGTTGGTATTGTTTTGGTATATCGGATATTGTTTGTTATTGTTTTTGTTTTTGTTGGTATTGCTTTTGCTTTTGTTAGTATAGTTTTCAATTATAATATTAAGTATGTGTTTAGGAGCCTCTTCGGCTGTTCTTTGCCATGTGTTCTTTTCCCAAAGAATGTTATTTTAATGTTGAACCTGGAATGTTTAGGATGTTTAGTTAAGAGTAAAGTAATGATAACTTAAGTGATGGTGGTCCGTGTTTTCTAGCATATATAAAAGTGTTTTTACAAGTCAATGATAGCCCTCCGAAAAATAATTTGTGATGTACATCAAGAATGGGTTGTTGATATTGACATGTATGGTTCTTTTAATGACATTGCAAATAAAGGGTGTCCATGTGTGTGAAATCTTCAAACGGAAGTGAAGTCAGAGTATTTAAACAATCCTTATGCCATCGTGTTGTGAGAGTTTAGTTTCTATTTGTATATGATGCTTGTAATCTAGAACTTGCCCGGTTGGTCGTGCGTGAATTCTAAGGAGAGTTTGATTGTGAAGTGATCTTAGGCTTTATTTGTATTGATTCCAAAGCCTGTTTATCTTAAATGAGCCTAGCCCGTACAGAAAATGATCCCGAGTCTCCCATTTTGAGCCTATAGACTTTTTCTTTGATTAGCCGTGAACTAACCTCCTTCCCTTCTATGAATAGACCCATTTGGCACCAAGTCCCTCCTTGACACTAAAGAATGACAAATGAGGCTAAAAGCCTAAGTTGGGGGTGATAAGCGAAAGATGCGGATAATGAGGCCAAAGGCTTGTTGGGGGTGATCGTGAGTATTGCGGGGCATAATTCAGTGTGGAGCTAAAAAAATGTATATATATAGATATATACATGTATATAGATATATAAGTTCAAAATAAATCCACGCTGAAGCTGTAAGGTCAGAATTAAAAGAAAAAAAAAGAGTGAATGAAGTCAAAATGAAGTGTCAAGGAGGGTGAGTCACCACTATCCAAATATTCATCCTACCCGTGCTCAAGCCAATGTTACAAGCCTCAAAAGTCCTAATGTGATCACAGTCGAACTGTTCAAAGTTGAAGTCATGGAAAATAAAGGCAAGCCTATGGTATGTGCATGTATGGTATGCAAATTTCTTTGTGAGTGTGAGTGTCCTTCTGTTTAGTCTGCTGTCCCATTTATTTTGTAAATGTGTGTTGGGACATTCTTTGGTCTATGTGAGGGCGTAAGGATTGTAGATTGCGAAGTAACTGGCTTTCCAGAAGTTGAAATTCATGTGCATAGAGACTCCCATACTATGATTGTGTCATTAATTGAGGTTGCATAGTGAATTGCAATTATTCTGAAATGTGCGCCTTGTGTCACAAATAGGATGTGGATAAGAGCCCAATATTTTTCTAGATTGAAGAGTCTGTATTAGAAACACATGCCAAAACCACCGTAGTCATTCTTATTTTACTAGATGTCGTGTGTTAGTAGTGAGTCTTGTTGTAGTTGCTTGAGGACAAGCAAAAACCTTAAGTTGGGGGTGTGATGTGCCGTGAATTTCGGCACATTTTATGCCTTTGCCACTAGAAGTGTTGCTTGTTTTTAAGTGTTTTTACATCGTTTCTTATGTTATTATGGTGTTTTGTAGGGTTGGTTGACTAAGGAACGGAAATGATAAGAAATGCTAAAAAACAGACAACTTGGAGCAAAAGGACGGTCCGTAACTGATGTTACGGGCCGTAATGTGATCCGTACCAGAGAGGATACGTGCCGCTATAAAGGACGGTCTATAACTCATGTTACAGGCCGTAACGTGTACCGTAAGCTGAGGAAAATTTCCAGAAAGTTGCCTAAGTAGTGTCACAGGTTATGCCCAGAAGGACGGTCCGTAACTTAGGTTACGGGGCGTCACATCATGGCGTAACGCATTGGCCACTGAAGACTGAGGCCATGATCCGCTGGAAGATACAGACCGTAACCAGTGTTACAGTCCGTTGCAAGAAGCCGTGACATCAAGCTGACAAAGGACGAAACCGAAGGACGGACCGTAACCTGTGTTACGGTCCGTAACGATGCCGCGTAAGGGTGTTTTTGTCCAGAAACTTGGCGCGATTTTTGGCCCTATAAATACTTAAAGTTAGGGTTTTAATTCAAAATTCTAATTTTCTTTTCTATTGTTACGCTCCATTATACGAACCGTAACATGAGTTACAGGCCGTAACATGGAGCGTCCTTTCCTTGCAAACTTAGCACTTACTTTCTTTTGGCCTCTTCAGTTCTCAGAATCCTACCATATCAGCAAACATCAAAAACATAAAAGAAAACAAAGGAAATACGAAATTTAAAGTACTTATAAAGCAGTAAATGTGGGTTGCCTCCCACATAGCGCTTGATTTAACGTCACGGCTCGACGTGATACCTCAATTTCCAGTTCAGGAACCGTATTTCCAACGATACCTATCAACCACCTTACCATCATCAATGCACCAATGGTAGTGCTTTACTCTTTGTGCATTCACTTTAAAAGTTCGAGTGTCATCCTCGGCTTTCACCTCAATGACACTTCCATTTGGGGAAACACTTACGATTTCAAAAGGACCTGACCATCGAGATTTTAGCTTGCCCAGAAAGAACTTTAGGCGCGAATTGTACAACAAAACCAAGTCCTTCGGCTGAAAATCCCTTTTTAGGATCTTCGAGTCATGATAGTATTTCATCTTTTCCTTGTACAGTGTTGCGCTTTCATAGGCATTGTACCTAAATTCATCCATCTCATTGATTTGAAACAACCTCAGCTTTATTGCTTCATGCCGATCCCTGTTTAGCTTTTTCAATGCCCAAAGGGCCTTATGCTCAAGCTCAATAGGCAAATGACATGTCTTCCCAAATACCAACTTATACGGTGAAGTCCCAATAGGCGTTTTGAACGCCGTGCGATATGCCCATAGAGCTTCATCCAACTTTTTGGACCAATCAGTGCGATTCACATTGATCGTCTTTGCCAAGATGCTTTTTATCTCTCTATTGGAGACTTCAACCTGATCACTCGTCTGAGGATGATACGGAGTGGCAACCCTGTGATGCACACCATATTTTTCAAGAAGATCAGCAAATGGTTTGTTGCAGAAATGAGAACCACCATCACTAATAATAGCTCTAGGAGTGCCAAATCTAGTAAAGATGTTCATTTTTAGAAAGGCATTGACTCTCCTACCATCATTGTTAGGCAAGGCCACCGCCTCCACCCACTTGAAGACATAATCCACCGCAACAAGAATATATTTCAGGCCATATGAGCTCACGAAGGGCCCCATAAAATCAATGCCCCACACATCAAAAAGCTCCACCTCAAGCACAAAATTCATCGGTGTTTCATGCTTCCGACCTATTGTGCCCTGGCGTTGGCATTTATCATAAGAACGAGCCAACATATTCGCATCACGATAGATGGCTGGCCAATAGTACCCACACTCTAGCACCTTGGCTGCAGTTCTATTTCCACTGTGATGCCCACCAACCAGAGAATCATGACAAGCTTTCAAAATATCCATTACCTCAGATTCAGCCACACATCTTCTGATCATATTGTCTGCACAATTCCTGAATAAGTAAGGCTCATCCCAATAATACTGTCGGCAATCTCTCAAGAATTTCTTCTTTTGATATGCCTTCAAATCTTCAGGAACAATGCCAGTTACCAAATAATTGGCAATATCGGCATACCATGGTGCCACATTATTGGAGATTGCCAAGACTCTTTCATCCGAAAAAGTGTCATTAATATCCAGCACATCAATCGGTCTTCCTGGTGCTTCAAGTCTGGAGAGATGGTCAGTTGCTTTATTTTCTGACCCTTTTCGGTCTTTGACTTCAAAGTCAAATTCTTGTAGCAACAGCACCCATCTTATCAACCGAGGCTTAGCATCTGTTTTAGCCATCAAGTATCGCAGGGCAGCATGGTCAGTGTGAACCACTACCTTGGCACCCAATAAATAAGCTCGGAACTTTTCAAAGGCATAAACAATAGCAAGTAGTTCCTGCTCCATTACTGTATAGTTCAGTTGAGCGCCATTTAGTGTTTTGCTAGCATAATAAATTGGGTGCAAGATTTTGTTGAGCCGCTGACCAAGCATAGCGCCAATTGCAAGACCACTGGCATCACACATCAATTCAAAGGGCAACGACCAATCCGGGGACACAACAATAGGGGCGGAGGTTAATTTCAGCTTCAACTCGTCGAAAGCCTTGATGCACTTCTCATCAAAATTGAATTTGGACTCCTTTTCCAAGAGTTTGCACATTGGGTTTGCAATTTTGGAGAAGTCTTTGATAAATCTTCTATAGAATCCAGCGTGCCCCAAGAAACTCCGAACCCCTTTTACTGAGATGGGTGGAGGGAGTTTTGAAATCACATCGATTTTGGCTTGATCAACCTCAATCCCTCTTTCGAAAATCTTATGGCCAAGGACAATTCCCTCCTTTACCATAAAATGACACTTTTCCCAGTTTAGAACGAGGTTTGTCTCCTCACACCTTTGTAGCACCCGATCAAGATGGTCTAATCATTCGTCGAATGAATCTCCCACCACAGAGAAGTCATCCATGAAGACTTCAAGAAAGTTTTCAACCATGTCAGAGAATATGGACATCATGCATCGTTGGAAAGTAGCTGGGGCATTGCAAAGACCAAATGGCATTCGGCTGAAAGTGAATGTCCTATAGGGACAAGTGAAAGTAGTCTTTTCTTGGTCTTCCAATGCAATGTTGATTTGGTTGTAACCTGAGTACCTATCCAAGAAACAATAATAAGACCTTCCAGCTAGCCGATCAAGCATTTGATCAATAAAAGGCATAGGGAAATGATCCTTGCAAAATGCAGTGTTCAGCTTCCGGTAGTCCACACACACTCTCCAACCGGTGACAGTTCTTGTAGGAATCAACTCATTTTTAGAATTAGGGACAACAGTGATGCCCCCTTTTTTTGGCACACACTGGACTAGACTTCCCATGGACTGTTGGCAATCGAGTAAACCACCCCAGCATCTAGCCACTTAATAATCTCTTTCTTTACCACCCTTGCATCAGTGGATTCAATCTTCTCTGATGCTCAACACTTGGTGAAATTTCCTCCTCTAACTGAATTCGGTGCTCACAAATTCCAGAGGGAATCCCCCGGATGTCTGCAATAGTCCAACCCAAAGCTCTCAAATGTTTCCTCAAAACTGCAATGAGTCTACGAGTTTGGCCCTCATTCAGAAGTGATGACACAATAACTGGAAAGGTGGCATTTGCTCCAAGAAACTCATATATAAGATGGGATGGAAGTTGCTTGAGCTCCAACTTCGGTGGCTCAATAATTGACGGTTTTGCTGGAGGAGTTGTTCATTTCTCTAAATCAAGAGACAATTTCTTGGGCTTATAAAAGTAAGACCCCAGACCGGTGAGTGAATTCACCGTCTCAATATATCCCTCCATTTCTTCTGCATCAAAATTCACCAAGATGGTCGATAATGCTTCACCCAAGCATTCTTCCTCCATTTTGAATTCTACCGCTTCGTCAACCACATCAACAGAATTAATGACCGAAATACTTTGATAAAGACTAGGTAATTTCATACCCTTGCTTGCGTGAAAAGTCACCTCCTCATCGTTCACCCGGAACTTGATTTCATTCTTCTCTGAATCCATAATAGCTCTCCCTGTCGCAAGGAAAGGTCTCCCCAGAATAATAGGAATTTCTTGATCAATAGCACAGTCAAGAATCACGAAATCTACTGGCAGTAGGAATTCCCCGATTTGAACAAGCACATCATCAACTACCCCAACTGGCCTTTTTATCGATCTGTCAGCCATCTGCAACCTCATGGTAGTTAGCCTTGGTATCTCAAGGGGCATAAGATTTATGCTAGCCCCGTTATCACACAAAGCCTTGGCAAAATCCTGCTGCCCTATGGTGCATGGAATGGTGAATGCTCCAGGATCTTCCCTTTTTTGCACTGTGGTTTTGGAAATAATAGCACTAACGTGATGAGTGATACCCACAGTGTCGTGTTTCAATGGCTTCTTCTTCTTTGTTAAGAGGTCCTTCAAATACTTAGCAAACCCAGGCATTTCTTGGACAGCGTCCATGAAAGGAATGTTCATCGTCAATTGCTTGATTTGATCATAAAATCGCAAGCACTTGTCATCTTATGTTTTTCTCACTAGCCTTTGAGGAAAAGGCGGTGAAGATTTGAACATTTGGCTCAAAGGGCGTAGAGCGCCAGAAAGTGTTTCCTTCCCCTTTTCATATTTTTCTCCTTGTGCCTTGAGATTATTAAGATTCTGCTCCTCTTCAGCCATAATAGGGACTTCCTCATCTGTTTCTTCCTCCACAATAACATCAGATACATCAGGTTGTGCCTCTTCTTCAACAATTGGCTCAAGATCAATCACCTTTTTATCAGCACCTTGAAGAATTTTTCCACTTCAAGTGCTAATAGCAGCTACATGCTCAACAAAGTTTACCCCACTACCTTTCGGATTTGGAACTGTATCACTTGGTAGTTGTCTACGTTGAGGAGTATGCACTTCTCTAAATTGTGATTCAAGCTTCTGAATAGAAGCTGAATGAGATAGTTGAACCTGAGACATTCCCTTTGTCGTGCTCTCAATTCTGTCCTGATTCATTAGCATTTTCTACATCATACTTTTCAGCTTCGCAGAATCATTAGCAGGATTACTAGCAGAGTTGCTAGCTGAATTATCTCTCCACCATTAGGAACTTGGTGCTTGCCCCCTTGGTGGAATGTAGTGGTTCGAGCTCTTGTTGCCATAATTGTTGTTATTGTAATTCCCTTGATTTGGATTTCCCCGATCATTTCTGCTATAATTGTTCCCTTGAAATTGGTGTTGAGACTTTTGCCATGGGTGATGGCCCGGACCTTGATAATTTTGCCTTTGATAACCCCCTTGCGAGTTGTTAACATAATTAGCATCTTCATACTGTTGTTGCCCATCTTGGTACATCCCTTCAGGGACTTGATACATTCCCTGTGGATGAGGTGGTAACTCCTCAACAACATTTACCCTTTGTGCATCCTTTTCTGCCAACTTCTTTGATAATAGATCCACCGTGGTTTGCAATTGAGCAAAGGCATGATCTCTCTCATGGTTTTCTTTTGCAACGGCAGCTAGTGATGGACTACCATAAGAGAGACTCTCACTATCAGTTGAATGCCAAGCTTGATTGTGGGTGGTGAGTTTATCAAGCAAGCGGGTGATGACGATAAATGACTTGTCCATGAAGCATCCTCCTGTGGCAGTATTGACAGCAATCTGATTCATTGTATCTAAGCCTTTGTAGAATTTCTCCGTGAGAATAGCATCCGGAAACCCGTGAGTTGGAGATTGAGCTAGATAGTACTTGAACCGCTCCCATGCCGAATATAATTGTTCCCCCGGGAGCTGTTTGAACTCAAAGATCTTATCTCGAAGTTCAGCCTTTTTGCTCAGTGGGAACCACTTCTTCAGAAATGTATTGGCTAGCTCGGTCCAGTTATGAATAGAATTGCTGGGAATATTTTCATACCATTCCCTTGCTTGGCCAGCCAAGGAATATTTGAAGACCCGTAACCGAAGTGCATCAGCAGAAATAGCACCTTGGGATTGTTGAGCACACACGTGCAGAAAGTTCTTCAAATGTCGAAGTGGACAATCCTCCAAAGAATTTCGGAAATAACCTTCAAGTTTCAGCAGCTGATAGATAGAACTATCAATTTTGAACATAGCATTTCCAGTCCTAGGAGGGACCACAGCAGAAGCATAATCAGCTTCATTGATGAATTCCGCAAATATATTCTCATCTTCGTCCTCTTCTGGTGCAGGTGGGTTCACTTGGAGTCCCCCTTGGTTTCCTTGATTTCGATTCAGTCTTCCAGCCATGTTTACCTGGTTCACCACAGCAGAAAACAAGGTGTGATGGAATAGAAAACGTTTTTAAAGAAGAGTACGCAACAATCAGTAATTTCAAAACCGTATTCCCCGGCAACGGCGCCAAAATTTGATACGCTTAAATTACACCTATTAATGGCATAAAGCGGACTCTGTCAAATATAGTAACCCAAACAAGGTTAGGGTCGAATCCCACAGGGAATATGGAGAGAAAAGAGTACTAATTGTATGTGATACTAGTCTTTAAAGGCTTGTATCCTATTCTGAATAGTTTGAAATATTTGTTGAGTAATGTAATTGAATACTTTGACTTGAATTGTACTTAATGCGAGAGAGAGACTAAGGTTGTGTTCCCCATTTTGATTAGATATTATGCTTCAGGTTTCAATGTGATATACTTCTAATCGTTGTTCTAAGAGTATGCACTTGATCTCTTAAGGACTTCCTAATGTTTCCCAACAGTTAGGTCGTATTTCCTCTTTATGATTTTTCCAAATTTAAAAGAGTTGAAAGCGAAGAGTGACCAATAATGCCAATTTAGACTTGTTCTTATCCCTAAGTTAGTCTATTAAACGAGGGTTAACGCCCCGAGTCATTGTTATTCAATCTTACCTATACTGACTCTCTTTCCCAAGAAAAGTGAGTATAATGGCTTAGGCTAATGCTTGCAATCATTACCCAATGCTAATGCACAAAGATAGAATAAATATCAACAACCATTATGTGTATATCAATAGTAGAAACCCATTCACATAATACCCATCATGGGATCCATAACCTTAGAATTAAAATTAGCTACTCATCATTTTGGTTAACAAAGAAAGCTTAAAATTTAACATAATATACTTACGATGCTAATACAATATGGAATGAAAGTGAAGTTGGTGCTTTAAATGCTCCAACCACTTCAAATATTCAAGACTTGAGTTAATGCTCCAAAGAAAAATCAGAATTTTGAATTAAAACCCTAACTTTAAGTATTTATAGGGCCAAAAATCGCGCCAAGTTTCTGGACAAAAACACCCTTACGCGGCATCGTTACAGACCGTAACACAGGTTACGGTCCGTCCTTCGGTTTCGTCCATTGTCAGCTTGATGTCACGGCTTCTTGCGATGGACCATAACACAGGTTATGGTCCGTATCTTCCAGCGGATCATGGCTTCACTCTTTAGTGGCCAATGCGTTACGCCACAACGTTACGCCCCGTAACCTAAGTTACGGACCGTCCTTCTGGGCGTAACCTGTGACACTACTTACGCAACTTTATGGAAATTTTCCTCAGCTTACGGTACACGTTACGGCCCGTAACATGAGTTACGGACCGTCCTTTATAGCGGCACGTATCCTCTCTGGTACGGATCACATTACGGCCCGTAACATGAGTTACGGACCGTCCTTTTGCTCCAAGTTGTCTGTTTTTCAGCATTGCTTATCATTCCGTTCCTTAGTCAACCAACCCTACAAAACGCCAAAATAACATAAGAAACGATGTAAAAACACTTAAAAACAAGCAACACTTCTAGTGGCAAAGGCATAAAATGTGCCGAAATTCACGGCACATCAGCGAGCAGAGGTCAAAACCGCTTGTATGCTTTAATAGGTCATTATGATACAGAGGCATGTGCAAATATTATCACAGGTACACTAAGAGTCTTCACTTTTGACGTTTATGCCCTTATTGACCCAGGATTCACCCTAACTTATGTAACCCCATTTGTTGCAAAGAAATTTGGGATAGAACCAGAAAAGTTGTGAACCCTTTGAAGTGTCTACTCTAGTTGGAGAGTCAGTTGTAGCTAGTCGTATTTATAGGGGCTGCCTAGTTTTAGTCAATCACCGCAGAACCATAGCAGAGTTAGAAATGATAGACTTTGAAGTAATCATGGGTACGGATTGGTCAGCTTCATGTTATGCCATAGTGGGTTGTAGAACCAAAATTGTAAGATTTGAATTTCCTACAAAACCAGTCATAGAGTAGAAGGGCAATTCAGTAGTACCTAGGGTAGGTTTATTTCCTATCTAAAGGCCAAAAAAATGATTTTCAAGGGATATATCTATCACATAATCCAAGCCATAGATATAGATCCCCAAACTCCAACCCTCCAGTTCGTGCCGGTTGCAAATGAGTTTCCAGAAGTATTCCCTGAAGATCTTCCCGGAGTTCTTCCCGACAGGGAGATATTTGGAATTGATCTACTTCCTGGTACTAAGACGATATCTATTCCGTCATATAGAATGGCTCCAGCAGAGTTGAAAGAGCTAAAAGCTCAGTTAAACGATCTTCTAGACGAGGGATTTATTAGGTCAAGTGTTTCATCTTGGGGCGCGCTAATTTTTTTTGTCCGAAGGAGGAATGGTTCCTTAAGTATGTGCATTGACTACCGTCAGTTGAACAAAGTCACCATTAAGAACAAGTATCCTCTCCTCAGAATAGATGACTTATTTGACCAACTTCAGGGTGCCCAGTGTTATTCCAAGATTGACCTCAGATAAGGTTACCATCTGTTAAGGGTTAAGGACGTTAATATTTCTAAGACCCTTTCAGAAGTCGTTATGGTCATTTCAAATTTCTTGTCATGTCGTTTGGGTTAACAAATGCACCAGTTGCTTTCATGGATCTTATGAACAGGGTCTTCAAGCCATATCTTGGTTTATTCGTCATTGTGTTTATTGATGATATTTTAGTGTATTCCCGTAGTGAGACTGACCATGTAGAATACCTCAAAATAGTGTTGCGGACACCTCAGGATCAAAAGCTCTATGTGAAATTCTCTAAATGTGAATTTTAGCTTAAATTCGTGGCATTTTTAGACCAGGTAATCTCGGGTGATGGCATTAGAGTTGACTCTCAGAAAATTGATGCAGTGAAAAGTTGGCCCAGACCCACCTCAGTATCTTATATAGGAAGTATCTAGGGTCTGGCAGGCTACTATAGGCATTTCATAGAGGGATTTCCTCTATTTCAGCTCCGTTGACAAAGTTGACTTAGAAAAAAGTTAAGTTTCAGTAGTCAGATGTATGCGAGCAAAGCTTTGAAGAGTTGAAGAAGAAGTTGACTTCTTCTCCAATTCTGACACTGCCAGAGGGAACCGAAGGGTTCGTAGTTTATTGTGATGCTTCGGGAATTAGTTTCGGATGTGTCTTAATGCAGCATGGTAAGGTTGTAGCTTATGCATCTCGTCAGCTTAAGATTCATGAAAAGAATTATCCGACTCATGACATAGAGTAGGTAGCCGTGGATTTTGTACTTAAGATATGGCATCGTTATTTGTATGGAGTGCATGTTGATATTTTAACCGATCATAAAAGTGTGCAGTATATCTTTAAGCAAAGGAGATGAATCTTAGGCAGAGAAGATGACTCAAATTGCTTAAAGACTGTGATATGGATATTCTTTATCATCTAAGAAAAGCGAATATGGTAGCCGATGCTCTTAGTCGGAGTTCCATGGGAAGTTTAGCTCACGTCAGATAAAAAAACTATGACCAAGGAAGTTCACCGTTTAGCTAATTTAGGAGTTCGACTCTTGGACTCCAAGGGCGGTAGTGTTATTGTTCAGAATAGGGCTTATTCCTCCTTAGTGGCCGAAGTGAAGGAGAAATAGTTTAATGATCCTTTTTTATTGCAGCTAAAAGAGGGGATTCACAAGCATAAGACAACGACTTTTGAACAAGGGGAAGATGATAGTACCTTGAGGTACCGAGGCATATTATGTGTTCCAGATGTAGATGGGTTCAAAGAGGGAATCATGTCAAAAGCTCACAACTCCATGTATTCCATTCACCCAGGTTCCACTAAGATGTATCATGATCATAAAGAGATTTATTGGTGGAATGATATGAATAAGAATGTAGCAGATTTGTAGCTAAATTTCAAATTGTTAGCAAGTGAAAGCCGAATACCAGAGGCTTGGTGGTTTGGCCCAGAATATTGATATTCCTATTTGGAAATAAGAGATAATAAACATGGACTTCATAACAGTTCTACTTTGCTCATCCCGCAAACATGACTCGATTTAGGTGATTGTGGACCGACTTACTATGTCAACGCACTTTTTGCCAGTCAGGACCACAGATTTAGCAGAAGATTATGCCAAGTTATATATTTAGAAAATTTTCAGATTGCATGGGACCCCGGTTTCCATTATCTCAGATCGTGGTGCTCAATTCACAGCAAACTTTTGGAAGTCCTTTCAGAAAGGATTGGGTACTATAGTAAACCTCAGCACAACTTTCCATCCGTTGACAGATGGCCAGACAGAGAGCACTCTTAACACTCTTGAGGACATGTTAAGAGAATGCGTTGGAGAATTTAAAGGTAATTGGGATGACCATTTTTCCCTTATTGAATTTGCCTATAATAACAGCTATCATGCTAGTATCAATATGACACCATTTGAAGCTCTCTATGGGCGAAGATGTAGATCACCCATTGGTTGGTTTGAGGTTGGTGAAGCAGAAATGCTAGGACCAGATTTGGTCTATCAGGCAACAGAGAAAGTCAAGTTGATTCAAGAGCGTTTGAGAACGGCTCAAAGTCGCTAGAAGTCTTATACAGATGTTAGGCGAAGAGACTTATAGTTTCAATTTCATGATTGGGTATTCCTTAAAGTCTCACCCATGAAGAGTGTTATGGGATTTGGGAAGAAAGGGAAGCTTAGCCCAGATATATTGGACCTTATAAAATCCTGTGAAGGGTTAGTCAAGTAGATTATGAGCTTGAATTGCCACAAGAGTTGGTTGTTGTTCATCCAGTGTTCCATGTATCTATGATAAGAAACTATGTAGAAGAATCGTCGTTGGTTGTTCCTGCTGACACTATAATAGTTAAGGATGGTTTGACTTATGAGGAGATCCCTATGGCTATCCTTGATCGTCAGGTTCGAAAATTGAGAGCTAAAGAAGTAGCCTCAGTAAAGGTTTTATGGAGGATTCAGAAAGTTGAAGAGGCTTACATGGGAAGCCGAATAAGACATGAAATCCAAATATCCCCATTTGTTCGAAGAGCAATGTTATATCCCGCATTTTTGCGTATTTGGATAATTCACGATAATCGCGGGAAGATAACAAGTAAGGCCATGTTTTATTTTGATTGGCATACAAGTTGCTTATGAAAATATTGAAGTAGAAATATTAAGAAAGGCTAGGGGCAAAAAGGTAAACTTGCAATATGACTCGTGGAAATATGGAGGTAGGCGAAGGGCAAATTTGAAATTTGAAAAATAATTTTTATGAAGTGAAAAAAAAAAGGGCTTGTACAAGTGGGCCAAGTGGCCGGCCTAAGTAGGTGGGCTTTAGCCCACATGGATTAATCTTCCATGTGCATAAAAGATGACTAAGTCATCTTTATATCCACAAAATCCTCTAGAATTTTCAAGAAAGTGAAGGAAGAGAAAAGAAGGAGAAAAACCCTAAGGCCATTCGGCCAAGTGCAAAAATTGCCAAGAGAATTGACAAACATTTCTCCAAAAATCATTTCCTGCCAATTCAAGGGTCCCTAGCAAGGTGGAGGGGTCTTTGGAGCAAGAAGAATCCATATTCTAGCAAAGTTGCAAGTCTTAGCTAAGTGAAGAATCAAGGAAGGAGGTAAGAATTCATTCTCTTTACATGTTATGGATATTTTTGCATGTTGTAGTGTACAAAAATGAGTGAAATCCATGAAGAATAGAAAAATGGGGGTGTGGCCGTGAGGTGTGATATATGTGTGTGTGTGTGTGTGTGTGGAAATCATGTTTTAATTATTTTATCTAGTGGATAGTTGTGGTTGTAATGAATGTTATGTTGATAATGGAAGTTGGATAATTTTGTGAGGTTGTAGCCATGTGTGCATGATGTTGGCCGTGTGATGTATAGCATGTGTATAGTTGTGTATATTTGTTGTATCGTGAAGGATTGGTGAACAAACTTTATTGGTAATTTGGTTGTTAGTGTGTGGATTTTATATTGCAAATAAAAGCCTAATGAGCTTAGTGAAGTATTAGTAGTTGGAGGCTTGTCTTGGAAGATTATGTAAATTGAATATTATGTTCTTACATGTATGGAAGATAATGGTATTAGTATGGTGTTGTTGGAATATATATTACAAGGTTGTTATTGTTTTAATTGGAGTTGGAAGGTTTTGAAGGAAGTAATAAATTGATTAAGTTGTTATAATGTATCTTGGATTGAATATGGAAATTGTTAGTATGGTTGTTGACATTATGCTGATAGTTTGGCCGGGTTGAATTCCCGGATTGTTGTTGATTAAAAATTGGCTGAGTTGAACTTTGGGGATGGTGTATTTACAGGGGAAGTGTTGCCGAAATTTCGGTAGCCAGGTGTCACTTTAAGAATCCAATTCTAAATGTTCTAATTAAGGTTTGGTAAATGTGACCAATTTGTAGATTGTGGCGGATTTGCAACTTGAATTTGGAGTAGCATAAGGAGCGGAAAGAGGTATGTAAGGATTTACTCTTCCTTCTTTGGCATGTCTTAAACATACTAGGTTGGATATGAACCTCGGGGACAACCCTATTCTCCGGAATCCGCACCTAAAGTTTCTTTTTTTTCATTCAGAAAAATTGAATTAAAAGTTGTGTAAAATGTTGGAAAAACTTCCTAAACCTCTAGAACTTGCATAAATAGGACCCTACTACCTTAAAACCCTCACAAGTAACGCCATGACATGTAACATATGCAAATTGTGTACGCTACCACATTCGGCCCGAGGTGGGCCCATTGCTCCCGGATTTTCCTTATTGTTCCGCTTGACTTATTTTGAAGCAAAATCCAAAGGAAACTTCTGATCCTTATCCCGATTATCAAACGATAAGTACTGTACCATTCTAATGGAAATATGTCTATGATGACCATGATAACGATGATGCTAAGGAAGAGAATACGTCTATGATAAGTATGACAAGAATGATTCCATGACTAAGAGTCTTAATCTAAGGATTCAATATGAGTATGAAAGTGTCCAACTAGTTCTTGATCTTTAATTCTATTCCTTTGTCATGACACTATTTTCTAAAGATTTCAAAACATGAATTTATGTCTATGATGCCCCTGGTTTCATACTATGTTATTTTCTAGTGCTATTCTCCGTTGATAGTTTCGCCTTAAAATACTCGTTCCTTCAAGGTGAGACAAAGCGATCCCGGTTATTCCGTAATGTAATCGGAGGTCACCGACCTTACGTCACTTCGATGGATACATGATTTTCTTTGGGCTCTCCTGCATGCTTATATGACATATGTATATGAGATATGAATATGTACATGGGGTGGGGGAAAGGGATACATGGGGATGGGAAGGGAAACAAGTTTCATTGCCACCTGGTCAGCTGGCTTATCATCCCGAACGCGGGATGCCGGGACGCGGGATATATGGGCGAGCCGATGTATTTCGGTGCTATGTGGGCGAGCCGACAACGTTCGGTGCTATGCTATGACCTGATATGATATGAAATGATATGATATGACATGATATGATATGATATGACACGATATGATATGACATGATCTCATATGATATGATACGATATGATATGATATGATAAGACATGACATGATATAAGTTCTATTTTCTATGTCTATGAAAAAGAAATGTCTTTTTTAAGGGAAAGACAAGCATGCATGGTATCCGGCCTGAAAGGGTATTCCTATGTACAGGTTACTTCTTGTATCACTATATGTCCTATGATCCCATGATATTGTTAATCATACCTTATGTTTCTGTTTGTATTATTTTCCATGCCTTACATACTCGGTACACTATTCGTACTGACGTCCCTTCTTGTGGACGCTGCGTTCCATGCCGCGCAGGTCAGCAGGTAGACAGACTTGACTCCTAGGAGCTTCATCAGCAGTATTGTAGCAGCGCTCCAGTTGTTTCGGAGCCTCAGTTTCTTGGTACTATTTTGTGTATATGTGTTCGGGCACGGCAGTACTCGGCCCTTCCTATGTATATGTGTACTATGTTTAGAGGCTCGTAGACAGATATGTACAGTTAGATGTTTTGTACTTTTGACGATCCTCGTCGCTGTACAATGTGTTAACAAGGTTTAGTTGCCTATGTGTATAATTATGCTACTGAGGTTAATGTTAAGCAACAGAAAAAAAAATATGGTATAGTTCATACGGCCCACTCAGTAATATAGGTAATATGATAGATAAGGGGTGCTCGGTACGAGTATCGGGTACTCGTCGCGGCCCCTAGTTGGGTCGTGACAAGCAAGCAGAGAACGCCCAAGATAACCCCTCCATAGTCCATGTCATGTCTCATGTTTCACGCTCATTTATCCAGTGCTCATGTTCTATGCCTCAGTATTCATGTTTCTATGTAACCATGTCATGAAAATTCAGTCTCCATGTTCCATGTCATGTTTCCTCACATTCACGTACTTAAGCTATGTCCACTCACACTCTTAACCATGACCTATCATTCGAGAACGAATGATCCTAAGAGAGAGATATTGTAATACCTCGTACCTTTAAATTAAGCCGCGTTTATGACTCAGGGATCCCGGAAGCCAAAAAGGAAGAGTTTAAGTCAAAAAATTAGACTTAGTTCTACGGGTGGCATTTGACAGCCAGAGGGATGGACCGCCGATTGATCGACGACCCATCAAAATGCACCGTCCCTAGGAACCTTATTTCTCAAACTCTCTGGACTTTCTCAGACTACTGACAGTACGGTCGAATCAACGGATCATCGACACGCCGCCGGACCGTCAAAGTGCACCGTCAATCCTCCCCGACAGCAAACAGTATAAATATGACACTTTATTCTAGAATATCAGTTTTCACAATTCCCAAGCCCTAGAGCGAAGTTTTTCTTCTCCCATCAATCTAAAATATCAAGGTAAGCCATTCCAAGCAGATTTTAGCATGTATTCATGTAATCTAACAAGAGCTCATCATTCCTAACCTATGGTTTTCAAGAAAACTCATCTCAAAGTTCAAAGTTCAAGCTTTAGGAATTCTATTACAAGTTTTGGAGCATTTACAAGTATGTAGGGTTTCTATCTACATGTGGGAACATCATATTTCTTCCCCACGCCACGCCCTTCCATGATTATATGAAAGCTCACCAAAAATTAGGGTTCTAGACATGTTCATGATAACCCTAAGTTCATGTACCATGATATATATATATATATATTATATTCTTAGTATTCTATTCTGGTTATTGAGAATCTGTCTGTAATCCATGAAAACCCATACTTTGCATTCCATCAGTTTTTAAATGCAAGATATGAAATATTATGCTTAATTTCACGAAAATCCTATATGTCTCCATGTTTTCATACAAGTTATATTATGTATCCATGTTTATGTTATATTATGTCTACAAATCATGTTGCGAGTCATGTTTATGAAATTCATGGGCTTCTAAGCCAACTATATCCATGTTCATGTTTTGGGAGTTACACAGATTACCGAGAAGGCTCAGATACCCTGAAACTACGTATGCCAACGCAGGATAAGGATCGCTCCGCCCAGTTAAGACTACTCTTTCATGTTTTTCCCCATTGAGGATATTAGATCCATTCATGTTCATGTTCATGTCTTGTACCCCGGCAAGGTACAGGATGGCTTAGCTAGCCAGGCAGACGCCACATTCTTACATGGTGGTCACATGTTGGTTATACTAATGATCTACCACAGATATCTTTACACACTTAAATATATTTTACTTATGATATACATACATATTCATGTCAGATGATATTCATGTTCAGTTTACAGTTTCAGTTCAGTTCTATTATTTCATGTGCCATGTTTATTTCATTCAGTTGCTTTACATACCAGTACAATTCAAGTGTACTGATATCCCCTTTATTTGCCTGAGGGCCTACATTTCACAATGCAGATTTACAGGACGGCAGATCAGCACGTTAGGGCTCAACACGTATCAGCTTTTGGTGAGCCCCATTCTATTTGGGGTGTTAGCTTTACTTATGTTTATTTCAGTCATGCAGTTAAGATATGTCGGGGGCCTTGTCATGTCAGAGGTTTCATAGACTAGTCAGTTATGTTATGTCAGATATTCCAAGTCGTCTAGCCATTTTGGCTCATTATTATCATGTTTATTCAGACTATTCCGCGTTATGTTATTATGATATGTTTATAGTTTATTCCGTATCAGTTCATGCCCATGTTGAGTCAGCAAGCCATGTGGTTCGCTTGGTCACATGCACTCAGGCATCGAGTGCCGTGTTACGCCCAAGCCATGATTCGGGGCATGAAACGTCTCTTATCTCTCAAAGTACGCAAGATTTACTTCTGCAAAAAGATCTGATAAAACTAAGTCCATGTCAATGACGGCGACCCAGCTGGTCTGCACTCGACGTATGCTTTCCACCAAAGCTTGGCATCACCCAATAACTAAAAGGTCACAAAATCAACCCTGTAGCTCTCTACCACCCCCATATTGTGAAGCCTCTCCAGACTGTCGATGATAAATTCATCTTAGTGAACTTCAAAACAAGACATACTCCTCACCGGTCATCACCGAGCCTGCCACGGCCTAGGGAAAATGTCTGGTCCCCGAATCTCATCCAAACGTAGAGCCACAGCCATAGCAGGCAGTGACTCTGGAGCAAAGAACCTCTCGGGAATCTGCTCAGCCAATCTCACCCCTGACCACTAGTGTAGCCAGTAACACACTCGCTTGAGTCAACCCCTCATATAGGTTCAGCACACGAACCAAAGCATCGGACAATACTGGAGTAGCAATAATATTAGGTTGAGCTGGTGCTGGTCCCAACTCCTCCACCTCATAACGACCCGCCGGTGGCTCGAGAGAGACGGATCTAGCGCGGGCCTACGAGCCACGGGTGCCCTGCCCCTAGCCGGTGGTGCCCCTCTGCCCTGCCACGTCCACAGCCTCTAGCCTGGCCCCTACCACATGCTGCGAGCCTAGCAGCTGGAAATACTGCCTCATCAATTGTCGTTCTAGCAAAAGTCTTACCATCTATGAGAGAACAGAAGGAGAAATTAGATACCAATTTTAACCAACTAGAATCAAGTAGCACGGAAGGAAAGAAAGAATGGAGTTTTCCCAGTGCCCCACGGCCTCTCGAAGATAAGTACAGATGTCTTCGCACAATCCGTAAGACTCTACTAGACATGTTCTTGTACTGGTGAGATTGGTAAACCTAGGGCTCTGATACCAACTTGTCACGACCCAAATTATGGTATTGATGGCACCCGCACTAACGCTTCTGGTGGGCGAGCCATCCTTTTAATTCATTACTTATCCAATTTATGAATCAAATAAATATCAAGATCAATCATAATAAGTCTAAGTCATAGCATAAATAAATAAGTGGGGAAGATACTAAGTAATAATACAATCCGCAGAAACTAAAGTCACTGCACAAGAATAACTTACCAAATAATGTCTAAGAGTAAATACATATGTCTGAAATACAAATAACAATGTCTAATGGAAGAATAATAGACAGATAGGATGGACTTCAGGATGCAGGTAGGAAGGTAGCTCACCCTCAGAATCACGATAGCAAATAGCCTCAAGGCTAGAAATGGGGTCTCAAAGATGATCCGGGCTCAAACTCTACACTTAGAAAAAGCGCAGCAATGTTGTATCAGTACACAATGTACCGGTAAGCATCATAGGCCGACTAAAATTAGTTCACGCATATAAGGAACATACTTAACAAGCTAAATAGATAGACACATAACAATCACTCGCTGTTACAGAATATCACACAACCGAATCATAGCCTAAAGTGAAGCTTCTAAACCACGAGTCTGTCAAGTCTCAATAACTCTCAACGCAATCACAACATAACCACAACCAACTCTCAGTAGATCAATGTAAATTGGATATACTTTCAATGCAATGAGATGAATGTCATGCAATGCAATGGCAAATACTCAAACCTGTATGCACAAGCTACTAACGAAATCTCGACCTTTCAATAGTCATGACCTATGAGGGACTCGCAAGGTCAATATGCATTGTTGCGATGCGCACTTCGATCTAATATGTATATATATATGTGCGGCACACTCTGATCCAATATGTATATATATACGTGGTGCGCACCCCCATCCAATATGTATATATATGTGCGGCGCGCACCCCGATCCAAATGTATAGGTTCATATGAATGCATGAGGTGTATAAATGCACGAAATCCATGAAATCAATGAATATGCTATGGAATCACAAAACACCATAAGTCAAATCAAGTCTTGCATAAACCAACAACGCTCATAGAAACAAATCAATATCGAGTTCCAATCACTACAATGAATCTACCACATCCCACAACTCCAATCACATAATCAAATACACTATATGTCAATAATGCTTAAATAACAGCGACAAGCCCACATAATCAGAAATCATACCAACCTAATTGTACATCCATCCAACTAGCATGTCCAAAAACCTGCATGCTTTCCCCATCAATACTATGCATTCATAGATAAGTCGCTAATCAAAGTCTAACTAGAGTAAGCCATAACCTACCTCGATGCCGAGCACAAACCTCGAACCATCAAACTTGGGCTTTCCTCTTCCGAACGGTCAAAGTCTAACAAGCACAACTTTTATATTAAAATATGAATCTATGGCTACTCAATAAGAAATACAAAGTTCGAGTTTGAAAGATCAACTCAAAACCCACATCCTTAGCTTGTAGGTCCAAAAAGGGTAAAAAGGTCATTTATTGCGAAATTGCATTCAACAAGATCAAATCGGTGGTCTAAACAGTCATACAAACCTATCGATACCCATATTGCTATGCTTTAAAATAAAACCCAAAATGGACCCGAAAATAACCTTTACCGAACCCAAAGATAAAATTAGAAATTCAAAGTAGTATGATGTTACCCATAGTATAGATAGTTCATAGCCTAAATTTCATGAAAATGTAACCACAATTTGACCTTCAATTGCAAGATTGAATTAAAACCCCAATTTATAGAAACCCTTAATTTACTAATTGATTTTATGAATTAGAAGAGGAAGATTGTGATGGAATCATGTAAATAATACTAGAAGGAAGTTAGAATCTTACCCCCAACAATGTTTCTTGAACCTAGCACTTGTTTTCTCCCAAAATCGAGCCTTACAGATGAAAATTTGAGGATATGTCCTGAAGTCAAAATTTTAAGTTCTATTTCTAAGCAGGCCTTTTGTTAGTGTCAAGTTTTTATGCTGACAATTTTATTTGTGCAGCTATAATAATTGAATCGCACAAGGAATAAAAGAGCCCCCAAGGCAGCCCAAACGAGATGGGCTTACACAAGTTTAACTCAGTGAAAACTTCCCAACCCTACAATTGGATACTGCGATATTACAAATACTGTAGTGGCTGACAAGATACGCTCCAGTAGTACAAAATCAGTTCAAGGAAGGAAAGGATATCTGCGCATTAAAGAAGGAATATTTTGGGCGTGTAATGATCTTGATGACTGTTAATGCGGCCTCATCGCACAAGGAAAGAAGCAACAGCTCCAGCCTTATTCTTGGAAATAGGATCACTAATTCCTTTTTCCAAGGATCAAATCCCTTAGGTCGATTTCTCTGCGTGAAGAGCCTAAACAGCTATAAAAGGGCTGCTTCACAAAAACAACAGTATGCTTAGTCTCATTCCCTTAGTGCTCTGCTTTACTTTTCATAAACATTATATGTCTGAGTGATTTACAGCGTAAGAAAAAAAAAAGGAGAGTTATAATATAGCTTGTGAGGCTTTGTATCAAAAAGACTAAGAGTGATTTGAGTGTAGACGTAGGAACTCCATTCAAACCTCCATTGTACCAAACCTTTAACAAAGAGCTGCAGAGAACACCCTTGCAACCCAAGGGGACTGGACTAGGATTCACATTGAATCTGAACCAGTATAAAATACTTGTGTTATTTATCTTCTGCACTTTACTTTAGCATTCTTTGAGCAAACAGTCGACTACCGATTTAACCTAGTCGACTAACAGATCGAAAAATTTACAATTCACCCCCCCCCCCCCTCTTGCACTTTCACCTTTTTCGCGAACGTGAGAAGGATATGTGAAAGCATGCTTACCCGGCCTAAGACCATTGCGAACGCGAAAAGTCAGTCGCGAACGCGATGACCAAGCTTGACCTGGCCCAGACCCCAATTGTTCTTGTAGAACGCAAGCCCCCCACCAGCGAACAGGAACCCCCCCCCCCTCCCCGGTTCTCTCTCTTTCACGAACGCGAGGCCTTTCTCGTGAACGCACAGAAGGAACCAAATGACTGAACACAAAATTTATGGTTTTCCCCGGAATTTAACCAAACACTCGGAACTCACCCAGAACCCCATGGACACAAACCAAATATGCATACGCACATAAAACGCGCTACGAATTTAACCTTGGCTTCGTAATTCCCAACGGCGGTTTATTTGACTCGGCCAACCCCCAAATCCCCCAAGTCAAGTTTCAAACCAAGTACACAAAACTCCTCTGAAAGCCTCGGGAACCGAACCAAACACCCAACCAAGTCATAAACGACCCTCCGGACCTCAAGGAATTGACAAAATTTTGAAAAATGTCTGTTTACCCAAAAGTCAACTATTGGTCAAATGTTTTCACTTAAGGTCCTCAGTTTTTACTAAAATAGCCTCATAACCTCGGGAACTGGGTTGATGGGGATGAAATTGTCAAAACGCGCATAACGACCGAACGGTTTGTTACAAAATAATTTAGAAAGAAGTAAGAAAATGAGACGACTCTTTCTTAAATTGCGTCATAAACAAATCTTTTCAGTCAAACCAATTACGAGTTTTTCTCTACTCGTAACGTCTTATAGCCATAAAAATATCATAACATTCTAACAATTTTTTCTTTCTTAAACTATAGCCTCAATCAAATATAGACGAGATGGAGTACTTAACATTGCAATAGTTGAACGGATAGCATTCTCTGAAGGAAAGCTAGCTGAAAGTATCCAATCAAATGATAAAGAATAGGCAAATAGCAAAATCTTTTAAAGTGCATATTATAAATTGCCTCCCTTTGTCTTGTCCATCCACACTTGGAAGTTTATCTTTATAACTAGTCTGCTTCAACCTTGTCATGAAAATCTATGAGAATAGTGCCTACACACACACACTACTTTCTCTGATAATAACAATCTCCTTCTAGCTAGCTAGTATAACTCACCACCTAGTTTTACTTACGTTATAAATATGTTATCTTTATAATTTCTTATGACATTTTATCAAGGACCTAATTCATAATGTTTGTTAAAATCATGATGTTGTTAAAATCATGATGACATTGGTGATAAAGTTCTTAATATATAACTTAGAGATAATCATAATGTTTTTATGCAAGTTGTCTTGTTGCTACTTGCTAAACGATACCCAAAGGTTAAAATTAGCTATGATTTGGCCCTTTTATATATGTAACTTCGTTGACTTATAATAATGAGTAAAAAGAAGAATTTTCGTTATTGACTCGAAACTATATAGATATATATTCGACAAGTGTCCTAGTGGAATGCTTCCTCATTTAGTAATGAAATAAATATGCCCTTTATATTAAGGTAAAAGAAAATATGGAGCAATGTGTTGTCATGTCGCATTAACCAGATTCAAGAAAATTTCTCTAGATGATCATACGATTGAGACATCATTGATGAAAAAAATGAAATGAAAATCTTCCTGAAGATGATCATTCTCTATTCAGGCACGAGCAGGAACATACATAAAATACGTAATCCTATTTAATGGACTATCCGCATGCAGAATGAAAATAATTTACTATTTATAAATGATCGGGTGATGAGACACCATTGGTGAAAAAGAATAGAATGAAGATCTTTCTGAAGGAGATCATTCTCTATCTAGGCACGAGCAGCAGCAGCAAAAAAAAAAAATGAATATATGTACATGGTGTAACAATATAGTCAAGAAAATACATAATGCAATTTGATGGACTATCCGCAGAAAGGGAAGAGTTTAAATCTACAATTCTTCGTGATTTTCATTTCCGCTTCCATGCCTCCTAACCCCCTCTTCCACAAAAAGGGTTACTATAAATGATAATAAAACAAGATGAATGATGAAAAAAGTTGCTTAAGTTGTTTTTATGCACATGGTGTAACAATATTCAAGAAAATATTAATGCAATTTGATGGACTATCCGCAGAAAGGGAAGAGTTTAAATCTACAATTCTTCGTGATTTTCATTTCCGCTTCCATGCCTCCTAACCCCCTCTTCCCCAAAAGGGTTACTATATATGATAATAGAACAAGATGATTAATCATGAAAAAAGTTGCTTAAGTTATTTTTAACTTCTAATTAATTAAGCTTTATATGCTTAGAGGCTTTGTTAGTTTATGATGTACTTCCCTTGTGAAAGGTTATGAAACCTAAAGAAAGGGGCCGGACACTAGTTAGATGTTAATGATGGTCTCACTAACAAAATTTTGAGACTGAAGGAACTTAAATAAATACGTTAAAAATGTTAAGATAATAGAGTCTCAAACCACTTTGTACTATTTTTATTTCTAACCTGCGAGTTAATGAGTTCAAAAGTAGTTTAATTTTGACTTATTTCTAAAGTGTAAAATCGAAATAATTAGAGCCAAGGAATCTCTGCCTAAGGAACTCCTTTCTCGCAGCTCCCTTTTTACTGGCTCAACTAGGAGTAGTATCTCAATTTTCATAGTATTACTGCATCAAGCAGGGAAAATCCACCTCAAAAGCCATTTAACCATGAGTTCACAACTTAATCCCGTCTTTCTTTAGAATAATGGCATACGACTTCACGACTTGCTTATAATTTAGAAGACTTCTTTTGTTACTTTTGTTCTATCGTTAAAAAGGATCATAATTAAGCCATAGAAAGAAATTAGATACCTGGAAGAAAAAAAGAGCATGATTCTTTATCACATACAAGTAAATTGCATTGTACTATTTTATTCCTTAGGATCGAAGGGAGGAAAAAGAAAAGAGGAAGCTAAGTGGGGTGATGTGGAGAAGAATGACATATATGCAAGCAATACAAAGCTTATTAGGTTAAGATTTGTAGACATGAAAACCCACAAACCCACGCGTGACCCATGTGTTTTGATTCTTTGCTTAGTTGTACTCCCACTTCAAATCTTAAGAATATTAAACAATGTCCCAAGATAAGAAAGATAGAGGAAATTTTTAAATGAAAAAATGGAAAAGGGTTTAAAAAAAGATGCTCCTGAACTATAGAAAATAGAGCAATTATGCCGGTTGTTTGCTTTTTGGCACAAAAATAGTCAAGTGGAGTAGATATGTTCTTGAACTATTGAAATAGAGCAATTATCTGTTTGTTTGCATTTTGACAAAAAACTCCCTTACCATCAGCTAAGTCTCCACTAACGGACTCCACATCAAATCTAACATAAAATAACTTTTTTTTTGTTGAGTTGAAAATCCTGATTGAAAAAATTTAATCTCAATAACAATATAACACAATTAGTAAATTAAATTGAAATAATAATATTACCAACACTATAACACAATCAGAGACCTATATTTACATCTGATTCAACAAGTGATCAATTAAATGCAGTACTTCTTTTCCCATTAAAAAGAATAGAACAAAAGTGAGAAGAAGGATCACATTAAATTGATCAACTTGCTGTTTAAATGATACAGTATCTTTTAGAAACTATGATTATGCAAGAATATAATGTTCATGTAAATGTAAGTATTTTATTCCAAAGATTCACACAAGATAATATCACTACAAGAAAGTATAGAAATTGCAATAAAAAATTTAATATTTGGCAACAATTAACTTGGTTTTATTATTGGCAAATGAACTTTTTTGTTGCCAAACACTTTAATTTTGTTGTCATAATATTGTTGCAAAAAGTACTTAGCAACAAAAGAAAAAAAAAGTTGTCGCACGTTGTTGCAATAACAGCCGTTGGGAAAAGTTTATGCAACAATTTTTTTTGTTTTGTTGCCAAAAGTAATATTTGCAACAATTAATCAATCTATGACAAAAAAAAAATGTTGTTGTCAAATATCTTTTTTCTTGTAGTGTATTGGCAAGTCTTTTCAGCAAGACTAACACACTACTTTCTTTTTTCTTTAATGTAATTGCTATCGAGTTATATATGTGTGACTTCATTTGATTATAAGTATTCTTGAGACACCTCATACGTCACTAGGCTAACACGTACAATTGTAAATCAATTAAGAATGATATATCTTTGAAACATTAGTAAATTTGAGTTGATCTTGATAAAAATCAAATTATACTCTTCACTCTACCATATTTCGTAATCATATCGAGTATACAAAGGAAAAAGAAAAAGGATTTATAAGATCTTAAGTTACTTTTTTCCTATTTTAATTGAATGATCTTCAATGATTAGCTGGAGATATGTAATGATCGTTTTGTTGTTAGTAGTATTTAGTTATAATAATTGGCTTTGAGAAGAAAACAGAACGGGGGAAAAGGGCATAAAGTTAATTAAATCCAGCTCTCAATTAAGCTATTTGCAAGTGGAAGAAAATATGATAAGACTACTTTGGTTTCACTGTGTGTCTTAAAGAATTATAAATTTCTGCATTATGCTTACAAACACAAACTTCATTCTCACGTAATCATGAGACCACTGCCAAGAAAACGAAGGAAAACTAGAAAGTAGTGAAGACTCGTCTAGAACTAGGAAATTTCACCGCGCTTCGAGCGTTTACGAAAGAGCCTATTAATTTACGAAATGATCTTTACTAACACCTACATATTAAATAACGAAAAAATAGACTTTGTAAAAACTAAAAAATTCAACCTTAATGATCATAACACATCATTAATGACATGACATTATGATTAAATGGAAAACATTTATATCTAAAAGTAAACATTTCACTTACTATATGTTGCTAACATATTCATGTAAAAAAATTCACCACAATTTGCACCCAAAGAAATTATTCGTTAGCTTTTCCAAGCGTTAAAGGATAATAGCGTTCAACAAAGAAATGAAAACACAAATATTGTGCGTATAGGAGAGATATTTTTATTGTTCTTTTTCTTAATGAATCAATAGCATATAAATACATTTTCTAATTTCTAAACCACACAAGCTATATATCCTTAATTAAAAGTAGAAGTTGTCTTCTCTTGCAAAATCCAGCAGCATATTCGGGTAAATTCTTGCATCCTTGTTATACAAATGGACATGAAAAGAAAAAAAAAATGAAGAAGAATTAAGCAAATCTCGAAGACATATCATAATGAAAAAGAAGATAAATAAATTGCATCTATTGAAGAGCAAGTTATGAATTCCTTGACCATTTTTTTCAAGATCCTATCAATTTAAAAAGCCTAAAGCTACAATTAAAGAAATTCTTTGCTTCTCTTCACCCCGTGGATGCAGATCTTTTGGGCTTGAAGCCTTGAAAGCTTACAGTTCTTTCTTGGTGTATTGTGCCATTTGGAGAAATGACATATGTGGACGAAAAGAATACTATGAAGCAATTGCAAAAGAATGAGAGAAAATTTGAAGTTGGTCACACAAAAAATAGTAAATGAATAAAATGACTGAAGGGTGAGTATCCTTTCTTTTATAGCAAATATCAAGAGAGTTGTTAAATTACAAACGTAATACTGTAATGTCCCATCAATTCTTCAAATCTATATATAATATAAAGTTAGGCATAGACAAGGTGATGTGACACCTCTCTATGACCATCATTCCTATTTATTTTTTTTTCTCATTTTTTTTTGACATTTTTCTAATTTTTCCTATCTATATGACATATTAAAAATAGGAAATTCATTTCTTAATTAATTACATTCTCTTAATTATCCGTCTTCAATTTTTTCAATTTACAAAGCTCAAAAGTCACTGCTATTACTTTTGCATTTAGCGATCGTCACTGCTTTAAATTTTGCAATTAGTGATCAAACATTTAACTCTCTTAGTTATCTCCAATACTCTGAATATTATAACCAATAATTACCACTACTTAAAAATCTTCTCAAGCAATAACGTTGCACGAACCTATACATAAATAACTCACTCCCCATTTCTTAATCACTTAATACACTATGATAATGCACTGATTATGATGGTTCCGTTACCTCATGAATGATTCAATAACGTGCCTTTTCACTTACCAAAACTCTTTGGATGAATTAAATTTACTCTAAGCTCTCTCATATCTATATAAAGGTTTTCACATTATCATCCACCAATTAACAAAATCTGGTTGGAGGCGTAGTTATAAACTTGGAGACTCTTTTTTTTTTCAAGAAAAAGGAAAGTTTTGCAAGGTTGGATGCAATGAAGGTACATGAGATGAAACAAGAATGCGGTGGAGTCAACGGAGGCATTTGACGACGATAAAAAGGAGTTGGGACGTATGAGGTGAGGGAGAGCCATTAGTTTGAGTATATCTAGGTCTTATAATTGAAGAAGAAACTACATAAAGAAGAGCTGAGTCTGTAAGCGAGCGAAGGAGAACCGAAAATTTGGCGAAGAACGAAGGTAGAGGAACATTAACGAGAAAAGTGAAAAAATTGAGATAGAAATTACACCAAAGGATACCAAGGACTCATCAGAAGACGTTTCTGAAAGACCAACAATATGTAAATGAGTAGTATATGTATTGAGGCTCGGACAAGTTCCTTCGTCCTTTATCAATTTAGTTTGTTCTTTCTTCGCAAGCAGTGATTCACTTTTCATAATTCAATTTCACAATGAATAATTTTGAAAATTGTAAGTGTGCTGAAATTTCATGCTGACTAAGAACTTTTCTTTTTTACTATTTGTGTTTTAATCTGCTCATATAATTCATGTTTTGCTCTAAAATATCCTCCCCTTTCATAAATGATTTTCTTAATATAATGCTACAAAATATTATTACAGAGGGACCAATGGAAAGAAGAATGAAAAGGAGGAAAATGAAAAAGGTGAAGAAAAGATAATTGAAAAGGTGCAGTTTTTATTTTTATTTTCTTTTACTTTTTATTTCACATATCTTCTTTGTTATTTTTTTCAAAATATGATAAACTTCAGGAAATGTTTTAGAACTTAATATGCAAAATATACATATATTAAATATATATTATTCAAAGACATTATTAATTGTTTCCAAAAATAGTAAATTATTATTTTCATTTTATAGAAAAGAACGAGCTAATTGATTAAGAAATGCTTATTAAATTTACATAACAAGATTTCCATTTATATGACTTGTAAGTATGGTGCTTGAAGTACTGAATTTACACCCATGAATATCTTTTATATCTCAAGATTTTTACATGGTCATTTCATGAAATTACTATTATTTTCCATAACCGCGCGAAGCGCAGACACGTTACTAGTTAGACACAAAACTTAAGTGGGCGTTTGGCCATAAAAATTATTCACTTTTTTCCGGAGTTGTATTCCGGAATACTAAAAACAAGAAAAACTTATTTTTCAAAAAAAAATCACTTTTTTCACTTTTTTACACTACATTTCATCAAAAACTACAATTTCAAAAACTATGGCTAAACACAACTCCAACTCCAACTTCAAAAATTCCAAAAAAAGTGAAAAAGTTTTTGATATTTATGGCCAAACGGGCCCTTAAAGTTATGGCCATGTAACGGATCAGAGCAGCAGTTATCCTCCGGAAATGGAGTCACAATTATGCAGATAATTAATAAGGTGACATTTAGGATTTTTAAAATATCATATAAATAAAAGAAAATTAATGTCAAAAGAGAGAGAAGAAATTTAAGCCACGACAAAGCAGAATCTATATATCATATAAAACTAAGCATAGACAAGATGATGTGGCACCTCTCTATGGCCACCATTCTTATTTATCTTTTTTCTCTTTTTTTTTTTGAATTTTTTTTAAAATTTGTTTTACACATAAATCTATTAACTAATTGACTTTAAAAGGCCTCACGAAATAAATGTTGAACCAAATTCCACATCTGAGTAATCAAGTCAAATCTTTAAGACAAATCAATTAAAGCCCAGATAACCGATATCCATGTATCAGCCCACCTAGTAAGAAGAGATCATGAGCATTGTTTTAAAAGGCAGTGTCAGGACTCGCCCCGGGGCTCGCCTCGGGGCAGGGCAGTGGCAAAACGCCCTGGAGCTAACTTGCGGGGCTTAGTTCCTATGAGGCTTACGCCCTAAGCGCTCAACCGTACGCCCTAAACACGCCTAACGCCCAACGCCCAACGCCCAGGGCTCGCCTAACAGTTCTTACACAAATTATATTTTAAATTCCTTAATTAAAATCATTCACCCTCATAATTGTTTAACAAAATAATGATACTTAATAGCTTTTCATCTATAGAAATAGAAGATTGGGTGTAACTCATATAACAAGTCATAATATTGGATATTTACTATTTGAGAACGTCGTGAGGGTGAATATCACTTAATTTTTTTAAAAGAAAACACATAGCGGAATTGTACATTTTCACTTGTCATTGGTCATAAGTCCTATGTATCAGAATTATCATATAATTTTATTTTTTGTTCATGAAGAAGTTATGTTTTAATTGTAATATTGATAAATTTTATTGATTATTTTCTTATAGGGAGATAAAATGAATAGTATGATAGTAATAGTGTTTTAAGAAACTATGTTTTTTTCCGTGTTTGAAAGTTAAAATGTTAGAATTGATTTGCATTTCATAATAGGTTTTATTTCATTATATTGTTTATACTTGTAAAATTATGTTATATATAATTACAAGTTATAAGCGGTATATAATGGATTGCTTTGATCATTTTTTTTGTGAGGATCTGCGCGCGCACGCGCGCGCACACACACACACACACACACACACACACACACACACACACACACACACACACACACATATATATATATATATATATATATATATTTCATTTATTTACAGTTTTCTTTTATTTTTTATGTAATTTTACTTATTTAAAATTATTTATTGTAATTATATTATTTTAAGAAATACTAAAAAATAAATACCCATGGGGCTTACGCCCCGTGCCTCGAGGCTTACGCCTCGTCGAGGCGTATGTAAAACGCCCCGTCTTACGCCCCCGCCTTTTAAAACACTGATCATGAGAGCATTTTTTGCGCGGATTGCCCTTCTTTTGGGGTGGTCTTTAATTTTGCCCTTCAAATTTGTGGTCTTTAAATTTTGCCCCTCATATTTGTGGTCTTTAAGTTTTGCCCTTTGCTTGGAAAGGTGGGCGAATACATGAAGTTCTGGGTTCGAACCCCCGCTCAGGCATAAAATAAAATAAAAAATTCGCCAGGATACAGCATACAATCTTTAAGGAAAAGTTAAAGTTATGCCGGATCCGGCATAGCTAAAAGTCTGCCCCATAAGGCAGAATTTTTCCTAAGACATAGTTTAGTTATGCCTTATGGGGCAGAATTTTAGTTAAGGTATAACAAAATTATGCCCCATAAGGCAAGAACTTTTCTTAAGGCATAGACTTTGCCTTATAAGGCAAAGTTTAAGTTATATCTTAAGGAAAAGTTCCGCCTTATGGGCATACTCTTAGTTATGTCTTTGGGGCACACTTTTTAGTTAAGGCATAACTAAAAGTTTACCTTGAAAAGTAATATATATATATATGCTTCAAAGCAAATTCTGCCGGAGGGGGCAGACTTTTAGTGGCAGACTTTTAGTTGTGTTTAACTAAAAGTCTGCCGGAGGGGGCATAGCAAAATTTAAACTTTGCCATATAAGGCAAACTTTTAGTTATGCCTTAAGGAAAACTTACGCCTTATGGGGCATACTTTTAGTTATGTTTTATGGGGCACACTTTTAGTTAAGACATTACTAAAAGTTTACTTTGAAAAGTAACAAAAAATAAACGTATATATGCTTCAAGGCAAAGTCTGTCCCCTCCGGCAGACTTTTAGTTAAACATGACTAAAAGTCTGCCGGATGGGGCATAGCGAAATTTAAACTCTGCTTTGCATTTTTTTTTTTAAATTTTTGACTGAGCGGGGATTCGAACCCGGAACCTATGAATTTTAGCCGAAGGGCAAAATTTAAAGACCACAAATATGAGGGACAAAATTTAAATACCACCAAAAAAAAAAGGGCAATTTTGCCCTCATGAGAGTGAATTAAATTAGTACTACTCCGTAACTATTACTAGGCACTAGCCCACTACTGGCTATTAACTACCAACGACCTTTCTTTTACCCCACCTTCTTAATTCTTCTTGACTTTTCATTGCATAAAAAGAAGGGCACAAAAAACCTTTTCTCATGAACTTTACTTCATTTCAATGTGACTTTTCTTTTACCCCATCTTTTTATTTTAATTCAAGATTCTTTCTTATTCTTCTTACAAATAAGCTTCAAAAAAAATGGCACTACTTTCTTTGAAAGTATAGACTTATCTTTTTGTTCTAAGGATCAGCCCATGAAGATTATTGCAGTCGCCGGCTATGGGAACGGAATTATTTTGATTTATTGCTCATTTTGAATCAATTCAATCCCTTATTGATCCATTATCTTCCACTAATTTTTATTGGATTTGCATATTCTTCATCAATTATGGCTTGTATAAGTACGTCTTCACGCTCTTCTCTTCATATTTATATTTGTTATGTCTTAAACAATTTGAGCTTAGTGAAGAATTCAAAATTTAGAGTCAGTATATTTTGTCCTTTATATATGAGCCCGTTCTTTTAGAAAAAATAGATCGAGCTGACATATTAAGTTCTATAAAAAATAAAAAATAAAAAAAAGACTGAGTCATACAGAGTGAGTTTTATCAAATTTGTTAAGTCTAATCTAGAATAAGTTTTTTCGTACACATATAGTTTGAGGCGTTATTATTGTTATTTTTGTTGTTCTAATCTTTAGTTTTGAGTACTTCAATTCCACATACATCATACATATATATTATTATGTTCACATTTTTTTTTTTTAGAATTCCTCCTTTAGTACGTAGATATTAGTTTTTGCTTTCTCTACCTATATGTACATTGTAGTACATATTTTTTTGTCAAAATTCTTGTGTCAATAGTTTTTTTTTCTTTCTAAATTTGTATTAGAGACTAATTGATTTTGACAGGTGACACTCCAGTCAATTATTGGCATATGAGGTGCTAAAGAATGACTAAGGTGAAATGAAAAAAATATATCTTAAATATCCTTGCTGAAAAGAAATTTATTAAAAATTGTAAAAATATAATATTTTTTCTTTTGCTTTTTCCAACTGTTTGGTTTTTTTTTTTTTTTTTTTTTTTTACTTGAGATTTACTTTTCTCTATTTACAAAACGAGTAACATATTGGAATAAAAATAAAATATGTTTCGGAGAATTACAATAAAAAAAGAGATTTGTAAGCTTGAACAAAAAAGCTTTTTTTTTTTTTTTTTAATTTTGTAGAGTAACCGTAAAAAGGGGAAAAAGGGAAGAGAAAAAATAATAAAGGAACAAAAGCAAATACTGTAATAGAGGATAGAGATAAATTAATTTCGTTACTTATTTCTTTTCCCTCTATTTTAGTTTCTATCACTTTTCATTTCTTTTTCTTACATGAATAGAAGAAATCCAACAAGAATTTTACCTCTAATGAAAGTAAAAAAAAAGGCCTTAAATACATGTATTTGAACTATTTCGAACTAAGAAAATCACGTACTACCTCCTTCTCCCCCAAACAGAATATATAAAACAAAAAACTTAATAAATTATTCTTTTCATTTTAAAGAATATTTGACAATGAAATTAAAATGTAATTCCTTTAAGCTCTAATTCTACTAAAGTATCTATATTGTAATTTTATCATTTTCTAATTCATATAATTGAACTTTTTGATTCCCTCTGTCTCAATTAAATTTATCGAAAAGTAATTTCTGAACTTATTGTATTTTCATAACCGCCCGAAGTGCGGCAAGTTCCCTAGTTCATGCATATGAGTTATCTTCCAGAATTTCAACCGATCCAGTATTAGAACGTAGTAATACTAAAGTTTTAGTATTATTAGTACGTGGTACTCGCGAGTGTCATTTGCACACTCATTAGGAAAATACTAACTTCTAGATAAAAATAAGTAATTTGACTAAACTGCCCTTAATTAAATAGGTATTGAGATTTGATCATATAACACTTAATAGGGGCAAATCTGAAAAAATAAGTTAATTCTTTTTTAATTTGATAAGTGGACACTCCCAAGAAAAAAAGACTAAGTGGGTACTCTTTTTTATATGGAGGGAGTAATTTAACTTTCCTTATTAATTTGTCCCAAGAAGATTGATACATTTCTATATTTAGAAACAATTTAACTTTATGAGATGATTTACAGCCACAAAAATATCTAAAACTTGTTTTGGACCACAGATTTCTAAAATCTTCCTTTATTTTTTAAACTCCGTATTAAGTCAAACTAAGACAATTTTTTTGGAACAAAGAGAGTACTATTTTTACGTGATTTTGAACTCAAAAGAGTAGATATAGACAATAAAGGCCATGAAAACGCAACAAAAAAGAAAAAATTAACATTCTCTAATGATTTGGAAATCTTAGACTATGTTTCAAGGATTGGTGTGTAAACCCATTCTATATTATTTTGTTTACAAGTTAATTCATTTCTTTCAACAATAGTGGTCCTTGATTTGGTGGGATTCTCATGAAGGAAAGGAAAACCGTCTGTTACAAGGATGGTATCTGAACCTAAAACATGGTGAGTGTTACAGAGATGGCAAACCCATGTCTTAACAATAGTTATTACTTGTGCAGGGATTAAATCAATCAACACCGTTAATTTTGTATTGTACACGTGGCAAATTGAGCAATAGTGGTGGAAGTTAACTGGAGGGGATCCCAACCCTGAGTTATACAGTTAATTATTGGAATAGTTAATTTTGTAAGACTTAAATGCTGTTTCATTCCTCCATACTCATCAAGTTATGCAACGTCTGATTCATCTTTGGAAGAAAAAAAAATTAAGCACATTTAATATATTTAAGAGAGTTAAATGATTGCTTTTGAGTTTTTTTTTTTTTACTTATCATATAAATGAAAAAAATAGGAAAATGCTAAAAAAAAAAAAAAAAAAAAAAAAGATAATTGTGTTTCTAGGCCATAGAGAGGTGTCACATGACCTTGTTTATGCCTAGCTTTATATTATATATAGATTAAGGGAAATTAATTAACGGGAATGTTCATGCGGTAAAACGTGTAATTAATAAGAAATACTCGATTAAAAACATAAATTCATATTTATTTAGAAAAAGATATTTACAACTCCACTAGGTATGCACGTCGTGTAATTATGGATATACCACCATGGGAAGATTGACATAAATAGCCCCCCACCCAATATTGGTTAACAGACGTAAATGATTTTTCCGAACAACCAAATATGTAACGTGATGTCACACCCCTATCAGGAGTATGACGGGCTCCGACCCGTAGGCCGGGAACCACCTGACTTATCCGTTACTTTGAACATTATAAATCATAACTCAAAGAACACCTGCACGCAGAAAAGGCCCAACATAGGAATATCCGATCATTCAGCACATATATTCATATGCGATCTGACAAGGTCGCCACAACATAACATATATGATAGAGCTGCAAGGCTAACAGTAAAGTATCTGTTATACCCCATTTTAACCGGAGTCAAAATGGTTTACAACATTCCGGGGTTAAGTAAAGTACAGGAGTCGCCACCTAATTATTTATGGTGAATTAGGACATCTGAAGTTCATTAAAGTTATTTTCTAAAGTTAACTCCATTTTAAAGTCTACGAAACTAAAAGATCTAGGTAAGGGTTCAACTAATCTAAAGGGAAGGCATCCTTTAAGATCCATTAAAAATGGTTAACCGACCGGACTTAAAGTTAATTAAAAAGGTTATGTGTACTCAATAAGTGGTGAAACGACCAAGTAAGACAATAGCTAAGTATTTGAACAATTGATTAAAATATTGCATATTATATAATAAGACAAAATAATTGATTAATATAACAATCTCACGATAAACAAAATCTCGTGTTTTAAAAAAAAAGGTCCAGAAGTAAGTTTAAGAAATAGTTTAAAGCTGGCTAAGGTGATTGTAAGCCTCCATGACCGAGTATTACAAGAATTCAAATTTCTTGTGCCTTAAATGGATCTAAACTGCAACATCTAGTTCATGTTAAAGAAAATTGATTAGTTTGCAACTAAAGAAAAGCAGTTCAACTTATCAATGTCTGGCTGGAACTCAAAGAACTTAAATCTGACTTGATAAAAACAATTGAACAGCATTAAAATATTTGTTAAGCAATGACTATGAATTATATAGTAGTAACTCAGGTTTAACAGTCAACGACACAAAATAGAAATAAAAGGTTAGTCACATAAGGAGTTTTAAACACACGGATAAGCAAGTCAAAGGGATATAAAATGATAAAAAGCCATTTCGCCTTTCATAAGGGGTAGCGATATTCTGCAAATTTTCCACTCAAGCAAAGTAAGAGGGTAGACGATGAAGGGGTGCGAACTCCATAAGCGGTGTCGTTGAGTTTCGAAGTGAAACTCTTCGGCTCCGGTTGTACATGCGAAACAAAGAAAAATAACAGAAGATTAGAGTAACGATATGGTTCTTTTATAAAAAAATAAGTAAACGAAGTAAAGTAGCACTATCATTCAATTCACAACCCATAAATTCAAGAAAGTCACTACAAACATATACATGAATAAGGACCTTAAAGACATGAACAATTAATCAAATTTTCACACTAAAATCTACGTGTGAATAAACAAAGTAACATGCTCAAAATAGGAACTCTTAACAACGAAGCAGTTAATTGTTTTTAACAAAAGAAAACTTAGCCTTCAGGACAGTAACTATTTTAATTTATTTTTTTTAAAAAAGAAGAAGATAAAACCAGGAAAGCACTCTAATTGCTTCATGTCTATCTTACTTCTATGTGAGCAGAAGACTAAAGATCATCACTAAACAGGTCACGCCTTAAACTAAATCATCAAAATTAAGCAACAAACTAACCCATCTATGACCATGTAAGACCATTAAGCT
The DNA here is from genome assembly GCF_019175385.1 of Lycium barbarum. NCBI lineage: Eukaryota > Viridiplantae > Streptophyta > Magnoliopsida > Solanales > Solanaceae > Lycium > Lycium barbarum. The sequence goes on along the minus strand of NC_083340.1, from coordinate 18,379,074 downwards.
ACTAAATCCTTAACACAACTTCAATTTTAAAAAAAACATTGGACAAACAAACAAGGAGTCCGTGGCATTTTGCACCCTTAATGTGTGCTCTTTTTTTCAACTTGCACCCTATCCTATTTTTTTTTTATGATTTAAACCCCAATCTCTTTATTTCCTTGCAAAACAATAAATTCACCCTTTTTATAAATTTACCATGAGGGCAAAATAGGAATACAAATAATATATCTTTTTTTCCTTCAATTTATTTATTTTATTAGAACTGCAACAACAATAAATTTTATTTTCAAAGCTCTTTTTTTTATTTTTTTATTTTAAGTGATATTTCTCTATCAATAGTTGCTAAACATTTGGAGTTCTTATTGTTACAAGTTTGTCGTTTTTCCTTTATAATTTAAGTACTACTAGTTAGGAACAGATCGGAACTCGACACAAATGAGCTCCCGACTCACAACCACAGCTAAAGCCCACTGGGACGGAGAAACTAATCCTGGAAACGAAAGGTTCTCGAGCTTAAAAATGTGCAGAGGTAGTCTCTGGTATGGTGATATTCCCAGATGTCCCCCCTCGGCTGAACGCTTAAGACAACATTTATAGGTAAAAGTGACTAGGGTTTCAGTTTTTAATTCGAGATTTTTGGCTAGAAACAAAAGTTAAAAGAGCCGTTTGAATTAGCCCGTGAATGAATATTATGCTCAGATATCTGAAAAGTCATTCTTGGCTTCTTGTGATATGTATTTGCTCGTGACAAAGAGAAGAGGAGAGAAAAGGTGAAAAAGTGAGAAACTTACTCTAAATTGGAGGGGCAAATTTCTGTCCATGGCTAAAGAAAGGAGAGGACTTAACTGAAAATGGAGAGGGAGAGAGTGAAGGGGGTGCGGCTGAGACTGAAGAGATTAGGTTTTGGAGAAGGGGGCTGAAAGTGTATTTTTTTTTTGTTGGGCCGGGTCATGGGTATTTCGGATAATGGGCTGGTTATAGGGGACTGGTCCGAAAACATTAATGGGCTGCTAGCTTGGGCTCAATTTGGCCGAATTTCATGGCCTTTTCTTCCTTTAACTTAATTCCCTTTGGGCTTCTTAGTAATTAATTTCTACAACTTCTAAGTGATTAACTTGTATATATATTATGATGACAATTAGTGATTAATATGTAGAAAATAAAGACTTAATAAAGTGTTGACTTATAATTTTAACGAGTCCAAACCCGAAAATGAAATGATGACGAACCATAAAAATTTGTGATAACGTAATGCTAGTAATGTTGATAGTAAAATAGTGAAGATGAAAGTAATAAGAAGGATAACAATATTAATAGTAGTAGCAATAAAAAATAGTGGTGAAAATAAAGTACTTAGATTGTTAATAAATTTAGAAGCCCAAGGAAATAAATTGGAATAAAGGAGGGACAAAATTGGGTGTCAACAGATTCCCCTTTTCGACCGGAGACGATGTAAGAGTTTTCGGGCGAAGAAGTTGACGTAGTAGCCAATTTTGTTCCAACCAACAAATATGAACTTGGAAGAACTTGAGAAAATATAGGTTAGGAGAATTGGTGGAAAATATTATGAGGGCAGAAGGGATGGTTGGAAAACATTATGGGATGGAAGAAATATTGGAAAATTACGGCCGAACCCCAGTTTCGAGTTGCCTACATATCTCGAGTTTCATGTAGTTCGAAAGAAGCGGGTCGATACCAACGCTATGCTTTTTGCCCCGGCGTTGAATTATGGTGAGACTAGATATAGAAAGGGATACAAGATTGTGAAAAGAGTTGATTAAGTAGAGTTGGTCGTAGGCGGAGTTGAGTTCGAGAGTAGATCCGTGACCTTTGCTTGTGAGTTTGATATACCTCTTCAGCATATTTTCCCCAGTTCACTGCATAAGATAAAGTTCCACGTTGTGTTGTGTCTATTATGTGGATTGTATTTTCTGTCAAAACTTAAATTCATGTCAAAATCATTAATAAGGTCTGGGGTAAAGTTGAAAGTGTAAAACTTATAAAGAGTTTAAAAATGATAATAAATATGAGTGTGAAAATGAGGATGAAGCCGTGTGGCTTATAATGAGGCCGTGTGACCGAATGTTGTCTCTAGTTGTCTTCAGGGGTTTGAATGAATGCACGATGGTTATGCTGAAGACGTAATAATATCTCCAGTTGTATTAGGAGACTTTAATGATAAGATTCCGGTTATCTTCCGGAACTTGATGATAAATGTTGTCTGTAAAATGTAAGGTAAAGTCATTGAAGTAGGTAAAATGAATGATAAAGTAATTGATAAAGTAGAGAGTAAAGTAAGTGTGTAGCCGTTTGCAGATGAGGCTATATAGCAAAATAATATCTCCGATTGTTTTCGGGGACTTGATGATGAACGACGTCTCCGTTTGTTTTCAGGGACTTGATGGTAAATGATATCTGATAAAATTAAGGGTAAAGTCATTACAGTGAATGATAAAGTAATTGATGAAGTAGAGAGTGAAGTAAGAGTCTAGCCGTTTGGCTTATGAAAATGAGGTTGTATATCCATATGATGTCTCCGGTTGTCTTCGGAGACTTGACAAAGATTCCTGTAAAGTTCAGGGTAAAGTCGTTAAAGTAGGTAAAGTGGATGATGTCTCCGGTTGTCTTCGGAGACTTGATGAAGATTCCTGTAAAGTTCAGGGTAAAGTCGTTAAAGTAGGTAAAGTGGATGATAAGAGTGTAGCCATTTAGCTTATGCACATGAGGCTTTATAACCAAATGACGTCTCCGATTGTCTTTGGAGACTTGATGATGATTCCTGTAAAGTTCAGGATAAAGTCGTTAAAGTTGATAAGGTAAATGATAAAGTAGAGAGTAAAGTAATAGTGTAGCCATTTGGCTTATGCAGAAGAGGTTGTATAGCCAAATGATGCCTCCGGTTGTCTTCGGAGACTTAATGATAATTCCTGTAAAGTTCAGGGTAAAGTCGTTAAAGTTGGTAAAGTAAATGATAAAGTAATTGGTAAAGTGATAGTGTAGCCGTTTGGTTAATGATGTTGATGAGAGCGTGACGAGCCAAATTAATGACGACTTCGATTTTTGACATGTAATCCTGATTCAATTCGCCTTCGATCTCGACAACCTAAAAAACAGGTGTATTTGTTAATAGAGTCATAAGTTTTTGTGATAAAAATAAAATTAAAGATAAAGTTAGAAATAAAGTTGTTTGGATTTTAAAGCGAGGCCACAATGAGCCAAATGATGCTTTTCGGCCATGATTGATAGACTTAACTGTTGATCTCGCGGTCTTTTATTCCTGCACTCAAAGAAAAATTCTTAGTTTGGGAGGGGAAGTTGATTCGTGTTGACTCGAAACTTGACGTTGTTGGTGCTCCATTCGTCTTGTTTGTTTGGATCTTGTGATCTCTGTTCAAGCCTCGGTAGATGAATAGTAGTGAAAACAATTGAAAGAAAATGTTTCATTTGAAAGATATATATGTAAGTATATGTATAAGGAAAGACATATATGTAAGTATATGTATATAAGAAATGATATATATGTAAGTATATGTATATAAGGAAAGATATATATGTAAATACGTGTATATAAGTTGTAAATATTTCTGGAAACTTTAGATTGTGACACTTCCAAAACAATTGAAAAGTCATTTGTCTATAATACTTCCTGTCTGGTAGCCTTAATCTTGTCGATGTCCAACCATTCTCCTGTCTATATCTTTTCAAAATCTGCCCCAGCTTTAGACTCAGAAGGGTCTACTAAATTTATGTTATGGTGTGACCGAACCTTATATAGGTTGCCTACGTATCCCGCCAAGGGAATCAGGTCAGAACGTAGTTCGTAGGGTACATAAAATGGTTTGAAATTTTTTCTAATAAAGGGACCGAACCCGACATGGATTGCCTACGTATCCCACCAAGGGAATCAGGTCAGCGTAGTTCCATTACACAAATGGCAAAAGGTTTGTTAGATTTCTACCTAACTATGACCGAACCGTATATCGATAACCGTATGTACCCCGCCGAGGGAATCAGGTCAGACGTAGTTCTCTTTACATACAAATAATAAGGCCTTTTTGGATTTTCTGCTATAATGCATCCGAACCCTATGTGGGCTGCCTACGTATCCCTCCACGGGAATCAGGTCAGCGTAGTTCATAAGGTACATTAAAGGAAAGGTTGCAAACTAGGAAATCTAATCTAATGTCGTCTTTTAATTTCTTCTTGACTTGATAGCCTTCATGCTTGTTTCATTATCTATCGGCTATTTCAATTTCTTCCAAGTGGAATCTTGTCTTTTCCTCTAATTCCTTTGTTACTCTCTCGAGATATATGTTGTCTTCCCGTTCTTCGTAATTGTGTTCAGCATATAAACTTTATTCATTCGTGTCACAATCATAAAATTGGCAGATTTGATAATTTATATACTAAATAAAATAGAAAATAACAAATAATAGACAGTTAAGGAGAATCAGAAATGCATTCATAGATTTTACAATTAAGCTTCCAAAAGATGAGGCAAAGCAACAAAAGTATTGGGGCACGATTCAAGCCTCAATTTTAAAATCGTGCTATTTCAAAAGTTCACTACATGTTCAATCTACCAAGACTCCCGGTGAACCAAGGACGGAGTAAGAGTCCAATTCTTCAAAGTCTCTCCTGGTTCAGCACCCTAGATGGTCGGTGTCTCGGTGTTGCGAGTAGTAACCTTCATTGGTTCTTGTCTTTGGACTGTTTCCACGGGAGCGACAAAGGTTGATGGCATGATGGCTTCTTTCAAATATCTATCTTCCTCAACAGTTATCATGTTCACATTGGCATTTTCATGAGTAGGTAAAGGGTTGTTGTCCACATTGGGCCGAGCTCCGGTAAGTTCGATCGCTTCTTCCTTAATCAAGGCTTCGATTTTGTTTTTGAGACCATAGCAATCCTCAGTGTCTTGCCCAGCAACTCCAGAATGATATGCACAACACTTGGAACCATCAAACCATCTTGGAATAGGATCGGGAATTTTTCCTTCAATTGGTTGTATCACGCCTGTTGCTTTTAGTCTTTCAAATAATTGAGCCAAGGGTTCAGCGAATCGAGTGTAATTACGGGTATTTTTGACTTCAGGGTTTGAACGGGTTTTAGGTGTAGCATGTGGTCGATTTTGGTAAGTTGGAGCTTGAACGGATTGATATAGACGTGGCTTTTGATAGGGAGGTGCTCGGGGTTGGTAGTAATTTGCTTGGGCGTTGTAGACAGGGTAAGGAGTTAGTGGAGCTTGGTAGGGTTCAACATATTGGTAAGGGTAGAGAGGTTGCTGTGGATGGTTAAGGTATGTAATGTCTTGGCTCGGCTTATGTCCTTGGATATTCATGACTGCAGTTACATCTTCTTTCTTCTTTTTGGTCCCGCTGATAGAACCAGACTGAATAGCTTTGCTTATAGCTTGCAAAGCAGTAAGATCATGAATTTTTCCCAATTTGATTCTTTCTTCTAAGGCTTCTCCCATTCTGACAACTTCTGTGAATTTTTGTCCCATCATGCCTATCATTTTCTCATAGTATATGCCAGCTTGGCATTCAATGAAGGTAGCAGTCATTTCTTTATCACTCATCGCGGGTTGAACCCTGGATACTTCTGACCTCCAACGTAGCGCATACTCGCGGAACGACTCAGTTGATTTCTTGGTTACCTTGGTCATGTAGACTCTATCTGGTGTGATATCGGTATTAAAACTAAATCGGTCCATGAAGTCTTGTGCCATATCACTCCAACCACACCATTCACGGACGTCTTGTTGTGTATACCAAGAGCCTCACCGGATAAGCTTCTTATGAATAGCTTCATCCTCATAAGGCGGATGTCATGCATGCTTAGCCTTTAAAAAAACATTTCTATACATATACATAGTACCATGCCCGGCCATTAAGGCTCGGTGTCATATATCTAGTATCATGCCCGGCCATTAAAGCTCGATGTCATATATCTAGTATCATGCCCGGCCATTAAGGCTCGATGTCATATATATATATATATATATATATATATATATATATATATATATATATATATATATATAGAGAGAGAGAGAGAGAGAGAGAGAGAGAGAGAGAGAGAGTATCATGCCCGGCCATTAAGGCTCGGTTTATCATCATTAGCCCGCGTCCGGGGCGATATCATAACATGCCCACTGCAGTGGTGTGCACATCTACGTGCCATGCCAGGCTGACTATAGCGCGGCGCGGTGTGAGAAAGTACATACATACATATATATATATATATATATATATATATATATATATATATATACATGAGAGCCAAATAAAAGCTACGACTCTATCAGAGTGACCTAAGGTCGGTAACCTCCGATTTATATTATGGAGCAATCATCATCGCTATATCTTGCCTTGAAGGAACAATTATTATAAGGTGAGGTCAACAACTGTGAATAAAATCGAGAAAATCACGAAAATAACTCAACATTCTTATATTCACATTGGAATCATAAGCTTGGGACTTTTAAATATGAAATCATCATCATCATCATAATCCTCATAGAAACATTCTCATCTTTAGCATCGTCATTCATATTGTAAAAACATGTCCGTTGTTGTTGTCATAAAAGCTTATAGAATCATAAATATTTGACTCGGAAAATAGGGACATTTTGGAAAACATTTATGGATTATCAAGAAAGAAGTCATGTCTTTGAATCATGAACTCTAAATTTTGGAAGTAAGGAGGTTATGAAACATATGTAGGGAATTATAACATAGGAATTTCTAGAAATAGGATCATCGTCATCATAAAACATGTCTATCTTTAGCATCATAAGAACTCTATGAATCATGAATCTCTAACTTTTGAGAATAAGAATATTCTTGGAAAACATTTATGGATTCACATAAAGGGATCATGGGACATTTGGAAAACACCTATTGGATTCATAAGAAAGGAATCATGCCTTTAGAATAGTTACCACTTACCACTTATTGAGTTTGCTTATAATAATAGTTATCATTCTAGCATCCAAATGGCACCGTATGAGGCTTTATATGGGCAAAAGTATAGATCCCCAATTTGGTGGTTCGAGGTAGGAGAGACTAAATTGATAGGGCCAGACTTGGTCCAGCAAGCCATAGAGAAAGTTAAGCTCATACAAGATCGGTTATTAGCAGCCCAAAGTCGTCAAAAGTCCTATGCGGATAATCGTCGAAGGGAATTAGAGTTCTAAGTGAAATATTGGGTATTCTTAAAAGTGTCACCAATTAAGGGTGTAATGAGATTTGGCAAAAGGGGGAAGCTTAGTCCCCGGTTCATTGGGCCTTATGAGATTGTGCGCAAGGTAGGCAAAGTGGCTTACGAATTAGATCTACCTCCTGATCTAGAGTCAGTTCACCCAGTTTTCCAAGTCTCGATGCTTCATAAATGTATTGGAGATCCTACTAGGATCGTGCCAGATGTTCAAGTGATAGAAAATTTGACTTATGAAGAGGTACCCATTGCCATATTAGATAGGCAAGTACGGAGGCTTAGAAACAAAGAAGTGGCCCAGTTAAAGTTTTGTGGAGAAACAATAACCGAGAAGAAATAACATGGGAAGCGGAAGAAATTATGAAATCCAAGTAGCCGCACTTATTTCAGCCCCGGAAGAGATCCAAGATGAGACATCAAGATCTTAAGGTATGCATGTTTTTATTTTTATGCATGTGGGTCGTGTGTGGACAAACTCTATTGCTATTATGTTGTGGCCCTGTGAGGAATTGTTATTATGGGTTGTTGTGACAAGATGGTAGTGCCATATTACAGGGGAAACTCTGGCGAAATTTTTGTAGAATCCCCGAGGACTTAACATTCGAGGACGAATGTTCTTAAGGGGCAAAGAATGTTACACCTTGAAAAATTTCCATTGATACACAGTGAATAGAATAATGAAGATCATGAAGTATATGGTATTTCAATAAGTAAGGAATGGCATTTGATAACCCTAATTGAGATTTGCATAGACATTCGAGGTAAGAGAAGAAAGTTTGCCAAGAGAAGGCAAGGCATACGATAGGTATCGAAAAGGAATTACGAGTAACAAGTTAATGATGATTTAATGATGCTCTGGAGAAGAGTTATAACATCCCTTAGATTGTTAATGAGGTGATAAACAAGTGTTAAGAAGGTTCCATAAGGATTGGAGATCAAACGAGTCGACGAGAATGAGTTTGGAGGAACTGGGCATTATACGGCCCAACATATTGGTCGTATAAATTATACTGGCCGTATAATCATCCCAGATGGCCAGCCTCTCTGGACCAAATCTACGGCCAGACATACGGTCAGTATAATTTATACGGACCGTATGTTGGTCCGTAGATTTGGATCGGGATTGAATTGAGTATTATTAATAAGGGTCCAATGTCTTATTTCATTTCATTTCCCTTCACTTCCCTTCTCTCTAGAACATCTCTCTACACTTCTCCCACAAAAATTCAAAGGATATAAGTGATCAACAACATCAAACTAAGTGAATCAAGTGTAAGAAACTCATTAAAGATCATCCAAGTCAAGAAATTTCATTGGAGGTGAACTAGGGTTTTTGGCTCAAGTGAAGTATTTCCACCCAAGGCTTATTCCTACAACATCTAAGGTAAGTTTTATGGTATTTCCATGTCGTTTGAGGTATTGAAAAGTTGAAACACTTGGAAGGAGATAGAAAATAGGTCATGAATGTGGGAATAGTGTCATTTTTTAGTAATATCTTGGGTTGAGTAATGATTCTTGATACGCTATGATTATAATTATGTTATAAATGACATTAAGAACATGGGATAGACATTGTATATGAGTGAAGTTAATAGTGTGCTATGACCATGGATATGGATGACTTGAAGTGAATTGAGGAATATATAATGTAGGAGAATAAAGACTATTGTTATGATGTTGTGAATGTATTATTGATGTTTGGGAGTTGATATATGATATGGAGGAAGTCGTATAAATAAAGGAGATGTTTTCCGATCTTCTCTAGCTTTAGTCATGTATGCTAAGCTATCGATTTTCTAATGACAGTATAACTCTAATGAAGGTAGAAACGTGAGCATTGAAAAAGAACATGCAAGTGATAGAATAGTTGAACGGAAAGGTATGTAAGGCTAACCCTTCTTTCATAAGGCATGGTTCTTTGGCCAAATATCTTGTCATAACCTAACTAGGGGCCGTGACGGGTACCTGGGGCTAATCACCGAGCACCACTAATTCTATTACTCATCATACTCATTAAGCGTTCTTTTATCAAATTCATACTCAAATCATAGAAAAGTCTTTTTTTTGTTTGGAAACAAAACTACTTTTATATACATAAGCCCTTCGGCAATCAAAATAATACATACACAATAGTAACATCGTGAGACCATACTATCCACACATGCGTATCTACGAGCCTCTACTAGAGTACTACATATATGGACGGGACAGGGCCCCGTCGTGCCCAAAATACGTACATATATATATATATATACACACACAAAAGAATAAACCAAATCGCACCTTCGGAACAATGGAGTGCCCTCAAGTCAGCTAATAGCTCCTACGAGTCTGGATCACCTGCCTGTCTACCTGTGGGCATGAACATAGAGTCCAAAGAAAACAGACGTCAGTACGAACATTGTACTGAGTATGTAAGGCAAGAATGAAATGAATATAATAATGGAGAAATCATAAGTCATAAGATGAAGATACAACCTGCGTAACTTTTAAGGGTGAATACATTTCACACGTATATCATATATATAATCATAGTACGTGTATCATCATAGCGCATACATCATCGTGTCATATAAATCATCATCGTTAACCCGCATCTGGGTAAACATCCTATGTCGCCCACTAGTGGTGATCATGTCCGGCCTTCTTGGCGCGGTAGAACCATAAGCAACCCCCCTTAGCGATGACATGTCCGGCCAACTAGGCACGGTAGAATCATAAGAAGCCCGCCTTCGCGGTGACATGTCCGCGAAGGCATTAGCTTCATGGACATTTTATATTACTCTAGGATTCTTCATACTTAAATTCATCATTGTCATTAACATACTCGTATCGTGTCTCCTTTCTTTATCATGTGTGTATGTAGCTCTTTATAGTCATGGACTCATAATTTCCGTTATTTAGAAAGATCATGGAAAGATAGGAAGATTTATGCCATAGGAGTCATGCCATAGAAAGAAAGGATTAGCCTTACATACCTCTTTCATTTAGCTATTCTATCGTTTGATCGTTCTTCTTCGTTTCTCACGTTTCTACCTTCAAGAAAGTTCATACTCATATTAGATAATCGATAACATAAACGTGTTTGAACTAAGCTAGAGAAATTTGAGCAGCATCTCCTTTGTTTCTACTACTTTCTCCATATCATATATCAACTCCCAAACGTCAATAATAACATTCATAATATCATCATCAATGACTTTAGTCAAATTCATCATTATCCAATCCCCACCATTTCCTCTCAAGGTCCTTCATAATCATAATCATAATCATAATACAACGTTACATTCATTTTCATCTAATTTTTCTCTCATACTCCTAACATCATTCATAACGTAATTACAATCACCATATATCAATATTCATGACTCATATTAATCTACTATTCACAATTGCTACTAATCTCATCTCTTGTAACCCATTTTCCATCTTCTTCCATAATCCAAGTGTTTCAACTTTTCAATACTTTAAACAACATGGAATAATCATAAAACGCACCTTTGAATGCGTAGGAACGGGTTTTGGTTGACAATGCTTCACTTGAAGAAAACCCTAGCTACAACTTCCAAGGGATTTCTAACTTCCATAACCCTAGCAAGCTTCCATATGCTTGATTTCCCTTGAATATTGGTGTATGATCTTTGGTTTCCCTTGTATTCTTGAAAATGAAGTGTATGGAATATTCTAGAAGCTTGGAGAGAAGTGGAGAAGTGGAAAAGAATGAGAAAATAAAGTGGGAACATGTATTTATAGTTGCAACTTAATCAGTCCGTCGGGACTTATACAGACCACTTATACGGTCCGTATAACATTATATGGTCCGTATAAGTGTCCGTGTTTCACCACCTTGGAAAACATTGTTGCTGTTGGGTTATACAGACCATTATACGGTCCGTATAATGTGGTCGTGTAACTCACCGTTTTTCCGAAGTTGTCCTCGTCGTTTCGTTTGGTCTCCAATCCATATACATCCTTCTTAACACTTGTTTAGTACTTCATCAATGATCTAAGCATCCATATGATTCATCCTCAAGGCCTTACCAAACAATCCTTAATGCAATAATTTACGAAACCTTTCCTAAACCCCACTTATACTCCACTTGTCCTTATCAATCCTTATTTCATCAATTCCTATAACTTCAGGATCTTAACGTACACATTCTAAGACTACTAAATATCCGTATTATAGTCTTTAAGAACTTCCTATTACCCTTAAGCTCGCATTGTTCCATTCACTACATGACGACATGAAATTTCCAAGGTGTAACACTCTTCCCCCCTTTTTGGAACGTTCGTCCTCGAATGTTAAGCACTCGGGAATTCTACGAAAAATTTTCCAGAGTTTCCCCTGTAATGTGGTACTACCATCCTGTCACAATAGCCCATAATAATATTGCCTCACAGGGCCAAAATACAGTATCAATATATTCATGGCCACACACGACCAAAAGCATGAAAAGAAAGCATACATACTTCATAATGTTAATGTTTCCTCTTGAATCTCTTCTGGGGGTTGGAATAAGTGCGGATACTTGGATTTCATACTCTCTTCCGCTTCCCAAGTCATTTCTTCCAGTTGTTATTTCGCCATAAGACTTTAACTGAGGCCACTTCCTTATTTCGCGATCTTCGTACTTGCCTGTATAATATGGCAATGGGCACCTCTTCATAGACTAGATTTTCTGTCACTTGAACATCATCTATTGGGACAATTCTCGTAGGATCTCCAACACACTTGCGGAGCATTGAGACATGGAATTGTGTGAACTGACTCCAAATTAGGAGGTAGATCTAATTCATAAGCCACTTCGCCTATTTTGCGCACAATCTCATAAGGCCTAATGTATCGGGGACTAAGCTCCCACTTCATTCAGTGACCTTATTGCATTCGTAAGTTGTCACACCTCAAGGCTACCGTAGGAAGTGTATAGCATGTTCTTATGTCATATTCCAAGTAATTGTCCTATTTATCCCTAATGATAATCCCAACTCAACATTTCAACTCAATTTACCATATATTTTTCTTCAACTGACCCGGAGTATCATGACTACACTATCCTTGTTTACCTCATACTCCTCTTTTTAAGTACCCACTTGGTTTCATTGGTGACGTATAAATACTTGTAAGTTACATAGTCGTTCTTGCGTAGTTCATATACATACACATCTATACATATACATGTATCCATATCCGTATACATATTCGTGTCCATATTCATATCCATAGCACATCTGACTTTGAAGGTTCGATGGTTTTCGCATATCTTGCCATGATAAGGCTCGGTGTCATTCATACAAAAGTCTTTTGTCTATCTGTAGTAACTTATCTCGTCATGCTCTCTTCCTTCCTTTATTTTTCCCTTGATTATCATATCTTATATTCTACTGTAGAAAACCTTAGGTCCCTTTCTTAATTGTCGCTTATAAATCGCAATATCATTAATTACGACTTTACCGTTAGTGCCTTTGCCTCTATTCTAGTATAACATCGCCATCCTTTACAATATCCCTTGAGTTATTCGCTCCCAATGTCACGTGGTTCAAGGTCTTCGCGAATGATCTCCCATACAGTCTCAGATGCCTGCTCAATTCGTGTTCGTTTATTTACTAGTTATTAAACTCATTTCTGCATAACTCTCACTCTTTGTTCTAGAGTCTATATCTGGCACATCTTAGGGTTCATCGTTTCAATCTCTACACTTGTGTTCTCTTGACTCATTTCCCCCCTTTACGGGTTTTACTTGGACTATTTTTAAATCTCTTGCCTCCCTTTCAAATCTTGAATTCACATATCCCTTACTATTCTACATCTTATTCATGCCGTTTTCCATAATTTATAGCTACGATAATTCATGTGTAAAGTCTTACCATACTCATCTTGCAGTTTTATAATCAAGTAATACAATCGACACAGCAATCCGAACAAGGATGTATTTTACTTAGCTCATCTGGTAATTATGAGTCAATGTCTGAATTCGCTCCCATTAACAATTTTTTTCCCATAGGGATGCTCACCATAGTAGTATGCCTAGTTATCCATACCATTCATGCAATGTCACTTGCTCTCTTCTTCGGTGCTCAAAGTTCACTTGTAACGTCATCTTCGTTTTCCAGGGCCTAAGTCTCATGCGCCACTAATACCCCTCATGCCTCATACTCTTCTACTCTTGTGTTGCACTCAACCTTGATTTTAAAACCAATCATAATCGTATTATATTTGTCGTTGATGATAGCTTTACTCTATCGCTTTATTGTTGTACGGTAAACTCATAACTCATGATCACCTTTTTCTTTTCAGCTCATTACTTCATATACTTTACTCGTTCTAACTTGGTATAGGATATTCGTAGGAGATGCATCTTCCTTTAATCATAACACGACTACTTATTAAGAGCACGTATTTTGCGGCACATTTCCTTCTCTTTCTATTCCCCTTTCTTATCTCTTTACATTCCTTCCTCCTCAATTTATCTTATTTCCTCCCATTCTATGATCAATATTTTGTTCTTCGCACAAGGAACCCTATTCCTAACTTAGTACCGCTTGTCCTTTAAAATATACTACCTTTGTACAATCCATTCTTCGCTTCCAAAACTTACTCTGTTCATTCTGATCATCCCCTCTCATCTTTATTGTGTTGATCCTTTCGTTATTCATCTTTCTGTAGTCTTGGTCTTTTACATCCAGCTAAAAAAATATCACTCGTACTTTCGATTATACAAATCACAATCTACTACTTTGCCATATCATTTTTCTCTGGTTTCTTTTTCAAGTTGACTTCCCCCTTTTGCTTGCTATCACTTTGGTCATTGAGGAACCTCTATGCTGGACTTTCCCTTAACAAAGTCTTATAAGCCTTCTCATCTATAGCCCCATGGCTCGCTTGTTGGTTTCACACTCGCGTTCACTCTTTATCCACATAGAACATGTCACATCTTTAGTCGTTTCCTCGCTATACTTTACTTACAGTTCTTGTTACGTTCTCATTATACCCTGATCATAATCAACTCTATAGAGTGCCACTTCTTGATCTCATTCGCAAGCCCGCTTATAAAATAAAATAAACCTCGTGAAGTAAGCATGCTTAACCTGTTACTCTTTCTGATCAGCCCTACTACACTTACCACATAAGTTATCTTACCAATGTATTCACATTCGTTATAACCTTTCATATTCGTACCTCTGTCTCCGTGATGCTGTTACTTTATTTTGCTAATAGACCTGTCGTATTTTACTTGTACTTATCCACCCAATCAATACTTCAGTATCACACTCTATTGGAGTTACCCTTTTCTCTTCTATGTCATGCTTTAGTACTATCAGTCTCCTTAATTTACTGTAGTATTTCTCTTTACCATATCAATGTCGATCTCATAATTACCGTTACTATCAATTCAATAATATTTAACTCATCTATTGTAGTTGTCAACGGTACACCTAACTTAATCTCGTCCTGTCATTACTTTTTGCACAACATCTTTTCCCATTAGGACATATTACAAGCTTATATCTTATCTTCTTTAGATTCTAGGAAAATTTCGGCAGAGTTTCACTTGTAAGCATAACAATCCCAAACCTGCACATAGCCCAGAAAACACGTCCGATGTCTCAATAGGACATATATCAGGACACACATAATACGCAACTCAGAAACACAAGATCACTTACCATTAAAGGATATAAATTATAGAGCTTGTCTCATAAATTGTGCCTGCACACTAGGTCTAGAATTCCAATATATATACATACACATATTATTTATGTTCACTCACTGTCAATCAACTTACTCGTAAATCACGACTCTAGCAATCACTAGGTCACTAACAAATATAGTCATCTCAAATTGTTGGATTGGCTCAGATTTTTCACCTCAGCGCAATCATCACAACGGGAGTGATACATGACAGCATAGGATCCGAATCAATCGATGCACACATATCATAAGAGGATACTAGCAATATACCTGGGACAATATCGGGGGAGACTCAAGATCCTGTCGCTCAGCTAATGCATGAATATAATGCTGGGATCCACTTGGACTGGACATTCCTCTTCGGTCTCTATCACCGCCTACTAACATATGTAGCCCTGGCCTTAGAGGGCGTACCGATAATGAAGAGCCAGCTACCACTCCCGTAGTCCGAACCTTATCTTTACCACGTAGCGATGGGCAGTCGCGCTTTAAATGGCCTGGCCGAGCACAGGCATAACAAACATCCGAGCCCAAGCGGCACGGTCCCCAATTAGCCTAGAACACTGAGTACGTCATGGCACCGGGGATCTCGTCTGACTAGAACCACTCCAAATCCGAGAAGTGGAAACTCTGAGACTCTGGGGTGACCTAGAATAAGTAGATCCATCAAACCTGGGTCTAGAAAACTGTGGAGGAGCACTGCTTGTTGAACGAACTGAGTGCCTAGAGAATTGTTGCCTCGGAGCGCCCCTAAACTCATGATCAAACCCTGAAGAACTAACTCTCTTTCTCCAACCCCTGTTACTGTGGCCCACATCTTGCCACTGAGCTTGAGCGGCTACCAATTGAATCAGTAGAAGAATGGCCTGTCTCATCTCTTAGCCCGAGGCATCTGGTAGAGAAACTGGGGGTGTTGGAGCTAAAGTTAAGGCTCCCATTTGATCCTCTAAAGCAGGCAAAGTATGGGAAAACCGAGATAGGGCCTTATTCTGGGGTTCGCTCTCCTCCATATCCATAGACAGCTCCCGTTCAAGCCCTTCTTCAACCACTATCTTGCCCTTCTGGGCTGCCATAGCTTTTCCTTTCATCAGCATTGCTGAAATTACAACGCACAATTAGGGAGGGGATAATCTTATAATATAGCTCTATCGCACGATCTCTTAAGATGAAAGATGGTCATTTTTCCTAAATGCCCTGTAGCCTCCTGTTTATTAGTGTGGCGCGCAACACACCACAAACAAGACTCTACTAGACACGGCTCGTAAACACTTCCTAGGATTGAACTGCTTTGATACCACTTTTGTCACGACCCAACTAGGGGCCGTGACGGGTGTTATACCCCATTTTAAACGGGTCAAAGTGGAGTACAACATATTGGTGATTCCTGATTATTTAACTTAAGGAGTCGCCACCTAATTATTTAATGGTGAATTAGGACACCTATTTTAACTAACTAAGTAAGTGTTAAAAAGTTAACTCCGATTAGTAGTCTACTTAACTTAATGATTCTAGGTAAGGGTTCTTAGTTATCCTAAAGGGAAGGGGTAAGGCATCCTTTAAGATCCGCTAAAATACGGTTAACCGGCCAAACTTAAGCTAATTATCGGAAAAATATAATAAATAATATCTTATAAGTAATTTAAGAAAGGTATCTCATAAAACGCATATACGTAATTAAAATAGAGAAACTTTGCAAATAAACAACATAATGCGTTTCTAAACTTGCATAAATAACTATCTTCAAAAGGCCAAAAATCATACATCTTAATATCATTTTATTTTAATAAAAGTATTTCCGCAACACCTTGCGTGAATTCAAATAAGGAATTGCACATAAATAATAGCTTTAAAAGAAAATTTAGCAAATTTGAGCTTTGAATAAAAATTATGTTATGTGAATATGGCGATGTTAAAAATCTAGATTTATCCTACAAATGTGATACACAAAAAGGCGTGAGTTTTTCTTTTTATTTTTTTATTATTTTTTATTAACTATGCTCAACTATAAAAATATGCATAATTGGATCGAACTTGAAGAATTGTTTATAAAAAAAAATACTTGAGTTCATGTTTGCATATCAATGACGTTTTAAATTTCTAAGATAGTAAAGAACAAAAACGTGATCCCCTTAACTCAAAATATGTGTTCACGCCCTTGAAAATGAATTATTCTAGTAAAAGTAAATGTTATAGGTACTATAAGCAATTCTAAAATAAGAAGAAGAGAAAAAAACCGATGGAATTAACTACTAGTTTCTCCCTTAAGTCAACTACCCCGTCTAATTCTAAGTGTCCTAAAGTCAATAATCTTAAGGCAAACAAATAAACATATATGAAAAGACAAGAATTAGTTAATCCTGAGGTAAGCTAAAATCGACAATAGCCCTTCTCTTTGTTTTGTTGGAAAGTTTTTCACAAGGAGGGAGTTGAGTGCAAAGTAGACACGGATGCGAAATTGAGCCGCGGATTGAGTCTCAAAACGAGACTTCTTGTGGCAACGAAAGTCTTTTACGAAGACCCCAATTTTCTCCCAAAGTGTACATGCAAAAAACAAAGATAAAGAATTAGAAACGTATGTAACCATTAAATAAGGCAAAACATATATGATGTAAATTCAAAAAACAGATCAGTGAGTTATATATATATTATGTATATTTGAGTATACTTCATGTATACACATTCATAAAGATGCTTAGAGGGTTAATATTGGAAAGCTTTTGCCCCCGTCTTCCCGATGTTGCACAAGTTCCAAGGGATTTCCAGGAATCCCAGGCATGGCTAACACCGGGGAGGGTTCAAGCTTAATCCATAATGACCAACTAATCTCCCCATAAATGTACTAACCAAAGCATACTCTAAATGTACACATATAAACATAATCACAGTATACTTGCAATGGACAACCATATAAGAATTTAAATATGCACAGAATCACCACAACATTCATGAAATTTTCCTATAGCATATTGATGGAATGAAATAGACTTCAGTTCAGGCCAAGTATTAGTGTGAAACTTAACACAACAAGAGATTCCATTGCACAAAAGAAATTCTGATTTCTCATGACATCAACCCAAACTTTCCCTAGCTTTAAGCCTAACTAATCAAACCTTCTGCCACATAATCATACAGTTCATTAGCCGTAACTGAAATAAGGGACTGAAAACCCAACAGAAATAAATAGGATAGAAAGATCTGGCTTGGACATTTGTGGCAGCAATAGCTTGACTGTAACTACATATTTGCAAAGTGTACTGGTAGTACATTAATACTTGGACAAAGCAAGTATCTCAAATATCCCTAAAGGGAGCTATATAACTAGAGCAGTAGAGATTGAAAAGAAATGCCAATGTTGTTCATCATATTTTTACCAAGACAATACATATACAACACTCCTAAATAGACATTGCTCACAATAAACAGACTAAAAAAAAAAACACAGAAACTGCATGTGGATTAAAGGAGCACAGAGACTTGTCATTCATAAGAGAAGTATATTTAAACTGCTATCAACTAGAGTTTTCTGAATTCAAACCAGCAGGTAAGACCTTCCTCTTACCAATATATTTAATGTCCCTATCTCAAACGATATTATACTTCTCCAAATTCAGTAGAATGACAAACATAAGTATAGGCAACATTAAACAAACATAGGCTAAGATGGACACCACACTTGGACAAATTCAGCAAGATCACTGTCTAACCTATCACACATAGAGGCATGACAACATCCAGTTATTGAATTTCAGACTTGATCAAGCAGTGGTATTCTTAAGTTTAAGTTAATCAGATCCCTTCAGCTAGTTTAAGGGTAAAAAAGAAATGCCAAACAGAACTCAGTTTGTTTCTAAAATGAAAAAGCTTAGGTAATTTACTGGGTAAACCAAGATTCACTTGATAAATCAAATTAGACAAGCTTAGGCAGTTGACACTTTCCCATTTTGATCCATAAACAAACTATATAAACACAAGCATTTTACAGCCATGACTAAGAGAAGGGAAAAGTTGACACACACACACACTGGTTTGGAGGGGAATCACACAACATGTACTCATTATATTTGACCAAAATAGGACATCAAGCATGCATCATAAACCTCCCAGAATACTAAACGGGTTCACATATTCTATAGGTTGTATTTTAAAATCCCTTAAATCCTTCCACATATATTTTGAGATTTTAGAATGCCAAACCAAATCAAACTGAACTCATATCATGGGCTTTATGATCTGAAACAGAACCATTAGAGTACATACAGAAGTCCTGGTTTCTTTCAAAGCAAGCAAATGCCATTTAGTCTTAGCAAACATTTTAATCTCACGGGCTTACGGGTTATACTTATCATTAATAGAAAGTTATGAAGGTAGTCTTGAACTCAAACAACACATCATAGAGAAAACAACCCTATTATATCCAGATAGAGATCATAAGTGACCTTAAACTCCAATACTTGAACAGATATATAGGCATGCTTCAAATATCACATTAGTCTAATGAAATCAAACTTAAACCAACTGACACAACACACTTAGTTAAAAACATATTAGGCTAAGCTAACCTATCAGGCATATTTAACTGAAAATTAACTGAACTAAGACTGATATACACACATGTCTCCCTATATTGTACTGCTAAACATATTTATTGAAACAAACTAAATCCAACTCAATACATGAACACGCTTGACTGCATAGATTAACTGAATTGATACATAACGTGCTTAACCAATACCAAAATTAGTATCAACACATAGGCACAGACAATTTAAACTTAAAAAATACAAGAAAATGCAAGAAAAATAAAAGGCACAGGGAAATTACGGACCTTCTTCGGATGCAGAGAAGTGGGGCTTTGAGTCTCCGATATACACTCGAAACACTATAATCTCCGAGTTTGCATGCGCTCAGATTCGAAATAGTAACAGGGGCAAAAGAGAATAAAAATGATTTGGTATTTCGAATGAAAATCAAGAAGTATTGAGACTGATGAAGACTAATATTTTCTAGGGGAATTGAGGCGGCTGAAAAAAAGAACTCCCTTTTAAGGTTCCAAAAGGGTTTGTATTTATAGATCCAGATTAGGGTTTGTATTTATAGATCCAGATTAGGGTTTGCTAGGATTCAAAATTTTTGGGCGGGATTTCTTGGTCAAAATGCTCCATTCCAAAATCCAATAGGTCCAGGCGGGCGTGGGTTGATGAGTTTAAAAATATGGGCTGGGTCATTGGACGAATGGGCTCAACTGGATTTGGGTTCTCCATTGGGCTAATATAAAGCCTACTTAAAAACAATACCTTCTTCTTATATTCTTTTGGGCTTCTATATTTAAATGAAGGACCCATTTTAATTAACTATATATTAACGCGTGCTGAAATATTACCTAATATAAAAGTATATATTCATTAGTACTTAGATAAAAAATAAAATTATATGATATCATAATAGCCGTGCGATAATATTTTTAAAGTTTAATGGTAAGTAAATGCTATTGTTTAATTCCACAAAATAAATGCGATGCGTGTGTGCATAAGACGGTAAGTAGAAAATGTTAAAAGTGATCATAATGCAAATCATAATAATAATGATAATAATAATAATAATAACAATAATAATAATAATAATAATAATAATAATAATAATAATGATAATAGTGGTAGTAGTAACGGTAATAAAATAAAATAAAAATAATAATAGCTAATGACTATAATAGGATAATGAAACGATGATATTAATAAAAAGCTAATAATTGTAGTAAAGTATAAATAATTATTTCTTAAGTTGCCAAAAATATTAGAAGCGCAAATAAATTTTTTGGAGGAAGGCGCGCGCAACACACCATAAACAAGACTCTACTAGACACGGCTCGTAGACACTTCCTAGGACTGAACTGCTCTGATACCACTTTTGTCACGACCCAACTAGGGGCCGTGACGGGTACCCGGGGCTCACCGAGCACCACTCATTCTATTACTCATCATACTCAGTAAGCGTTCTTTTATCAAATTCATACTCAAATCATAGAAAAGTCTTTTTTTTTTGTTTGAAACATAATTACTTTTATATACATAAGCCCTTCGGCTATCAAAATAATACATACACAATAGTAACATCGTGAGACCATACTACCCACACATGCGTATCTACGAGCCTCTATTAGAGTACTAGACATATGGACGAGACAGGGCCCCGTCATGTCCAAAATACGTACATATATATATACACACACACAGACACACACAAAAGAATAAACCAAATAGCACCTCCGGAACAATGGAGTGCCCTCAAGTCAGCTAATAGCTCCTAAGAGTCTGGATCACCTCCCTGTCTACCTGTGGGCATGAACACAGCGTCCAAAGAAAACGAACGTCAGTACGAACATTGTACTGAGTATGTAAGGCATGAATGAAATTAATATAATAATGGAGAAATCATAAGTCATAAGATGAAGATACAACCTCCGTAACTTTAAAGGGTGGATACATTTCATACGTATATCATATATATAATCATAGTACGTGTATCATCATAGCGCATACATCATCGTTTCATATAAATCATCATCGTTAACCCGCGTCCGGGTAACCATCATATGCCGCCCACTAGTGGTGATCATGTCCGGCCTTCTAGGCACGGTGGAACCATAAGCAGCCCGTCTTAGCGGTGACATGTCCGGCCAACTAGGTGTTGACACCCAATTTTGTCCCGCTTCTCTTCCAAAATACCTATTTTACGCTTCTAATATTTTTTAGAAAAATTTAAAAAATATATATATTTATTTTTTACTAAATTATTAGCCTCTTATCAATACCGACACTTCATTATTCTATTACAGTTACTATCATCATCATCATTATTATTATTATTATTATTATTATTATTATTATTATTATTATTATTATTTATTATTATTATTATTATTATTATTATTATTATTATTATTATTATTTATTACTATTATTATAATTCATATCATTTCGGTATTTTACCAGCTTACGCACAACGCATCGTATTTATCTAGTGCATAATTAAATAATGGTATTTATTTTACTGTGGATTTTCAAAAAATATTATTGCACGGCTATTGTAACACCATATAATTTTATTACCCGAGTTCTAATAATTACACATTTTGGTATTAGGTGATATTCTATCACTCTCAGTACATCGTTAATCAAAAATTCAAATTTAAAAGCCAAACTATTTCTTGCACTCGGTTCGTATTTTGACTTACCGGACCCTAAATCAAAGTCCGATTAACTCCTAATATTTCTTGGACTAGACCATATTCTTTATCTCAATTTTTAGACCAGTCCATGTTTTAATTCACTAGTCCATCCTTTTAATACCCAGTCTAAAATTTGACCCGGTCCACAAATGGACCGGGTCCGATCCGTTTTCATCCAAATAAGTTTCCCCTTCATTTCCTTTCACGCCACACCGCCGCACCCCTCTTTCTCTTTTTCTCCTCCTTTCCCGCCTCTCCTCCGCCGCTCCCACTTCCCCCTTTTCCTCCTTCTTCTCCGCTTCCCCATTCGTCCCTGTTCCCCGCCTCCCCACTCACCCTTGTCCCCCACTCTTCTCTCTCTCCCGCTCCTCCTTCCCTTTTCAAGCACAAAACAAAAAAAAGAGAAGCAAGCAAAAACCTATAAAAGGAGGAAGAATCGGGTTTGAAATGAAAACAAAAGAAAAGAAAACGGAACACGAGCAGAAAACAAAGAGAAACGGACCAAAAATCCTCTGAAAAAGAACAAATTTCCAGTGGTCAAAAAAATCCCCAAAAAAAAAAGAATCCCTATGTATACAAATTCTAGATTTTAGTGTTTCCAAGCATATTTGAAGTGTTCGAGGTTAGACCGAGACTCGTACTCACTTCGCTGCACTCGAAGAAGGTAAAAAAGCTTATTTCGTCGAATTCATAAGGTCTTAGTATGTTTATGTGTGTTGATGATTGTTAAGATTGGATTAATTGCTAGTTTGGCATATTAGTGAGTTTAGTATTAGAAGTCTGTGTAATTTCGTATGAAATTCTGAAGTGTCTGCAGATTAGTTAGCGATTATTATGTGATCATTATGTTTTCATTTAAGTTAATTTAGCTTAGCATCTGTCGATATGGGTAATTTTGATTAGTTATTAGCTTCTTGATTAGATCTTATGTAGCAATATTTGTCATGGATTGTGCTTAATGGTCACTTGCACCTCTAAAATAGTTGATTAGTAGCAACCTGAGTCATTTATACCTATGTGAAGCTACTTTGCTTTAGGCCAAGGTTAGTAACTTTTTGTTTATCTTCCAGTTCTGGTGTGAGTCTATTTCTGTACTTAATCTGCTGTTTAGTTCAACTGTCGTTAGGATGCGCTCAAATGCATATATGACATAGTTTTGTTGTTTTATCTGGTTGTTTGTTTGTTGTTAGTTTACCTTTATTCTATTTTAGACGTGTCGAATGTTTCTGATTAATGTTTAATTTGTCTTATACTTCTGGTATGCCCGTTATAGTTTAAGTTTATTCATGCTTCATCCTATTGCCTAGAGCTTGTTTTGGTTTCATGTTTGGACAAATGGACGAATGATTTAAGTATGAGACCGATTGGACATTGCTGGTTGCCTATGGTTCGACTGTCCTTTTCTGGATTTAGGAAGTCGCTATTTCACTAAGTATATGTCAGTTTAGGTTAGACATTGTCCTCTCTCCTGTTGCCACTGAACTTAATCATTGTCGAAATCCAAATTTAGCCAAGTTTGCTGGCATATGAAGGAACTCAAATAGGACTCAGTCTATGATTAATTGATAAGTTACCAAATTGGTTAAGATATATAAAGAATTTCTATCCATTGTGTGACGGTTGTGATATTGATGATGATGTTCTGGATGATTCAGTTTGGTTATAGTGTGCTGCCTCAGTCAATCCTTTTGTTTGCTTGTGTGGTTTATTGTTAACATGATACCAATTAGTCACTTGGAATTCTTTACCAAACCTAGCATCAGTTCATCATGCCCATTCTGTTTGCTCCCACGTGCTATTTAGAAGAATGATGTTAATCCTTGCTTGTCCTCTAAAATCTGGGTTTTGTTGATAGCTAATAAGCTTTATGTTCAGTTTTGATCTAGAAGCCCACCAATCATGCTAATCTGGTTAAAATTTGTTATGATTGGTCAGCCTATTAATAGTTTATGTCAAAATCTGGATTAATAGGTGTTGGGTTTGATCAGTATGATTAAATATATATTAGGTAATGCATAAACTTTCCTGTTTGACACCATGATTAGTGTATTCAGTTCTTTTTGCTTGGAGTGTAACTAAGAAGTAACATGTTAGAATCATACTTGATGTTTATACTTCTGAGGGTCTATCATATTGTTATATCTTTGACTGCAAAGGTTTAAGTGGAGTGTGTGTGGTTCTTCTCATTTTAATTGGGTAACTGAAGATGTTGATTAGATTTGTTCAAACAACTAAAAGCTATTCCTGAGTTCCAGTTTCTTTTTTTTTTCTTTTTTGAAATATAAAGGGAGGCTCTGAGGTATTTCAAATTTTGTCAATGGCTAAAACATTGTCTTGAATGGTTGGTTGAAGAGTATATTAACATGGCTTGATCCCGGTTAAGTTGTGATGCGTTTGAAATGTTAATGGTCAAGGTTGTACACTTGATGTAGATCACTAGTTTCCTGTTACCCTAGTCAGTTTGGCAATGCTATGCTAAGGTCATTTTTGGCTTGACTAACAGTGGTGTTGCCTTCTGCTTGAAATGTGTTTTAATTGATATGGTCACAACTCCTTTTTGTTTTGTTGATATTGTGTTTAATTTCTGAATTCCTTAACTCATATGTATGTGTAATACTCTGTATCCTGTGGTTTCCGAATCCTTTATCCCACTGGCATTAAGTTTTAGAATTGTTTCTCCTATATATCCTAATGAAATGTATATACATAAGATACATCTAAATATGCAATAATATACATAATCTACTGATTTGTTTTGAGTTTAATTTTAACATGTTTAATCTTATTTGTCGTTTAGATACTAATCCGTCTCGCCTCATTTTTTATGCATGATCATTCACATACGAGTCCGAGGGACGTGTTCCCCTTCCGCATTCGGTGCTGGGCCAAGGCCCAACGAAACATATCCCACCCCTGTCCACAGCCAAAATAAGAAGCACAAAGTTCTGGGCCAAAGCCCAATAGCCAAGCACAGCTGCAGCAGTCTAAAAGTGACTGGGCCGAAGCCCAATAATGAGCAGATCCGCAGCAGTGCCCTAAAAAAGGGATGGGCTGAACCCATTTGATCTTATTTATGCCTCTATTTTTTTTGTTTTGTTTTGTGCAGATAATTTGTATTATATGACTAACCCTTTATTTTATTTTGTTTTCTTAAGTTAGACGAACCTTAGTGAATCTAGTGGGTTTAGTTTTAGTATAATGGGCAATAAATTTAAAAGAGATATTAACATTAATTTCATAAGTATCACTCCTTTCTTTTCATGTTAAAATCATTTACAATGTCTAATATTTATTTTATTTGAAAAAATCGATTTGCAAAATAGAATGATTATATATATTTTAAATGAAGAGAACCATATTTTATTCTTATTATCTAAACATTTCAAAACATCATTAATATGCAAATATAAACTCAAATATTATTTTTTATAAATAACTCTTCAAGTTTGAATCAATCACGTCTATCTTTAGCCGAGCATAATTAATAAGAAATGATAAAAGGAGAAAGAAAATTCACTTCCTTTTTGAGTCCCGTTTATAAGCTCAGATTTTTCTACATTGCTACATTTATATAACGTAATCTAAAGTTAAAATTGCTAAATCTTTCTCTCAAAAGCTATTGTTTATGAGCAAATTATCATGTTTCCTACGAGTCTTATCTTAAATAGTATTTGCTATATTTTCATATAAGGTCTTAGCAACATTTTAAGCTTTATTTAAATATCATCTAAAATCCTCTTTTATGCAAACTATCTTTTTTATAAGTTTTTTATTTCTAAATAGCATTTGATTTAAAGCCTTAGTAATATTTACGAGTTTATTTAAAATGGCATTCAAACTCCTCTTTTATATGAATTTTCATTTTAATTAATTAACCTAAGTTTGGTCGGATAACCGTAAGTTAACGGATTCTAAAGGATGCCTAACCCCTTCCCTTTAGGATAATATAGAGCCCTTACCTAGAATCACATTGGTTAAGCAGACCATTAACGGAGGTTTAGTTTTAACTTTACCTTAGTTAATATTTAGGTGTCCTAATTCACCGTTAAATTAATTAGGTGGCGACTCCTTAAAACAAAATAAACAGGAATCACCAATACGTCATACTCCTAAATCAACCCGGTTAAAATGGGGTGTGACACTAGGCACGGTGGAATCATAAGCAGCCCGCCTTCGCGGTGACATGTCCGGCCAACTAGGCACGGTGGAATCGTATCGTCATATAGTCAACATAACTCATCATTTTTATACATCTCATAGGCATATCATAATCTTATCATAACTTAACATTATCATACATTCATCATTAATCCTACATTAGAACTTGAAGGTAACCATGGCTATGTCGGGGTGACATGAGGTCGTGAACCCCCGACTACGTTATGGAGTGATCATAATCGTCATATCTCACCTTGGAGGGACTAGAATTTTAAGGTGAGTGTACACAAGGAAAATCATCAATGGAATTACACTTAGGATCATTAGCTTCATGGACATTTTATATTACTCAAGGATTTTTCATACTTAAATTCATCATTGTCATTAACATACTCGTATCGTGTCTCCTTTCTTTATCATGTACGTATGTAGCTCTTTATAGTCATGGACTCATAATTTCTGTTATTTAGAAAGATCATGGAAAGATAGGAAGATTTATGCCATAGGAGTCATGCCATAGAAAGAAAGGATTAGCCTTACATACCTCTTTCGTTTAGCTATTCTATTGTTTGATCGTTCTTCTTTGTTGCTCACGTTTCTACCTTCAAGAAAGTTCATACTCATATTAGATAATCGATAACATAAACGTGTTTGAACTAAGCTAGAGAAATTTGAGCAGCATCTCCTTTGTTTCTACTACTTTTTCCATATCATATATCAACTCCCCAACGTCAATAATAACATTCATAATATCATCATCAATGAATTTGGTCAAATTCATCATTATCCAATCCCCACTATTTCCTCTCAAGGTCCTCCATAATCATAATCATAACACAACGTTACATTCATTTTCATCTAATGTTTCTCTCATACTCCTAACATCATTCATAACGTAATTACAATCACCACATATCAATATTCATGATTCATATTAATCTACTATTCACAATTGCCACTAATCTCATCTCTTGTAACCCATTTTCCATCTTCTTCCATAATCCAAGTGTTTCAACTTTTTAATACTTTAAACAACATGGAATAATCATAAAACTCACCTTTGAATGTGTAGGAACGGGTTTTGGTTGACAATGATTCACTTGAAGAAAACCCTAGCTTTAACTTCCAAGGGATTTCTAACCTCTATAACCCTAGCAAGCTTCCATATGCTTGATTTCCCTTGAGTATTGGTGTTTGATCTTTGGTTTCCCTTGTATTCTTGAAAATGAAGTGTATGGAATATTCAAGCTTGGTGAGAAGTGGAGAAGTGGAAAAGAATGAGAAAATAAAGTGGGAACACGTATTTATAGTTGCAACTTAATTAGTCCGTCGGGACTTATACGGACCACTTATATGGTCCGTATAAGTGTCCGTGGTTCACCACCTTGGAAAACATTGTTGTTGTTGGGTTATATGGACCATTATACGGTGCGTATAAAGTTCCACGGGCCGTATAATGTGGTCGTGTAACTCACAGTTTTTCCGAAGTTGTCCTCGTCGTTTCGTTTGGTCTCCAATCCTTATACATCCTTATTAACACTTGTTTAGTACTTCATCAATGATCTAAGCATCCCTATGATTCGTCCTCAAGGCCTTACCAAACAATCCTTAATGCAATAATTTACAAAACCTTTCCTAAACCCCACTTATACTCCACTTGTCCTTATCAATCCTTATTTCATCAATTCCTATATCTTCAAGATCTTAACGTACGCATTCTAAGACCACTAAATATCCATCTTATAGTCTTTAAGAACTTCCTGTTACCCTTAAGCTCACATTGGTTCATTCACTACATGACCACATGAAATTTCCAAGGTGTAACATATCTAATCTTCTATAAGCCTATGATGTCCTCCAAATGATACTATCTTCAAAATCTACTAAGCTCATGATTCTCGATATGTTACGATTGTACTAAATTCCTCATATGACGAGTAATCCTCTAAGGATAGATGTAATGAACGACGATAGTAATGATGCTAAAGATGCTTATGAGCTTTTATGTATATATGTCTATGTATGACTATTATGAACCCCGAGCTTATATGGCCGGGTAGAATATATATATATGTGTGTGTGTGTGTGTGTGTGTGTGTGTTGCGCGCGCACCACTGCAGTTGGGTACGGATAACCCTGAGCCTTGGTCGGGCCAGGTATGTGTAACCCTGAGCCTTGGTAGGGCCAGGTATGTGTAACCCTGAGCCTTGGTAGGGCCAGGTATGCATAATCACCATGCCTAGCCATGGTAGGGTACGTGAAACACCGAACCTTTATGGTCGGGTATGCTATGTAAATGATAAGAATATGAATACGAATATGCTATGAATATGTATATGAATATGATTATGGATATGAAATGTAAATGAGTACGAATATGAATACGGATACGGATATGGATGTACGTACACAATCACGCATTAGAAATGGAAAGTTCCTATGAAAAGCAAGTAAGTGTCTATGACGTTGGATCTACTATCTCCCCTCTTATGCTATTTCTTATGTTACTTATTATGCTTCTATAATGATGTTGATCATGCTTTACATACTCAGTACATTCTTCATACTGACGTCCTTTTGTTTGTGGACGTTGCGTTATGCCCATAGGTGGCCAGGGAGACAGGCTTGATCCATAGCTTTATTACTCGGGGACTACATAGCGGAGCTCCATTTCATTCGGAGCTATAGCTTTTGGTACTTATTCTTTTGTGTAAATATTTATGGGCATAGCGGGGTCCTGTCCCGCCTATATGATATGACATACTCTCCTTAGAGGCTCGTAGACATGTGTATATGGTTAGATGTATTTGGCCTTGTCGGCCTATATTTTGGATATCATTTTGTTAGCCTCGTCGGCTTATGTACATTGATATGGGCATAGTTGCTAATGATGATATAAATGTATTGTTGCCCAATCGGATTAGTATGATTGATGGATAGAAAGAATGATTTATCTATGTGGCTCACCTAGATGTAAATGTGAAAGTATGATAAGAGATGCCTGGGTGGGTTAGCACCGGGTGCCCGTCGCGGCCCTCCGGTTAGGTCGTGACAATTATACGACTATGTAATAACTTTATCTCCGTAAATAAACTGAAAATAATATTAATAAGGAGAGATTCATACCTTATTCTTTCTAGAGCAGCAATATCTTCAATATTTACTTTGAATCCAAGCCAATTCCAACGCCAGACAAAACTATAATCGTGACTACACGTTGTCCGGACCTCGATTAACACTCCGTCACTTGAAATCTCTCAAAATCCTCACTTTTATGTTATATATATGCTCTCATATGTGGCTGAATTTTCTAGAGCATTTGGGAAATTTTTGTGAAGAAAAAATGGGGTTTTGCCCCTTATATAGGGTGCCAAAGTCGGCATCACTGTAGCAGTACTGTAGCACTGTAGAAGCACTGTAGCAGCGCACCCTGCTTTGCCCGCCTAACTTGTAACGTCCATAATTCTCTATTCCGACGTTGTATCGATGAGCGGTTTGTAGCGTTGGAAACTAGACTCGACGAACTTCATTTTAAGCTTTTGAAACACCTTAAAACTCCCCACATACCTAGAGATATACCCCTCCAACTTTGACCCAAAATTCTATCCTTAATTCTGCCACCTTGTTCCAAATTTTCGACAAACTTATTTTCGTTGATTTGCTTTGTCCCAAAATCTTCCGAAACTCTGATTACAGGATATTTATCACTAATCATACTTGATAATGGTCATGTCCTTTGGTTCCAAGGTTGTCCTTCCCGGTTACGACTTACAAGATCATAATTCATCCTTTACTTAAACCATATACTTAATAATGTTTCGTTCCTCACACTCCAAAGTTGTTTTACCTAGCTATAGCTCGACATACTTACATTCAAATTTAACCAGTGCTTCTCCGAGGTACGGGGTGTAACACTGAAAGTGCGGGGTGTAACATGTGACTTATAGAATTCACATGTTGTATATCTTAATAGTATACAACGGGGTGATTTAACTATTCTTATTACTGTAAAGTTGTATATCTTTAGCCTTTAGGATATTAAATTACGTAAATTGAATAATCTGAAGATATGACAACTATAAAACTATATTGCGTAAATTGAATAATCTGAAGATATTATAACTATAAAACTATATTGTATAATTTTTCATGAAGAATTTTGTAAAATGTATTGGCGAGTAAATTTTTTAACCCGCCTAGATATATAGTCCTGTAAAAAGTCCCTCGAGTTAATGGTGATCCTCTACCCATCTTATATTGCTTCCTCCAATCATTTGGCTTAGATTTTCTGTCCTTTTTTTTTCTTCTTTCCATTAGAGGTGAGAGAAAGGAATGGGAGGTAATTTTTTTTTTTTTTTTTTGTATTACTTTTGTAACACTAGCTAGCTAGTTCTTGAGTTGCAATGCTTTTATTTAGATTAAATTTGCTTTAGGCCCAAATCACCCCTTGTTTTTAAGTTGTAAAATTTTCACAAATAGCTACCTTTTAACTCTTTCTAACAACCTATAACTACATATGCTATATTTACAATTCGTAACTAGATGACCCTATATTTATCTAGTAGTCGGGTATACCAAAATATAGCATAAATATAGCGGAAATACAGACGCGAGTTTAACTGACAGTGTTATATTTATGGAAACAAAATCTGTTCCAATTTTAATTAGAATCAGTTATATTGTTCCCTGATTCACGCAAATATCCTCCCATTCCATATCTGATTCCATATCTCATTCAAACAACTAACAAATTCAAAAAAAAATTGAATTCAAACCTTACAATCATATTTTTAACCAAAAATAAAAAGGTTGAAAAACCTTTGAAAAATAACAATATCAAACCAGTGAACATAGCTTGATTATCACGACGAATATATATTTGATTTCATCAAGTTGAGTTCATAATTGAGGTAACGATTTTTTTACTGCAAATCTTTTTTTTTTGTTCGTCTTTTCTGAAATTGTTTCAGCTAAATTGAATATAACACATTTCTGTATTCGAAAACAACAGGATAATGACAAGCATAACTGCGTTGATCCGTCATTCTGGTTTTTGGAACGATCAGAACTGTTTTGTGAATTACAAAATTGATGTTGTTGTATTCATTGATAATTGCAATTACGATGAGTTAGTTTGTACGATTACAAATCAATTAGGCGTGGATACTGTTGGGAAAACTATTTCAATAAAATATACTGTTGAAGGCGATTTTCAACCAATTGAAATACACAACGATATGGGAGTTCGTGTGTACGTTGAGCTTAAGAGAGAAAACAGAGTTTTGGGGATGTATCCAATGTGCGTTAGTATTCATGATTTGGATGTTGAGGATGGTGTAACTGGTAATCGTATTATTGGAGATGATGTGCTGCAAATTGGATATAGCGAGAATCAGGATGGTATGAAAGTTTGTGATTCTACTGTAAACGTTGTTGTTTTGTTTGGGAATGATAACAATTTGGTAATTTCGAAACCGGAAGCGAAAGGAGTTTTTGTCGATCAAATTTACCAGGATAAGGAAACTTTGAAAATTGTGATGACGAAATACGCAATTCGTGAAAGATTCAATTTCAAAACAGAGAGATCGAATGCTATAAGGTATGATTTTCTAAATGTATTCTGGTAACAGAAAGTGCAGATGTATTTTTGTTATATTTGTACTGTATTGAGATGATTTGTTAACTTATTTAGCACACTGTTAATTTTAAAAATGTTTGATGCAATATATTCTGATATATTTTTTGTATATTTATACTGTATTTAATTGATTCAATATGTACTATTTGCATTGTATTATGTAGCTACACTCTGGCATGTTGGTCGCCGGAATGTAAATGGAAATTCAGAGCGTCGAGAATTGGGGATTCTGAAATGTTCAGGGTTAGAGCTTTCGATGACGAACATACATGTCTGTTGAAGGACAAGGTGTATTCACAAAGGCAGGCAACAAGTTGGTTTATTGGAGAAGCGGTTGTGAAGGCGAAAATAACTAACCATAAAAGGAAGGTCACACCTGGGGATATAATAGATGATGTTAAGAATGAATTCGGCGTAGATGTTTCTTATATGATGGCATGGAGAGCTAGAGAGAAGTCTATAAAAGATTTCAGAGGTGATCCAGCTCATTCATACAAGAAGTTGCCGGCATATATATACATACTTGATAAAACGTATCCTGGATCGCTCGTTAAAATGCATAAATCACCAGAAAATGAGTTTATGTATTTGTTTGTAGCACTCAAAGCATTCATAAAGGGATTCGAGTGTTGTAGACCAATAGTTGTAGTGGATGGTGCACATCTTAAATCAACGTATAATGGTACATTTGTGTCGGCAAGTACTTTGGATGGAGCAGGTATGTGTAATTCTATTCTATGAATGTTTTTTTTATAAATACAACATTATGCTTATTGATTTGCAAATAAAGCTGCTAAAAACATACTCTGGATGTATTGCTGGTGTAAATTTGTGAATATTATATGTTGAAATACACTGTAAATATGAGGTAAATATATTGTAAATATATATTACTGTTTTATAAATGATGGTGCTAAAAATACAGTGTGAGATCAAATTCAGTTGAAATATGTGTTGAATATATTATAAATATATACTGATTTTTGTAGGTAATATCCTACCACTAGCGTATGGTGTGATAGATTCTGAGAATAATAAGTCGTGGACGTGGTTCTTTGAACTGTTCAGGCAAGCTTATGGTGTTAGGAAAAATATGTGTGTCGTGTCCGACAGACATGAAAGCATAATACACACAGTTTCTAAGGTGTATCCTACTGTTCCTCATTTGGCTTGTATATGGCATTTGTGGAAAAATGTGACAAAGCAATACACAACAAACAGTGAGGTGTTGAGTCCTATATTTTATTCACTAGCGAAAGCATACAGCCAGGATGAGTTCGATAAATTGATGGAGAAGATTGGGAATGTTGATATTCGGGTAAAACGATACCTAGAAGATGCTGGAAGAGATAAATGGTCTAGGCTTTATTCACCTGTTAATAGAGGATGGACAATGACTTAGAATATAGCCGAATGTATTAATGGAAAACTGGTTGCTGCAAGAGAGTTACATATTTTTGATTTCCTTGAAGAAGTGAGGAAGATGTTTGGTAGATGGAATTGGACAAATAGAAAAAATGGTACCTACGCATTCACAACACTGATGAGGCGGTATCAAGAGATGTTGTCGATCAACGAGTACAAATCAATACGAATGAGGGTATCTTTGTTTGCAACACAAATATTTAATCTATATTTTTACTATATGTAATGTATATTTATATATATTCCCAATATGGTAAAACTGCTCAGGTAATGCTTGTTTATTTGTTAAATGGTTCTCAGGTTGAAGCGTCAACTGAATATGTTTACACAGTGAATGATGGACCGAGGCGTTTCATAATAGATTTGAAGAAGAAAACTTGCAGCTGCAGGATGTTCCAACTGGACGAGATACCGTGTTCTCATGCATGGGCAGTATTGAAGAATAAAAATTTGACTGCTGATGTATATTGTTCGGATTTATTCAAGCCGGAAACAGTTGTGAACACATATGATGTGCCAGTTGATCCTCTTCCCGATGAGACCGAGTGGAATGTTCCTAAAAGTATATTAGATGAAGTTGTTATGCCACCGATCTATAACAGACCCCCTGGGAGGCCAAAAAAGAAGAGGGACAAGCCATTACAGGAGTTGATGATTGGTAAACGCAGAAATTCCTGCGGTAAATGTGGACGTCTTGGTCATAATAGGCGTTCGTGTGATAATCCGCCGCTCAATAAGAAGAATAAATAAGTCTATTTTGATTTTATTTGTTAAGACAATTCTACTTTAAATTTCAGTTAAAAATAAAAAATGAATTCATCTTGAATTCATATTATTCTAGTATGATTGTATTTCATATGGTTGAACATCCGATGTTTTTCAATATAATGCTATATTGGTGGTTAAATGGTATTTGGAAAGTCTACTCTATGTTAACTGATTTGACCTTTTGTTTTGGATTTATGATTTAATAGTTGTATTTCGTATATATTTTGGCTATATTTTAGTTGCATTTTGTCTGATCTGGTAGATAATACTTATTCTGGTTTACTGTTAACTATATTTGATATATATTTTACATATATTTGAAGTGTATTTAGATGAAATTTTAAATTTTGTAACAAACTGTAATTTCAAAAATGGACTTATGGAATATATCTGAGTTATATTTTCTGTATATATCGACTGTATTTAAATGGTTATATATACTACTTTGCTAAATGAATACATTTCACAGATAATGAAAAATGGAATTTATGCATTGAAAAAATAACATACTTGAAAGAAACAACAATATAAAAACCATAAGGTGGTGTTCAATATTAATCATCCTAAAAAAGATTACTACACATGAAACAATATATCCAAAATGAAAAAACAGCAACAAAAGTCGCAACCAACTATGCTATTGTTCAACATGAAAATCAAAAACACAAATGAATTGGTGGCCTAATCAAGATCCTCTTTATCAACTGCCGGTCTAATTGGTCTTGGAGGCTGCTCGTTATCACTTGATGCATTGTTGTTTGACTTATCCCATGCATAGTCGCATAAAAGGGCACCATATCTCATACGGAGTAACTTTGCATCGAATTCGGTTGGGATGACTGCACTTGAGCTCAAGTATTCAGCGAAGGCTGCCACATACACACCACAATCCCTGGAACAAAAATGATCAAAAAATTTACTTATCAAAACCCACGAAAAAAAAGATGTATTTATTGTGTTTTTTATTGGAATAGATTCTTACATGCTAGAGAGAGCTTGTTGCGGGAGATTGTCTACATTCACAATGTCAAAGTTGTCGGTCTGTTCTCTATTTCTGTAAGAAGGATGTGTGACAAAATCTATATCCGCCTTCTTCTCATAGAAATCAGTCATTTGTAGACTATGTGTCACTAGAGTAGCCAACATTTTCACTCCGACTCTAACGACAGCATCATGCCCTGCAGCTCAGTATGAGTTGTATACGTAGATGGACCTGTTTGTAAAAAGAAAATATAAGAAAAAAACAAACATATAAAATTTGTAGAAAAATGAATGATCTTTTTATTGGATGAGAGCAGACCTGTCAGTGAATGATATCACAACCAAAATCCAGTGATTTTCCTCTTTTATGTTGACAGGAATTAGTACGTTGTCAACAGTATACCATGGTACATTAGTCAACAGCCTGTGCCTGTTAATGTACTCACACAGTTCATCTTCCTTACTGGCGACACATGTGGATGAATCAGGGTTTTCCCAAGATTTGTAAATTTCAGCAACTAAAGTGTGAAAAATACAGCTGGCAGTGGTGAATCTATAGTTGCTGTTATTGTGATACTTCCCCTTCTTGCGTAGGTAGTAGAAAATAACATCAATATGCTGTAAAAACATCAATTCAGTGACTATAATCAATACTATGTTCAAAAAAAATATTGTTGTATATATAGTGAAATATACTCTTAAACATACTAAAAATACAATTCTGTATACCTGGACAGTACTGTGCTCAACTAGTAAATTAATGTCTGTATATTAAATATAGTGCAAGTATAATGATGACAATATTCTAAAAATACAAGTTGTGACAATAAGTACCTAAACCTACTCCATCAACCTAAAAAAATAAAAACATGGTTCAAATGAATTTAAAGGCATCAGCAAAACAGATACACATATACACATATATAGTACTGCTTTAAAAGTTAAAAGTTTCAGTTAAATATAGAGAAAATATATGGTAAATATGCCTGAAATATATTTTCAACAACAGAAACCGGATCATTAATTGGCAACCCAACTCCCTCAACCTAAAACAATAAAAACATGGTTCAAATGAATTTAAAGGCATCAGCAAAACAGATACACATATACACATATATAGTACTGCTTTAAAAGTTAAAATATTCAGTTAAATATAGAGAAAATATATGGTAAATATGCCTGAAATATATTTTTTACTATATATGTCAAATATAGTAAAAAATATACTCTAGATACATCACATTGTAATTCTATTATAAAACATAAAAAAATTAGATAACAAGCAGAAAGATATCAAAACCTCATCAGTCCAAAGTTGACCATCCATAGATAACAAGTAGAACCAGTTTTTGTCGGCTACGGCTGTAACGCCTAAATGCAACCGAAGTTCGGCATCCGCAGGATCGAGTCCTTCCTTGTTCTTTCTGTAATAATTTTCATTTGGCTTCCTGTATATCAACAATGGAAAGAACATACGTTAAGTTTATTGATAATTGAATTCTGGAAAACTAAAAAAACAAGTTGTGACAATAAGTACCTTTTGTCATGCGATTTCAACAGATCCTTCTCAAGCCACTTTTGATATTCTTGAAGAAACGAAGTATCTAACGGGGCATTTATAGGGTGGTCAACAAATGGGTGTTTTTTCTGATAAATGCAAGGACCGATATTTTTGGCAGAAGAACCTGCTGAGCTGAAATTGAGACAATAAGGGGACAGGTTATATTTGCTTGGTTTCCTTTCTCGGGCAGCACCTGGATGGACAATGATCTGTTTTTCAGTGTTTGAAAACTGTGCAGTCTCACCACTTGAGCTTTGGCCCGCATTTGGTTGTACGGGAACTTGTTGTCCAGTTTCATCGCTTGAACTGTGGCCAACTATCGGTTGTACTCCAACTTGTTGTTCAGTTTCATTAGTTGAACTTTGTCCGGTTGTTGGTTGTACTCCAAGTTGGATTGGTATCTGAGAATCAGGAATCATCCACTGAGAGATGGTTACCGGGTTATTGTCCACATTCTGAGGAGTCCTTAAACTTGACAAATCGGTTTGATCATCGCGTGGTACTGGAGGAGGAGCGAGAGGAATAACACATGCTAAAGGGCAGTTGATTAGCAAGTCCGCTACCATTTCCTCTGATGCGGTAAATTCAGCATTAGCATTCTCCATATCGCCGATTTGCTGAGATTCCTGAAATAAAAAACAAGAAAAAAACGACTGGTGTTTGTCAATTATTGCTTATCAAAATGACATTTCAGTACGTAAAAGCCACATTTCAGTACTTACATCAAAATTTAAATGGATTGGTGTTATGGGCACTTCATCTGTTTGTGCATCACTTTTAACTCCGGTTTCTTTATCCACATCAACAACAGAAACCAGATCATTAATTGGCAACCCAACTCCCTCAACCTAAAACAATAAAAACATGGTTCAAATGAATTTAAAGGCATCAGCAAAACCTATACACATATATAATAGTGCTTTAAAAGTTAAAAGTTTCAGTTAAATATAGAGAAAATATATGGTAAATATGTCTGAAATATAGTAAACAGAAATCAGAATAAGTAACATTGAACATAATAATCAAAATACAATTAAAATACAGCCACAACATATATGAAAAACTAATATTAAAATATCAATCCAAAACAAATATAGCACTGCTAGTATATATAAACACAATCATAACAAAAATAGCACAAATAGATACATCAAAAAGAACACTACTAACAAATCACCATGTGAAAACTATATATGTAAATACACTATAGGTAATACAAAAACACAGCTAAAAATCCAATATTTTCACTTTGAATAATATACTGCAAATATAGAAAAGTGAAAGAAAAAATGCGTACCACTGGATGACTCCTCTGCGCGGAAGTGGCACCACCACCTTGATTCTCTTTGGTTGAAAGCTTTACTGCACCGCCACTTTGATTGCCTTGAGAAATCCCACCATCACTATGTAAGTCAGCTTTTAACATTGTGTCACCGACCTTTAAAATTTTCCAAAAGAAAATATAAAGTCTTCCAATAAATATATCAAAATAACTTAAAAAGTAAATAATTTTCATTTTTAGTGTTGATTTTTACCTTATCTGGTGTTTGATTGCCCTTTATTGCATCTAACAACTTTTTGAAGTTGTTATCCATATAGTCAAACACCTACAGTTTTGAAAGATAAAAAATAGAATTAGAATTGTTAATTACTTGACACAAGCAATATGAAGTAAAAAAAAACATATTGAAAACAAAACGCCTACTTCTTTCTTGAAAATCCGAATCTCTTCCCTTATCAGTTTTGTCACACCCCATTTTAACCGGGTCGATTTAGAAGTATGACATATTGGTGATTCCTATTTATTTTTTATTTAAGGAGTCGCCACCTAATTAATTTAACGGTGAATTAGGACACCAAGATGTTAACTAAGGTAAAGTTAAAACTAAACCTCAATTAATAGTCTGCTTTACCAGTGTGATTCTAGGTAAGGGCTCTATATTATCCTAAAAGGAAGGGGTTAGACATCCTTTAGAATCCGTTAACTTACGGTTATCCGACCAAACTTAGGTTAATTAATTAAGATGGAAATTCATATAAAAGAGGACTTTGAATGCCATTTTAAATAAACTCGTAAATATTACTAAGGCTTTAAATCAAATGCTATTTAAAAATAAAACTTATAAAAGATAGTTTGCATAAAAGAGGATTTTAAAGGCTATTTAAAATAAAACTTGGACATGCTAAAACCTTGAATGAAAATGTAATAATGTTCTTGAAAATAAGACTTGCAAAAATATAACAACTCGCTATAGCAAAATGTGAACTTTAGACAAAATTTTGTATTATATCAATATGGTGATGTAAAATACCTAAACTTATTTTCTTTAAAATGTGATGGATAGGGTATGAGTTTCGTTCTTTTATATTAACTATACTTGGCTAAAAGAAGTATATTATTAGATAAACTTTGAAAAATTATTCATAGAATGTATTTGAACTTATATTTGCATATTAGTGATGTTTTGGAACTTCTGGATAGTGAGCATGAAATATGATTCTTTTAACTCAATATATAAGGTCATGCTATTTTGCAAATCAATTATGCTAAATAAAATAAATATTATAAATTTTAATGTAAAAAATAATAGAGAGTGAAACGTATGGCATCAATTATCAGTTCAACTACCCATTACTAAACTAAACCCCACTAGTTTGCTAAGGTTCATCTAATTTAAGAAAATAAAGCAACCTAAAGGGTTAGTTGCATAATACAAGTTAAATGCACAAAAATAAATAAAAGGGGTAAATAAAAATCGAATGGGCCAGCCCCTTTGGGAACTGCTGGACCTATTTGCTGTTGGGCTTCGGCCCAGCAACATTAATATATTGCTGCGGGTTGAGGATGAATCGAGAGGAGAATTTCGTTGGGCTTTGGCCCAATACCGAATGCGGGAGAAGAACAAGTCCCTCGGACTCGTATGCGATGGTCATGCATAAAAAAAGAAAAGGATTAGTATCTACTCAATGAATGAAATTAAACATGTAAGAAAGAAATAAATTCGAGACAGATCCAATATTATGCATACTGTGTATATTTAAGAGGAAAATGAAATATTTAAGAGGAAAATGAAATAGAGATGGAAAGAAAAGGGAAGGCCTAAAACCAATTCAAACACCAAAAATCAGACAGATCGTTTAGAACCAACTCAGCCTGGCATATTCGATTACATGGAAGGGAGTTTTTAATGATGCTTGTAAGAAAAGCGTAAGGAAAAGGGTCAACCACTCAACAAAAAGATAAAGAAGGGACAAGCCCACATGCAGTTTTAGAAATGTGCAAACCAAAACCAAACATACCAAAGCAAACACAAAGCACAGTTTCATGAGTAACCAGTGGGAATGCCCAGATACCTTAACATCTTTCAAACAGGTAGTCAAATGAACATGCATATCCGACATTCCCATTCTAATGTATTAACTAGATGCAGCAACTTCACCATTCATATAGGTTTAGATGAATATATCCTGAGGATGTATGCTCACATGCTTCATATAATGCCCATAAGTAAGCTTAAACAGATTCAACTCAAACAGGGAGTGACCTCTTATCATACAATTAGCATGTTTTATCAATAGGGAACCTCAAAATACACTTTCATAAAATGTTGTTCGCCCTTATTAACATGTTCTAAAATCTAAAAAGATGGAAACTAACAGCAAATTAAACTGGAAACTACCCTTTTTCTTTTAAAGAAAACATGATACTGACATGAGGTGCAAATTCAACTTGTTTTGAAGGAAAGAAAAAATAAACACAGAGCCTATCCTTAATTCAAAAGATTTAAAATCAATTCTATACTCAAAAGAGAATAAACCAAATAAGTAGTTGTTGCACTCATAAAGCAGTTTTAGAAGGCAAAAAGGCCTGTTTTCATCACTACCTATTTTCAATCCAATATACGAATTCAGGCAGCGTAGTACTTTGAATACACTAAGCTACTTTGGACTCTTCCAAATAAATATTCAACCTCACGGCCACATTTCTTATCAACTATCTTGGGTAAACACACACATGGGCAGCTTCATTTCTTAATCAACAGGCAAATACAAGACAAAGAAACATACATTCGTCTAATCCTAATATTTGATGTTCAATCCAAATGCATATTAACATCTGCCTTTGTCCAAAAAAAAGCTGACATTTGATCTTACTAAAACATGCTTTACACAATTTAACAAAGTACCTTACACATATGTGAACGACCTACAAACACATAAAGAGTATAAACCAGCTTGAAACGCATAAGGCAAGGTTTATTAAATCACCATCAATGCTAGTTGGAGTTGTTTTCATGGCACATTTTGAGATAGTTCAAATTAGGCAAGTTTTCATTAGTTAACAATCAAGATTGGTCAAGGTGACTCAACAATCATCTATGATTCAAAACCAGGCAGACTCGTACTGACACTGTCCCATATCAACCAACAAACATTCATGATTTAGGCCTTTTACTACTGATGTGAGATTCCTATTAACAGCTAATCACATTTAATCTGAACAACAATAGTAATGTAAGCTCAAAAAACCAGACCAGAGGTTCATAAGGCATCAATCCCATTCAGATAAGGGAAACAATAATGACAAATGAGGTTAACATCATATCATAAAGCTTATGCTCAGTGCTGACCATATCCAAGCTTAAAGCAGATGACTATACCAATATGGGGCTAGCGAAATTGTAAAGTGCTAGTTCAATACTAATCATGTTCAACTCACGATAGTCGATTATGACAATATGAACCAGTATGAACCTCAAACCAATCTTTTGACATCGATCATATTCCACCTTAACAAACAGTCATGGCAAGGTAAGCTAGAGGGAATTTCAGCTAACCAAACCAGCAACTATCATCTAGCGTTAATCGAATTCGATTTAAACATGCAGTAAGGATGTGGTAAACTAACCTAAGTCTCGAACTATCTATTCGACATTAATTCTAGAAACTTAGACAAACAACCATGACTTTATAGACCAAATAAATCTTAAACTAATCAGCCAACATCAATCATATCAATTTAAACAAAACAGCTACGACATTGTCGACTAAAAGGGACTTCAATTAACCAACATCAAATTTAATAACACCAATTATTCAGCGTCTTGGTATGGTTAATCCGGATTTAAAACATGTATAAACACTGCTTAATTACCAGCAAAACTCTTCAATTGCACTAATATAGCAGACTGCATACATTAATGAAATCATTACTAAATCAATTCACACGAAAATTCATAAACGAACTAAGCTACCAGGATGAAAATAAACTAAGATGAGGAACAAATTACCTTCTTCGGGTGCAGCGAAGTGAGGCGAGGGTTTCGATATCTACCTCGAACACTTTGGAATTCGAACTTGCGTATGCTCGGATTAAAAGCGACCCAGAGGCAAGTAAAAAAAATAGAAAATTGATTTAATGTTCTTGGTTCGACGTTTAGAATTTTTCTTATGACTACTGAAAACTTGATATATATATATATATATATATATATATATATATATTTGGAGAATTTTGGGGTTTCAAGATCTTTAATTTTCAGGGGGTTTCTACGGCTAAAAGAAAACGGATTATTGGAGGAATTTTATGAAACGAACAAAGATCCTCTGTTCTTGAGGGATTTCACCCATCAAAAATCCTCCCCTAAACTAGACGATTCCATCCCATTTTATAGGGCTTTTTGAATCCAAAAAAACTATGATAAAAGGAATGGAGGGAGAAGAGGAGCGTATGAGAGAGGGAGCGGGGGACAGGGATGAGTGGGTGACAGAGAACGTGGGGAGCAGAGGTGAGTGGGAGAGAGCGTGAGGAGAGAGGGAAGGCGGCGGATGAAGAGAAAAGGAGAAAAAGAGGGATTAGGGTAAAGGGAGGAAGAGAGAGTGAAGGGAAAGAGAAAAGAGAAAAAAAATGAGGGGGCGGCTGAGGTTTTTTTAGGTTAGAAATGATTGGGCCGAACCGGGTCGGGTAAATAGTGGGCTGGACCGGGTATTGTGGTGTGGGCTGGTTGTGTAATTATTTGGGCTGGGGTAAATTAAAATGTGGGCTGGAATAAAAATGTGGACTGGTCTGAAAATTGTATTAATTGATTGGGCTACTACATTTAAATAAAAGACCTATTTAGATAACTTGTGTTAAAATATTACTTAATATGCAATTATTAGTTCTCAGATAAAAAATGGCGTTACAATGGCCGTGCAATAATATTTTGAAAATCCACAGTAAAATAAATACTATTATTTAATTATGCAAAGAAAAATGCGATGCGTGTGCGTAAGCTGGTACAATGTCGAAAAATGTAAAAAATTGTGAATTATAATAATAGTAATAAATAATAATAATAATAATAATAATAATAATAATAATAATAATAATAATAATAATAATAATAATAATTGATAGAATAATGCAATGGCGGCATAATATATTTTTTTTATTTTTTCAAAATATCAGAAGCGCAAATAGATATTTCGGAGGAGAGACGGGACAAAATTGGGTGTCAACAAGTTTAAACTCATCTGTTCGGGGTGCTGTAGGTGCATCTGGTTTCCTTGTCCCTTTTATCCCAGATTCCTTCCGTGATGGTTGTTTCCTGGAAGGAGGAACAGAAACTGGAAACTGCGTCCGTTTCTTGCCTCGCGGGGAATCAGAATTGGCACTCCTTTGTTGCTGTTTGCCACTGGACAGATGCGGTGGTGTGGTACTAAAATTATCGTAATCATCGTCTACCAAATCAGTACCATGTACACCATCAACTCCATGTTTGACATCTGGTATGTCATGTGCAACAGGAGGAAATTTAAGAGTTTCCAACTCATGGGGTGTTGGCACAACTTCCTCAAATCTACAGGACTATGAACAACAAAATATAGAAACTATATTACCGTATATATCTACATTGGTAACATACTAAAAATATGAGGAAAATATAGTCAAAATATATTGATCACAAATGACTTATTTCATAAATATAGACAAAATATAATCAAAATATAGCATGTAAAACAAGCATATTAAAACAGTTAAATGGTAAAAGACACAAAACTGTTAAAAGACTGTTTTACCGGATTTTTATCGTCTCTGAACATGCCATCCATCAATCTCTTGAATTCTGGTTTTCCTTCCGTAGTCCGCCAGTTCAAAATTCTAGGAATTAAATTCCCCATCTTAACTGCAATGGTGGACGGGACTTTTGAGCAACATTCATACAACCATACTTGCATAGCAAGCGGCAAACCATGAATCCTATAATATTTCTTAAAACCAGCATATTTCTGCCCGATGCTTACAACCAACTCTCTAAACGAATCTTTACCCCAAGGATACTCATTATATCTCCCGTCCTCTACAACATCAAAATGGATCCTTGGTATATTTGTTGAGTTCGGCTCACCACAATGTACCCACGTATTTATGAAATACAATATTGCCATCTTGACTGCGTCATCCCCTTTATCATCCCAGACAGTCTTGTTGAAACACTCAATAAGCTCGTGTATTTTAACTGGCAATTGGTTCTCCTGATTTCTACCAAAATACTCAACCATAAGCCTATTCGGTTTTGAGTTATCATAAACAAAATCATTTTCATCAGATACACAATCTAGCCCAGTGATCAGTGCAAATTCTCTAAGGCCAAAACGCAGAACTTTACCATTTATTTCAAATGTAAAGCACCTATATGTACTGCCCCTAAGTTCTTTGACCATAAAGCACCGAAAAATCTGTGCTTGTACATCCAATTGCTGCATTCTAAGATATTTACCAAAACAAGAATTCCTAAACATATCCATCTGTGGATCTGTTAGTTTGCCTCTAATATCTTGCATTACATTAACATTCGTGTATCTACACATAGATGGTGCCACAGCAGGATGCTTGGTAACCAAAAATTTAGATACCTGAAACAAAATGTCAAAAAACACGTATGATTGACATATATCGACTGAATGTACTTAAAAATATACATAAAATAACTGTCAACAAAATAATAACTGAATGTACTTAAAAATCTTAAAAATCACTGTAATAACTGTCAACAAAATATACACAAAAATAACTGAATGTACTTAAAAATCTTAAAAATCACAGTTATGGTGAAGAAAAATACACACAAAATAACTGAAGAAACATGTGTAAAAAAAACA
This sequence comes from Lycium barbarum, assembly GCF_019175385.1. Lineage (NCBI taxonomy): Eukaryota > Viridiplantae > Streptophyta > Magnoliopsida > Solanales > Solanaceae > Lycium > Lycium barbarum. The sequence continues at coordinate 18,334,262 of NC_083340.1, read as the reverse complement.
CAGAAATATACTTAAAATGCACATATAATATAGATCTGGTTAATTCACAGATCTGTAATAACTGAACTAAAAAAAAAAAAAAACTAAATATACTGAAAATACAACAAAAACATACCTCTTCATCATCATCCTCATCCACATTACGTTTGGCTTTAGCAATTTTTTTGCCCCTAACATTAACAACATTGTCACCAGCCTTTCTCTTCTTTTGTTTCTCCATTTGAGAAACATTTTTCAATTTTTCTTGTTGTTTACTCTTCGAATCAACATATTCCTTAGAACGCCTAGGATCGTTAATTCTTTTTGAACAATTCTCAGCATAAGAGCCTGCAATGGCAGTTTCATGTTGAGAAATTCCCAAAGAAAAATTAGGAATCGCACATTCGGGTTCTATACCTTTATTTCTCATCGGAGTAGCAGCTTTCTTAGTCATTCCAATTGAATCTAAGAAAAAACAACCAAGAACAAACACTGATAGTTAATTACTTAGACTTGCATTCCTGATTCAAACGAAAAAAAAAACACCCAAAATATAGGTTAAATACACGGTAAAAAATAAAAATCTGTATAGAATCTTACTTTATTTTGGGAATTAGATTTGAAACGTGAGAGAAATCAATGAATAGTTAATTAGAGATAAAAAAGGAAGTTGAATAATTGAAAAACTGATTTGAAATTGGAGGAAAGTAATGGATATGGTGAATAATGGCGTGTATTTAAGAGGTAGGAGAGAGACACGTTTTTTTTTTGCTTAAATTTAGGGGAGTGGGAAGTTATCAGATGAGTGGTAAAAACATGGTAGCGATGTGAAGTAAATATGATATATTTTAGCTACTAAATATAATTATTGAAAAGTTTAGTTATGTTCCATAAATAGGTAATAATGGAACCTATGCCAAGTAAATTTTACTTTTAAGTTTCAAAGCTATTTTGGGTTGTTCTATTTTAAACTCTACGAATCATTCGCACTTCATTTTTTGTGCGGATTGTCCTTCAAAGACACTGGTCTTTAACTTTTGTCCCTCAAATTGGTGGTCTTTATTTTTATCCGTCGCCTAATATCCCGAGGTTCTGCGTTCGAACCTCAGATCAGTTAAAAAAATGGAATTTTGCAAGGTAGAGGTTTGGATTCCCAAGGCAAAGTTTTGCATGCAAAACTCTAACTCAAGGTAGAGTGGCATTCAAAACTCTACATGAGGCCTAACTTTGCTTCAAAACTCTGCCTTGTGATTTTTTTTTAACTGAGCTGGGGTTTGAACTCCAAACCTCATGGTATTAGGTGAAGGACAAAAATTAAAGACCAGTACCTTCGAAGGATAATCGTGCAAATGGCCCCTATTTTGTGCTAGTCTTTAAGTTTTGCTTCTCAGTGCAATTTTTCATGGGGAGTAAGTATATATTTTCGCATTGTAATTTCACAAGTGATGTCTCGCTAGACATAAGTTTTACAGGGCAAAAATAAAAGACCAGCCCATTTGGAGGGCAAAATTAAAGACCAACCTTTTTGAAGGGAAAATCGTGTAATTTTTTCCCACCCCACAACCACCACCCTCGAACACACTTCATCTTCACCCACTCCTACCCCACACCACCGCTCCATCCAACTCTCTCACCCATGTTTGGAAAGGGGTACATGGGTGAGAGGGTTGGATGGAGCGGTGGTGTGGGGTAGGAGTGGGTGAAGATGAAATGCGTTCGAGAGTGGTGGTTGGTGGTGTGTTCGGTATGGAGGAAAACATTTGTCGGAAAATGTTTCTCAATTTCTCATGTTCGTTTGGTCAAAATTTTTGAAAAATATTTTCTTTAGGAACAAATTCCTTAAAAATGGGCAAAATGACTTCCTTAATCAAAATAGGAAAAACAGGTCCACAAGTCACATTTCACCAACCACCTACCCCCACCCAACCCACCCCCACAACTCCCACAACTCCCACAACCCCATGCACAACCCTCACCCCACCACTACCCAACCTCCCACCCCCACTATGGGGACACCCCACCTCTCCCTACGCACCGCCGGCCACCACACCACCCCCTCCAAAAAGTTTTGAAAAGATTTTTTTTCCGGTTTTCTACGACCTCCCCCCCCCCCCCCCCCCCCCACCTTATCTCCTCCCGAATTTTCTACTTCATATTTACTTTTACCTTTATAAAAATAAAAAGTTTGCGTGGTTAAATTTGGTGTGGGGTGGGTGGTGGGGGTGAGAGATAGTGGGTAAGAAAAAAATTCTTATTTTTTATAAAAATAAAATAAAATATATGAAATAATTTTTTTGGAAAGGGGTACATGGGTGAGAGGGTTGGATGGAGCGGTGGTGTAGGGTAGGAGTGGGTGAAGATGAAGTGCATTCGAGGGTGGTGGTTGGTGGGGTGGGATTTGGTTAGGTGGGGGTGAGTATTTTCGGAAAAATGTGTTCTACCAACCAACCGAACATGAGAAAATAAGTAAGAAATTCAATATTTTTTCACTACGCAACCGAACATGAGAAATAAGTAGAAATTCCCTCATTTTACAAGACACACATTCCATAAAAACATTTTTCTCCATACCGAACACACCCATAGCGTAAAATCCCCACTAAATTTCCCTTATCCCTCAACCCACAGAATACGATTTGACCCAATTCACTAAGCAGCCCAAACTAAAATGCTATATGGCACATCTGGAATGTTTTGTGCCCTAAAGGTTGGCTTTAAGCCCATACCATTTCCACTCTGTTACTCTTTCTTCCACGAGTCATTCGCACAAACACCCCTGGATGATCTTTAATTTTTGTTCCTCAAATTTATGGGCTTTAAATTTTGTCCTTAAGCATTTTTGGTGCAGTATAATTTAGATTTCACATTTTAACGAAAATGTATCATAATATATGCACACAAATTATGCTAAAAAAGGCAAAATTCTCAACACTCAAATAACTTAATTCCTATGAAATTTAAGCTGAGCAAAGCAAAAGTGAGTTTCTAAACATAAAAATATTACATAAATTATGTCGAGGTCTGGCCAAAAATTAAAATACCGTATAATAATTGAATTTAAAGACCAAAAAGACCTCGAAGGTTGGCTTAAAGCCCATAACCATTTTTGACTCTGCGACTCTGGAAGAGGAAGAGATCTGTAACTCCGATCAGTGCACATATATACGTACGAATTCATATATCTATAGATTATTAATTTATCAAGGGTAGTGAAAAATCGAGGGTGGTGGGCAATGGCATTGGCACCGGGACTATCTCGGAAGCTAAAGAAAGTTCTAGAAACTCGAACAGACAGCCCGGATCTACTAGCGTCGTTGAATACTCTCTCTGAATTCTACACAGAAAACACACCGCATTCTCGCCGCAACCTCCGATCCACTATTGAAAAGCGTTCTCTATCTATCAATCAAGAGTTCCTTCTTTCATCTACAGCTGCTCAAAAGGTACTGCAACTCTTTGTTGTTCAATTTTCTGTTTTTTTCCTTCATTTCCGTTTCAATAGAAGTTGTTAGTCTAGTACTTCTCTTGTCACGTTTCGCTTCTCCAGAGTCAACCTACATGAATTGCAAACTTAAATGTATTTTTTTTCGTATAATCTTGAACAGACTTTTAAACTCAAGATTTTAAAATATTGAATTAATCTAATTTAATTTAGTTTTTAAGATTATAGTCAAATTGACTTTCGAGAAGCGAAATGTGACAAGTAAAAGTGAATGGAGGGAGTAATTCTCAGGTGAATTAACTTTTTCTTTTAAATGGATTTGGTTAGTCGTTGGATCGAGTTGAAGAAGAAGTCAATGAGATCGTTGAATGCTGTGACAAGTAAGGAATTACTAACCCTCCATTTCAATTTGTTTGTATGGTTTTGACTTGGCACAGAGTTTAAGAAAGTAAAGTAGATTTTTGAATCTCGTGGTCTTAAACTAAAACTAAACATATATGGAATGTATCGAAATGCCCTTTAATCTTATGGTCTTAAACAAGTCTTGTGGAAAGTTGGAATTAAAGAGTTGCCAAAATAGGAAGAGAAATTCTTTTTAAACAGACTAAAAAGGAAAGTAAGACAAAGAAATTGAAACAGAGGGAGTACTAAATATTACTCTACCATCTTTTGGGGTCTTCCGATTAATATATTTGAAATAAAAAGTTTAGCTGTTAACCTATCTGGTCACCGATGATAAGTGAAACTAGTTACTTGGAAAATAAGGAATGCAACATGCTACAGCTGGTCAAATTACTAGGATAGTTTAAATTGCATTTGCACTATTGGCATATTAGTTAAATCCATTTGGATTTGGCATAACACATAGATAGACACCTTAACTTGGCCTCAACTGGAAACTAAACACCCCAACTTTGAGATTGCACATCTAGACACCTCAACTCGTCCCCACTGTGTCTTGTTGACACACCGACGCTGACGTGACACATAAATTTTGGAGGTGTTTAGATGATCATTTTGTAAGTTTGAGTGTTCAACTGACACATTGGAGATGAGTTGAGGTGCCTAGATGTGCATTCTCAAAGTTGGAGTGTTCAACTGACAGTTGAGACCAAGTTAAGGTGTATATCTATGTATTATGCCTTGAAATAAAAAGTTTAAACTTTTACACATATGTAAGCTAATTTTTAAACTATCTGGTTACCGAAGATAAGTGAAACTAATTACTTGGAAAATAAGGAATGCGACATGCTACAAACTGGTTAAATTAATAGGATAGTGTAAAATGTGTTTGCAGTGTTGGCGGATATAAGTTAAATCCATTTGGATTTTATTGACTTGAGAATGTTACTTACGTGTTAGTAGTCTTGACTTAAAATTTTATTTTCCTTCTTTTCGTTCTTGTTTTTTTTTTTTTTATATGTTGGGAACGAAATGTGGTTTTTTTCTTTTCCCTTGCTGTATATATGATGTACGGAAGAAGTGGTGGGATTGTGATGCTCTTAAGAGAGGAAAATTTGGTGCCTGATATTTCATGTTCTTTCTCTGTAAAAGATTTGATCATTTAAGCATGTGTTGTATAAAAGGGTGACATTAGTGAGAGGATAGTAATCCATGTTTATTGTATGTTGAACATTTTATCTGACATATGTCAGATTTGTATGGAAGTGATCCCAAAGAAACTATTCATCACCAAAGTACATGTTATCAAATGGATAGAGAGGAGAGGGATACCTTTAGATGGTTCGTGCTAATTGCCTAATTGGATAAGTAAAAATAAATGTGATTGAATAGAATCCTACTAAGTACTAACTGGGTGCTCTGTAGTTAGCAACTTAGCAAAAAGAATCCTCCGTTGTTCAACCTCTTCTCTCTTGAGCTTTTTTCCTTACAAGCATGTCTTCCTATCTTGCCAGAGGGCAGCTTCCCAAGTACCAATTATATGATAAATGCAATCAATAATTCATGTATTGAGTTTCCCCTTTTTTCCAGCTAAACAGTTACTTATACCAGTATCTTGGGTTTTGCTTCCACCTGGCTATTATCTCTCATAGTTGGTATTATAAGGACTTAATTCTGTATTACATTCCCTTGCTGTTACATCAATTAAAAAGTAGTAGTTGTACTGACATGTCTTCTTGTAATGCCTGCATTTTCCAGAATTGCACTGGCTTTAAGCACTTGCAATGCCACGACAGGCGATATTATCAGTACCACAGAACGGCTGAAACAGGAGTTTGAAGTTACTACACAGAGGCAAGAAATTGTGTCGTGCTTTCTTCGTGATTATCAGCTATCCCCGGAAGAGGTTTAAGTCATTCCTTTTGAGTTGAAGCCTATATCTCTCGCATAATAATTGTTTTCGTTGTGTTATTAACATACTGATTTTGAACTTTTATGTTGATGCAGATTAATGCCCTAAGGGAAGAAGACCTAGATGAGAATTTTTTCAAGGCACTTGCTCATGTTCAGGAAATTCATGCCAACTGCAAAGTGCTTCTCAGGACACACCACCAAGTAAACTTCTCTCTGTCTCTTTATAGAGTGTGACATGGTCTGATCCAGACTAAATGTAGTTTGATCCAGCTTGTGGTATGGTAAATGAAGGATCCTTATATTGATTGATGAATTAAGAATCGGTTATTTACTCATGGAATAATGGGACTCGATGCAGGACGTATATTGAGATTCATTTTGATTCTCTAATTCCACTAATTATAACAGATTAACCAATTGCAACAACAACTATGCCTCAGTTAGAAAGAAGTTGGGTTAGCTATATGAATCCTCGCTAACCATGTTTCACCATTTAAATTCATCTCAGGATGCATTAACCAATTACACTGATATATACCAAACAAAGAAACATATTAACCAATTGCTCCTGCAGTATCTGCTCATCTGTTCTAGAAACTTTTTATTATCTAATGTCATCCTTTTCCAATCACTTAAAAAGTTGTATCCATCTAAAGATGTTTAGTTTATAGAAGTAAATCAAACTTATATATATGTGATAACTTTTTTGGAAAAAATTAGGTATGAAAATTTTGCTGACAAAAAAAAAAAAAAAAAAGAGGCACCTTATATAAGAGCTATATAGCTCATTGAAATCTAAAAGTTAAATTTTTTATTAACAAATCACTACCAATTGTCTTTACAAGTTGAACTACATGGGTGATCCAAGGATATATGGAGAACTTCACAATTAACTGAACTGGACATAGAGCATTTTTTCCCTTTAAGAGCCCTTACAACAACAACATACCCAGTGTAATTCCACAAGTGGGGTCTGGGGAGGGTAGAGTGTACTCAGAGTCGCAGACCTCACCTCTACCTTGGGAGGTAGAGAGGCTGTTTCCGAAAGACCCCCGGCTCAAGGAAAAAAATGACAAAAAGGGTCAGATAAGAATTAACGGAAGTAAAGAAGCCATGGCAAAAGACTATAGATAAGCATTATGAAGAAAAGTTACAGTAACTGCAACAAACTAATACGATAAACGAAGTACAAGAGATAGCAGATAGTAACAGATAATTGAAGGACAAAAAACTACAAAGATAATACTATACCTACTATTATGGAAGGGTACACGAGACAATGCTCTACTACCTACTCACCTTCTACCCTAATCCGCGTCCTCCACAACCTCATATCTAAGGTCATGTCTTCGGTAAGCTGCAACTGCTCCTATCTAATCACCTATTCCCAATACTTCTTCGGCCTACCTCTACCTCTCCTGAAACCATCCATAGCCAATCTTTCACACTTCCACACTGGGGCCTCCGTGCGTTTCCTTTGCAAGAGCCCTTACATGATAAAAAGGAAAAGAGTTCATTCATCTAGTTTCAGTTATATTTTCCTAATGATAGCCTAGCTTTTTTCAAATAATAGAATCATATCCAAGGCAAGGGCAAACATGATTTATTTATTTTTGATTAATTGACTCGAATACTCTTGACAGCGTGCTGGTTTGGAGCTCATGGATATGATGGCCATGTATCAAGAAGGAGCATATGAACGCCTTTGCAGGTTACTCTTCTCTGTCTCAGTGGACTCTTGAACTTAGGATATTTCATATCATATTCCTGTTATAGTATCCTCTTATTTAAGTGCCTATCAAAAAATGTAACTTCCGTGCTGATCTCTGGAACGTAAAACACTATAGCTATCTGGTAGAATTCATATTGTGTGGCAGGGTATTTAGATACCCATTTTGAACAATTTGTTTCTAGTATGATCTACTTTTGTCAATCTGCTAGTTGTGACTGGAACATCTATCCTAGGCCTCTTGCAACAATAACCCATCCATGGTCACAAACACAGTCTACAAATTAGTGCTCTCTTTGTTTATGCGTACCTCTGTTTTGTCTCGGTGACTGATGTCTGGGTTATTGTGATTTAGTTCAGATTGGTCCGTCTACTATTAGTAAGTCCTATGATTTGTCTAGTTTGTTATATGGATACTTAAAAGTGCTTAAACAAGTGGTGCAGTGGTCATCTTAGCCTTCCGCTATGTTTGACGTTATGCTGGGTTTTTCTTTCTAGGTGGGTTCAGACAGAGTGTAGGAGACTTGGTGACGTTGATAACCCTGAAGTTGGCGAACTTCTGAGAACAGCAGTCAGGTGTCTCAAAGAAAGACCAGTGCTTTTTAAATATTGTGCAGAAGAGGTAACTTATCTTAACTAAAAGCTAGAATAATAATTTAAAAAACTTTGCAATGACATGCATTTCATGTTCGTGCAATCTGAAATATTAGGTGGCAAACATGAGGCACAATGCATTGTTTAGAAGATTTATAAGTGCTCTTACACGTGGAGGACCTGGTGGACTTCCCAGGCCAATTGAAGTTCATGCTCACGATCCTTTAAGATACGTTGGTGACATGCTGGGATGGTTGCATCAGGTGATAAATCTAACGTAGTGTTTAAGTTATTCGTTTTGTGAAGTAAACAAGGGTCTTTTGCACATTGACTTGCTGCATCTGATTTTGTACATGTTTTTGTTTTATGATAGGCATTGGCATCTGAAAGAGAGCTTGTCCTTGCATTGCTTGACCCCGATGCATCAGATACTAGACGAACTGGTCATAACTACTCCAAAGGCGTAGATAGCGAGTCTGGGAAGACAGAATCTGACTTGACTTTTGTTCTAGACAGGATTTTTGAAGGAGTTTGCCGCCCTTTTAAAGTTAGAGTGGAACAAGTTTTGCACTCTCAACCTAATCTTATTATTTCTTACAAGCTTAGCAATACACTGGAGTTCTATTTCTACACAGTGAGTTGAAATCTGCTGCTAGTGAACCCAATCTTCTTGCACTCCTTTTTAAGTTGTCCTTGTCCTCAACTGTTTTTCCTATGCAGATATCGGATTTGCTGGGGATAGAAACATCTTTATGTAATACCTTAGTGGTTCTCAAGGAAGCAGCCCAGAAAACATTTTTTGACATACTAAAGAGTCGAGGCGAGAAGCTTTTGAGGTATCCTCCATTGGTAGCTGTCGATCTTTCACCACCACCAGCTTTAAGGGAAGGAGTTTCAGTGCTACTTGAAATTATTCAAACACATGATAGCATGATGTTCCCTGCATCAGGACAGAAGCCTGACTTTGATCCAGTTATATCTGCTTTGCTAGACCCTATTATTCAGGTTAGTGCCCATCAAGTTACTTAAAATAAATGATTACTTGAAAAAAATAAAAATAAATGAGTACTAGTTTGCTACTTATGTATTAGTTTCTGGTTTCTTGTGTTAACTAAGTAAATACTGCTTGTCTTAATATGGTTGGTCCATTTAATAGGAAAGACACATGAGGATTCTGCTTCCAAGTTGACACTTTAGCCCTCATGTGGAGTTCCTATGTGCTTTCTTTGAAGTGTTACACGTTATTAGGATTTTTCATACTATGTGTGCCAGTCACCTTTTCTCAGGAAATGCTTGGTCCATCCGAAAACAAAATAATATATGGTATTGTTAATCTTATATTGATGTATTATCCTTGAATGAGCATAGATTGTTAATCATCAAATGCTCTGTGCTTAAACACCTAGACATATGTAGATGATACATCTTTGTTGTTTCCAACATTTAAGCATTTTTCTAATGGAAGACCTTGAGTTATATAGGCCAACTGTTCTGACCTAAGGGGATTTCTGGAGTACTGGAGAATCAGCCGTGCTTGAAGTCGGTAGCATTAGTTTGCGGTTACTCTTGTTTCTGGTATCCGAGTAGATTAGTCAAATCATGGTTGGCAAGTAGTTCTCTTTGACCCAAAAGAAGTCTAGTTTGTTGTGTGCAGTAGCAGAGAATCCATGAAAAAGATTCATAAATATCTAAGATACGGGGAAACAATTAAAAAAAAAAAAGAGAGAAGGAAATCTTGATACAGGAATTTCACTTTAATAGACCAGTTGTTGAATAATTAGTACTAATCTTATGTATTCTATTTATCTTTTGAAAAAAGAAGAAGAAAAAACATCTAGATTCTATTAGTTTGACCCTAACAGTGCAGGACTAGTTTATTGCAAGATGACATTCAGATGTCCTACGATATCCATAGATATCTGTGAAATGTAGGACACCCCTGACAATGTGACTTCTAACAATTGACACCGGCTGTTTATGATTCTCTTTCTTTCTGGGAGGATATTGTTTTTCTAAAAAAAGAAATAAAGAATTGCACTCAAAGGGTGTGGCCTAATGGTCAATGAAGTGGACTTAGAACCATGACGTCTCACGTTAAAATCCCAGTGGAGGAAAAAACACTAGGTGATTTCTCCTCGTTTGTCCAATCCTTGGTGGACAAAGTTACTTGGTGCCTGTGGTGGTGGGAGGTAGCAAGTACCCCGTGGATTTAATCAAGGTGCGAGTAAGTTGGCCCGGACACTACAATTATATAAAAAGTTGCTAACAAGAATTTAGAGAAACAGAGGTAACTTCTTCACATTTGATGACCTGCCTTTCCATTAAAGTAAGAGTAAATATTAAATCATGTTTGGTACATGTCAACCTCGGTTGATGTTGATCACAAGAATGGATATGTTCTCTGCCGAATTCTTAGCTATTCTTTGTTTCTCTGTGCAGCAAAGAGGAATAGGTTGGGGAATGTTAATTAGTTGGTTTATTTGAAAAAATGAAGTGCATTATTAGCTATATACATCAGAAAAACTAGAGTGCACTATGGTGGTAGAGAGAAAGAAACAACAGATGTTTTGAGAATACTTCTAGTTCAATCCAGAAAATCAAAGAGAATTGTGTCAATATTTTTTTTCTTTTGGTGTAAAGAGCAAGGTTTAGAAGAAGCTGAACAGTTAGTAGATTTTTTAGGTTCCCTATAGTTATTTTAGTTTTCTCTTGTTGTTTTGGGCTGATATTTTTGGAGGGTCTCCAGCATGTCCTTAATGCTGAGGAATACAACATTACCATTCTCAAAAAAAAAAAAAAAACTAGAGTGCACTATTGATTTCATTCTCCTGTTTGGGTGACATTTCAGAATTTAAGATTGTTTGATTTGGGGTTCTTGCCGTGTGACAGACTGAAAATGCATGATTGCTGATTTACTGCAGTATTGCCACATCAGACTTATTATGCTTTTATATGTTTACTATTTATGTCATGCTTTCTCTAAAGCTGAGGGTCTTTCGGAAATAGCCTCTCTACCTCCCAAGGTAGGGGTATGGTCTGCGTACACTCTACCAGTCTACCCTCCCCGGATCCCACTTGTGGGATTACACTGTATTGTTGTTGTCATTGTATGTTTACTATTTATCTTCCATGCAGATGTGTGAGCAAGCAGCAGAGGCACATAAGTCAAAAGGTTCCATACACTCCTCAAGAAGGAATAGAGCTACTTCTGATCCAAGTCAACACCGCAGGTCATCTGTGGATGCTCTTTTGGATGGCAACAGTTCAGGACCTTTACCACAGGTACTTTTGGTCTTGTTTCCCTTCAATGCTAAAGTCCAACAGGCCTCGTGTTGTAATCTTGGCTGATGAATTTCGTGCCCATTCCCTCTCCTCCACTAAAAGATAGAACCAAAACAGACAGGAAAAATAAGAAACCATGTAGTCATCCCACCATCTGACATATTCAAGCTGTGTTTGGGACATTTTATTTAACAATATCATTTTTCAAGAGTGATTTTCTGGACCACTTTATATTAGGTGCATATATCACCATGGATCTATGGACTAGACTATTGACTGAAATCTTGATTTTGCATTTACTCCTTGTGCAGGGCGATGAGTATATTGTCAATTGATAATGTTGGTATAACATAGTACTAGGAGACGGTTGTATTACGCCTGCTATCCCTAGCATTAACCTTGTATTTTGTTTTCTGCAGACCAGTGAAACTCCAGCCAAAATTTTCCTAATTAACTGCTTATGCGCAATCCAGCAACCACTTTTAGGACATGAAGTTGCAAGCGGCTATGTGAAGAAGCTAGGTGTGATGATAGACAATCACATAAATGCTCTCGTGGAAAAAGAAGTTGAGGCTATTCTAAGAAGATGTGGTTTATTAAATAAGATGTCACATTTCCGCAAGTCATTAGAAATTAATGAATCTGGCAACTCCATAGCTAGGACACCATTAGCAGAAGAAGAGGATACATCTCCGGTTTCTGTTGCTGAGAGTTTGAAGACTTTGTTTGGGCTCATTCTGGGCAGTGAAACTGCCATTCCTGAATTTGAGCAGATGCAAGTTCCAAGATTGCGATCAGAAACTAGTGTTCAGGTAGCTAGGTCGCTTGCCGAAGCCTATGAGCTTATTTACAGGGCTATCATGGATCCTGAGAATGGCTACCCAGATCCAAAGTCATTGGCTAGACATCCACCTGATCAGATTAGAACAATTTTGGGGATTTGATAACGAGTTATACGTGTAATCTGTAATACATCATTCTTGTGTCAAAAGTATGTCTGATATTTGTATTTTTCACTCTTCTATTTCCTTTTCAAATTTTGGTTCATATTTTCTTTCTTCTTTTGTTGTTAGAAAACAATGTCGGCATTAAACTTTTTATACTTTTATGCGTAAAAAAAACTACAACAATGTGAGTTTGGTGACCTGCAACTAATTCTAAGCCAGATAAACAAGGCTGATGCACACAGTAGAAGATAATCAAACTATAATGAGTCTTCTATTAATTGATAGAATTATTGATTGCAACTATAACTGCGGTATAGTTGATTGATATATGCTGTCATCACTAACAATGCATCAGTAACATGATTGCATTTCTTAGGGGGAAAAAAAGAAACATGACTATCTCCCATACGACAGATGTATGTATGATCGCGTCTTCTTAGTATAATGATGAAATTCTGGATCAAGATGCTTTATGGGAGAAACGTTTGGTGATCTGAATTCCTTTTTTTTTTTGTGCCAACATACAGCGTTGATCCTGGTCTTGTCCTTTGTTGACAAAAGAGTTGGGGACCAATTTTTCTTTATTTCGTTAACATGTGAAGCGATGCATTATTTCTTTGCTCCAAAAGGGCAAGGGAGTTAGAGAAACTCTCTTATTATACAATATATGTTGCATACTTTTCATTTCTTGTTTAAAAACTAGGTGTTGTAGTCACAATAATTGACGGTCAAGTTTGAGATTTAGAAAATTTTGTTGATGATTAGCCAATTTTGGTCATTGAATTTAAGTGAACCGGGGGGGGGGGGTGTGGGGGGGGGGGGGGTTCTTCTATCTATTCAAAATGTGGTTGAGGTATTGTTTCCCAAACCAAAAACTTAATGAATTATTGTAATTTATTTTTCATTTTATATGATTCTTTTTATTCATTTGGTAGAAGAAAACAATTCCACAAAATGTACTCTCATTTTTTTTTTCTACTTAAAAGTATGGTTCGTGCCTTATAGTCACCTTAATTAAATTTGAATTTCTCACTTTAGTTTGATTTGCTTTAGGCTTAGAAAGAAACCAAATTAATTAAATCAGTTCCTATCTAATAAGTTTGGGTAGATGTTTTTTTGTGTGATCTTCAATTTGTAACACCCATATCGTGTTTTATACTCCATGTATCTAAATTTTGATGCAGAGTTACATGATAGTTACATGATACTTGTTATTATTGGTGGGAGATAGCAAATATTTCGTAAAATTAGCTGAAGTGCACACAGACCAGACAACATGATTTAAATTTCTTTGTTTTAACCCTTATTCAATATTGTCCGACACACATAATTAGTGTGCCTCACCTAACTGAAGTTTTTCTTATATTAAGAAAGAAAACGTGCGTAAACTCTCTTCCTTTTTCTCTTCGCCAAGTGAGGCAGCTTTGATTCTTTAGCACATTTACATGACTCATACTAGACAAGTGAGAGAAAATGACAACAATGAACCCTTATGTTTGACAAATTCAAAGTAGTCCTGTAAATATCTTATTGAGCAATTTTGGTCCTTTAAATTTATAAAAAAAATTAACATTTTTAATTTTTGTTAAATATTTAATGAATCACGTCTATTAGATTTAACCAAAAGCACTAGAAAAGTCCATTCAAATTTTAGAAATCACAACACAAAAAAGTGTATTAATCACAAAAAATAAATTAAAAAATAGCAGGAATTACACCTTAAAAATCTGCATCAAACTCTAAAAATCGCAAATACTACACTTCCAAAATGTGCGTTCATGCCAAAAGAATGTATAGTTCCTTTCAAATCTAACAGCTAAAGTTCTTTAAATATTTGACGGAGATAAAAAAAATGTCCACTCTTAAAAAACAAAAAAAAAAACTAAAACTACTCGGAGTATATTTTAAGGAATTACTTTTGAACTTACCCCAACATAAGGACCCTTTTTGTTATTTTTTTCTCATACAAGTATACAACTGACACACGCTGTAGAATTTTCCTCAGTCAACTAATTCGCCATGTTTGGCCTTTCCAAATACATTTGTGTAAAGATTATCCCAAAACTTTTGTCCGAAAGCAAAGCTTCCTCAGTTTTTTGTGATTAAAAAAAAAAAAAAAACAACCTCAGTAGAACAACGTGAGATTCCTGGAACAACTCAACCCCTTTTGTCCAATTGTTGTATTCTTTAATTTTTATAATCAAGATTCACCACCTACCCATTATTACCCTTGGTGGACTCTCTCTCTTTCTCTCTCTCTCTCTCTCTCTCTATATATATATATATATATATATAGGGGGTGGTGTGGACGAAATGAACAAAATGGCATCACTAGGAAATGGGGGTGGTGAGGTATGGAGAGCTCATTGTGCTATGGCTTTGGTACAGCTTGTTAATGGTGGTTACCATGTGATTACCAAAGTGGCACTCAATGTGGGGATGAATGAAATTGTCTTCTGTTTGTATAGAGACCTTCTTGCTCTATCTATTCTTGCCCCTATTGCCTATTTCCGTGAAAAGTTAGTTCTTTTATCTCTTTCCCCTTATCTTTATGTTTCTTGAGTCTGCTATCCAAGTCTCTATCTGTGCAGAAAGAAAACACTGATTTAGGGTGTGTTTGGTATGACCGAAAATGTTTTCCAAGAAAATTATTTTCTCGGAAAATAAGTGATTTTCTTATGTTTGGTAGGCAAGTTCGAAAATGACATTTTAAGAGTATTTGTATATATTTAAAGCAAAACACTATGTGATATTTGAATTCGGAGTGCAACTTCTGGTGGTGGGGTGTTAGGTAGGGGGTGGGTGGACTAGTGCGGGTTGGGATAGGGATGCGTTGGTGTGTTTCTATTGATCCAGGAAATGTTTTCCCTATAAAATTTTAAGGAAAACATTTTCCAAGATATTTAGTGCAACCATACTAGGGAAAATAGGAAAACATTTTCCCCCATACCAAACACACCCTTAGCTACATTCAGCCGCTTTGTTGAATTGATGTACATATAAAGCATGAATTTTTGTGAGCTGTATGAGATTTACTAGCAGATGGAAAGAATTGCTACCATATTTAGACAGTAAAAACTTAATTGCTTCTCTCTGTGTAGGATTCCTTTTTCCTTTTTTGTGGTCAAATAGCAGTAATATAGTTACAATGTTTAACTATGCAGAAACAGGCACTCTCTAGCATACAGTGTTAGAGAGAATACCAATATTTAACACAAACCCCTAATCTGATGATATTTGAACTTATCTCACCACCACCATCAGAATCACTCGGCCAAGTCTTCTTTATGGAATTCAATGTAGATGTAGTTTTTGCATAAGTTCGGGCATAAATCACCTACTCTTGCACTGCAAGGTATCAACTCTCTTATGTGGGAGATTTTGAAATGTTTCGTATTACAGTGGACGATGCTAGGGATAGTGAAAGAGGCATTATTCAACTGGTTCTTTATAGGGAGGAGAAGACAGAGGGCGTATGATGTGGCTCCATTAGCACCCATGTGGGTCCTGTGCAAGGAAAGAAATATGAGAGCCTTCGAGAGGATAGGGAATGGCCTTTTATATTAGAGGAATAACCTATTATTCCCTAGTATCTTTTTGGTGCATCCCTGAAACTTCAGTTTATAAAAGACTTGGAGACATTTTTCTGAACCGGAAAGTCTAAAACATCACGGAACAAAAGAATTGGTGACTTTTATACAAAATCATATTGTTTTGTAGATTCTCTACCTTTCTTTTTGTTGATAAAGTTGTGGATTCTCTACCTTTCGATGTACTGCTTGTAAACTGAAGATTTTAACTTTGATGGAATAGTTTGCAAGTAGTCATCAATAGTTTTTGGCAAAGTAATACTAAGAGAAAGAAAGTTGGGGTGAGAGATGGATCAAAAATATTAAAGGTTGGCCGCAAAAAAAGGAAGCTCGCCGACAAATTTTTCCGACTAACTCTATTATTGCTGTCCGGTTTTATGATTGAAAGGTGATGCTGTTCTTCTTCAGAAGAGGATTGGGTGTGGGTGCTTATGGCAGTAGGTAATTAAGCATTTGATAATACAAAGAAATTGCCGCCTAATAATGTCCATCGCAAGTATAACAACCAATCAAAACTTCCAAGGAAAAAGATTTCCTTTCGGGACCACAACTTTTAGTATGAAAGTTGTAATCTTTGGGTAACTAAATCTTGGGTAATTGGAAATAGCTGAAAAGATATATAAGTATACGATTGATTGCTAAGAGAAGTCCTTGGTTGGTTCCCTTTATTACTTTATAAAAGAATGTCCTTGGTGAATATTTGTGTAGAAAATAATGCATACCAAATATATAAAGGCCATAATGGACATGTTCGAGGGAGTGGTCACAAGTGTGAGTAGCAGAAGGCAATACAATTGAGTTTCCATAAGGCCATAAGTATAACTATTGGTTTACAACAAGGATTTGCCTTGAGAAGCTACTTGCTTACCCTTGTTATGGATTAGTTATCAATAATAGACAAGATGAAAATAATACATACTCTCTGCAGATGATATTTTGTTAATTGACGAAATTCATAAGGCATCAACCCAAGTTATTAAATCAAGGAGAAGCAATCTAGTGAATAAGAGTTTTAGGGATAAGTAATAGTAAGACATAACATGACTACAAATTTAACCCTTTCAGAAGAATGAAGTGAAGTAAGATTCGATGGCATTATGGTGTCTAAATGCATACACTTGACATAAGAAGGTTTAGTTTCTCAAGAAAATGACAAGATAAATGAAGATGTAATGCATAAAATTGAAATATGAGAGTGGAAATGGGGGAGTGTTGCAGGGGTGTAATGCGATAGGAAAGGGCCGAACAAAGTAAAAGACAAGTTCTTTAGAAGAATTGTGAGATCAACAATCTTTTATGAGAATGATTGTTGGATCTAAGGCTTTACATATCCATGATGGATGTAGTAGAAATATAGATGTTGAGCTGCATGAGTGATCATATAAATTGACAAAATTAGAATGACCACATTAGACAAAGTATGCAAGTAGCGCATTTTGAGAGATAGATTTTCTTGACCATAGACCTCGAAATGTACTAGTAGGTGCGACACTCCCACTGTAGTAATTGAATGTTTTAAAAGTGGATATTATAGACCTAAAAACAAATGGAGGGAATTTACCTTAAAAACCTTACATTTTCTTGGAAACAATGTGGATTTAACTAAGAATAGAACACGATGAAAGTGTAGAATCCATATAGGCAATACCAACTAGTTGAGATTGAGGTTTATTTATTTTTGTTACATTTATATTTAGTCTAGTGTTTGATAATGAATCTTATAATTTGATTACATATTGTGTGCCACTGTCCGTATATGAATAAGTAGGAGATTTAAAAAACCTTTAGCTTTAGAGAATCCTTACTTTTTTTAAGAATCAATTTATTTTCCAGTATTTGAATGGAATGGGCTCGAATAGAGAGAGATGGACAGAGGTTCATGTAGCAGATCCCAATTATTTTATGAGTAGTTGATTGATTGAAATATTTATTTTATTGACTACTTGGTAGTCCAGAATAATCCAAGCAAAGACTATAAATGATTTTTTTGCTATTCTCCAATTGGAGATTTGAGGGTGAAACCTTGATATAGTTGGGCTCTAATTAGATATCATTAGAACCATGTCTATCTTTCTAATGATGATGTGTGATCTGGTTTCGTGATGATGTGTGGGTTGAGTTTGTCAAAAAAAAAAAAAGGGGGCAGTAGTATCGACAAGTGGTATAGTAATGCCAACCAAGGGTCTTATAGTATGTTGTATGTTTTCAGTCTGTTAGTACATCACTGTATGGCAGTTCGCTTGACAAACACAACAATTTTTTCCCTCATTCGTTCATCATATGATATCATTGGTATACACGCTATGTATATGGTATATATATGCATTTTTTTTTTATAATTTCTTTCAAAAAGTTAGTTACAATATTTGGAATTATATGAGCATCACTCACGAATGTACATTCTTTGTTTCTCTGTATATAGGAGGTCGAGGCTTCCTCTGAATAAACGGCTTCTACTGTCATTCTTCATTCTAGGATTAACTGGGTAAGTTTTGATGTCCTAAACATTTATATTTGGATTGTTTTGTTAATTTCCTTATTTTGTTATACTTGATAAAAGTCTATTCCTGAAAATGCTTTTTCCTCTCTCTTGGTACTGAGACAGTATTTTCGGTAACCAACTGCTGTTCCTTGTTGGTCTTGGCTACACAAACCCGACTTATGCTGCTGCTTTGCAACCTGCAATACCAGTCTTTACGTTCATACTTGCTGTACTTATGGGGTCAGTAAATATTCAACACCCTTCATCTCTCAATTTTGTATCTGTCTCCATCATTCCCTTGTATGTCCTGGGTGTTGAGTGAATCTTGTGTTGCTTAACTCTTTGAGCTGTATAAAATCATAGTTCTAACGAGTACCAAATGTTGTATTCTTAATACCAAAATTGTTTTGTGCTTTAAATTGGAGCAATCACAAGTACTTTACTTGTGCATGGAATGAGAATAATTACAATCGATTGTAGAATCTATATCCTCCAAATTCATACAATACAACCCGAGATAAATCTCAGTGACTATCTTGGAGAATTGGACCTTCTTAGAACTAAATTGCAGAAACACTTCTAAAAAGGGGATAAAAAATGACACAATAAAGATGAGACAGATAGAAGAGGGAATTCATTGAATTTCAGGAAAAAAAAGATGCCAACTGGTGTCGTTTCAGATTGCCCGCCCCTTTTTAGAAAAATGAATTACATTTCAAATCCCCAACGACCTTCCAGCTAGATTGAGGACCAACTAACTACAGAATTCCCAACCCAATCTCCCCCGCCCCCTCAAACAGCACCTAGGGATGTCAATGTGGCAGAGTGGGGGCGGTAGGGCAGGGCAGAGGAACATTTAAGCGGGGCGAAGTAAAACTCAGTGGGGCAGAGCAATATCGAAGAAAAGGTTTCTTTTTTGATAAAAAGTTTGCATTGCGGAGTGGGCTAGTCCATGTTTTATCCCAACTACACTTTTGAGTTCCCAAACTTTCGTCATGTTAACCTTCCTTCTAAATCGTTTTTCTTTTCTTGGTTTCAGTGATATTGAGGTTAATGTGTTAGAATATAAGCAGATGCTTTGTTATTATAAGTTTGAGCTTCATAGGAATCTAGTTCAAAAAAAAAAAAAAAAGGTTTCGACATGTGTAGATTAATTGAACTTTTTCGTTTCTCAAAAGCTATAATTATTCCCTGTAACTGGGCAACTCTTAAATGGATCCTGAAAGGTGAAATTGGTTTCTGTGTTGCTGTTTTAGATACATTTAAGGGGGAGATGCTGTTTGCCAAAAAACAAACGTAGGTGCACTTCTTTCCTTTAATTTTTTTAGCAGTGTATGATTTAAACTGTAATTTTATGATCAATCATAGAGTACATGGTGTTATTCAATTGTCAAGGTTACACTGAAGGTGGATCACAGAGAACATAGTGCTGTTGCAGATTTTAGTGGAAATGAGATGGGCATCTATGATGTGGAGAAACTTTTATGCCTTAATTTAGTTGAAATGCGGGCGACTGCCCCTTGGTATCAAAAAAATTTAATGGAAATGCAAGGGGGGGGGGGGGGGGGGGGGGTATTTAAGTCATCAAAGTCTTCATCACAGGAAGAAACATGGGCTAGTCCATTGTGTTTTTCTAGTATTGTCACATAACTTACCCGTTGCAGTTGTTGACATACTCAACATCATTCATATTGTAATTCTTATGTGTTATTTATGCAGTACAGAAACCGCGAAGCTTCTTACTGTGGAAGGTCAGGCAAAGGTTGGAGGTACCATTTTTTGTGTTTCTGGGGCGATTTTAATGGCTGTATTCCGTGGTCCAGTGGTGTTTGGAGGAGGCGCATCAGACTTCACAGCACAAATTGAGATAAGTGCTAAGGGTCAACCAGATCCTGCTGGACTGCTATTGTCTAGTCTTCTGGAGTTGGGATTTGATAATTGGCACCTCGGCGTCTTATGCTTAATAGGAAACTGTATGTGCATGGCAGCATACTTAGCTATTCAGGTAACTAGATAATCAGATCTACTTGATTGGAATAAATAGCAGTGTTCTCAATGATTAAACTGAAAGGCTATGCACATATATAAATTATATATGTATCTAGTCATCCCTTAAAAAGCTCGCCCCCTCCTTGTAAGTAGGACCTTTCGCGATGGACCTCCTTATCTAATAAATGCTGATGAAGGTGATTTTGGCATGCTTTGGTTGAGTGGCCTATGATGCACTAGCATTTGCGGGGGGGCTTTGAAATTGTGAAATTTGGTATTGAGTAGCTACAATTGATTAAAACCTGATAAAAAAAAGTTTAATGTACTAACAATCTTTGAAAAGAAAAATATTGCTATGTAAAATACAGATGTAACTTACCTTATAAATTTATTAAATGTAACTTAATTATGTCTAATACCCCTTCCATCATTTTCTTTCTTGTTTTGTCTAGCGATTTAATTTTCGCTCCTACTGTGTTCTTAGGAAAGGCTGGTAATGGTTTGTTGATTCATCTTGATTGTTTATTTGTTTGCTTTTGTACAATCTCAACTATTGTCTAGGTGTTTCTTTCTTTCTTTTTCTATTTTTTTCTTTTATTGGGGGTGAAGAGGTTGCTTAAATTTGAATTGCCTTTCAGAATCTGTTTGCTTATAGGAACAACTCTTATGTCCTAAATTGAAAAAATGGAATAATATTTTTTTTTACCCTTTCCTTGTTAAATGTGATCACGTTCAGTTCCAATATATTCTCTCATACTTGGTTTCTGCTCTTGTGAAGTTTGATCTATCACTTGCTATTCATCTGAAAGAGATCAATTAGCTCATCTTACAACTATGTTGGACACCTTTTACTTAATCTTAGGCATATTAAGTTTTGATTATGTAACAGTAATCCAGATTATATAAATTAGTGATCATTTGATTATTGGTTTAGAAAGATGACTTTACTGCACAATGCTAGGTACCAATTCCAGTCAACAGACTGCATATTAAAAGACTGATTTTTTCTTTGTGAAATAATCCATACCCAATAGTCCAAATAAAACATATTGATAATTTTTTTTTTTTTGAAATAATCCATAGAAACAATCTGGTTTTGGTTGGTAGTGTGAGCTCCAGTCAGGATTGGTAAAAACACTTTATTCTGCGATATCGATGACGTTTTAGATCTTGGGCTAGCTTAAAGCGTAGTCCGGAAAATCCTTGAGTTTGTCAGTGTATGTGTTTGTATTATTATCAAATATATGCAGAGTTGAGTGGATTATGAAATTTTTGCAGGTTCCAGTTTTGGCAAAATACCCGACAAGCTTATCATTGACTGCATATTCATACCTTTTTGGTGTTCTATTAATGATAGGGACGTCAATCTTTGTGACTGATGGATCAACGGACTGGTTTTTGACACGATCTGAAGTTGTCGCTGTGTGCTATGCTGTAAGATTCTCTTAAGTCCCAATCTTCATTTTTGCTGATGTGTGAAATGAGATTGTATTTATCTTTGATCGAAGTCTCAAAATGATCCGTCTCACATAAAAAAGAAATCTGAGAAATATGATACCAGGTATAATTTGCTTTTGAATCAACTATTGAATTGTGGTTGAAATCAGGATTATGTAAACCGTGCTCTCTCGAACAATTTAATTTTTCACATAAGGTGGTCAAATAATTTAACATGGTATTAAAGCCAGACCTATCCCTATTAACGTCATCCTTTTTTAGAAGGGGAAATGGTCAAATTTGCTTTCGAACTATGTGAAATGATCCAAAATTGCTCCTGAACTTTGAAGAACAGTGTCAATGATTTTCGTACTTCCTTCCCCTGTGTTGCTATTTCAATTTGCAAATCATCAATGCGTCATATATTAAAGTTAGGCGCTGAATGTTTCATAGTGGATTCTCATTCATCTATCAGTAACATCTCATCCCATATGGTTAGAATGTAGATGGACAAAGTTTTTAGTTGGGTTGAAATGAAAATAGTTTTTGTCATAATGGTTATTGTCTTTCAGGGAATTGGTGCATCAGCGCTGAACTATGGACTTATGACATGGTGCAATAAGGTTCTTGGCCCTGCTTTAGTTTCTCTATACAATCCGCTTCAACCTGCTGCAGCAGCAATTTTGTCTAGTTTTTTTCTTGGGAGCGCTATTTATATGGGAAGGTTAGTGCTCTAATTTATTTTGAATGTACATCATTGATCATACTCCTAAAATGAAATCTGCATTTATGACATTCTCCTGCTGGAAAATTGCTATGTTTCCTTTGTTTTCTTTCGGAGATTGGTTCTTGCAAAACTATAAAATTATTCCACTTGCTGAGCTCATATGATCTTTACTTTCCCGTCCATCTTTTAGTTGTTCGTCGTTAGCCTTTATTCTAAGATATATCCGCGCTTTGTGATTGCAGCATTTTGGGAGGACTTCTCATTATAGCTGGGCTTTATTTAGTAACTTGGGCATCTTACAGAGAGAAACAGGCAGTCATGGGAACTGTTCCTCATGCTCCTCGGATTACGGATCCCTTAATCCCATATCAGAAAGGACACATTTTCTCTGTTCCTTCTTCCTCAATGCCAAAGATCATTGACTAGATATTGCTACAGACATCATTTTGCATGTCCTTTTCTTTATTTCCTTCATGTTAATATATTGTGCAATTCATTGCTAAAAAAAGGGCAACTATGTACTGCAGTTAGATCTAGGTTTGTTTTTCCAAGAGGAATAAACTTTCTCCTCAAGTCACCAAATTCCACCAAAACAAATTTGATTTTCACATTTTTTTGTGGTGAATCAATGCAATACTCAGGCCATACGAAATATCTTCAATGAGATTAGAAGTATGAAAGTTAACTCCATCTAAGGGTGATTATTGTTGTTTTACTGGAACTTTACAAACCAGAGCATTATAGTTTGTCGTCATCATTTATAATCCCTCACAGGAGAATCTGAGCTGGATCCTTCCATTGGTACGAAGAGACATCATCATGAAATTAAACCAAACAAACAAGTAAAACATATAGTTGCAAGCTCTGGTAGGCAGTTGCACATTTAAATATACTCATGGTCCTTTCACCATCACTTGATTATAGAGTTGGAGCCCTCTCTCTGAAAGCCTCTTGATGCGATGATAAAATGGCTAGTATTCAAGGCTAGTCTATCAATTTGAGTCGCATATGATTTATCAGTTGATCAACTGACATCCAAAATATGAATATCTCTTGCTAAGAGCAATTAAAGACTGCAAGAAGTATAGAGGGTACTGCGAGCATGTTCTCACTCATGGTAGTAGAAAAACCATAGGTTTAAAAAGGGCGGTCCAGTGCACTAAGCTTCCGTGCAACATTTTCTATAAGAGGCTATTTCCACGACTCGAATTCTGGCAGCAACTTTACAAGTTACACGAAGGCTCTCCTTCTGAAAAAGCCATAGGTTTGTGAAAGAAAAATATATGACTTGAAACAGCAGGAAATTAGAGCAATAATACATTGTGCATATTAAATTAATTGTTTTTACGGAAAAGGGTAAAAAATTCCTCTAACGTATTGAAAATGACTCACAAATGTCCTTCATTAATCTTTTGGTCCGAAAACACCCTCAACATATATTTGGGGGCTCAAATGCCCTTCATTATTACGTTGTTATTTTCACTCGCGTAAATAGATATTGAAGTTTTGATTATCATTAATAAAATTAATTTTTCTTAATTTGCCTCTTTTATTTATCATAGAACGTCATTAACTTATATACTCAAATAGTATTCTCACTTTTCCCCTTTTAGAATATAATTTTTTTTTTATAAGTAAATTTATTACATAGATTTAAAAAGTTTCATGATTTTAAAAGACAAAAGTTGATAATGTAAGAGTAAACTAGGTATCTAGAAAAATCAACGGACATATGAGGGGAAAAATATCTATTATACAAAGTGGAGAGGTAAGTTTGATTTTCAGAGCAAAGTTTAGAAGTATAAATGATCTCACCCATAAAAAAATTCGCAAACTCTCTTCCCTTTTCCCTTCACCAAGTGAGGCGACTCTGATTATTTAGCACATTTACTAGACTCATACACAAGTGAGGCAAATGACAAAAATAGTCCCTTTTATTTGATTATAGGTTTAAAGTAGTCCTTTAAATGTGTTTTTGGGTATTTTTTATTATTTTAAATTTGTCAAAATCAACACTTTCGATTTTTATAAAATATTTAATGAACTTTACCTTTTGGATTTAACGAAAATTGTAAAAATATTTTACTAGAAGTACTAGGAAAACCTTATCAAATCATAAAAACCCGCAAACACAACATAAAAAATAGAAAAAATTGCATATAAAAAATTGTACTAGACTTTAGAAATAGATAAAAAATATAAGGGAAACTGTACTTTCAAAATGTGAGTTCCCGTCCTTTATTTTTTTTAATAATTTCTGTCAAATCTAATGGACAAGATGCGTTATATATTTAGCGAAGGTGAAAAAGTTTATCTTTAACAAATTTAAAAGACCAAAACTGCTCGAAATATATTTAGGGATTACTTTTAAACTTATCCCCAAAGAATTACTTTTGAAAACTTCACTCTAAAACATAAGGGATCATCATTTCTGTTATTTTCTCGGGGCATTTTATTAAAAGAGACTTTTGAGTTACTTATTTAAGAATTTTGGACTCAAGTTCTAAAAATTAGGTAAAAGGGACTCTATCCCCCTAAGTTTTTTTAATTTACACAAAAACCCAAAAATAAAAGCACTTTTTACCACCAAAAAAAAAAAAACTGTACGTTTTTCTCTTAAAAAATACGCAAGCAACTATTGGTTGCTTAAACAACTCCTTGTTGCTTATACAATAACCTTGTATCTCATTAAAACTAGGTAAACAACTAGTGGTTGTTTAAATAAATAAATGTTGCTTATAATAAACAACACGAAGTTGTTTAAGCAACTCATTATTGCTTATACATGAACTCAATTGGAAATTAATTGATTGATCACAAATGAAAATTAACTAATATAAAAATCTTGTTTCTTGTAAAAACTAGTCATTTGATGAGGGATTAAATCCAACTTATTAATTTTATCATCAATTAATTGACTATACTAATAGTTTAAACAAAAATTTACTGATCCAGTGATAATGGAATCAATGTTGTTTGATTATATGAATATTAGAACATCAACTTATTGACTTGATAACAATTAAATATCAAACGAGTCGTTCAATGAGTTATTAAACCCAACTTATTAATAATATCATAATTGATCGCAAAATTGATTGACTCTACTAATAATTTAACAAAAAATTACTGATCTAGTGATAATGGAATGAATGTTATTTGATTATATGAATATTTGAACATCAACGTATTCACTTGATAACAATTAAATGTCAAACGAGTCGTCCAATGAGTGGTTAAACCCAACTTATTAATAATATCACAATTGACTGCAAAATTGATTGACTCTACTAATAGTTTAACAATAACTTATTGATCTAGTGATAATGGAATTAATGTTGTTTGATTATATGAATATTTGAACGTCAACGTATTCACTTGATAACAATTAAATATCAAACGAGTCGTCCAATGAGTGATTAAACCCAACTTATTAATAATATCACAATTGATCGCAAAATTGATTGACTCTACCAATAGTTTAACAATAACTTACTAATCTAGTGATAATGGAATCAATGCTGTTTGATTATATGAATATTTGAACATCAACGTATTCACTTGATAACAATTGAACATCCAATGACCCGTTCGATAAGTTCTAATGTAAACAACCAACCGTTTCATAAACAACTTCGTGTTGTTTAACATAAATAACTACTATTTGCTTAAGCAACCATCGATTGTTTACTAAGTTTTCACAAGAATTGAGGTTTTGTTGTAAGCAACTAGGAGTTGTCGAAACAACTTTTTGGGTTTTGTTAAAAGTTTTTGATCTTTTAATTGAGTCAATCAATTTTGCGATCAATTATGATATTATTAATAAGTTGGGTTTAATAACTCATTGAACGACTCGTTTGATATTTAATTGTTATCAAGTCAATAAGTTGATGTTCTAATATTCATATAATCAAACAACATTGATTCCATTATCACTGGATCAGTAAATTTTTGTTTAAACTATTAGTATAGTCAATTAATTGATGATAAAATTAATAAGTTGGATTTAATCCCTCATCAAATGACTAGTTTTTACAAGAAACAAGATTTTTATATTAGTTAATTTTCATTTGTGATCAATCAATTAATTTTCAATTGAGTTCATGTATAACCAATAATGAGTTGCTTAAACAACTTCGTGTTGTTTATTATAAGCAACCTTTATTTATTTAAACAATCACTTGTTGTTTACCTAGTTTTAATGAGATACAAGGTTATTGTATAAGCAACAAGAAGTTGTTTAAGCAACCAATAGTTGCTTGCGTATTTTTTAAGAGAAAAACGTACAGTTTTTTTTTTGTGGTAAAAAGTGCTTTTATTTTTGGGTTTTTATGTAAATTAAAAAAATTTAGAAGTTTTTGTGTAAATTAAAAAAACTTAGGGGTTTTTGTGTAAATTAAAAAAACTTAGGGGGATAGAGTCCCTTTTAATTTTTTACCCTAAGTTTACAAATATTTTAATTCAACCCCATCTCTTCATGGATCTTCATAATTAACCCCTAATTAAATGTTTATAACAAAAAAAAAAAGGAAAAAGAAATAGAAATCCCCTATTCTTCATTTGACTCTCAAAGAGCCCTTTTAGCTCATTTTCCCTATTTTCTCAGACAAGTCAACACGCTGTAGAATTTTCTTAAGAGCCCGTTTGGATTGACTTATAAGTTGTTTATAAGTTACTTATAAGCTGTTTTCAGTTTTTTTGAGTGTTTGACTGGACAGCTTAAAGTCATTTTGTGCTTAAAATAAGCTCAAAAAAATAATTGGGCTCATTTAACTTAGCTTATCTAAAATAGTTTATAAGCTAAAAATAACTTATAAGTCAAAAAAATAAGTTAGACCACCCAACTTTTTTTTTTTTTTTTTTTTTTAGCTTATGCAGCTTATAGGCACAGGACCTCCAAACAGGCTCTAAGATTCATAAAAAGGCAACTGTATAAAGCTCCATCAACAAATTTGCCTACAGTAAAGGACAAGTACATTTTTGTATGTGGGAAAGCTTAAAATCACAAATTGGTGAAAGACATTCCAATTTTTGTTGTCCAAAATCTTCCTCAATGTTTTGTGACAAAAAAACCCAAAGACAGAAACTCAGTTAAACAGTGAGGTTCCTACTCAACAACTACACCCCTTTTGTCTTGTTGCATTATTTAGTTATTATAATCAAAATTCACCCTTACCCACCACCACTAGCTAATCATTATTATGGGTGGTGACTTTATATAAAAGGGTTGGGTGGGTGGTTGTGGTCGTGGATGAAATGAGCAAAATGACACAAGGAAATGGGGGTGGTGAGGTATGGAAAGCTCATTGTGCAATGGCTTTGGTACAACTTGTGTATGGTGGTTACCATGTGATTACTAAGGTGGCTCTCAATGTGGGGATGAATGAAATTGTCTTCTGTTTGTATAGAGACCTTCTTGCTATATCCATTCTTGCCCCAATTGCCTATTTCCGTGAAAAGTTAGTTCTTTTATCTCTTTCCTTATATCCCCTTTTAGTTATATTCTGCCACTTCTTAGATAGACAATTGAATTGATGTTCTATATAAAGCATGAATTTTTATGAGCTGTGTGCATGTACTGTTTATGTTTTTCTTGAATTTGTCATCCAAGTAGTGTAGTCTCTGTATCTATGCGGGAAGAATACACAGACTTAGAACCCGTTTGGATTAACTGATTGATAAGCAGTTACATGTTTGGATAAAAGTGTTGAAACTGTTAATAAGCAGTTGATGTGTTTCGTAAGAAAATATACGATAGACTGTTCTTTTGTTAGAATGACTCAAATGCCCTTAATTTTTTTGCAAAAACTTATAAATTTTAAAGGATCCTTGTCAAGAAAATGCGGAACGACAGATACAAAGTGAAGAGGAAGTTAGGAGTTTTGTTGGAAAGATATTTTGAGAAATAGAAAAAATATTAAGGATAAGATAGAAAATACTTGGTCAAATCAAAAGTGCAAAAACTATTAAGGATAAGATTGAAAATACTTGGTCAAACCAAAAGTGATTATAAGCTGAAAAATCATAAGTTGGGGATGACCAGTTTATGGCTTTTAACTGATTTTGACTTATAAGCGCTTGGCTTATAAGTACTTTGGTGTTTAACCAAATGTGTAGATAAGCTAAAAAATGCTTATAAGCCAGTTTGACCAACTTATAAGCTTAGCCAAACACACTCTTAGTTACACTCACCCACTTTGTAGATAGACAGTTGAATTGATGTACATGTAAATCATGAATTTTTAGGAGTTGTAGGCATGTACCGGCAGATGGAAAATTTTTGTTGCCATATTCAGATAGTGATAACTTAAAAGCCCCTACCTCTATAGGATTTTTTTGTTTTTTTTTGTTGTTGTTGTTGTCAAACAGCAGAATTATTTACAATATTTAACTATGCGGAAATAGGCCTCTCTAGCATATGCTGGCACGGAGAATACCAACATTTAACACAAACCCATACTTTCATGACATTGGAACCTGTCTCACCGCCACCAACATAATCACTTTGCCAAGTTTCATAGGCTTCTTTTTGGAAATTCAATGTAGAAGTAGTTAACCTTGGCTTAACATTAGACGCGTCCGATAAACACCAAGCAACATGGAACTCAGTGATTATGAAAAGTAGCAGGTTGGCAGAAGAAATACTTTTCGAAAAGGGGGATTAAGGATGGAAGGAGATTCAGTTTTTGAGATCATGGGTACAGCAAAAGCCACGTAAAAGAAGATGATAGTACAACAAATCTCGAGAGTGCAGTAGAGGGGAATTCGTTGGAACCTAAGGTTTAAAAGAAACCTTTGGAATAGCTCAGGTGATGGCGTTAAGCAAAAGAGACGGTACCAGCTTATATCTGGTGGACATTATGGAAAGAAAGGAATGGAAGATGTTTGAAGATAGAAGTAGCTGAGTACAAATGCTTAAAATGAGCTGTGTTTTGTTATTTCATTTTTGGTGTAAAGAAAAGTATGCAAATGAAGCAGAATCAATTATAGATGTCATAAGCTCCTGTGAGATTAACAGTTTTTGTTTTCCCCTGTAAATATGGTTTCCAGCACTTCCTTTGTGCTAATTTTACCCTTTTTAGAAAAAAGTGGGTCACGCTGCTAAGAGTACGTTGTGTGTTTTCAGTCTATCACTGTATCACTGTATGGCAGTGTGATTGACAAACATAACAAATTCTCCCCCTCATTCGTTCATTTTGTGTGTGTGTATATACATATATCCTTATTGTTTTCTATAAGTTCTTTCAAAAAGTTAATTACAATAGTTGGATATTATATGAGCAACAACAACAACATACCCATTGAAATCCCATAGGTGGGGTCTGGGAGAGTAGAGTGTACGTAGACCTCACCCCTACCTTGTGGAGGGAGAGAGGCTGTTTCCAAAAGACATTTGGAATTATATGCACATCACTTACAAATGTAAATTTTATGTTTCTCTATGTATAGGAGGTCGAGGCTTCCTCTGAATAAACGGCTTCTACTGTCCTTCTTCATTCTAGGATTAACTGGGTAAGTTTTTGTATACTAACCGTGTATATTTGGATTTGTTTAGTTAATTTCTGCAGTTTTGTTACACTTAATAAAAGACTATTGCTGAAAAAGCCTTTTTTCTCTCTTGGTACTGAGACAGTATTTTCGGTTGCCAACTGTTGTTCCTTGTTGGTCTTGGCTACACAAATCCGACTTACGCTGCTGCTTTGCAACCTGCAATACCAGTATTTACGTTCATACTTGCTGTACTTATGGGGTCAGTAAACATTCAACCCCCTCCATCTCTCGATTTTGTATCTGTCTCCATCACTCCCATTTCTTGCATGTCCTGGGTGTCGAGTGAATCTTGTTCTGCTTAACTTTGTGAACTGTGAAAGATCATAGTTTTATCAAGTATCAAATGTTGTATTTTTTTAATACCAAAATCGTTTTGTGCTTTAAATTGGAGCAATCACAAGTATTTTATTTTTGTGCATAGAATGAGAGTTATTGCGATCAGTTTGAGAATGTATATCCTCCAAATTGATACAATACAACCCGAGATTCATAGTAAATCTGAGACAGGGAGAAGCGGAATTCATCGAATTTCAGAAAAAGAATTATCTCTAACGACCTTCTAGCTAGATTAAGGACTGATCAACTAAAGAATTCCCAACCCAATACCCCCACCCCACCCCCAAATACCACCTAGGGATGCCAGTCTGCCAGAGTGGGGGCGGTAGGGCAAGGGAGGGGAGGGGAATACTTAAGCAGGGAAGGGCGGGGCGAGGTAGAACTTACGGGGACAGAGCAATATCTAAGAAAAGGTTTCTTTTAGAAATAGAGGATTGCATTTTGAAGTGGGCTAGTCCGTGTTTTATCCCAGCTACACTTTGAGTTCCCAAACTTTTGTCATCTTAACCTTCCTTGTAGATCGTTTTTTTGTTTTGTTTTTGTTTCAGAGATGTTGAGGTTGATGTGTTAGAACAAGCAGATGCTTTGCTATTATAAGTTTTGAGCTTCAATGGAATCTAGTCACAAAAAAAATATATTGGTTTCTACATGTCTAGATTAATTGAATTTTTCAGTTTTCAAAAGCTATAATTATTCCCTGTAAGGCTGTAACTGGGCAATGCTTAATGGATCCCAAAAAGGTAAACTTTCGGGAAATTGGGTTTATGTGTTGCTGTTTTAGAAACATTTAAAGGGGTGATTCTGTTTGGCAAGAAAACTTAGGTGCTCTTTTTTCCTTTAATATTTTATAGCAGTCTATGAGTTAAACTGGAATTTTATGATCAATCATACAGTACATGGTGTTGTTCAATTGTCAAGGTAACACTGAAGTGGATCACATAGAACATGGTGCTCTTGCAGAATATTTTAGTGGAAAGGAGATGGGCATCTATAATGTGAAAAAAAAATTATGCCTTAATTTAGTTGAAATGCGAGACTAGATGGGTAGATCCATTACGCCCCGAGTTTTAAAACCTGGCGTCACTGGCCCTCGGGAATTTCTTTGTATAAAAATATATTAATGGAAATGCAAGAGATGGGCTTTTGAAAAGAATATTTGATGTGACATGCTCAACATTATTCGTATGTGTTATATATGCAGTACAGAAACAGTGAAGCTTCTTAATGTGGAAGGTCAGGCAAAGGTTGGAGGTACCATTGTTTGTGTTTCTGGGGCGATTTTAATGGCTGTATTCCGTGGTCCGGTGGTGTTTGGAGACGGCACATCAGACCTCACAGCACAAATTGAGATAAGTGCTAACGGTCAACCAGAGCCTGCTGGATGGCTAATGTCTAGTTTTCTGGAGTTGGGATGTGATAATTGGCACCTCGGCGTCTTATGCTTAATTGGAAACTGTATGTGCATGGCAGCATACTTCGCTCTTCAGGTGACTAGATAATCATTTCAATTGTTAATTCACATCGACTTGATTGGAATAAATAGCAAACCGTTCTCAATGATTAAACTGAAAGGCTATGCACATGTATAAATTATATAATATGTATCTAGTCATCCCTTAAAAAGTTCACCCCCGATCTTCCTTGTATATAGGACCTTTCACAGTGGACCTCGTTCTCTAATAAATGCTCGTGAAGGTGATTTTGGCATGCTCTGGTTGAGTGGTCTGTGATGCACTACTGGGGCTTTGAAATTGTTAAATTGGTATTGGGTGAATTTTATATTTGATTAAAACCTGATAATTTTTTTTAATGTAATAACAATCTTTGAAAAGGAAAATATTTCTATTTAAAATATAATGTAACTTACCTTATAAAAAAAAAAATTAGTAACTTCATTATGTCCCTTCCATCATTTTCTTCCTTGTGTTCTCTAGCAATTTAATTTTTGCTCCTATTGTGTTCTTAGGAAAGGCTGGTAATTATTTGTTGATTCATCTTGATTTTTGACTGATTTGCTTTTTTACATTCACAACTATTGTCTAGTGGATTTCTTTCTTTCATTCTATCTTTTCTTCTTCTGTTGGGGGTGAAGATGAAGAAGAGGTTGCTTAAATTTGAAATGCCTTTTAGTATCACTGTTTGCTTAGAAGAACAACTCTTATGTCCTAAATTGATAATGAAACCTCTATATCTAGATGGCCTTTCCATAGGAAAGTAAATAGTCATAGCACAATTAATGTCATGGGCGGCTTTCCAGCCATGCCCCATGACCCCTTGGGCGCGCCCCATGGCAAGCCTCTCAGCGCCTAGCGCCATGGACGGCCCCGTGGTCTCGGACGCCCCAAGTGACAAGGTTGCTTCTGCCTATGTCGCCCCATCAATGTCCCTCGCGCGCGCCCCTGTGCTGGCCGTGCCCCAACGCGTGCCCAGCGCCCAGTGTCAGTGCAGCCCAGCTATAGTGCCAGCGCCCAGCGCCTAGCGCCCGCGCCCCAGTGCGCGCGCGCACCGTGCCCTGCGCGTATGACAGTGCCCCGACCGAGGGTGCACATGGACCTGCTCTAGTTAGGTCTCTTTTTGTTGTAATTATAGAGTAGTTTACTTTATGTATTTTTGGTTGTGTTTCTCTAGCAAAACCATGTCTAGTTCTATGACTTGGGTTTTTATTTTTAAAGCATTATTAGGGGGGATCAAGCAATCAAAACTTTCAAGCAAGCAATCAATTCTCTGTACTGGTGTCTCTCCCCCTCGACACCGCTTGCTCTCATTGTAATCAATTTTCATTAATGCAAACAAGCTTTCTTTCTTTCTCATTCTCAATTCACTTTTCTGTTCTCTCAATTGCTCTTGACATTGGTTTTCCCGCACGGCACTGACAGTCTCGTCTAGCGTGCGGAGGGAACCCCGGTTGGCGGACAACAACTTTGGAATCTTCGGTTGCTTAGCCTTACGTCGCCCTTCCAGGAAGTCTCAGGAAGGCGCCGCGTAACAGTTGGTATCAGAGCTTAGGCTCGACATCGGACGAGGGGACACGTTGCTATTGTCATCATTTTCTGACCATGGTGAACCATGGAGACCGCCTCTTGATTTTGGAAACGACGGTCAATAGATTTCGACCCGTCACTGAAAGGGTGGAGGACCTGGACCGCAGGATGCGGCAGGCCGAACAAGACATTGTAAACATTGCTACTGACACTGATGCAGCCGCACAGGCGGCCGCCACACAAAGAGATGAGGATCTAGCCCATAGGACTCAGGAGGCAGATAGACTGACTGCCATGCAAGTAACCATCGACAATTTGACTAATCAGCTCAATGTTGTCAATGCTGCCTTACAAGGCCTACTCCGAGGAGGGGGCAATCCCATCGGGGGCGCGGCAAACATTGCCCTGGCACCCCAGAAACTCAAGATTCCTGAACCAAAGCCCTACCAGGGTTCTCGAAATGCCAAAGAAGTGGAAAATTTTATCTTTGACATCGAGCAGTACTTTGACGCTGTGGGTGAATTGGAAGAGCCCAAGAAGGTCGCAACTGCTGCCATGTATCTACAAGGCGACGCCAAACTCTGGTGGCGTGTTAAATATGAAGCCATAAAAGCGGGCGAGGATGCTCTTGAGACATGGGAAGAACTAAAAGCAGCCATCCGCTTACAGTTCTTCCCCGAGAACGTCGAGTATAATGCACGGAGGAAACTTCGGGAACTCAGGCAAACGAAGTCAGTCCGAGATTATGTCCGCGAGTTCTCTGCCCTCATGCTGAACATAAGGGACATGGGCGACAAGGACAAACTTTTCACGTTCATGGAAGGCTTGAAACCCTATGCCCGCATGGAAATACAAAGACAGAGGGTGGATACCTTGCCCAAGGCCATCCAAGCTGCGGAATGCCTCAGTGACTATCAAGTGGATACTCGAAAGGATAAACCTCAACCACCAGTCCGTGGGGGATTCAAAGGGGGCCAATCCTACAATGCTGGCCCCAACAGAAGTGGGGGAGATCGTAGTGCAACCAAATCAAAAGGTTCTTCCTCAGGCAGCAATAGTGCTGCATCTCATAATAATGATCGGGGGCGGAAGCCCCCCTCAGGATGTCGCCATTGCGGCGGACCACATTGGAACAATGAATGCCCACAGGCACAGATGAACGCCCATCAAATTTTGGATGATGGGACGGATGATGATGAGGATGATGCGGATCAGACAGAACCAATAGGTGCCTTCAACGCACTTGTTTGTTCCATTTCCAACGCTGTAGAAGGCACCAGTGCTGGCATATGCAAAAAGAAAGACCCAAGCTCAACTGCCAAGAAAGGAAAGGCAAAGGCAGGCAACGGGCCTCCTCCCAGAAAGGAGAAGACCCTGATGTTTGTCGACTTGAGAGTAAATGGCAAGCCTATTAAGGCCATGATAGACACAGGTGCTACGCACAACTACCTGACCACCACAGAAGTAGAACGCCTTGGCCTAGTTGTTGGAAAGGGTAAGGGTCGTGTCAAAGCTATCAACTCACCACCCCAACTGGTGGGCGGGATAGCCAAAGGAGTGCCGGTAAAGATGGGTCCTTATGAAGGCAAGTTCGACTTGCGAGTAGTGATCATTGACGATTTCGATTTGGTAGTGGGGTTGGAATTCATGAGGCAGGCTAACATCATCCCCATACCCTATGCGGACATGCTTCTGATGATGGGAGCAAACGGGGCCAAACCTTGCATGGTCCCGTGCACAACCATAAAGATGGCATCAGGAAATATCTCTGCATTGCAACTGAAGAAGGGGGTCCATCGACAAGAACCCACGTTCCTGGCTACCCTTTGCATTGAAGAGATTGAGTCTTCTTCAGGCCCCATTCCAACGCCTGTGAAGGAGCTCATGAAGGAGTTTGAGGATGTCATGCCACAAGACATGCCGAAGCGACTCCCGCCTAGGCGGACAGTCGATCATGAAATTGAATTGGTGCCCGGCGCGAAGTCACCTGCCCGCGCACCCTACAGAATGTCACAACCCGAACTCACCGAGCTTCGGAGACAATTGACGGAGATGCTGGACACGGGGATCATCGTGCCCTCCAAATCACCTTATGGGTCACCTGTACTATTCCAAAAGAAACATGATGGTACCCTAAGGCTCTGTGTTGACTATCGAGCTCTCAACAAGATCACCGTGAAGAACAAGTATCCCATACCACTAATGGCGGACTTGTTTGATAGACTGGGCGGCGCCACAGTATTCACCAAAGTAGACCTGAAGACAGGTTATTGGCAAGTCCGCATTGCTGAAGGAGACGAGTCCAAGACGACATGTGTAACCAGATATGGCTCGTTCGACTTCCTGGTCATGCCGTTCGGCTTAACCAATGCTCCAGCCACGTTTTGCACCCTAATGAACCAGGTCTTTCGAGAATACATTGATGAATTTGTGGTAGTATACCTGGACGACATTGTGGTGTACAACAAAACGTTAGGCGAACACCTGGAGCACCTGAGGAAAGTCCTAACTCGGTTGCGAGAGCATGAATTGTACGTAAAGCTGTCCAAATGCTCTTTTGCCCAAAAACAGATTGACTTCCTCGGGCATGTTGTTGAAGAAGGTCGCATCAAGATGGACCAACAAAAGATCAGGGCTGTCACAGACTGGCCACCACCCAAGGATATCCATGCCTTGAGGGCGTTCCTTGGCCTATGCAACTTTTATCGGCGGTTCGTCAAGAACTACTCCCTTATTGCCTTACCACTGACAGAACTCCTCAAGAAGATCACACCTTGGGACTGGTCGCCAAAGAGAGTAGACGCTTTCAACTCACTAAAAGCGGCTATGTCTAGTAGCCCTGTCTTGGCCTTGCCCGACTTGACCAAACCCTTCGAGGTGGAAACAGATCCCTCCGATTACGCCTTGGGCGGAGTCTTGCTACAAGAGGGGCACCCGGTGGCCTACGAGAGTAGAAAGTTGAAGGATGCAGAACGACGCTATGCGGCTCACGAGAAAGAATTATTGGCTGTTGTCCACTGCTTGCGCCTTTGGAGGCACTATCTTCTGGGATCCCCATTTGTGGTGAAGACGGATAACACGGCTGTCAGTCACTTCATGACCCAGCCAAGTCTAAATGGCCGCCAGGCCAGATGGCAGGAACTCCTAGCGGAATTTCACTTCAATCTGGAATACCGAAGTGGGAAGACCAACCATGTTGCGGATGCACTGAGCCGAAGGGCCGATCTAGCATCGGTATGCTTGCTCGCCACCCTCAGGGGGAGCGAAGTAGCTACCACCATAAAAGATCAAATCCAGGATCTCCTCACTAAAGACCCTTCAGCACAGTACTTGGTCGACCTAGCAGGCCAAGGGAAAACTCGCCAGTTCTACATGGAGGACGGGTTCTTGAAGGCAAAAGGAAACCACCTTTATGTTCCTAAAGGAGGAGATTTGCGGAGAACTCTCCTAATGGAATGTCACGATACTCTATGGGCAGGCCACCCAGGAGAAGAACGTACCATGGCACTGCTACGCCGTGCATATTATTGGCCCCAGATGGCAGATGATGTCGCTCAGTATGTGAAGACTTGCCTAGTATGCCAGAAAGACAAGTCTGATCGCTTGACACAAGCGGGCTTGTTGGAGCCATTGCCGGTCCCAAAGTGGCCTTGGGAAAGCGTCTCATTGGATTTCATCACCGGTTTGCCCAAGGTCGGAGATCTCACGACTATCTTGGTCGTGGTTGATCGGTTTTCTAAGTATGCCACCTTCATTGCAGCACCAAAGTATATATCAGCAGAGGAGACAGCTCGACTCTTCTTCACCCATGTTGTCAAATATTGGGGTCTGCCCAAGGATATTGTTAGTGACCGCGACTCTCGCTTCACCAGCAACTTTTGGACCCAGCTCTTTAAGTGCTTGGGGTCTAAATTGAGTCACAGCTCGAGTTTTCACCCGCAATCCGATGGTCAGACGGAGCGGTTCAATGGCATGTTGGAGGAATATTTGCGGCACTTTGTCACCGGTTCGCAGAAAAATTGGGTGAAGTTGTTGGATGCAGCCCAACTGTGTTTCAACTCACAAAAGAGCTCTAGCACAAACATGAGCGCTTTTGAAATTGTTACCGGGCAGCAACCGCTACTCCCACACACTGTGAATGCCCCAAACATGGCCAAATCTCCACGAGCAGCTAGCTTCTCGAAAGAATGGAAGCAGAATTTAGAGATAGTGCGGAGCTATCTAGTGAAGGCACAAAAGCGGATGAAGAGGCATGCAGATCAAAATCGCCGCTTTGTGGAATATCAGGTTGGGGACAAGGTGATGGTGAAGATCCCAAAGAGATACCTATTTGCAGGGGTCCATGACCCCCGCCTGTTGCAAAAATACATTGGCCCTCTGTCCATTGAGAGGCGCATTGGGAAGGTAGCATACCGGGTGGATACCCCAGCTTGGTGGAAGATTCATCCTGTGTTCCATGTCAGTCTTCTAAAGCCTTTTCGAGAAGACACAGAAGATCCTTCACGCAGCCAGCTCACAATACCCAGTATTCGAGGCCCACAAGCAACCGGAAAAAGGATAGTAGAAGCCATCCTCAACGATCGAGTCATACATGCCTCAAGAAAAGATCACCAAGAGTTCCTGGTGAAATGGTTGGGATGTGATGCCGAAGAGAATACATGGGAGAGAGGCACCAACCTCAAAGCCTACAAGCACCTGATCGATGACTATCTTGCAAACAAGGCGCCGAGGACGTCGCCAACTCAGGTGGGGGAGAATGTCATGGGCGACTTTCCAGCCATGCCCCATGACCCCTTGGGCGCGCCCCATGGCGCCATGGCAAGCCTCTCAGCGCCTAGCGCCATGGACGGCCCCGTGGTCTCGGACGCCCCAAGTGACAAGGTTGCTTCTGCCTATGTCGCCCCATCAATGTCCCTCGCGCGTGCCCCTGTGCTGGCCGTGCCCCAACGCGTGCCCAGCGCCCAGTGTCAGTGCAGCCCAGCTACAGTGCCAGCGCCCAGCGCCTAGCGCCCGCGCCCCAGTGCGCGCGCGCACCGTGCCCTGCACGTATGACAGTGCCCCGACCGAGGGTGCACATGGACCTGCTCTAGTTAGGTCTCTTTTTGTTGTAATTATAGAGTAGTTTACTTTATGTATTTTTGGTTGTGTTTCTCTAGCAAAACCATGTCTAGTTCTATGACTTGGGTTTTTATTTTTAAAGCATTATTAGGGGGGATCAAGCAATCAAAACTTTCAAGCAAGCAATCAATTCTCTGTACTGGTGTCTCTCCCCCTCAACACCGCTTGCTCTCATTGTAATCAATTTTCATTAATGCAAACAAGCTTTCTTTCTTTCTCATTCTCAATTCACTTTTCTGTTCTCTCAATTGCTCTTGACATTGGTTTTCCCGCACGGCACTGACAGTCTCGTCTAGCGTGCGGAGGGAACCCCGGTTGGCGGACAGCAACTTTGGAATCTTCGGTTGCTTAGCCTTACGTCGCCCTTCCAGGAAGTCTCAGGAAGGCGCCGCGTAACATTAAGCATGGTTTAGTCTAGACCAACAACAACAACAACAACAAGAAGAAGCCCAGTATAATCCCACCATGTGGGGTCTGGGGAGGGTAGAGTGTACGCAGACCTAACCCCCACCTTGAAAAGTAGGGCAGCTGTTTCCGAAAACCCTCGGCTCAAGAGAGGAAAACAAGAGGAAAACATGACAAAAGGTCAGATAGGGCCAAGCATATCGAAAA
Source organism: Lycium barbarum (assembly GCF_019175385.1). Lineage (NCBI taxonomy): Eukaryota > Viridiplantae > Streptophyta > Magnoliopsida > Solanales > Solanaceae > Lycium > Lycium barbarum. The sequence continues at coordinate 18,295,150 of NC_083340.1, read as the reverse complement.
CAATATGAAAACAAGGAATAACAAAAGCGAGAAAGTCATGGTAGAACAGTCCGGAAAGAAAGGAGCATTAACTACTATAGATAAATAAGATAATCAAAGTACAACGGCCCAACAAATATAAGCAACAATCAAATGCAGAAATCAAATGGCAATAAACGAATGAGCAAAACTACAACTACTATGGTGAAAGGATAAGCCACCTAGCCTTCTATCCTAATTTGAGTCTTCCACAACCTCCTATCTAAGGTCATGTCCTCGGTGAGCTGAAACTGTGCCATATCCTGTCTAATCACCTCTCCCCAATACTTCTTCGGCCTCCCTTTACCTCTCCTGAAACCGTCCATAGCCAACCTCTCACACCTCCGCACTGGAGCGTCTGTGTCTCTCCTCTTCACATGCCCAAACCATCTTGTCCTCCACCGATGCCACTCCCACCTTGTCCCGGATATCTTCATTCCTAATTCTATCCCTCCTAGTGTGCCCACACATCCACCGCAGCATTCGCATTTCCGCGACTTTCATCTTCTGAACGTGAAAGTTCTTGACTGGCCAACACTCCGCCCCGTACAATAAAGTCGGTCTAACCACCACTTTGTAGAACTTGCCTTTAAGTTTTGGTGGCACTTTCTTATGATTTAGTCTAGACCAAGAGGGGAAAAAACTCGTTAACTTGTTCATACTTTTACATAGTGCATCCATCATGCCACTATGTTGGATACCTTTTACTTAATCTTAGGTATGTTATGTTTTGATCATGTAAAAGTAATCCATGTTATACAAATTAGTGATCGATTGATAATTGATCAAGAAATATGACTTAATGAACAATAACTAGATACCAATTCCAGTTAACAGCATTTATGCATTAAAAGACTGATTATTTTTGTATAGAAACAATCTGGTTTTGGTTGGTAGCGTGGCCTCCAGTCAGGATTGGTACAAACAGTTTATTCTGAGATATCTGTGACATTTTAGATCTTGGGCTAGCTTGAAGCATTGTCCGGAAAATCCTTGTGTTTGTCATTTTATGTGTTTGTATTATTATGAAATGTATGCAGAGTTGAGTGAATTATGAAATTTTTGCAGGCTCCAGTTTTGAAAAAATACCCGGCAAGCTTATCATTGACAGCATGTTCATACCTTTTTGGTGTTCTATTAATGATAGGGACGTCATTCTTTGTGACTAATGGATCAACGGACTGGTATTTGACACGATCTGAAGTCGTCGCTGTGTGCTATGCTGTAAGTTTCTCTTAAGTCCCTATCTTCATTTTCCCTGATGCATGAAATGAGATTATATTTATCTTGATTGAAGTTTCAACATGATCTGTCTCGCATAAAAAAGAAATCTGAGACAATGATACAAAAATTCAAGCAATGTGATACCATGTATAATTTGCTTTTAATTATTAAAATTGTGGTTGATATCATAATTAAGTGAACCGTGCTGTCTCGAACAACTTTACTTATTACATGAGGGGGTCAAATAATTTAACATGGTATTAAAGCCAGACCTATCCCTATAACGCGGCCCTTTTTTCAAGGGGAAATGGTCAAATTGTCTGTCGAACTACGCAAAATGATCCAGATTTACCACTGACTCTGAAGAACAGTGTCAATGATCTTCATACTTCCTTCCTCTATGTTGCTATTTCAATTTGGAATCATCAATGCATAATGTATTAAAGTTAGTTTAATGTTTCATAGTGGATCCTCATTCATCTGTCTATAACATTTCGTCCATATGGTTAGTATTGTAGTTTAACTAAGTTTTTAGTTGAGTTGAAATAAAAACAGTTTTATTCTTAATGGTTAATCTCTTTCAGGGGATTTTTGCATCAGCCCTGAACTATGGACTTATGACATGGTCCAATAAGGTTCTTGGCCCTGCTTTAGTTGCTTTGTATATGCCGCTTCAACCTGCTGCATCAGCAATTTTGTCTAGTGTTTTTCTCGGCAGCGCTATTTATCTGGGAAGGTTAGTGCTCTGATTTATTCTGAATGTACATCATTCTCCTAAGATAAAATCCCCTTTTATATCCGTGTATGTTCTCCATTCTTGGTTTTATACTCATTTTGGCACAATGAGGACCAAAAAGGTGTGAGGGTGATGCGAAGCCCTCCTGCTAGAGATTTTCCATGTTTCCTTTTTGACTTGCTTTCTTTTGGAGATTGGTTCTTGTGAAACTATGAAATATGCTACTGGCTGAGCTCATATGATCTTTTCTTTCCAGTCCATCTTCTAGTTGTTCGTCGTTAGCCTTTATTCTAAGATATCTCCCCGCTTTGTGATTGCAGCATTTTGGGAGGACTTCTCATTATAGCTGGGCTTTATTTAGTAACTTGGGCATCTTACAGTGAGAGGCAGGCTGTCATGGGAACTGTTCCTCATGCTCCTCGGATTACGGATCCCTTAATCCCATATCAGATAGGACACACATTCTCTGTTCCTTCTTCCTCAATGCCAAAGATCTGTCATTAGGTATTGCTACCGATATCATTTGCATGTATGTCCTTTTCTTCATCTTCTTCATGATGGTATGTATAGTTCACTCCTAAAAAGAACGATAAATATGTATTGCAGTTCTATCAAGTTTCTTTTTCTTTCCCAAAAAGGAAACTCTTCCTGCAGAAGTATATTCAGGAACTCAAGGGAAAAATCTCGCTCCAATCTTTTTACAAAGTCACCAACCTTGGGAGCAATTACACATTATTTATTTTGATTCAATCCAAAGAAGCAGAATAATGAACAAATGAGCCTTCCAAATAGACATCAAAAGACTAACATGGGACTTATTAAGGTAAGCTCAATAAATCCAAAGACTATCTGCAATTATATGCCCTTCTTTTATGATTTATGTAATATAATGATAGCAAGGATTAGACCGCACATACATTCACATTCCCACAGCTTAACTTATTAAGGGGAACATTTATGAAGACCAGTGGGACTATAATATAAGAGAGCAAGTTAATTCATAGTGTTGACTGCCTATGGGCTATGAGTGCTTATAAGTCCCAACTTAAAAAAGAAAAAGAAAAATGAGAGGTCCTATTCAGGGATCCTTACAACAGTCGTCTATCCCAAAAGGTAAGAGGTCCCAAGCTTTGTATTACTGAGAAACAGCAGGAACTGGAGCGGGGAATAAAGTGCTTCTAGAGTAACCCTAATATCTATCTTCGTTGTCTAGTTGTGTGATCGCATTTCAATACAGAAGCTAACAACACAAGCATCCCAACAATAAAGAATAAGCACCCACACAAGCATACTGGCAACTCTTGATACTCATTTCAGGAACCAAAAAGAAGTCTATTTCCTTCGATCACCTAGCAACATAGTAAGCTTCAATGTGTCTCAATCTTTTCTAATACAAAAAAGAATGAGAAATTATACTAATATGTTTTTGCATCTTAACCAAGTTGCACTTCTCGTGGGTCTTGTGTTTGTCCTGTGTCGATCTAAACATAAAATATATAGGACAACCATGAACCATACGACCATGTACTTGCATCCAGATAAGAAATACTTCTGAATAACCGATAAATAGTAGCTTGTATGTCAATAAATCTGGGAAAAATGGTTGTTTGCAACATCGTAAGCTGTACTCCATAATATGACTGCAATATTTGGGCAGATGAGTAATGCTATACTTTCAAGATAACTTATAAATAGTCATTGAAGTACTCAATTTTTTTCTAAAGTGACAAAGTTTTCAAGAGGCAGTTAGTCAGTTCCCTTTTCTCTCAATTAGACATTGTATCCAATATATTGGATGTACCCGAAGGGGCTATCTATAAGACATCATAACTTTTTCTGTCGATTAGACAGAGCTCTCAACAGAAACTCAAGCACATTTTGTTTCCTGAGATGCCACGGATTTCAGAGAAAATTTGATAGGCTATTTCTCATCCCAAACAATAAGAAAATGGCAGTCTATATTCTAAGAGTATCAACCAAATTTAGACATGTAAGGCCAAAGGATTTCACTTTTAAAGGTAATCAAACCTACATCACAAACCCAAAGAACTTGAATCACCAAAAAAGTGGTACTTTGCCCCTCCAATTTCTTTTCCGTTTCTAATCCTACACATGCATTTTCTTTCTTAAAGTGTGGCCATTTACATTAGAGCTCACTACTTAGAACCTAGCACACTACTGTTATATATGATTCATTAACTATGGCCTTGTTACATGACCTTGCCACTCTAAAGAGTATTAGTGATACTTACATTTTGTCATTTATAGGTATGATATAAATTATGTTATCCTGGGCCAGGATTATGATTAAAAAAAAATAAAATGAAGAAAGGGGCAGAACCTTACAGATGCTTTAAATACAGATCAGTTGCGAACAAACATAAACAAAAGCTCGGTAAAAAGATGAACGACATTAAGCCATGCAAAAAGCGGGTAATTACAAGCAACACTATTTATCGATTAATTCACCAGCGGAGTAGAGGTTGGCCATCTTGAACTACGGTTGACTGATTAAGCTGCTGGTAGAAATACAACAATCTTTTACATATCAACCTAGGTAGCGAAGACAGACACGAGCAAACCAAATGTATGGTTACTACATTGAGTGGGAAAGAAGCATTAAAACTTTCTTTGCACAGATCTACTTCAACTGTTACATTTACACATCATTACAGCAAACGATACTCTGCTTCTCACTTGGGACTGAATGCCTGAAACATAAACAGAAACAACTTCAGTAACTCGAATTGCTGATAGAATTTTCAGTTTCAAGTAAGTGATGCCGTCCACTATCTTTCAGATCTTCACACTTATACAATTATAAATACACATTTCTTTCGCTTGCATACTAGAAATTAAATGATTATCAAGGATGCATCAAAACAATATACGCATGTCATATTTGGTCCACATTTTTAAAAATAAATGAGCTTTTAGTTTTTGAAAACGTGTGTATTAAAAATTAAAACAAGAACACAAATACTATTGTCCCACTTCCAAGCAGGTTGTAAGCGACTACATGAATCTTCGCTGGCCATGTTGCTACATTTAAGCCCATTTGATTCCAATATTAAAGTAATTAATTTCTCCGTATGTGTCTAAAACAACAACATTTCTATAACAAAATAAACAATCAGAAGGTTGAGCTTTCTTTCAAATTAAACAAATTACTTGGACAATAGCTCACAAATTCTGACCCTAATCATTTTCATAAGTTTTATTTTATTTTATTTCCGATTATGCTATTTCTTCAAAATGTAAAACTAGTATTTACTTTATTTGACTTTTTTCTTGTATTTCTATGCAGTTAACTTACTGTAATTGTTCAGAGATATTGTTAGAAATTTTCATAAAATGGAAACATATTTAATAATGTGTCGTTTTGATGGAAACTTTTAAAGTATAATTAGACAAAACTAAATCAATTCTAGTTTTCTACTTTAGGAGAACATAGTGCTAACATAAAAATGAGTATATATTTTCAAAAGACAAATTGTTTTCCAAAAAAAAAAAAAAATTAAATAGCGAACAGTGTGAATTAGAAATGAGGTACTTACAGCAAAAATAGTGGCGTGACCAGGATCAGCAAGGTGAGCAAAGAGGTTGTCAATTGGGCCAGTTCCAGTGTAAATGTGTTGGAACCATGCACCCATGACAGCCAACATGGCGAGTCTTCCGTTCTTGATCTCCTTTGTCCTCAACTCCTTGATCTTTTCAGGGGAACCAGAACCCCAACCCAAGGGGTCAAACCACAAGCCACCTGGATAACCGACGTCTGTCCCTGTGAGCTTGTTGTTAGGGAAGATGGGGTCTGTGTTTACACATCCAGGCTTGATGATATCTGCCCACCTTCTTCCCTCAGCCCAACCTATAAGTACCAACTCGATGACGAATAGAGTGGTTGTGTCTGTGAAGTATTCTTGTTCCCCAGCGGTGTACCATGAAGGTGTGTTAAGGATTCCGATTTTTGTGAGGAATTCCGGGATGAAAATTCCTGCAGCTCCCAACATTGCCCATCTGCAGTGTACAATTTCTGCCTGCACGTTCCATTTCAAGCTCTCTGGGTCCGATGCTGTGCGATATATCCACAATAATGATAATTAATGATATATATTCTATATATGTCTTGGACAAGCAACAAATTAATCATAAATTTCGCATACATACACAGGCCAAGAGGATCGAAACCGAAATCTCCAGGAAGGCTGCAAGGCGAAGATTAAAGTAATACTGTATCAGTATATTGAGTACAAGTTAGTTAGATTAAAGTGATAGTAGGTAGATCATGACTGACCTGCCATCAAGCCATTCAGGAGGGGTGCTGCCAGGGAACCAGAGTGGTCTGTCAGGGTCCGCAGCAACACACACTGTCACAGCTCGTGGCGATCCCGCTGGCGCAGCGTATTTGCTCACTCTCAGTCTTCTCCCTCCAAGGAATGAAGCTTTTGTTGCTCCTACAATTGATCCATTTCTCTGGGAACTGCAGCAATCACAATTGAACTTGAACATCCTTTTCATGCTAAAACTATTTACCCTATTAGAATGCTATAGTGCTATTCTTTTTCGTGTTTGGATGGTTGTCACCTATTGTATTGTATAACATAATGCTTGTTTTGATTGTTGCTTAAATTTTATTGTATTGTATCGTTAAATCCATCGTTATGTAACGACGGAAATTCTCATTTTGTGTGATCGCGTCGTTACCTTTTTTTTTCTTCTCTAGTTTTGCCTTCCCTTATTATGAGATAATCCTATTTTATTCTCTACTGTACTTTTTTATAATAGCTCTACCCCGTACCTTACTTTTCTCGTAGGTTATTCCCCAAATTGCTGATGTGTGACATTATGTAACGACGGAAAATGATACAATCTATCCAAAGTAAAACGATATAATATGATACATTATGAAACGATATGTAACAACTAACAACCATACAAACAAAGTGGCTTCTTTATTGTGTTGCTCTATTTAAATTATTTTGGTGGGTGGAGGAAGTTGAAGAGAACTTACCTTGGGGAAGAAAAAGCAACAGCAGCAATGGTGGATGAAGCACAGGCGGAGGCCATGTCGGCAAATTCTTCACTCTTTCTTGTCTGCAGTAGTGTGTGATTAAGGGAGATCAGTGAGATTGTGGTATTTTATGATGAAAGGTGAGGGGGCTTATCTTTATGGATAGAAGGGGTCAATCTGTGATTGGTTGCTTGAATTGCCATGTGGCAACCACAATCCAATATCTACCCTCACTACCTTAACTTCTTTCAGCTTACTTGGAATAATCTGGTTCTAGTGGTAGCCTAGGTGGCTGGTCCTTAATGTATGAAAAATTTACTATGTGTGAGATAAGCCACGAAATACTTGCGTGAGAGACTCATTATGTGTCAAGTGGAGTGTGGACCCTTAGGGGTTGTTTGATAGCTGGTTTGGATTATGCAGGTATTAATAATGTAAGTATTAGTTATGCAGCGTTTAGTTATGCATAAATTATTTTTTTGGATATTAATTTGTTATATTAAAAGTTAATAAACATTATATATACTTTTTAAAATTAAACTTTTTTTTACAGTTAATATTGAAATATTTTTTTACGAAATATTGAAATATTAAAATATTATAGTAAAATGTATAAAAATTTTGTTTAGAAAAGGAAAGTATTTAAGTGGGGAGTGATAAGGATAATATTGTCATTTCAACTTTTATTCATGTATTAGCTATTCCATCTTCTACCCCCCATAAAATAATATATAGATTCTCTCATAACTTATACATGTATTAGTTATGCAAGTTTCTAAATTAGAAACCAAACGTCGTACTAATTTTATACATGAATAACTTACTTCCTAACCGTTACACCTCGAAAATTTTCGCATCATGTGCGTTGTGAGTAAACTAACGTAAGCTTGGAGAGGTCATGGAATACTTATAAGGTTAATGAATACTCTTAACAAGTGTTAAACAAGCGTCTAAAGGTTCCAGGATCAAGCAAATCGAAGAAAATAAGTTTGTCGAAAATTTGAAAAAAAATTGACAGAATTTTGGGTCAACTTTGGAGGGGTATATCTCCATAGTATATTAGGGTGTTTCAAAATCCTAAAATGAAGTTCGTCGAGTCTAGTTTCCAACGCAACAAACCGCTCATTGATACGACATCGGAGTAGAGAATTATGGACGTTACAAGTTAGGCTGACAGAGCAGAAACGCGCGCTACAGTAACCGACGTGCTACAGTGCCCGAACCGACTTTATCCAACTATAAAAGTGTCAAAACCCCATTTTTTTCACCAAAAATCAGATCCAAAGGCTCAACAACATATAGGGTCATTTTGGTCATAAAAAGTTGAGGGTATTGAGTGACTTAACTAATCAAGGCTCGGGTGGTGCATAGTTGTGACTATAGCATCGTTTTGCGGTGGAATTTGGCGTGGATTCAAGGTGAACATCAGAGACATCATCGTTTTAGTAAGAATAAGGTATGAATCCCTCCTTATTAATGTTGTCTTAGGTTTATTTACGAAAATAAAGTGATTAAGTGATGGTATAGTAGATTAGTTGGTGGAAATTGGATAAAAATCATATGAGATGTCTTGTGGAGTATTTTGATGTTGATGATGATATGGTTGATGCTAGTATTGTTGTTGTTGCTGTTGGTTGTTAGTATTGTGATTTCGGGCTAGGGATATAAATAGAGGAGATGCTATCGAATTTTGGCAGACTCTAGGAAGAATTAGTTTGAAGGCTTAAGACAAGCCTGTGAAGATGAGTCTAACAATAGTATAAATCTTCTTGATTGTAGACTTGCGAGTCCGGGAAGTAGAAGTTGGACGAATAGATACGCTTTAAGGTATGTAAGGTTTTCCCTTTCTTTCATTTTGGCATGATTCTATGATATGAACGAACAAACGAGTAAGCGAGATTCCATATTACTCTACTCTTAGAAGTACTAGGAGTACTTTTGTCTTAGATGTTCCTTCTGTTCACGAGTTTTGAGATTTTATGTTTTAATTATGTTAGCTTAGTAAATGTTCATCAAAGGTAGAATGACATCATATTATTCGAAGAGTCATATTATTTTATTTTACTTGTGCAGTGCACTTATTCTCATTTCTCATATATGTGTGTATATACACACACACACATACATACATACATACATAAATATCACAACATAGGCCACAGCTTCACCCCCTGTCAACTGTGCCTTCTATATATATATATATATATATATATATATATATAGAAGGCACAGTTGACAGGGGATGAAGTTGTGGCCTATGTTACGATGTTGATATATCTATAAGACACATCGGACAGGGGGTGTATTGTTCATATGCCTTACATACTCGGTACATTATCCGTACTGACTCCCCTATTGCTCGGGGGACTGCGCTCATGCCCGCATGTACGGATAGACAGACAGACGGTCTAGCTCAGTAGTGTCACGCCCCGAACCATGGCCTGGACGAAACACCGCACTCGGTGCCTTACTAGATGTGACCGAGCGAACCACATGGCTTGCTGAATCATCATGAGGCATAACATGAGCGGAATATAACGTGAATGCATGATGAACCTTTATAAAACGTAGTAAGTCATAATACTTAATAAAAATACTTGTTTAAACATGAGTGCGGAAATAACATGAATGAGCCAAAATGGCTATATGACTCCGAATGTCTAACATAACATAACTGACCTGTCTAGTCTATGAAACCTCTATCATGAGTCTGACTAGAAAACATACTTACTGGGACAAGGCCCCCAGCATACCTTAGATGCATAACTAATTGTAAAAACAAGAGTTGACTAAACTCCGAATGAGATGGGGCTCACCAATAAGCTGATACGAGTGCTGTCCTACTGAGCAGATGTGTCGTCCTGTAAATCATTACCTACATCGTGAAATGCAGGACCCCGGGCAATAAAAGGGGACGTCAGCACATTGAATGTACTGGTATGTAAAGCAACTGAATGGAATAAATATGGCACATGAAATAACATGCTAAGAGTTGAATCTGAAACTGAAACCTGGTCATGAATATGAATACATATAGATATAACATGAGTAAAAACATTTTAAGTAGGGAGAGCATTTCATAAACCGACAACATGATATCACCACGTGGGTACGTGGAGTCTGGTACCTTGCCGGACCAGTAGAGCCCCCATACCTTGCCAGGGTATAAGGTGATAACGTGCCTGATGGATCCATTCAGTGTAAATTAAGGAATCGTCCTAACTGGGCGGAGCGATCTTTGTCCTACGGTGGCTACGTAGTTTCAGGCTATATGATCCTTCTCGGTAACTTGTGCAACTCCCAAAAACATGAACATGATATAGTTGGCTAAGAAGCCCATGATTTTCATGAAATAACTTGTAAATAACTTGTAATCATGATTTCACGAAATAACTTGTAACATGGTTTCATGAAATAACTTGTTGGCATGTTCTGACATGATATAACATAAACATGATTTAATATCAAATAGCTTGTAAAACATGGGTTTGAACAATATAGTTACATGATATACTTGCATGAAAACGTGTAAAGCATGTAGAGTGTTTTCTTGAAAATACCATGATAATTTATAACTTGCATGTAGGAACCCATGGAATACAAAGTATGGGTTTTTCATGGATTACGGACTGATTCTCAATAATCATATGGAGTTATTAAGAACACAATGATAGACTAATAGCAATTCATACATAATATAATCATGGACATGGACCTAGGGTTATCATGAGCATGGTATAGAAGAAACCCTAGTTTTCGTAAGGATTCATACTCTATGGATTAAGAGGTGTGGCGAAGAACAATGATGTTCCCATACGTAGATAGCAACCCTACATACCTGGTAATGCTTCAAAACTTGAATTAAAGACTTGAACTTTGAAGAAGATTTCCAAAATCTTGAATCTTGAACCTTGAGATGGGTTTCTTGAAAACCCTAGGTTAGGAATGATGATTTCTTGTTTAGATTACAAGGATATATATTAAAATTGATTTGGAATGATTAGAATAGGCTTACCTTGGTGTGTCTTGAAGGTTGGGAGAGAAGAGCTTTGTCCTTAGAGCTTGAGAGACTTCTTTAGGGTTCGTTACCTCAGAAAAATTGGTTTAAAACGAAGTGAGAATGAATATAACGAAGTTTGGCTCTTAAAACGTCGGGGTCGGTGCGCGGTCACGCATCTGGAGGTCCACTTCACGCAGGTGATCACACAGCGAAGGCAGTAGCACTGCATCTGGTGCGCGATCGCGCACCTAAAGGGCACTTCGCGCAGACTGCGCAGCGTCCAGTAAAACGGTCATAAATTATAGTAAACAACTCTGTTTGAGCTCCATAATATATGGTGGGAAAGGTATTTCAAAGGCCCACAACTTTCATGTTTTTAGTTTTCTCAAATTCCTAACGAAAACACCCGAAAACTGGTCACAAGTACAGACAGTCTCAGACTTGGACGAATTTAGAAGGCCTTAAGAACTTCACTTTTTGGTTTAACTTCAAAACGACTGTTTATCACCTGAGTTCATCCCGAATGGATTCGTATAGCTAAAATATCACCTTTATACTAGATTCATACATTCACACCTATCTCGGATTTACGGGATGTTACAAGTAGGACCTCCCTCCAGCTACAGTCAGCGCGCTCCACTTGATCCGGAGTTGCAGTTTATTTTTGGTATGCCATTTTGTGAAATTTATGCATGTATGGGTTCGGCGGGGTCCTGTCCCATCCTTTCTACAGTTGATGCTCCAGTAGAGGCCTATAGACTGTTAAGTACAGTTAGACTTGATGTAGCCTTGTCGGCTTCTGCTCTTTTGTTGTACAGTATGTAGCAGCCGTGTTGGCTTGCACTGTTATTTTCTGTATATATATATATATATATATATATGAATGATTGATAGTCCTTAAAGTTATCCGATATGAGTTAGCATGGTTCAGCTATGAGTCTTATGGGCCACCCTCTTATCCAGTAAGGTGCAGGTACGAGAGTAGGGGTGTTTGGTCAGTAGTGGCCAGGCACTCGTCACGACTCAGCGGATGGGTGGTCAGTAGTGGCCAGGCACTCGTCACGACTCAGCGGATGGGTCGTGACACCAACTAGCTACTAAATGTTATATAAGTACGCAGAAATTAATACATGAATAAGGTGTTTCTTTACTAACTACCAAACGTGGTATAAGTTAATACAGAAATTAATACATGAATAACTTGCCTCTTATCCAACTATCAAACGACCTCTTAATGTTTTGACAATTTCTCCTCCCTTTTATTTTTTTTAAACAAAAAAGGGAAAGGGCCAAATATATCCCTTAACTATTTAAAATGGGTCAACTTTATACTCTGTTATGTTTATGGGTCACGAGGGTCTATCAAAAACAACCTTTCTACCTCCCAAGTTAAGATAAGATATGCATACACTCTACTCTCCCGCAGACCCACTTATGAAATTATATTTGGTATGTTGTTGTCATTGTTGTTGTTGTTACATTGATGGCTCAAAAATATCCTTACCGTTACCTTTTTTGCTAAAAATTGCCCCTCTAACTATCCAATAGCTCAAAAATACTCTTTCTAGCTATCAATGGTTACTCCACAACAAGGGAAAATGAGCCAATTTTGCCCTGGAACATATGAAAAATTCAATTATGATAATATTTTTTTTTATTTCTGTTTTTTAATCTCACTTAGACCATATAAAGAAAGGACACTCATAATTTTTTCAATTCCCCATTTTCTCTGGTAATTTTTACCTTTCATATTTATTTTCAACCTTACATTATATATAAGATCAACAGATATATTTGCAAGCCAACGTAACATTAAAATAGAAAATTAAAATATGAGTGAGTGAGGTTACTTAACATGCGCGCGCTTATCTAGCCTCCATGAGGGACTAGAACTTAAATATACAGAAAATTAAATATACAAATAATTGTGACTAGACAAAAGTCCAAATTTGATATATCAACAACGGAAAAGGGGCTTAAAATACCCTCGAACTATTAGATTTGGTGCAAAAATGTCTCTCATCCACCTTTAGGGCCTAAAATACCCTTGACGCTAACCTTTGGGGCCTAAAATATCCTAATTTTTAATGGACCCATTTCATTTATTACGTGACACCCTTTGATTGGTTAGTCATATAATTAACTAAATCTAATTAATTCCCAACCCATTTAACCGGATCCACCAACTAAACCTTGACTTGCACCAAATAAATCCCTAACAAACTTCTAGCCACTTCATAGCGACACAATTGTAATAATGGTGGTTTTTTACTCTCTCAGTCCCAATTTAAGTGTGTTATTTTTCTTTTTAGTCTGTCCCAAATAAAATGTTCTAGTAAGTTGACAATTTAAACATTCTACGTGACAAGTATACATGTTCGATTTAGGACCACAATATTCAAAAGTCTAGTCAAATAAAACGCTTAAATTGGGATGGAGGGATTAATTTTTAGTTTTCTTTTTGGCAGTGAAAAGGATTTTAGGGGTGCCCTGGTAAGTCTTTGGACTGTATAATTTGGTAGTGTTGCTTTCTTAAAATTAGAAAATTCATAATTATGATGAAATGTAAATAATCTATGAAGAAGAAGATCAAATGGGTGTTGCAAGGAATTTCTTATATCTGGTGACCATGGAACAAGATGGCTGTTACAAGGAATTTTAAATCTGATTTTTCCTTTTCGTGAAATTTGTGCACTTGAAGTTGAATTAAATTGAGGGAATATTGATTCTACTGAACAACAGAGTTGCATATACTTATAAATCTAAGGTGCTTGATGATATGCAAAAATATCATTAAGAATTATTTTGGTAGGTACGTGAAACTTTTGAGCTCGCTGCATTTAAAATTGTCACCACAGAAGATATACAGTAGGCAAACTTCAAGAAGAACAGATTTTCACTGTTTAAGTTGATGAAATTCGTCTCTAACGATGATTTCACGATCTATTACACTATTATAATTATAACAACTATAAAATAAATCATATCTTGTGTTTCGATTAGAAAATTACTACACCTATACTTTATTTGGTAATAGTGATGTTTTAGACTACTGCTTTCTCGTGGAAAATTGCTTATTCTTTTCTATGTCGCTAGGCGCTAAATTCGAATATATATGCACATCTTCATGTTTAGATAGCTCCTACAGAAGTTGTGAGCGTCATTTTGTGGAAAAGGTCACTGTGAAACTAAGATGTGGTACGCGAGGTTCCATCATTAGTTGATGTTCTCTGATAAATTTAATTTATGAGAATTAATATTGAAATGGCCTTGAGGATGTTATATGCTAGCTACTTTTGCATCTAGAATTTACGTTCTCTAAAACGATAACCTTCTCTTACATACATAGTTTTCATATGAAATTACCCTGAGGACAGATTTTTTTCATATTGATGACCTGATCTGTTTAGTTCTTCTGATTTTATATATATAAACTATATAGTAATAAGTTAAAAACTGGAGGTTTTTCAGTATTTTGTCTGAGTCTCAATTTTTTGCACCATGGAGACCATAACTTTAGCAGATAAAAAGATAGGCGTGAAAACAAGTGTCCTAGAGGAGAAGAAGACAACTTGTATTCTGCTTTGCTGCTTCGATGATGATTTGAAGGAAGGTTTCTACTATGAATCAACCAGGTTGGTATTTTAATTTTTTCATATTTCATATTTTCTATTGATTGAAATCTTTTTTCCGATGTTAGACAGTGATGTTAATGCTGGAGTCAGGTTGTTCCGACTTGGTTTCACATCTAAAATTCTGTTTAAAAAAAAAAAGGACAGGAAAGGGCTTTAAGTTTCCGCGACATGAGTCTTTGTACATTCACTAAGTTTTCTAGGTGTTTCATGAGTATGTAGTGACATGTTCTACTCAATCATAAGCTGGGAGAGAAAGCTACTTCACTCAAATAAAGTAAATCGTCAGAAACGACTGATGACCATTAATTATGCTTCTAAGTTTTGATTATGTAAAAGTGACCCAGATTATATAAATTAGTGGTCATTTGATAATTGGTTAAGGAGGATGACTTTACCGAACAATAGCTAGATTATACCAATCCAAGTTAACAGCGTTAGTGTATAAAAGTGATTATTTTGCAAATAATCCATACCCAATAGTCCAGAAAATAAACATACTGATTACTTTTGTGAAATAATTCATAGAAACAATCTGGTTTTGGTGGATAGCGCGGCCTCCAGTCAGGATTGGTACAAACAGTTTCTTCTGAGATATCCGTGACACTTTAGATCTTGGGCTAGCCTGAAGCTTTGTCCGGAAAATCCTTGAGTTTGTCAGTGTATGTGTTTGTATTATTATGGAACTAGTTCATTTCTCTGCGCTTCACGCCGTCATAAAAGTAGAGACATTGTGTTGGGAGATTTGGAGTACTCTGAGGGGCGTCACGATTTTGGGTATTGTAGGAGTATAAAAGTAGAGGGGGTTAAGGGAGCTGTTCGTAGGATGCGTAGAGGAAGAGCGACCGGGCCTGACGAGATTCCTGGGGAGTTTTGGAAGAGTGCAGGCAGGGAAGGTTTGGAGTGGCTGACTGAGTTGTTTAATGTCATTTTTAAGACGACGAAGATGCTCGAGGAATGGAGCTGGAGTACGATAGTTCCTTTGTATGAGAACAAGGGCGAAATTCAAAGTTGCAACAACTATAGAGGTATCAAGCTGCTAAGTCACACTATGAAAGTGTGGGACAGGGTGGTGGAGATGAGGGGGAGGAGAGGCGTGTCCGTTTCAGAGAACCAGTTCGGATTCATGTCGGGGCGCTCGACTACAGAAGCCATTCATCTTGTGAGGAGACTGGTGGAGCAGTATAGGGAGAGGAAGAGAGACTTACACATGGTTTTCATCGACCTAGAAAAGACTTACGATAAAGTGTCAAGAGAGGTTTTATGGAGATGCTTGGAGGTTAGAGGTGTACCTGTGGCGTTCATTAGGATGATCAAGGACATGTATGAGGGAGCCAAGACCAGGGTTAGAACAGTGGGAGGAGACTCGGAACACTTCTCAGTAGAGATGGGGTTGCATCAGGGATCAGCTCTTAGCCCTTTTTTATTTGCCTTGGTGATGGATGATTTGACGCGGCAAATTTAAGGTAAGGTGCCATGGTGCATGTTATTTGAGGATGACATAGTCCTGATTGATGAGACCCGCAACGGAGTGAATGCTAAGCTGGAGGTTTGGAGACAAACTCTGGAGTCTAAAGGGTTCAAGTTGAGTAGGACCAAGACAGAGTACATGGAGTGCAAGTTTAGTGACGAGACACATGAGGCTGGCGTGGAAGTGAGGCTGGATACCCGGGCCATCCAAAAGAAAGGAAGTTTTAAGTATCTTGGGTCTATTGTACAAGGAGATGGGGATATTGACGATGATGTCACGCATCGTATTGGTGCAGGGTGGACGAAATGGAGGCTTGCTTCAGGAGTGCTGTGTGATAAGAAGGTGCCACCAAAGCTTAAAGGAAAGTTCTACAAAGTGGTAGTGAGACCGACTTTGTTGTACAGGGCGGAGTGCTGGGCAGTCAAGAACTCGCACGTCCAGAGAATGAAAGTTGCGGAAATGAGAATGTTGCGATGGATGTGTGGGCACACCAGGCGAGATAGGATTAGGAATGAAGATATCCGAGATAAGGTGGGAGTGGCTGTTGACACCCAATTTTGTCCATCCCTTATTCCAATTTATTTCCTCGGGCTTCTAAATTTATTGACGAGCTAAACACTTTATTTTCACTATTATTAATTTTCACTATTTTTCTATCAACATTACTTTATCACAAATTTCAAAATGGTTCGTCGTCATTTTATTTTCGGACTTATGCTCGCTAAATTAATTATACTTTATCAAGTCTTTTATTTTCTACATATTAATTGCACATAGTATATATTGTACTAGTTATTGAATTAGAAGCCCAAGGATAATTAAATAAAGAATGAAGGATCAACAATTTTCAGCCAATTAAAAGCCCAATTCGACACCAGCCCATTATCCCACTACCCGCCTAAAATTGCCCGATCCAGCCCACTCTTAAAACTACCCGACCGGCCCGTTCATTTTGTATCAGTTGAAATAAAAACCTAAAACCCTTCACGCCGCTCCCTCTTTCTCTTCTCTCTCTTTCTACCAGCCGCACACCCTCTGCTCTCTCTCCTGCCTCTTCCTCTCTCCTCCATTTCCAGAAAAAACCCCAAATCCCCTTTCACCATTATGAGATTTTGCTACCCTCATTTTCGGATTAAATTTAATTCACACACACAGCCAGACCTTGTCATCTTCTCCTCTTTCCCTTCCACTTTCAGACAACTACTATGCTCTCTTTCAACATCACAGACTTTGACACCCCATTTCCGTGCAAATGCTCCCCTCTCGCCTCTTCAACGGTTTGGTCAACATATATGGCCAAAAACATTTCTGTAATTTCTGAAAAGGAAGCAGCTTTTAGGGATTCGAATTTGAATTCAAACGGCTCCTTGAACTTTATTTGGAGCCAAGAATATCGAATTCAAACAAAAAACCCTAGTCATATTTTACTATAAAATGGCCTTAAGTCCATAGCCGAAAGGAGGAGTTCTTTCAACAGCCATAGCCTCACTCTAAAAAGAAAAGAACAACCAACATATTACTCTACTTTCATTTTTCAGTTTGAAACTTTAGTTATTTTAATCGGGTTGGGGTTCGTTCGTGGTCGAGCATAAATCCGAGACCTCGACGTCCTAGTTCACTGCACACAAAAAAGGTAAAACTCGATACACTTATTGCTTTTGGTCTTTAGTTTCTGCTTTAGTTAAAATTCTAGCTTATTTTTGCTATTTTTTGCAATAGTTATGTAGTTTCTTTGTTGTCCTGTTATTTGTTTGATGTTTGGGAGCTGTTAGGATAGGATATTAATTGCTAAATGAATTTGAAAGATGTCTACTGTAGTTCGGATGCTTAAGACTGAATTTCCAGGACTTAGAACCTATTTAAAGCCTAATATACATAGGATATACAGTGGGTTATCAAGGTAAGAAGAAGGTATACATGCGATATACATCTGATATACACATCGTGGTGTGTATATCTTAGGTATATTGTGTGTATGATTAAAACAGGTAGTAACACATAAGGCCTACATGTTAAACGAGTAAAGGAATGGGCTTAGCTTCAACTCAACCTCGCGGCTGCAAATCTTTAGCAAGTGGCTCTAAAAATCTAGCTCTAATTCGTTGAGGAGTCAACATACCACTGTGTTGTTGTTCATTAAAGTCATTCGGATCTGTTTCAGTTAAGATTTGCAGAATTGAGATTACGAGTGCGATTTCGAACTTAGAATAGACAATAGTCTCCTTTCACGTACTTTGATCAAGTTTGGTTTGTTTGCTTGCTGCATGTTTTCCAGAGTTCGTTCTATATCTGTTTTAACTACATGAACTTAGCTTTGTGTTACTTTTTTTAGTTTGGTTTGCTACTGGTTTTATTCTTTGTTCAGTTATAGAGTGAGCTTTGTGTTCTATATCTATTTTAACCACTTAATAGCTTTCTTCTTCGTAAACTGTAAATCTTTGTTTAACCCCTGTGTTGGGATTGTTTACTTTAAGGTTGGAATTCTGATTTTTATTTGAGATATTAACTTTGGACTAGGTTTTTTTTAGGTTTTAGAAGTGCGGAAATTTTTACTAATTTTCCTTGATCAAAAGTGCTGAAAGTTAATGGAAATCAGTAGCATTCTCTCTTTCAAAGTTTTTCTTTTCTAAGTCTAAAAAGTTGTAAAGTATGCCCTCTCTGTCCTGCCCCCTGTCGTTGTGGCGTTTTGGAAACTTGGCTTAGTAAAAATGTGGCGATAGTTGCTGTTTGGCAGCAGCAGGCGTCAATGTCCCTTTTTTTTATCTGAAAATTGTATGATCAGCGTCGTGGTAATTTGGAATTAAAGGACAAACTTAGGCTGACCATCCAGCCTTTTCCAATCTCACAGTAGGCTGGTCAAGATATAATTCCCACTTATCATGTTATTATAGATACAAGTGTGTTGTTCTTGACTGTCCTCGTTTTAGTGTGAACAAGAGCATCTTCAACTCTTTCGGTATTCTCAGTAGGAATTAATATCAACCAACTACTAAAGTACCATCTTGTCTTGACTTTATCATAATGTCTATTCTGTCCATGTGTATGTTTTGGCTCATAAATTGTGGTGTGTGTTCACTTGATCTCTTTCATTAGGGGAATTGGTCGTAACAATTCAAATCTTATTTATGAATGACATATTAATCATTTTTCTTTCATTTTATGCATGACCTTCGCATACGAGTTCGAGGACTCGTCATCTCCCGCATTCGGTGTTGGGCAAAGCCCAACGAAATCTCCTCGAGTCATTCCCATCAGCCCAATTTGCGACAATATATGACAAAAGATCTACTGGGCCGAAGCCCAATGGCAGCCCGATCACAGCAGTCCTAAAATGGGCTGAGCCCATTTAATTTATTTGATTCCTCTATTTTATTTTGTGCATTTAATTTGAATTGTGCAACTAGTACTTTACCTTGTTTGTTTTTGTCTTAGCTAGAATGAACCCTAGAGAAATTAGTGGGTTAGTCTAGTATGATGGGTAGTTAATTTATAAGAGAGCTAACAATTGTTCCCATAGGTTTCGTTCCCTTTTTTATGTTAAAATTATTTATAGCATCTGTAATATTTTAGCATGACTACATATTTTGGCTAAACGAAATGATTTCCAAGAAAGATGCCAAAGGCTAAATAACAACAACGCCCTTTTCAAAGAAATCATGTTGATTTCAGAACATCTTAAATGACGAAGGTTTGGATCATATTCTTAGATATCAAAATCCTTTTCGATTTCCGACGATTTCGTCATAAAACCTTGACATTTTACTCATATCAATCTTATAACGATTCTTTACTTTGTTAGTGGATATAACTTATTTTTTCACAAATATTTATAAAACGTTGCACCATTATTTATAACTAAAGTCCTTTATACAAATTATTATTTTTTACAAGTCCTATTTTAAATAGCATTACTATATGTCTATCTATAACTTTAATAATTCTTACAAGTTATTTTCTTAAATGTTGTAAAAGGTTGCATCCACATTTTTAGCCTTAATTAATCAATTCTAAGTCCGGTCGTTTAACCATTGTTAATGGATCTTAGAGGATGCCTAATACCTTCCCTCTAGATTAGTTGAACCCTTACCTAGAATCTTAAGTTTCGTAGACCTTAAACGGAGTTAACTTTAAAAATAACTTTAATGAACTTTAGGTGTCTAAATTCACCGTAAATAATTAGGTGGCGGACTCCCTAACTCTTATTAACCTCAGAATTACCGGGATGTTGTAAACTATTTTGACTCTGGTTAAAATAGGTATAACAGTGGCATCAATGGAGGACAAGATGCGGGAAACGCGACTGAGATGGTTTGGGCATGTGAGGAGGAGAGACACAGATGCACCAGTGCGGAGGTGTGAAAGGTTGGCTATGGACGGTTTCAGAAGAGGTAGAGGTAGGCCGAAGAAGTATTGGGGAGAGGTGCTTAGACAGGACATGGTGCAGTTCCAGCTTACCGAGGACATGACCTTAGATAGGAGGCTATGGAGGATTCAGATTAGGGTAGAAGGCTAGTAGGTAGTCCCACGTATCCCGTCATACTAGTAGTCACGGTTTTGATCTTTATTTTCTTGTCCTTTGATTCGTGCAAATATATGTTGGTCCGTACCACAATTATCGTATTTATCTGTGGTAGGTACTTTTTCTGTTTTCTCATACTGCTTTATCATGGCTTTTTCGCTTTCGTTAGTTTCATTTTCGTATTGCTTTGAACTGTTGCTGCTTATCTGACCTTTTCTCATCATGTCTTCTCTTGAGCCAAGGATCTTCCGGAAACAACCTCTCTATCTTCCGAGATGGAGGTAAGGTCCGCGTACATTTTACCCTCCCCATACCCCACACTATGGGATTTCACTGGGTATGTTGTTGTTATTGTTGCTTCACGCCGTCATAAAAAGAAAATCAATGAATTTATTAAATGATCATTTTATAAATTAGTCGATATAGAGATAGAAGAAACATGACAAATGCTTGAACTAATTTTCATATATAAAAATCATGTCTTAAACTCTACGCTAATCAAATCTCTTTTTTAAGTAAACTTAAAAGTAGTGTAACATAATATATAGAGAATACTTCTGAAAAAGCTTTTAAAATTATAGTAAAATACAACAAAATAGACAATTCTCAAGTTGTTCTTCACTCATCAAAATTTTCTGCAAACATAACCAAAAACATCAACAGTGAAACAAAGGAAATTACAAATTCTTGCCCTTTGCTTAAATTGAATAGGTGAGCTGAGGGTCTATCTGAAACAACCTCTCCACCATCCAATCGAACTGAGAAAAGAGTTAATTAATATAGAACACGTGGAAAAAAATGTTGTACATTAATTTTCGGCTAAACACTATCAAGGTGAAATAGGAAGCTTTTAGCCTATCCTTGTGCTATTTTAAAGAAAAAACCCAATTAAACCAGAGCCATATTTTTCCAATCATGAATCTCAAAAACAATTTCCTTCTCTGGATATTTTTTTTCTACCATTTACTCTCACAAGTCATATCTCTCTTCCTTATGAATTTTAAGAGTAAATTCAGGAACAACGATTGCGCTTACACATCCTCGAGGACCGGTGATGATTCCAGAAACAAAAACTATTGAACAAATCAGTAGCAACCGTCGACACAACACCATTTCTGCTTGATTCAAGCGTTAGTTCAATGTGCACCATGGAATGTGTCTTTAGAGCTGATATTCACTTTAAGTTGCACTCAAATAGATTGTAAAATCTCTCAACTGCTCTGTAGAATTTAGAGTGAATTAAAGAGTGAAGATGAATAGCCAAAAGATGAAGATTTTCAAGTGCTGGACTCTTTTCAGTGCTGAAATTTCTTAAATGTTGAAATTTTTAAGTGCTGGGCTTCACCTAATCACTCTGAATCCGCTGATAAGAAAGAGATAAAGGAAAAGATTTTCTTTAGATAAAGTGGATGCTCGTTCCTAGCCTCTTTGGCAGTAGCTAATCTGAATTTGCTGAAACTCTGTGGAAGGAATAACATTTATAATGAGTTAAAAATGAACAACAACACCTTTTCAAAGAATGGATGCATCCCATGAAAATAGATGACACCTTTTCACATTTAAAGAAAGATTCTTTGTACCAACATAACAAGCCACTTCATTATTATGGGTATTCAACAATATTCAACTGCCGTTGTTTTGACTAGGAAGCATTGTCTCACGTCATCCCACACTTTACTAATTCTTATGTCATCCATGAGAATTAAGTACCTCTTGCCCTTTAAACATTTCTGCAACATGTCTGCTAGCTCCGCCTCATATTTCATCCATTTTGATAGTAGAACGTAGAAGGCTTAGCAAGATTTCCTTTACATTGTGCTGTTGAAATACACAAGCCCAGGAACGAAAATCAAAATGAGAATGAATGTGTGCATCATTATTAACTTATTTTGCTAAGGTTGTCTTAACTCTTACCTATGGCTCCCATCCCGACAATCGAGATGACTTTGGGTTCGCCAGACTAGCCTCTAGTTAGATCTTCTAACAACCTTTCCCTTTGTGCATCACGTCCAACCATATCGTTCTTAACATTCAGAACATCTTTGCTGAACTTGAAGAATCTTTAACCAAAAATCCCGTTGATGCTTGTTTACCTTTATCTTGAATCTTTCCAGACACGATCAATGTCCTCTGCTACTTGTTGCAGGCTGCGACGAAACCTCCAATGTGCCTTTTTTGTCTGGCTTTTAGTTGTTGCCATTACAGTTTCTGTTAATCTCAGTTGAATTGTGTATTCTACAGCATTTGCAACTAATTTTACCTGTACTTCCAAATCTGTCATTTCCCCAGAAACATTACTTTTCTCAAAGCTCAATAGGTCAATGGTATTACAGATAACGTGATACACAGATTTGCAAAAAAGGCAGGCATAAACTAAATAAGACAAGTAATATATTAGTCCTCGCTATTCACCAGTTCTTAATAGCATTTGTGCTTTGATCTAGTAATTTATTAGTCTTCGCTTTGAAACTTAAATTGGTACCCTTGTTTATTCATTGAGTTTATTTCATGTTCAGGTCAGTTATGTTACTACACATGATTTTACACTTCGGCAGTATAATCTTTTAATCTATTACTCTTTGAATTTGATTAAGATTAGGGAATACTCCTATTTAACAGCGCCTAGGAGGTAGACCTACCGGTTACTATAAAAAAACTATGTGTGAAAATCTCTTCAAACTTTTCACGCCCCGAACCATGACCTGAGCGTAACACGACACTTGGTGTCTGACTGCATGTGACCGAGCAAACCACATGACTTGCTGAATTAACATGGGACATATACATGAGCGGAATATAACATGAAACATGATGAGCCTTAACAAAAGATGAGAAGTCATAATATATTTAATAAAATACTTGTATAAAAAAAATGAATGCGGAAATATCATGAACTAAGCCAAGATGGCTACACAACTCTAAGTAATGACATAACTGACTGACTAGTCTATGAAACCTCTATCATGAATCTGAACTGTAAAACATACTTGCTGGGACAAGGCTCCCAACATACTTTAACTTGCTAAACATGACATGAAAATAAATAAGGATAACACCCCGAATAAGATGGGGGCTCACCAACAAGCTGATACGAGCAAATCCTACTGAGCAGATGCAGCATCCTATAAATCCTACCTTCATCGTGAAATGCAAGCCCCCGGGCAGTAGAAAAGGGATGTCAACACATTGAATGTACTGGTATGTAAAACAACTGAATGAAATAAGCATGGTACGTGAAATAACATGATAAGAGCTGAAACTGAAACTTAAATCTGGTCATGAGTATGAACATGAATACATATATATATATAATATATATATATATAACATGAGTAAAAGTATCTGTGGGAGAGCATTAGTATAACTGACATGTAATCACCACGTTAACACGTGGCGTCTGATCTCTGCCCAATCAGCTAAGCCATCTTGTACCTTGCTGGGGTACAAGACATGAACATGACATGAATGGATCCATATCCCTCAATGGGGAATATATGAAGGAATCGTTCTACTGGGCAGAGCGATCCTTATCCTACGTTGGCATACATAGTTTCAGGTATAAAACTTTCTCGGTAATCTGCGCAACTCCCAAAAACATGAACATGATATAGTTGGCTGAGAAGCCCATGAATTTCGTAAAAATATGACTTGTAGTATAACATGGACATCTTGTTTCATAATCATGGATAAAGATTATATAAACGTGTAGACATGTAGGATATTCATGAAAGTAAGCATAATATTAAATGACTTGCATGTAGGAACCCATGGAATGCAATGTATGGGTTTTCATGGATTATGGACAGATTCCCAATAGCCAAATGGAAGATTAGGAATACAACAACTGATATATACATTTCAAACATGGTAATCATGGTGCATGGACTTGGGGTTATCATGAATTTGGCTAAAAACCCTAGTTTAGTGAACTCTTGCATAATCATGGAAGAACGTGGTGTGGGGGAGAACAAAGACGTTCCCACACGTAGATAGAACCCTACATAACTGGTAATGCTCCAAAACTTGTATCAATAATCTGAACTTGAAGGAGAATCCCTAAAGCTTTAGTCTTGAACCCTTTAAATGGGTTTTCTTGAAAATCCTAGGTTAGGAATGATGAACTCTCATTATATCACATGACTACATGTTAGAATTGACTTGAAATGATTGGAATAGGCTTAGCTTGATGTTTTGGATGGGAGAAGAAAACCTTTATTCTAGGGCTTGGAGACTGTGAAAAGTGGGAAAAGAACTGAACATGACATATTTATACTTAACTGAGTCAGGAAATTATATGGTCAACTTATACAGTCCGTATAAAGTTATACGGTCCGTATAAACTGACCGTATTTAACAATAAATAAAATTCCAGAATCTGGGACTTCCCAAACGAGTTTCACGGACTGAAAATATGGTCTGTATAACATTATACGGTCCGTATCGAAGCATTTCAAAAACTTGGTAGAAACTGGGATTTTTCCACCTACTAAACACGGCCTGAAAGTACGGATCGTATAATAATATACGGTCCGTATAGATGGTCGTGAAAATGGGATTTTGCTGAACGGCAGCAACTTAAATTCCAACACTTCCCGTCTGATATTCTAAGTCCCAAATCATGAATCATAGCCTAGTTTAAAGGTATGAGGTGTTACAAAACTATCTATCCCATGTCATTTCATTTGATATAATTTTCCTTCACCCACAAAATTTTCGATACTTCTGTACTGCTCGAATGCAAATGGATGCCGTGATTCTACAATTATTGGATACGAAGTTCGCTTTGTTCGACTGAATCAATCAATCAACTATACATGAGCAACATTATAATATGCACAGTAAATTACCTTTTAAAGTCTCTTTTTCATGTTTGAGGCTCTCAGCTGATAAATCACCTACAGATAATTCATTAGTGCATGGTGCCAAATTATACTTTGATAAGCCACTACAAGTGTTGTTTTGCTATAAGTTTAATCAAATGACAAAAGTAATTAAGGGCAACTAACCTTTCAATGTCTGATCATTAGCAATACAGCTGCAAAATCACTGCAAGACATATTTGAGAAAGGACAGAAATAAAATTTCAGTGGCTGAAATGAAATTTGCAGAAATTATCTTGAGAAAACAACCTGAATAGTCCCTTAATTTTAATGGTAGGCTCATTTAGGTCCTCTATTTTATAACGCTGGACATAAATGGTCCTTTATCCTTGCAACAAGGGCACACTTTTGGTCCTGTTCAAAGAGAAAACACTTTTAACTAAAAGGAAAGATACTAAATATAACGATATTACGGTAAACTATAAATAGCTAAGACGTTCTATGTTAGTAGGAAATGGAGATGTATTTAGTAACTTGGGCATCTTACATAGAGAGACAGGCAGCCGTGGGAATTTTTCCTCATCCCCTAATCCCATATCAGATAGGACACGTTTTCTCTGTTCCTTCTTCCTCAATGCCAAAGATCAGTGATTCGATATTGTTACAGACATCATTTACATGTCCTTTTCCTTATCTCCTTCATGATAATATATAGTGCTCTTCACTACTAAAAAATGAGGCTATAATGCAGATTTTATCAAGGCACCCAAAAAGTCCGCACAAACATTATAGGCCTGTATTAGGAGTTTCCCTGAGGTTGGTAAGGCGAAATGGGGCCACCCTAGCTCATTGAGTGCTTTACCTTGGTCTATCGACATCATATGCTCTACTGATATAGATTTTTTTCCAAAAGGAAACTCTTCCTGTTCAGAAGTAGGCAAATTTAAAGAAACTTTCTCCTCAAATCAACCAAATTGCAATAGAACATCTTTGATTTTCAAAATTTTTTGTAGTGAATCAATGAAGAAGTTAGGCCATACTTAATATCTCCAATGCAATTAGGAAGAATGAAAGTTAACTTCATCTGAAGGTGATCATTGTTGTTCTACGTGAACTTGACACACCAATTAACTTCATCTGAAGGTGATCATTGTTGTTCTACTGGAACTTGACACACCAAACATTATAGTTTGTAGTCATCATTTGTCACCACCAGAAACATAGGTTTTGCCCATCGGCATTCAGCTGGAAATTTGTGTTATAAAATATGATTTTCCCATCTCATTTCCACCGAATCAGCTCACTGAGAAAACACATGGTGGGAAACAGGTTCTCATTGAAACTCGGAGAAACGTCCTGATTTTGAAAACACTACCATTTAGATTTTTTCCACCGACATTCAGTGGGAATAGTTGCTAAACATTTTTCAGCGGAAAAATAGTGATTTTTTAGTAGTGTGTTCCTTCACCGGAGAATCAGAGTTAGGTCCTTCCATTGGTATGAAGAGATATCTTCATCAAATTAAACAAAACAAACAAATAAAACATATAGTTGCAAGCTGTGATTGGCTGTTGCACAGTTAAATGGACTCAAATATCAACTTGAGTCACTCATGATTTGATCAACTGGCACCCAAAAATATTCTACATCTCTTGCTATAAGCAATTAAAGCCGGCCAGAAATATCTGAGTAATGTTGTCACTCTTTCGATAGAAACAATACCTCATATGTCCCATCTAATTTAAGTTTTCCAGATAAAAGAACGAATATATTTTGTGCAAAGCAAGAATAAATATTAGCTAATTCAATAGGTAATCAAGTTGCCGACAATGAATAACTTCAGATTTCCCCCTATTGTAATTGATACTATCTTTTTGAGGCCTAGTCTTTCATATTTTTTAGTTTCAAGCGAAGCCAAATGAATATGGACCCCTTAGTTTCCAATAAATTATTTGTGACTACGACAGAACAAATTGTTCCTTCTAAAGAAACATTGCGCACATGATTCAGATATTCTCTAGGAATAGCAGTAAGTTTTTTAGAGAAAGGAAATATACTACAAAAAAAAAAAAACCTTTTAAGGACTTCATGCCACTCAATCTTCAATATTGGGAAATGTTACGTACACTCCCCCACTATAACAAATTAATTGCTGTAAATTCATATATATATATATATATATATATATATATATATATATATATATAGCTTGTTAAAATCACTTTCCCTCACAAAAAGCCCGTGAAAACCATAAGGCGCTCGACGAGGCAATTTGACTCAACCACAGTGTCAAGATTAGGGGACTTTGCATCCATGACCAAAAAACTTGACTCCCCTGTCTTCTCATTGTGCACATGTGACATTACGTAACCATCGTCTTCATCAGCTGCCGGATTGTTAGGATCTTTAGCCACAAAAAATGGCTCACCACAAAAGCAACCTCCTCCAAATTTTCGGCATGCCACTATGCAATCGCGGCGATCTGCTTCTGCTATGGATACGTCCAACTTTGTTATCCCTGATATCTTTGGCATAGGGTCCCCAAGAATGGCTGCATATACGTACCTGCACGAGTTGCGAAAATGAAAGAGTTTATAGCTTGAGCTGATATTATAATTCTTTTCTTACACATTATTAATCAAGTCATCTAAAAAATAACTAAAGGTATTGACCAGACATATAGGACCTACGTACCTACATGGCCATGCTCTAGATGGAGCCTAACCAATACATTTCTCAGTGTTATACATGTGGTTTGTTCGGTTCAATTTGTGAAAGTACTAAGCTATATATCACATAAACTATCTCAATCCTAAAATGTACCCCCATCTCCTAATCTTATTTCTAAGTATAAGCTTTAAATCTTTATGTCGATAATTACCTAACTAATTGATTAAAGTGTTAAAGTGAAATGAATTAGGAGCTCTCAATTTCAAATGCCATTAGCAAAGTTAACTTTGCAAATAAGAACATCCACGAGTGAACTTGATTTCTATGATCATTACAATTTGTACAATTATTTACATTGTTAAATTTATTTTTTCTTTAATTAGAAACACTTATAAGTTTAGTGGATTTTAGCATATGTACACTAATCATATAAAAAAATATTGTTTGTACTATTATTGTACTTTAACCGGTTGTAAGAGGTGAACTATCTTATTTTCTAAGTTGTTGATCCCACTAATTAAGAATATTTACTTATAGTTATCTTTGAAACGATGCAGATTTTATTTATACGTACTTGTTTTTCTTTCCAACATACGCAGGATTGATGATCAAGATTCCTGGTAGAAATCGGATGTCTGCTCACCATCCCTGTCTTCAAATCTATCTTCACTTTCTCAACACATGCATATATCATATCCACTCTCTCCAGTGTATGCTCCACCGACAATACATTCGGTGCTACCATCACTATCGTATTGTTTACCCCGAATTTCAGATAACAATTAAATTTGTAAGCGAGGTATAGGATATGTGGATAAATTTTAATCTATTTGGTTGGTGTGAAGTGTCAATGGATTTGTTTGTAGTTATACCTATAAGTATACGTGTTTGTGCTATATGTATGTGTACTATGATTGATGATTTATGCCAAATATATTAAGTAATATTGAAAGGACAAGCAAGCTAAGGAAGAACACCACAAAATCCAGACCAATATCTTTGAGAGAGAGCTTTTATATGTTAGATGATTACCATATTGAGATCTGAAAAAGAAGCTAACCTAAAAAGGGGAGGAATGCATGTCCTCTATTTATAGGTATGCTTCATGGGCCATAGATATAATACAAAAGTCTTTATGAATAAAAAACCCTAAAAAAGATAAGATTGATCCGTACGGTCTGACACCCGTACGGTCGTTAGCGCAAATGGCAGAATGGTTTCATGACGCGTGGAAATCTCACAACCGGTTATCCGGACCAACGGACACGCTAATTTAGGCTCGGTCTATCCGGACCAACGGACACGCTTATCTTGTCTCGTGTCAATTATATTCGGTACGACACCCCCGGTGTGGAGAAAAGATCGAACAAGCTCGTGCTCGTTTGGACTTATCCTCGGCTCTGGTCTCACCGGTCACACATTGACCCGATTTTTACCGTATACAGTTAGTCCCCACACTTACCGGATCGTAGTTTCATCGGAGTGATGGGAAGTGGAAAAGTCTCAAAACCGGTGGTCTCATAAACCCGTTCTTATCTTCAAAATGTGCGGGAACCGTTATGTCACGTCCTTCTGACTTCGGCCACGTGTCTCACCCCGAATGGCCAACATCGGAATCCGCCTTAACCCACGTCGCTTCAAGTCACGTCCCATTAATTCTCGGACACGTATCGTCTCTCGATTGGCTGACCCCTGTAACCGCTGCAGTGAATCGCCTATATAAGGGCCAAAGTTACATTTTTTACTTTCCACCTTTTCTCTTTCACTTCTCTGATCTTCAACTTCTTTGGTTAGCTTTCATCTTTGCTTGAATTTTCAACATTCTTTGCAACAAAGCCTTAGCATCTTCAACCCGAGTCTTCAATCCTTCAAATATTCATACTCATTATTTCATTCCTGCCTTGAAATCTTCATCTGCATCTTCAAACCTTCAAATCTTCATACCAACTTCTTCATAAATTCATCTTTAGCTAAAATGTCAGCCAACACCGATTCTGCTTCCCAGAACATACCCTCGATTTTTTCCCTGGGTGCCGAGCCTACTTCTAAACCCAAAGGCAAAACCTTTGTGGAACCAACTGCCATGGACATAATACCGGCCAAACCCAATTATAATCATGAGTTTTCCGTTGAGAAGTCAATAAAAATCGCGGATAGGGGTTTCGACATGACACGGTACCCTTCGTCAATTACAGAGGACCTCCTTCCTTGGGTCCGGGCCGAATGCGGATGGGATAAGCACCAGGTACAAATGTTTGCCCCCAGCCCTGACGAGTCCATCGCCGACTATAAGGAAGGGTTCCTGTACATTTACACGTACCCGTTCACACTCAAACTCGACCCCCCAATTGATTCTGTTATTCTCGAGATGTGCCGGACATACAATGTATGCTTAGCCCAAATCGGGCCGATTATCTGGAGGAGCGTGGCCTGCCTTCGTCTACTGGCTAATAATGCCAAAAAGGAATTCGCGTTGGCACACTTCATCCAACTATATAGTCCGAGAATCTTTCGAGGGGGCGTGATAAAGGTCGCCAAACGAGGCCGGAACCCGATTCTTTTCAAACTCGACAAGGATAGAGATCGAGGCTGGTTGGAACGTTATGTCCGGGTAAGGACCGCAGACATCATTCCGGCTGATTACATGCCTTTTCCGGAAAAGTTGAATAATAGACATAAGTTCCTCAATAGTCTTTCCTCCACATTTGTTCAAATTTACTCCCTTATATATATATATATATCATTTTTACTTTGTTCAATATCTCAGCCGAGGTGTGGATACCTGCCGTTGTCTGGAGCTTTACCGAGTAGGTTGAGGCAATCATCAGCCAACACCTTCATAATGAACGCATATGGACGGACCTGTCCCGTGGCCAGTGGGTTTCTCAAAATCATGGTAATCTTCCCCTTGATTCGGTACTTATCGCATCCTCCCATTTTGCTTTTTCTTTTTATAACGTTTTTTATATTCAGGCTTGCCCAAGGGTTCTGGAGCCACGATCCACACCAACGGCTGAGCCTGCCACACTGGGTTTTGACTTTGATAGGGCAGGATCACCCCGGCTTATTGTCGTAGCCAAAATGAGGCAAAGAAAACCCTCGACCAAGGGGCAAAAGCAAAAGAAAAGGTCGAGGAGTGAAGTTCGGACCCTGAGGGATGAATCCGAGCCCGATATTATTCTTCGAAGAGTTGATGCGGGTCCTTTCATCGCTCTGTTCCCGAGGAAGAAACTATTGTTCCTCCCTCGACTACAGCCGAGGAAGAAACTTCCATTCCAACCCCGAACACAGGTGGGGAAGACGATGTTCCTTTTTTGATTCCTCTAAGGTCCATTGAATTTATCGAAATTTCAGGTGATGCCTCACCCGAAGCGGCACCTTTGGTGAAAAGACCTAGAAGATCTGGCCCGACTTCGACACCGAGGCTGATCAAAGGGCTGAATCATTCCCGGACAATGAGGTTATAATGGCTTCCGGTCCATTGTCACCGACTAAGCTACCACATACGAGGTACCTGCAACTACCAGGCCTGCTGGAGCAGTTTCGGTCTCTTCTGCTCCTGCTTCGAAGTCCGATAACCTCGATGACATGTTCTCAGATATCCCTCCTGCAACTAGGGAAGCTGCTGGTTTAGACCATATTCCCATTCCTCGGGCCACGAGGGCGGTTAGCCGGTCCACTGAAACAGGTGCGAGGTCCAACCTTGTAGGTATTTTTCCAGCCCCAAATGTATAACCGAGGAGGACGAGGTCGGTCGTGATCACCGTCCCCGAGGACTGTAGTTTTTTATCCCGTCTCGTGAGGGTTACAAATTAGCTAAGGCCTCTCATTTCAGCTTCGGATAAGGAAAAAATGGTCGGGCTTCCTTGGCAGTTCCTTATAAACGAGGGCATGCATGCAGGCAACC
Organism: Lycium barbarum; assembly: GCF_019175385.1. Lineage (NCBI taxonomy): Eukaryota > Viridiplantae > Streptophyta > Magnoliopsida > Solanales > Solanaceae > Lycium > Lycium barbarum. The sequence continues at coordinate 18,263,142 of NC_083340.1, read as the reverse complement.
GGGTAAGCTTCATGCTCGCTTTTTCATAATATAAATGTGTGATTCTCTACTGTTGTTAATCAATTTCCTAACTTGGTTTTCTTCTTCTTATGCATAGTGTTGTGCTAGTTAACGAAGGCTTTATCCGGGCCCAACACGAGGCTGATGACTTAAAGGCCTAGCTGGCTGCTCAGGGCCGGGAGACGGAGAAGTTCAAACTCCTTCTGCGGGAGAAAGAATACCAGCTCAGCCAGGCAGTCCCACCTCCGAACCATCAAACCGAGCTTGAGGCAGCTAAGGCTGATAACTTCCGTTTAAAGGCTGAACTTGATGATGCAGTTGAAAAGAACCGGCTCATGGAACAGGATAACATGAACCTTGGCCGGGATAATACCAATTTTGCTATGAGGCTCGGCGAATTTGAGGCTACTATCGCCCAACTTCGAGGTGAGCTTAACTCAGTCAAGGCGAAAAAAAATTCATCAGCTTGAAAACGAGAGAGCCGCCGAGAGAGATAAGCTGAGGATATTTGAGCATAAAGCCGAGACTCGAGCTCGGATCAGTGATGAGCTCAATAGCAAGCTCGAGGAGGCTATTACGGCCAATGATCTACTTTATACCGAGTTCGAATCGATCAATCAAGTTCGAATCGCCCTTCTTGAAATGAAGTCCGAGCTAGAAGCTAAATTGAAAAAAGCCGAGGCCGATCTTGAAATGAAGTCCGAGCTAGAGGCTAAATTGAAAGATATGGAGGGTGCCGAGGCTCGTTCTACGATTCTGATCGAGTATGAACCCTGGAAATCCCGGTGAGCTACCCTCGAACAAGTTGAAAGAGGGTTGGGGGACATCCAGGCCCGGATACTCGAAGCCAAAGAAATCGAGGACAGGGCCAAGAAAGCCCTTGATGCCGACTCTGAAGACTCTGAGCAAACGGTTTCTGAGAACTCTGGTTCCAACCATACCGGGTAGACTAGGGCCTGTACGAGCCTTCATTTTGTTTTGTTTTTTTACTTGTGTAAAATTCTAAGCGCAAAGCATCGGTTTATATATGAAATGCATATTTCCCTTTTGGCTGTTGTTTTCTTCATTCTTTTATCCGAATATATGTTACGATATTTGCCTTAAACTTTTATTTCGTAAAGAATAATCAATGTTCGAAGCTACCTCTTTTGTATGAATTGAGCCTATTTTAACTCATTGAGTATTGGCTTTTACTCCTTTCGATACATTTTTGACCGAAGATTTTATTGAATGGTTTGCCCGCGGGCCAAAGTAATTGAGTTATGAGTATTCAAGGGATCGGTGGCCGGAAAGGCGACATTCTCCTGATTCACAGTATTCTACCGGTTGAGGCATTCTTTCGAGTCGACATAATTTGGGTCGACTGGATCTGCAGGTAGGTTTCGTAACCTGCTGTTGTTCTTGTTTTCAGCTACTATCTCATTGTTGTTCACATGACCGGAATGTCTGCTGCTTGCCATTTCATCCTTTTTTTGTGGAAATTTGCAAATTCTTCAATCAACGGGTGAAAGAAGGAAGCAACAAAGATTAAAAAACCACTATTATCCTAGCCCACGGTGGGTGCCAAACTGTTTACCTCAAATTTCAGGTAACAATTAAATTTGTAAGCGGGGTATAGGATATGTGAATGAACATTAATCTATTTGATTGGTGTGAAGTGTTAATGGATTTGTTTGTAGATATACCTATATGTATACGTGTTTGTGCTATATGTATGTGTACAATGATTGATAATTTATGCAAAATATATTAAGTAATATTGAAAGGACAAGCAAGCTAAGGAAGAACACCACAAAATCCGGACCAATATCTTTGAGAGAGAGCTTTTATATGTTAGATGATTACCATATATAGATCTGAAAAAGAAGCTAACCTAAAAAAGGGGAGGAATGTCCTCTATTTATAGGTATGCTTCATGGGCCATAGTTACAATACAAAAACCTTTATGAATAAAAAACCCTAAAAAAGATAAGGTTGATCCATATGGTCTGACACCCATACGGTCATCAGCCCAAGTGGCGGAACGGTTTCATGACGCGTGGCAACCTCACAACTGGTTATCTGAACCAACGGACACGCTAATTTAGGCTCTGTCTAGCTGGACCAACGGACACGCTTATCTTGTCTTAGGTCAATTATATCCGGTATGACACCCCCGGTGTGGAGAAAAGATCGAACAAGCTCGTGCTCGTTTGGACTTATCCTCAGCCCTGGCCTCACCGGTCACCCATTGACCCAATTTTTATCGTATACACATATCAACACCATCTTCCTTCCACGCATTAATCGCGTGTATAATTGTAAATCCTGGCACATCAAACCACCTCATTTCCCACTCGTCCCTGGCGTAACGTGGAATCACGCCAAGGCATAGGATTTTCCATGAGTCGTAACCCATCGGTGAACCACCTGTGATGAACTTAAACGGGTTCATTCCTAATTGTATGTCCGCGAATATGGCATATTTATTTGTGATTGCAAAGTCATAAAGAAATGATGGACGTGTCATTGAGAATATTGGAACGTCCAGGGTTTTCGTACCATTTGGTTCGATCCAAAAGTAAGTTAAAAACGGAGGCATCACGCTGTAACGGAAAGCAAAAGCCTCTTTAGTTTCCGGGTCAATTTTGGGATGTGCCGTCCAGGGCGGCTGAACGGATCTCGTGGCCTAAGGCGAAATCATATTAATATGCTCTTAAATTTATTTTATAAAATTTGTACACTAAAAAAAAAAAAGAATTAACGAATTTTAAAAATAAATAGCAAGAAGAGAACAATGAATAAAGTGGTGAATTATCCGATATTGAGGTCCAAACTCAAAAAGTGTAAATTTTGATTTGGCTATCATCACAGACAAGAAAAGAAATGAAATTATTGGTATAAAATAACCTTAATCAAATTACAAAAAAAAAATACTATAACACTTGTATTTATAATAATTATATAGTATGTACTACTACTAATACTACTACTACTACTACTAATAATAATAATTATAATAATTTGGGGCCCTTCAAATATTGGGGGCCTAAGGCAACGGCATACAACCAAGGTTGTGTTTGCAAGGCCTATACCATTTGTGGGATTGAATTGTCCCGTAATCACTCGAGCCGCAGTGATAGCACCACGCGCGGCCGAGGCCGTTAGGCCATTGAAACCGGAGAACCGGCTTCATGTTCTATGGTGTGCTTGTAAGTTTTGACGTGTCGGCTGCAGAGTGTAGCTTTGCCTTGGGATATTTTGATAGAGTGAAGTATTCCATCTCCGTCGAAAAGATGGTATGGTCCGCGGAGAACATGTTGAGGGTTAGGGCCATTGCGGATGTAAGCGTCATCTAGGAAAAGTGGGAGTGAGCCTTCCATGACGGGACATTCGGTCAGAGAGAACATACTTTGGATCCACAGAAGGTTTAAAAGGAGGATCAATGAAAGTGTTTATGAAATCGTCAAATGCATTGAAGATAATTGCGGGAAATGATGGCTCTATTGGTTTTGTTGGAAAATCTCTTTTTAGAGGAGTGTATGGTGAAGGAGTAGGCTTTTCCAGTGGTTTTCTTCTAATAGTGGTAGTGGTCGTTTGTGGCCTTTCTTCGATTCTAGTGGAGGAGATTTTTAGAGTAGGAGAAGATGATGTGCTGGGAGAACAATTGTTAGGAGAAAGAAGAGATTTAGAGGGTTGATATAATGTGGAAAGGAAAGTGGAAGAGAAAGCATCCATTGTGTTTCTTCTTGAAGAAAAAGAAGAAACAAGATTATTTGAATAGGTTCCTACAGAGTGAAGGAATAAAATAAGTGCTTGCAATGGAAAAGGGACTATTCAATTACTGTATTAGGGAAACACCACCTTTCCTAACATTGGGCACTGAAAAGTGACTCCTCATTTACACAACACCTAATGACTTCAAATAATGAAACTGAACGCCTTCGGGAACCCAAGCAAAGAGTGTGAAAATAATGAAGTAATCGTAACGAGAATAATAAGTAGTAGAATTGTATTGCTCATTAATGCATTTTTTTATCTGTACAAATCAGAGATTGAAGGGGTATATATAGGCTTGACCTAGTTAACAAATCCCTAACCCTAAGCATTTTGAAGCCGTTGTGGGGGCAAGGGTCGTTGATTTTGGAAAATGGGATAAGTCATGATCCCCCAAATATCAGGAGGCATGGCTAGGGCTGTTCATGGTTTTGGTTAAAACCAAAACAAAACCAAAAATTTAACCAAACCGAAGAAAAAACCGACATTTGGTTTGGTTTGGTTTGATTTGGTTTTAAATTTTAAAAACCAATAATATTTGGTTTGGTTATGTTTTTATTAAAAAATAACCGAATCAAATCGATAAATTATATACATAAATTTTATAATTATTTATATGTATAATATTAGTGTTTCATAAATAATTATAAATATTTTATACCTTTTAATCATTAATTTGATTTTTGGTCTACTTATTTCACATGATTGTTTAAGGCCCATGTTTTTAAGAATATGTCCAAGCCCATGTCTTTAAGTCTTTTAATTCTTTTAAGTGTTAAGTGTAAACTATTAACTGGAGCTCACGTTAGAGTCTAATGTCTTTAACTTAAATTTTTAGCCTTTCTTTGTCAGCCATTTAATTTTAGGTTGTTTCTTCTTTCTTTTTTTTCGAATTTATACGTTTTTTTTTTTTGTCTGAATGGGTCCTAAACTTCTAATATTTTTCATATGAAAAGGACAGAGGTTGTAGATTTGGAGGTTCCTATAGAAGATACTTCAGTAACATCAGTATTTGCTGTAACTCAAGCACATGGTAATGCCCTAATACTTCTTCTGTGGGTAATCCTCCCAAAAAGCAGAAAAGAACAACTCCTTGTAGTCGAGACCCTAGATTGGGGATAATGATAGAAAAACATCTGAAGTTTGGGATCATTACACAAAGTTTTTTTTAATAAAATGGGAGAATTGAGGGAAAAATGCAAGTACTGCCCCAAAGTTTGGGATCATTACACAAAGTTTTTTTATTTCATATATTTTCATTTTAATTTTAGGTAGTCTTTATGTTTATTTAATATGTATGTTTGTAACAACAACTAAAAGCTCCTATACTCTACTTTATTTCCAGGTATGTGTATTAAGATGACAAAAATAGTGCAGCCACTACTAAGTTTTTAGCTCTATATGTAATAGTTTAGTAACTTTGGGTAACTTGAGTACTACACTATCACTTGTATACGGGTAAAATTGAGGATATGGACATGCTAGGTTTCCTGTTGTCATGGCAGGACACGACCGGCTTATCGAGGATAAGGGCAAGCTCGATCTGGAACGAGGCGCTAAAGCAGAGGCGGTTAACCACCATGAGGAGAATACTGAAATATCCGTCCTCAGCTGGATATTTCGGCATCAATCTCGGCAACAGCTGTCACTAGATTTCTTTTCCTTACTTAGAATTGTACTAGGGTTAGGACTCCTCTATTATATAAAGAGGAGGCCCCCATTCATTGTGGGGGTCCTGCAACAGAGAAAAAGATAGAATTCATGTACTAAAGCAATAGAATCATCTGAATTCATTCATATTTTCTAAGGTTGTCTTCATTATTCATTGTGTAAATACCCGGTAAAAAGGTTCGACCTCGGTTCTGATACCCGAGGCCAGTCATCATTAATATATGGTCAGATCTGCACCTTTTAAACTTATTCCTTTATCTTGTAATCTCATCTCGAATTGAATTGAGCCACATATCTTTGGCATCACGCATAAATTTAATTGTTCTCCATTTTAAGGTTAAACAGTATGGCCCCCACCGTGGGGCCAGAGATAATAGTGGCTATTTAATACAAAATTTTGGCTACACTCGATATTTTACATTTGTTCTTTAAGGTTTGATTTCAGGTCTACCAGACATGTCGGATTCCCATTCCGTTAACTTTCAAGTCGACCCAAGCCGTCACGAGCATAACGACGGGGGCGTACCTAATAACAATGCGCCCCCTGTTAATCCCATTCAAGCTAGATCATCGGTGGGCAACGTATCGATCGGCGAGAATAACGGAGCCATGCTGCAACAGCTCCAAAACTAGTTTGACATGGCTATGGCCCAATTACAGGCCCAACAAGAGATCATAACGCAATTGCAGAATCGAAGTCAAGCACCCGATATTACTCCATCGGAACAGACCCAGGATACGGAAGAAAGGTACGTCACTCGGAATAATGAGAACCACATCGGGCAGAGCGGCGAGCTGATCAAAATGTTGGAAGAATTGACGAAATGAGTCGAGTCCGGCGAAAAGAAGTGAAAAGAAGATAGAGACGAACGATAAGAAGGTGGAGAACTATAACTCGAGAGTCGATCAGATTTCGGGGGCCCCACCGGTGTTGAAGGGACCGGATTCAAAAAAATTCGTTCAAATACCATTTTCGCCGAGTGCGGCGCCAATGAAAATCCCAAAGAGATTTCGCATGCCCGATATCCCGAAGTATAATGGGACAACGGACCCAAATGAACATGTGACTGCATATATGTGTGCTATTAAGGGCAATGATCTCGCCGATGACGAAAACGAATCAGTGCTGCTTAAGAAGTTCGGGGAAACCCTGTCAAAGCGGGCGTTGATTTGGTATCACAACTTGCCCGAGTATTCGATTGATTCACTTGCTATGCTCGCTGATGCTTTTATCAAGGCCCATGCTGGGGCTATCAAGGTCGAAACTCGAAAATCGGACTTGTTCAACGTCAAGCAGCGAGATGACGAGACCCTCCGCGAGTTTGTGGCCCGATTTCAAATGGAACGCATGGACTTACCTCCGATCACTGACGATTGGGCCGTCTAGGCTTTTACTCAAGGGCTCAATTTAAGAAGCTCGATCACATCTATGGAGCTAAAGCAAAATCTGATAGAATACCTGGCGATCGCCTGGGTTGATGTACACAACAGGTATCAATCAATGATTAAGGTCGAAGATGATAAGATTCTGAGGACTGCTTTGGTGTCATGGCATTCTGAAGATGATCAACCTCATTATGACGCATTGGTAATATCTGTACTTTTCAATAAATTTAGAATCAAACGTGTGCTAATTGATCCAGGTAGCTCGGCTAATATCATCCGATGGAGAGTGATCGAGCAGCTGGGGCTACTAGATCAGATCGTGCCAGCAATACGAGTCCTCAACAGATTCAACATGGCCTGCGAGACGACGAAGGGTGAGATCACTTTACCAATCAACATGGCAGGAACTACGCAGGAGATAAAATTTTATGTGATAGAAGGAGACATGGGATACAATGCATTGCTGGAAAGACCGTGGATTCACCTCATGAAAGCGGTCCCCTCAACTATGCATCAAGCATTGAAATTCCCGACCCCAGAGGGTATCAAAACCGTCCATAGTGAGCAACAGGCCGCAAAGAAAATGTTCGCGGTCGAAGAATCTGTTAAGATTATAAAGGTGCCAGATCGGAACGAAGGGCAGAGTGCCAAATAGCAATCACAGATTTCGATCTTGGAGTCCTCAGAAGATCGGAACAGAGAAACACCAGACGAAGAGTTAAAGTTCGGAGTGCCGAGGACCTTTGTGGTGCCCGATGATTCAAATGCCACTAAATCCACAGTCGAAGAATTAGAGAAAATCATATTGTTCGCTCATCCACCAGATAACAAGGTATACTTGGGCATGAGGTTAACCCCCGAGCTCAGAAAAGAATTTATTGAATTTCTTAAAAATAACTCAGATTACTTTTGCCTGGTCCCATTTAGACATGACAGGTATCCCACCGGATGTGACAACGCACAAGTTAAGTCTAGATCCAACTTTTTCTCCCGTCAAACAAAAGCGGAGGCCACAGCCCGATGTAATTCATCAAAGACGAGGTAAGCAAGCTCCTTATTGTAGGATCCATTTGAGAGGTAAATACCCAGATTGGTTAGCTAACGTTGTAGTAGTGCCTAAAAAGAGAAATAAGTTAGAATGTACGTAGATTATAAAAATTTAAACAAGGCTTGCCTGAACGATTCATTTCCTTTACCCAGCATCGATCACATGATTGACGCTACTGCGGGTCACGACACGCTGAGTTTCCTTGATGCCTACTCCGGGTACAACCAAATACAAATGGACCTGGAGGATCGAGAAAAAAACTCTTTCATAACTAGGTCTGGCACGTATTTTTATAATGGAATGCCCTTCGGCTTAAAAAATGCTGGTGCCACCTATCAGCGGTTAGTCAACCGTATGGTTGAACGCCAAATAGGGAAATCAATGGAAGTTTATCTAAATTACATGATCGTTAAGTCCCTGCGAGCAGAGGACCATTTCAAATTATTGCAGTAAAATTTCAGCATATTAAGGAGGTATAACATGAAGCTGAACCCGGAAAAATGTGCCTTCGGCGTTGGATCAGGCAAGTTTCTCGGATTCATGGTATCGAATCGGGGGATCGAAATCAACCCGGATAAGATAAAAGAAATTGAAGATATCACCGTGATAAATGACATCAAAGGGGGTACAAAGATTGACAGGACGGATAACTGCCTTAAGCCGATTCATCTCCAGATTCTCAGATAAAAGTCATTTTTTCCCGTTGCTAAAGAAAAAGACTGACTTTGCATGGACCCCCGAATGTCAGATGGCCTTAGCAGAACTCAAAAAGTACTTATCAAGTCCGCTTCTACTCCACACGCCAAAAGCGAACGAGCAGTTGTATCTATACTTGGCGGTGTACGAGATAGTGGTGAGCAGTGTCCTAGTTCGGGAGGAGAAGGGTATGCAATACCCGATTTACTATGTAAGTAGATCCCTTGGTGACGTTGAAACCAGGTACCCACATTTGGAAAAACTCGCTTTGGCTTTATTGAGCGCATCTAGAAAATTAAAACCTTACTTTCAGTGTCATCCCGTATACGTTGTAACATCGTACCCCCTAAGGAATGTCATGCATAAACCCGAGCTCTCAGGCCGACTAGAAAAGTGGGCTGTGGAGATTAGCGGGCATGATATTGAATACAAACCCCGAACTGCAATCAAATCCTAACTACTGGCGGACTTCGTGGCCGATTTTTCACCGGCCATGATCCCCGAGGTCGATAAATAAATGCTTCTTGCCTCGGGGACTAGTACGGGAGTCTAGATTCTTTACACAAACAGAGCGTCTAATGTAAAAGGGTCCGGATTAGGGATCGTTCTCAAACCTCCCTCGGGTGACGTAATAAGATAGTCTATTAGATCGGCTGATTTAACTAAAAACGAAGCCGAGTATGAGGCTATGATTGCAGGTTTAGAACCCGCTAAAGGCTTGGGAGCCGAAATCGTAGAGGCCAAATACGATTCTCTCCTGGTGGTCAACCAAGTGAACGGAACCGTTGAAGTCAAGAATGATCGAATGCGGAGATACCAAGAGAAAATGCAGGTTGTCCTTCGCCGGTTCAAGCAGTGGACGTTGGAACACCTGCCCCGGGATCAAAATAATAAGGCGGATGCCCTGGAAAATCTGGGATCCTCAGTAGAATCGGATGGGTTCAATTTTGAAGCTGTGGTGCAACTGACAAAATCGGTCATAGAGTCCGGCCACGCCAAGATAAACTCGACTAGCCTCACTTGGGATTGGAGGAACAAATACATAGACTATCTTCAAACAGGAAAGCTACCATCCGATGCCAAGGAATCAAGAGCCCTCCGAACCAAAGCAGCTAGATTTTGTTTGGTCGATGGCCAGTTATATCGAAGGTCATTCCACGGCCCCTTGGAAAGATGCTTAGGACCAAGAGAAACCGACTACGTTCTGAGGGAAATTCACGAGGGAACTTGCGGAAACCATTCGGGAGACGATTCATTGGTGTGCAAGCTGATCAGAGCGGGATACTACTGGAATGAGATGGAAGAAGAAGCCAAAACCTTCATTCGAAAATGTAACGAATGCCAAAGGCACGCCCTGTCAATACATCAACCCGGGGAAGAGCTCCATCCGGTCCTTTCCCCATAGCCATTCATGAAATGGGGTATGGATATAGTAGGGCCTTTGCCATGGGCCCCGGGTAAGACGCAATTTATTTACTTATGACTGATTATTTCTCTAAATGGGTTGAAGCACAAGCTCTCGAGAAAGTCCGAGAAAAAGAGGTTATTGATTTCATTTATGACCATATAATATGTCGATTCGGGGTACCCGCAGAGATCGCATGTGATAATAGGAAATCGTTCATAGGTAGCAAGGTCAGCAAGTTTTTCGAAGAATACAAGATCAAGAAGGTCTTGTCCACCCCATATCACCCGAGCGCGAATGGCCAGGCTGAATCTACCAATAAAAATATACTGTAGAATCTAAAGAAAAGACTAGTCGGCTCTAAGCACCGATGGAAGGAGGTTCTGCCCGAAGTTTTATGGGCCTACCGCATAACGGTGAGATCAAGCACCGGGGAAACTCCGTTCTCCCTTGTATACGGAGCTGAGGCCCTAATACCCGTCAAAGTCGGTGAACCAAGCTTAAGATTTCGATACGCCATTGAGGAATCCAACCATGAAGCAATGTCTGCTAGCCTGAATCTCGTGGACGAAAGAAGGGAAACCGCTCATATCTGGATAGCCGCATAAAAACAAAGAATGCAAAGATATTATAACCGAAGGGCCAACTTCAGGCACTTGCAGATTGGGGACTTGGCGCTGAGGAAAAGTCACACTTCATACAAAGAACCCTCACGAAGGGAAACTAGCCCCAAATTGGGAAGGACCGTATCGAGTCACTGGAATAACCGGGAAAGGCTCCTATTGTCTCGACAACGAAGACGGACAACAGTTGAAACACAACTGGAATGTGGCACACCTAAAGAGGTATTATTGTTAAAGGTACGAATAACTTTTCTTTTTGTTGTTCTTCTCTCTCGACCTAACCACGCAGGGATACAACCCAAGGAACATCGGAGCAGCACAGTGAAAACTAGAAAGTCATAGACTTAGGACTGAAAGCACGTGCTGCACTCTTTCTTCCTTCGACCGTTTTGTCCCGAAGTGAGTTTTCGGCAAGGTTTTTAATGAGGCAACGCTGAACAACGTGCTACGCGAATAGAGCAAAGACCGGAGACTGGAGACTGCACATATCGGGCTGATAGTACCCGAGTCCTCATACCTCGAACTCGAGTACTAGGGGACTACTATACCATGGGCTAAATGATAACTATGTAAAAGCCAAGGCTTGGACGCTAGGATCAGATATAAGGACCAAACGATCGATTGAATCGTGTCCAATTAGGTCGTCCTTGGCACGACAACGATAGCAGTCACATCGATTACTATATAAAGCCAAGGCTTGAACGATAGGATCAGATGTAAGGACCAAACGATCGATTGAATCGTGTCCAATTAGTTTGTTCTTGCCACGGCTTGCAGATACATCTTCGGTCGGTTTATCAATAAAAATCTTGCTTCGATCAAAATGATCCAATATTGCCAAATACTAAAAGACTATGGCCTAAGTGCTTAAAGACTACGGTCTAGAAAATATATGCAAGCTTGAAAGACTATGGTCTAAGCAGTTAAAGATTACGGTCTAAAAACACAAAAAATATTGTGATCCGGTCTCTCTTGCAATTTATAAATAATGCAAAGATTAAGGTCAACAAAGACTAAAACCCGATCATGAGCCATTACCACTTGAATTCAGTTCTGGCTAAAACAGTAAGGCAGGCCAAAAACAATGGCATAAATCGGACAAACAACGAACCGAGGAATACTATGTAAAGGTCAACAAAAGGCGATTAACAAGCCGAACGAAGATCTTTCTTTTCATTTATACATACACATAGAGGATTTACAAAGGCTCAAACTAGCGGCCTTAAAACAAAAAAAAAAACAAAAAACAAAAACAAAAACAACAAAAAAAGACATAAGGCCCCTGAGCCTAATCTTCGCCCGATCCCTCGGTTTCTTCCCCGGCTGACTCAAGGTCAATATTCTAATCCTCAGGGTTGAATACAGCCTTTGCTTCTGCTTCGAGCTTCTGGCCTCCTCAATCAAATCTGATAAATCCACTCCAGTGGCTTGAACTTCTTCGAGGGTTTCTCTTCGGGATAAACACCACGCGTACTCGGCTTGAAGATTACTGGTCTTCTTGGTAGCAGTCACGTCGTCCTTATACTGGTCTAGCATATAGTCATAACCCGAGATCTGGTCAAGAGCCTATCCATGCTCAACCTGAAGATTGGTGATGATCCGACCCAGACTATCCCGTTCAGCCTCGGCCACAGCAAGTGACGAGCTAAGTCCGTTTACTTACTCCACCATCACCCGAAGCTGCTCTCTGAGAACATCCCGCTCGGCTAAAGCACCAATTGTCATCTCTTGGAGGGCAATAAACTCGAGTTTGATCCCATCGAGCTCCATCCGAAGTTGATCAATCTGCCTAACGTATGCCCGGGCCTGAGAAGGAGGGGCAATAACATCGGTTATTAAAGATTTATTATACATTTCGAAAGCCCTTACCTTCTCTACCAACTGGCCACATTCCTGCTTAGCCTCGGTAGCCTTATTTCGAGCCACTGCTAAATCTGATTTAAGGATAGAAAGGTCAGGAAGAGACGAGATATATTCCAATTTCTGCCCATACAGATCCATGAGCTCGTCCACCGCCTGAGTTTTCCTTTGGAGCTCCTCTTTGAGCCGATCCACTTCATTCCTAAACTGGTGGAAGCTTGCATGATGAAGCACGGAGGCCTATAAGGGAAAGAGGAGCAGTTATTAAAATGAGGCATGAAAGTAAAGCTAAGTGAAAATAGCGTAGTAATAAGACTTACTCGGTTCAACGTCTGCTGAGCCTTGTTGAAAAGACAAGATTCGATGACGTTAGCCATCTTCTTGCAGTTCTCTTGGGATACCATAGGGTACAGATAACTGGCCACCTCGATCGGCCCCAATAACATGTTCATATCGACTGGTACCTTGAAAGAGATCAGCCTCTTTCGATTCGGGTCGATACTGGGGGCAGAAAGACTTTCTCCAATCTAGGACCGGAATTAACCCCGAAGCGGTTGGCCACGGGGATGGATAAATGATCGAAGCCCGACATTCCAGGAGCAGGTATTTCATAACTCCCATAACCGGTTGCCCTATCTGACCCCGTTGACTCCTCAGTCATCTTGCCTCTGGCTTTATCAATATCGGCGGAAATATCCACCAATTGAGAGGGAGAGTCATGTATGCAAATTATTGTTTCAGACGAGGCCACAACTTGTATCAGAAGGAAAGAACCAATACCATATAAAGGCGGAATGTTAAGTACCTTTGAACCCGATACGGAGGAAGCTGCCTTCGATCCAGCGGCTGCGGCTGGAAGCCTTCCCAAGCTTTGAGTGGAAATGTGCTCTGTCATAGAGTCTTTAGATGTCCTGCCTTCGACCTGATGCTCCCTACGTCTGTCGATCTCGGGACACCCCTCGAACCCTCCGAAATCGGACTTGAGCTTTCCACCAAAGATGGAGCAATCTCAGCAGAACCGGTCAGCTCTTGGTCGAGGAGCTCATCAGTAAGACGGTGCTTGCCCAACACCTGGTCTTCATCATCGGAATGATCCGATAGTTGACCGGCGACATTGGCGTCCAGAGCCCGAGCCGAGATATCTTCCGAAGAGGTCTCTCTGAAGGTGAGCCTCGATCTTTTTCTGGCCTCGGAAGGAGCTCGAGAAGACTCGGAGGACTGTTTTTTCCTCCTCTCTGTGTTGTCTCCCTGATCAGGAGCTTCGATATTTTGCTCATTGGCCGAGGCCTCAGCAACCTGCTGACCCCGAATTTTGGTGGCATTTGATAGACAAGTAAAGCAAAGAAGAACAGTTTTAACTTATCAAACATAGCATAACACGTAGGGAAGACGGAACAGCACTCTAAGGGAAGGACTTACTATGATTTTCGGTCTCCCACCCGGGCCGAGACAAATGTCGCCAGGTGCGATCGGCATAAGTAAGTTGGGAACAGATCTTCCCGATCCATTGATCAATGTTAGGAACCGCACCGAGGGTTCGAACAAGTGCTACATATACACGAGCAAATCAAGAGGTCAGTGTAGGCACTGACATATGATCATATCATACCAACGTAAAGTTACTTATAGGTTAGGTTCCATTTCTCAGGAAATGGCAACTTTTAAGCGGGAATCATATCATTTTTCCTGATTCGGACAAATCTGCCCTGCCAGCCTCGGTCTCTATCTTCGTCCAGACCGGAGAAGGGTGCCTTTCTGGCTTATTTGGAGTGTTTAATCATACCCCCTCGGAAGACACAAGGACTATACATCCGGAGAAGATGGTGCACCGTGAAGGGAATATTCACGTTTGTAGTGAAGTAACGGAGAAGCACAATGATCCTCCAAAATGACGGATGAATTTAGCCGAGGCAAATATCATACTGTTTGCAAAAATCCACTACAACGGGATCAAGTGTGCTAAATGTGAAATGGTAGGTATAAACGCTTAAATATCCTTCCACGTAGGTAGTTATAGCTTCATCCTGATCGGGAATAACGACCTCCTTACCCTTCCACCCGCAATCTGCCTTGACCTGTTCGAGTTTACTCATGGGTATCGTACATAAATAGTTCGATATATCAAGACCTCGATCCCCTTGTTGAGAAGGTTTCTCGACCTTGAAATCCCGGATGGTCGCATAATCTTAAGGAATGAAGTCCGTCAGTACAGGCTCCGGTTTTGGAACCGAGGAGGTCTCGCCGATTTCAGCTTTTGAAGATTTGCTCGTCATTACGGAAATATAAAGGTATAAAGGTTTGTATAAAGGTTTGAAGATTGGATAAATAACTGATAAGGAGATATGAAGATATGAAGATTTGAAGATATGAGGGTTAGTGTATCCAAAGCACACGAAGGTAAAATTCTCTTTGGTCAGAAAGTGAAAAATGAAAGGAAAAACTTGCTTCTATAGAGTGGGGCCGAGACAGTTCACATTCCGTAACCGTTTTCAGAGCCAACCGGGTCTCGACACGTGCCGATGTTACAATGATGTGACAGATGTGACCATGATCTTATCTAACCATGGGAAGCGTACACGAGAAGGAACCGGGTCGCCCATCTAGATCAACGGGGCGTACGTGAGCAAGTCGGCCTCCCGATTAGACCTAGGTTGGGCTCTCACACCGATACCATTATGATCAAGTAAAGCTGCCATATCGGTCACAAAGGATGCGGTTCCGAACCAATTGCGGTCGAGTGCAAAAAATAAAATGTTCAAACATGGCGGCCGGTAGCGAAGCATTTGGAATTTTGGTGAGCTATAGAACAAATGAAAATTGATCAAATATTGCAAGGACATATACAAAAGTTCAGGTTTAGACAATGCAAATGGAATGCTCAATAAAGTCCGATAAAAAGCAATCCACAAAATTCAATAAGTAGTTGTTCCATTTCACAAAAATTTTGACTATTTCGGATAAATCGGTCCATCAGAAAAAAGCAGGAAAGGCCCTACTCTACGGCTATAAGTTGAAAAACGAAAGCAAAATAGCAACACCCTTAACCGACTAGGCATCCCCACGACCTGCGCCGGAGACGGATGAACCAGGGATATTTGGCTCCGGTAAATCTTCTTTATCAAGCACTATTGTCGGTGGGGTTTCGCCAAAAGGTATTTCCCGACGGGTCTCCATGATATGACGGGTTCGAACTCGAGATCCAACTCCCGAATGTCTAACTGGGAAGTTTCCAGTCTCTCTACGTCCAGGTGCCCTCGGTGGCGCAGGTGCTCTTTTTCCCCGAACAACATCCTCGGCTGCGGTCTTTCCCTTGGAAGCTCTTCTCGTTTGAAGCCCTGAAAATCAAGTGCATTGGGTTGAGACATAATACAGGGGAATGAGGGCCGAAATGGTCGAGTTAAGAAATTACCGTGGCTTTTGCCTTTCCGCCCTTCGCGTACCATTCTCCTCCAAGAACGGCCTATGCTACGAGAAGCTCGGAGAAGGGCAACCACCCATTCAAAGATAGCCATATCAAGCTCGAGTTCAACCGGATTTGGTGAAAGATTCCACGCCTCAAGAAAATCGATAGACAATGGACGGTGAAGTTGAGTTGTGTGTATCATCACAAACCGATGAAGCCACCCTCGGTCATAATCATTTTCGGGGTCAATCAAGCTTCGACTTCCCCGCGGAAGCAGATGAACAATCACCCCTCGAATCACCCAAGGTATGTATATATGAAGTAAATGGTCAAGGGTGAAGGGTGAAGGCGACCCTGGCTATATTAGCCAACTTCTCAATACAGTACACAAGTCTCCAAATCTGTAGGGCGATCTGTCCGATACATATCCGATACCGACGACAAAAGTTCTCAATCACTCGAGGGACAGGGAGAGTAAACCCAATGGCAAAAGGATAAGTGTATGACAATGAGTAGTCGACAACATGATGATTTATTTTCACACCATTCCCAACAGGGCGAATGTCAACATCTGCGCCTAAGTTGCAATCTTCCCTGACTGCGGTAATGGTGCCATCATCGATACAAGATTCGAAATTCTCCACTGAATCAAAATGGTGAGCAATTTTGCAGTCGTTCATATAACTAAATCCCGACGGAAGGATACCGGCAGCGAGAGATTCTAGCTCCTTATCAAAACCAGAGGCTCTCATTGACGGTGTGAACAAATGCTGATCTTCACCTTGAGTCAATAATGGAACGTAAGGGTTTCCTTAACAGTAAACGATCACACCCTGATGAAAGAAGATTCAAAATCCGGGGAGTGCTACGAGCTCCATACGGGAATCGCAGTAAGGTTCTTGAGGAAGAGCAAAGTTAGATTTGAAGAAGCATAAATGCATGAGAAAGGAAGAATACATGGGCTTTATATAGAAAGGAAATCAAGGGGTCCTATAGCGTATCAAGGACTCTGACACAAGGAGGTCTCCCAAAAAGGATTTGGCGACTAAGTAATAATGATTTGACATCGGGTAGAGTAAAATGTTGACTAGAAGGTCTTGTCCTAGATAGTTGGAGGCGGCTGCTCAGCTTTATTTAGGCCTATTTCCCGCCGTAAAAAATTTCACCTTGGGAAATGGGGGGACCATCTGTATATGAGTAAAACCGAGGATATGGACATGCTCGATTTCCCGTTGTCATGGCTATGTTCGGGCAGGATACGACCGACTTATCGAGGATAGGGGTCCAAGCTCGATCTGGAATGAGGCGCTAAAGTAGAGGCGGTTGACCACCATGAGGAGAAGACCGGAATATCCGTCCTCATCCGGATATTTCGGCATCAATCTCGGCAACAGCTGTCACCAGATTTCTTTTCCTTACTTCGAATTGTACTAGGGTTAGGACTCCTCTATTATATAAAGAGGAGGTCCCCATTCATTGTGGGGGTCCTGCGACAGCGAAAAAGAGAGAATTCATGTACTAAAGCAATAGAATCATCTGAGTTCATTCATATTTTCTAAAGTTGTCTTCATTATTCATTGTGTAAACACCCGGTAAAAGGGTTCGACCTCGGTTCTGATACCCCAGGCCAGCCACATATCTTTGGCATCACGCATAAATTTAATTGTTCTCCATTTTAAGGTTAAACTTCACTAATAGTGAAAATGTTTCTATGATGTATGTTCCACCTTAAACTATAAATAAAAAGTTATCGTTTGAACAAAAAAAACAAGACACGTCTTTTTCAACTTTTTAATGTTTTACTGATAAGTCTCATGGCTGCTAGTCATAAATCGAAAAATTGAACCAAACCGATAATAACCAAACCGGTGGTTATTATTTTATTTGGTTTGGTTATGGTTTTAGACATTTAAAAACTGACTAAATTGGTTTGGTTATAGTTTTAATCAATAACCGACCCAAACCGAACCATGAACACCCCTAGGTATGGCTATCTTTAATCGTTGATCTCCGAGCCAGTGGTGGACCAAGGATTTTCACCTAGAGAGTTCAAATATGTGAGAAGTAAATACACGAAGAAGACAAGAGGGTTCAACATCTATTATATATACATAAAAAAATAATTTTAACCTTGTATATACAATGTAATTTTTCACCAGGGGGTTCATCCGAACCCCCTGGAGGCTGCCTAGCTCCGCCCCTGCTCCGGGTGCTCGCATGTGTTGATCACCTGGCTCTGAGTAGAAGGTGCGTGTCCAGAGTGAGATCCGATGCTGGAATGACCGAGAACCTCTTAATACCACACTTCAACCTTCCTATCATTGTCTCTGGATCCACTTAGTTGCGTCGACCTGATATTTTACCTTCCACGTAATTCTGAAGGCTTGTCACATTTTACCCAATACAGGTGCGCCAAATCAAATATGAACAAGTAAAAATGGACGGAAGGAGTAGTACTTTTTCTTTAATCTAAAATAAATGAATATAATCTTTCAAATCACAAAGAGGTTATTGATGTTGTTCAAAATACCTTGAAGAAAAGTTTGGAGGAAGCAAAAAAGTGATATTGTCAAATGACCCTTTGATTAGTGTAATTACTTAACTTTTTTAAACGGTGTGCCACACCAAAAAATTTAAAATTTATTTTACTAATTAGTGATAATATTAAATAGCTATTATTTGTAAACACTATTTTATTTTCTTAATTCAAATTTAAATGACACCACATATTTCTCAACAAATATGAAACAAATTCGAATCCAGTTCTTCTCAACAAAGTAACTCACGGATGTAATGGATAAAGGTGACAATCTACATAGACCTCACTCTGACTTTTTATCCATTCAAATGGGAATTTAGTATGAGTTGTGACTAAAAAAAAAAAAAGCTCTTCAGGTTTTCCTATATTGTAATCATTTTTTTTGTGCGGAGTGCCCTACAAATGCACTGGTCTTTAATTTTTGGCCCTCAAATTGGTGCTCTTTAATTTTTGTCCTTTCGACTAATACCATGAGATTTGGGGTTCGAATTCCCGCTCAGTAAAAAAAAAAGTCTATTTCACAAGACAGAATTTTGTAGCAAAGTTAGGCCTGTTCGGGTCCAAGTTAGGTCTTAAGGCAGACTTTTGCCTTCAGGTATAAGGCAAAGGTAGAGTATGCCTCAAAACTCTACCTGATCAGACAGAGTTTGAGTGCAAACTCTATCTTAAGGTAGAGTTTCAAACTCTGCCTGAGGCAAAGATTGCATTGCGAATCCAAACTCTACCTTGCTAATTTATTTTTAAACTTTTGACTGAGCGAGGGTTCGAACCCGGAACCAAAGAGTTCTAACGAAGGGAAAAAAATTCAAGATCACCAATTTAATTGGCAAAAATGAAAGACCACCCCAAAATAAGGGCATTCCTACGAATTGCCCTATTGTAATTACTAGTGTCATTTGGCCCAACGATAAAAATCATTTTTTTGCGCGGGTTGCCCTTCTTTTGGGTGGTTTTTAATTTTTGCCCTTCGCTTAAAAGGGTGGCCAAAAATACCCCGAGCTTCTAGGTTCGAACCCCTGCTCAGCCAAAAAATAAATAAATCGCAAGGCAAGGTATGGAGACATTGTCTTAAGGCATAACTAAAAACCACCAAAAGATGTGGTGTAGCGGAAGTGGCTACTCCTCTCTTAATCATATGTTTCGGATTCAAGCCTTGGGTATGAAAAAAATTCTTGTTAGGTAAAGTTTTCCCTGAATGGGTCTTACGCGGCGCGAATCTGAATTTAGTAGGGCTTCAATATAGATACCGAACATTGAGTGGAAAACCAAAAAAAAAAAAATAGATAAAGGGACAACTGTTGTTTTTTATGAAAAGGACAGAGTAAGAATTACACAATAGTGATTGCCTTAGTAAATACACGTGTTTATTTGGAAGCTAATGGTGATGGGATGAGATAAGACCAAGTACAAAGTACCATTTACATAGCTCATGGTACAAACCTTCACAACCTAAGTTGTCTTTTTAAGATAATCTCACAAACTAAGCTTTGGGATATATTAGGAATTTCTTCTAGGAGGCCCCACCAAAGGTTTGTGAGGACGACTATACATTGCCTTCATGCATAAAAATCTACACAAATTACAAGTAGAAGCAAATTCAACGACGTTATTCCTAAAACAAACTTGTTTTCTTTCTGGTCGAGTTTGAGAGAACTAATGTTCGCTCACAGAAATAGGGTCCTGGAACGAAAGTAAGAATTTAGGAAATAGAGTTTGTATTTAAAAGCTAAAGTCACTAATATAATTAGAGATAAAAAGGTAATTTTAATATAATCTTATTGAATTATTGTTTTAACCTTTAACTAAAACCTCAAAATCGGAAACCAGCCCGATAATCCAATAAAAATATTTACAAAACTATTTAAAAACCGTTAACCCAATAATCCGATACCGATAAATCAATAACATTTTTCTCGATTCGGTTCGTCGGTTAAACCGGATTTTGCACACTCCTAGTGTGTTCGGTATGGAGGAAAACTTTTCAGAAAATGTTTTTTCAATTTATTCATGTTTGGTTTTGTAAAAAAATAAGTTCCTTAAAAATAAGAAAAATAACTTTCCTAGTGATAGTAGAAAAATTGGCAAGCTAACATCAACAGGTTTCAAACCCCATGATAGCAATATTGTATCGTTTAGAAGGACAAGAATCGGGGATAAAGAGATAGAGATCAAATTAGGTCTTCAATTGCATATTCTTTTTCTTTTACCACCCCCTTCGCCCCCTCCCTAAGGCCAGGAGCTCCCCATTTTGCTCTGTTGATAACTCGAATCCACAACCTTCCGATTAAGGTGGAGGGTGCTTACCATCTGAGCAACCCCTCATATCTTCATTTGGATATTCAATGTTGCAGTTCAAACTTTTTACATGTTGTACATGTGTTGATTAGGTGTTGTACTTATTTGAGTGACTGACTTTTAAAATGATTGGACAAATTTGTAGTGGAATGAAACGGAGAACCACCAAAAAATGTGGTGCAACGGAAGGGGCTACTCCTCTCTTAATCAAAGGTTTCGGATTCGAGCCTTGGGTATGGAAAAATACTTGTTAGGGAGCGCTTCCCTTGAATGGACCTTACGCGGGGCGCATCTGATTTTAGTAGGGCTTCAATACGGAAAATGAGCACCAAGTGTAACTGTTGTTTTTAATGAAAAGGACAGAGGAAGAAATACACAATAGTGATTTCCTTAGTAAATACACGTGTTTATTTAGAAGCTAATGGTGATGGTATGAGATAATACTAAGTACAAGGTACGATTTACATAGCTCATTGTGCAAATCTTCACAACCTAAGTTGTCTTTTTAAGATAACATCACAGCCTAAGCTTTAGATTTGTGAGGACGACAAAAAGTAAGGATTCACCCTTATATTAAGCAGTTATTTCCTTTGAGGCCAAGTTTCTTCAACAATTATTTCAGATTTGCACATGTAGATAACTAAAATTGTGCTAGAATTTATTGGACGCAAGTAGGGCTGTACATGGATTGGGTTGGTTCGGATTTTTTAAACACCAAACCTAACCAATTGCGTCGAGTTTTTAAATTTATACACCAAACCAAACCAATAAAATTTGGAGTTTTCAACCTCGGGTTATTCGGGTTTTTTTGGGGGATAGTCTTGATACAACACATATAAACTTTTATTTCAAATATTTTTTTAGTCCTAGCAAGATACAACTATGTAATTAAGGTGTTTCATAAGAAAATAACACAAAATGTGAGAAGAGTGATGACATTGTATTAAAATATTCAACAAAAGATAATAAAATCGGTTAAAATAAATATTGCTAATTAACAAGCCATAAAGAAAATGACCATAATCTAAAAATACTAAGTCATACTAAAATAAGTACGGCTAATAAGTATTAACTACATGACAAGAAAAAAAACTTAAGTTATGTATTTTCACTCTCTAAACCAACTATGCAAAACTAAAGAATAGATATCCAACATTATTGTCATTCCTAGTGGTAAATTGAATTTCTTTTGTTAATATTAGTGTTGAGTTGGTTTTGGTTTGGACTTTATATGAGTTACTAACATCCATAGGATATAAAACTTATTCACATTCAAAATTCTAAGTTCAAGCTTGAATAACATAATAATAGATAAAAAATTATGAAAAATTTAAGAAATATTTATAAATTACATTACAAATAAATATTTTTTATGTATAAAATATTTTAAAAATTGAATACATGTAATGTCGGGTTGGTTTGGTTCAGTTTGACTTTTTTTAGCTAAAACTAAACCAAACCATTTATGGTCAGTTTTTTTTTTTTAACACCAAACCAAGTCAAATCAAACCACTAATAACGGGTCCATATTCATTTGGATTAGGACTTCTATATGAGACTTTTACTTTTGTTGGATGATGATTCTTGCGTCTAGGGGTGTACAAAGTAAACTACACCAAATCGATAAATCGAGTCAAATCGGAAAAAATAAAATTAGACTGATCTGAACTAAGTAATTAAAATTGATCCACAAAAAATCTTATCAAAATATTAGGAAATTTTCACAATGAGGTACTTTTATGTTGATATTTAAATTTTGTCCCATTTTAAGAACTTGTGCAAAACTGATATTTTGAACTTAATCCTTTGTAATTCTTTGAACCGTCCTATCCTACTTAGTAATGTTCGTAAATGTAAATTTTGAATTTATAGGTGACATACTTTTTAAAGATTTAATTTACATCAAGAACAAGAAAAATCATTCAACTCAAACTCTTGCAAATTCAAGTCATTATCTCTAGGAGCTCAATCATCATAGAGATATATGTAGCATAAAAAACTTATGGTCCTTATCAATCTTTTCACCGGCATGAGATAATAATGATGTACAAAGATAAAAGTAGGGTCCCCCATTTTCTTTAAAGATATCTAGTTCTATGGTCAGAAGCATTTTACTCATGTCAGAATTGGAGAGCTCGCTGCAACGATTTTTTGTTCTACATCAACAGTCTCCACAGCTTCAATAGTGCAGTCATCGGCCTTTGTTAACAATCGTTTAGGAAATCAATGGGACTCTATATCTCCCATGGTATCTAGTGTAGGATTTCCTTGTCTGATGTAGATGCCTTTGGGCATCAACTACCTGTGTACTCTTAATTATATTAATCTAAAGTTGTCTTCAAAACCAAAAAAAAATAAAAAATGATTTAAGTTGCCATGCAAAATGATTCAGGCGTAATTTAATCCTGCTTAAATAATCTCTTTCTAGCATATCTTCTAACTAGTTAACCAAATCGCGCTTCACGCGGCATCTTTCCTATATTTAGTTGATATAAAAAATATATAAAATTTAATAGTAAATAAAATAAAAATAAAAATATTTGTAATAAAATTAAGACGTGCATATGAAAATATAAAATCTAATGTATGCTGAAAATATACATATGAAAAAAACAAACAAAAACGCAAAATTAAAAATAATTCATGGACTAATTTCTTATAGTTTCATAATTATAGAGATCTCGTTAACACTTCACTCAATTTTAAAGGTGAAGTTTCAGCTCATTTTATAAAGAAAACTGTATCATATAATAAGGATCACTGATTCTTTTTTTTTCCCCTTCCAATCATGATATATACAGTTGTTATTAGTTCTAATTATTATTTTTATAGGAAGTTGGAATAGGTTGTTAAGTTGATTGCAGTTAAACTCTTCTGTAAAATCAAGATGCATCGTGTAGTTGTTGCTTTGTTTATTTTTTCAGTTAACGGAAGAAAAATAAGCTGAATGATGTTTACAAAAGTCTTGTGATTTAGAAATTGAATGCCAAGTGCAACGACTATTAGGCAACACGTTTGATAAAAATGATTAAAAGAATACGCTACAAATGTACAACATCTCAGAATCTTTCTGCAACTTTACTTCATATTAAGCTACTAAATATTGGAGAATATTATAAGCAAACAAACATACCATGATATATAGCTAGCATAATGGTTGTGCTAGTGCCTACTGAAAGACACCAAGACCTTTTTTGTTTGCTTAAAAAAGATACCAAGACCTTGCCAAAGGGGAAAAATATTTATAACGCCCCTTTGCTGAATAACAGATAATGACTTCTCAAAGTCAGTATTCCCTAGCTAATTCATGGCATTAAGAACTGAATTGAGAAGGAGCCAACTCAAAATGAATACTTAACTTTTTTCCTCTAACAAAAAGCAATGAATACATGAGTTGAGCACAAATACAAATTTTGTATAGAAGATGAATGCATTATGTAATCCTAACACTGCAGAAATATGAAGAGGTCATGTACAAAAATTTGGGGTCATATAGCAGCATCCTTTCTCTTTTCTTCACAAAGGTTATTTGGAAGAGAAAATTGAAAGCCTTTATAATGTGTAAACATGTATCATATAAGAATATTGTGTTGGAGAACAATCCATGAGTCATCTGAACAGAACAAGATTGTCCTTTATATATATTTTGAGTCACTCACACTTTCTTGACCCTTCATTTTATTGTAATTAATGTGAGCTATAAAGGTGTCACGACCCGTCTAGAGGGCCATAACGGGTACCCGGAGATAGCCTACCGAGCACCACCTGCTAACCTTATCATCGACTCCCCTGGACATATACCATCCTGAACACACAGCTTACTCGGGAAATTCCTTCGTTTACTTCTCAACATACACATATACACAGACGTACATAATCCCACAAGGCGACAAAATGATATATATAGAGTTTACACTGAAGAGATCATATAACATCTATTACCCACACATAAGTATCTACAAGCCTCTAACTGGAACTCTATAATCATAAAGACGGGATAGGACCCCGCCATGCTTCAAATATGTACACAAAAGAATATACCAATACACTGCAACTCCGGAGTAGGGGAGTGCCCCTGTATATCTGTTGATAAAGCTCCTAGGGGTCTGTGTCATCTTCCTGACCACCTGCGAGCACGAACGCAGCGTTCATAAAAGAAAGGACGTCAGTACAAACAATGTACTGAGTATGTAAAGCATTGTCACGACCCAACTAGAGGGCCATGACGGGCACCCGGAGCTAACACGCCGAGCACCTCTAAACATACATCTTATAATCATTTATGGGTGGACCATAACGATAGCTCATGGATATCATAATCTGTAAAGACATATATCGCAATATAACAACACATCTCTGTATAATCTTCGACAATGGTGCCCATCATAGCCCGCCGTCAAGGCTACTAAAATGTGAAACAACAATATGAACCGGTAGGGTTATGAAACGTCTAACTGTACATACATGTCTACGAGCCTCTACATAGGATACAAGTGGCCGTGGAGACCAATACCAATAAACTGCAGCTCCGAAGTAAGTGGAGCGCTCCTGAGATTCCGTTGTTGCAGCTCCTACGGATCAGAACCATCTACCTGTCTACCTGCGGGCATGAGCGCAGTGTCCACAAGAAAGGACGTCAGTACAAACAGTGTACTGAGTATGTAAGGCACGAATAATAATATAGTAAGAGACACCGAACATGAAAAATAACATAATGAGAAATATAAAGCATAACATGAGGTAAGGAAATAACATGTACATATGATTGCCTCTTAAGGTAGATACCATGCGTGCTTAACTTTCCTTTCATAAAAACATTTCTCATATACATATACATAAAATAGAATTGCTGCAAAACGTGCAGCTTGATCCAAAAGCATATCATTTTGCCGCGGAACGAACGGCCCGATCCATCTATGTATTATATACATAATAGTGCCAAGGAACGAACAGCCCGATCCATTTAACCATATGTCCTGCGTCCGGAACGATATCCTAATATACCAGCTGATCAGGTGGCCATGCGTCTATAATGCCTCGCCTTCCCCCATATATATATATATATAATAACATAAGTAGCATGCATGAGAGCCCAAAGAAAGCTATTACTCTATCGGAGTGACGTAAGGTCGGTAACCTCCGATTATATTATGGAATAATCATCATCGTTCTATCTCACCTTGAAGGAACAATTATTATAAGGTGACACCAACAACAATGAATAAAATTGAGAAAGTCAATAAGATAGCTCAATACTATCACATCATCATTGATCTCATAACTTGAGACTTTTAACCATAAAATAATCATCATCATAGAAAACATATCATCTTTAGCATCATTCATAACAAGATTATACTCATCTTATACTAAGAATTACGACTCAAGTCAAGTTAGTATTCAAGAGTGTCCTTAAATCCATGTTTGAGCTTCATACTCTTCTTCCTTCCTTCATTCAAGTTATTCAACAACCAAATACTCTTAATGAAATGAAATAAATGTAAAACTCGCCTTTAACCATATAAAAATGATCTTTGGATGAACATTATTCACTTGAGAGAAATCCCAACTTCAATTCCAAAGAAAATCTTGCCTTCTACAAACCCTAATAAGCTTGTCTACTCCTAATTCTCTTGAGTTTTGGTATTTGATCTTTGATTTCTCTTGGATTTATGTTGGTATGATATAGAGAGAGTTCTAGAGGTTTTGAGAAAGTTGGAGAAGATGAAAAATGGTCAAAATGAACTTGGGGCCTCTTTTTATAACATTTAAAAATCTGCCCGTCGATGTTATATGGACACATATACGGTCCGTATAACTTATGCGGTCCGTATATGTGACCGTATAATACTTCCAGTGGATGACCCTTCTCTGGACAGGCTATACGGTCCATTATACGGATAGTATAATTTATACGGGCTGTATAAATGGGCGTATAATCCCCTCTTTTTCGGAACTAAGCTCGTTGATTCGTTTGATCTCCGATCCTTACGGAACCTTCTTAACACTTGTTTAACACTTTATTAACAATACAAGGAACCGTATGACTCATCCTCAAGACCTTACTAACTGTTGGCTCGATAACCATAAAATCTTTCTCAAACACAACTTATATTTCACTTCCTTCGACGAACTTAGTTTCACCAACCCATATAACTTAAAAATCTTATCGTATATACTTTAAAGTTGCCAAATACCCTTCTTGTAGTCACAAGAGCTTCATGTTTGCCTTAAGCAAAACATTAATGCATAAATTTTAGGCGTTTACTTTGATATTTGCAAATCAAAGTAAATATATATATATAGTTTTGCTAACCTACTGCATGAAGGCAGTAAGTTAGCATTGTACCTATCTTTTGATTCCCTTAAATGTCTTCACTTTTTTTTTCCATTATTAAAATTCAGGGACCTTTTTGGAATTACAAAAAAAAAAAGATTCATTCCTTCTGCCCTCCTTCTCATAGCTTGAGTACGGGGGCGGATCTAAAGAGGGCCGAGGGTGTTCATCCGAACACCCTGCTTGAGTATAGGGGCGGATCTAAAGAGGGCCGAGGGTGTTCACCCGAACACCCTCGGCAAAAAATTACAGTGTATATATAGAATAAATATTTTGTGTTTATGTGCATATATTAACTTTTGAACACCCTGAATAAATTATATTTAGCTTCTTCTTATTTTCCGAATCCCTGAATGAAAATCCTGGATCCGCCACTACTTGAGTATCGACTTCTTCTGATGCCGCAACTGATGCCATAGCCGTTTGGATGCCTCCATGTTTAGCTTTAATTGGTGATCAGATTAGGTGTAAATTCTTTTGAGTTTGAGTTTTAAAGTTTTTCATTTGGGTCTGAGTGTGGAGGATGAACAGTAGTCATGTTTGGTCATTGCTCTTTCAGAAATCTTCTGTTCTATCGAGATGAAGAGACGCAAATCTACTATATTCCCATGGCTTAAACTTCTTTTCTCACTTACCAATTTTTAATGAGTAGCAAATAGTGTTTTAAAAGGCGGGATAGTAAGGCGAGGCGTTTTATATATGCCTCAGCGAGGCGTAAGCCCCGAGGCACGGGGCGTAAGTCCCATGAGTATTTAATTTTTAGTATTTCATAAAATAATATAATTGAAATAAATACTTTTGAATAGGTAAAATTACATAAAAAAAAATAAAAGAAATATATATATAATGCTTGATCCTAAAAAAAAACACTAATCAAAACAATCCATTATACGTCACTTACAACTTGTAATTATATATAATATAATTTTATGAGTATAAACAATACAATGAAATAAAAGTTATTATGAAATGCAAATCAACTATAACATCTTAACTTTCAAGGAATGAAAAAATCACAATTTCTTAAAAACATATTGCTATCATACTATTCATTTTATCTCAGTATTATAATTAAAACGTAACTCCTTCAGAAATAAAAATAAAATCACTTTCAAATAGCGAAATAATAAAATATGATAATTTTGATACATAGGACAAAAGACTAATGACAAGTAAAAATGTACAATTCGGTTATTTATTTTTAAAAGAAATATAAAATGATATTCACTTTCACGATGTTCTCAAATGTATGCAATACTACGACTTGTTATTTGAGTTATACCTAATATTCTTATTTCTATAAATGAAAAACTATTAAGTATCATTCATTTGTTAAAGAATTATAAGGGTCAATGATTCTAATTAAGGAATTTAACATATAAGTAAGAACGGTTAGGCGAGCCCCGAGCGTTGGGCGTTAGGCGTGTTTAGGGCATACAATTGGGCGCTTGAGGCGTAAGCCTCACAGGAACTATGTCCCGAACGTGAGTCCCGGGGCGTTTTGTCAGTGCCTCGCCCCGGGGCGAGCCCTGAAACTGCCTTTTAAAACACTAGTAGCAAAAACAAAAATTCCAATCATAGTTTAGTCATGAATCTAATAAAATGGTTCTTGAACTAATCAAAAGGGGTCTCTGGTTATAATCGATTACACATCACAGTAGGGGTGTCAATGGTTTTCAAAAAACTGACTTAACCGACCGAACAGTACCGTACCGAACCGATTTTTAGATTTCTTTTAATAAAATCGACGATTTTTATATAAATTTATAACCGTACCGAATAATTAGGTAGGTTTTTAATTTTATAAAAATAAACCGAAAAAATACCGAACCGAAACGAATAAGTTTATATGTGTAAAATATATTTTATATATTAAATTTAAATGTAATAAAATATTAAAATTTTCGCTTTGGGTTTGGGATGATGAAAATGACTAGAAGCTGGCAACATAATTAACACCTCAAGTTCCAACTCTAAGCCTATTATATTAGTCCTATTGAAATTCAATTAGTTCTAACATCTCGAGTCTAGTAGTAACTAGTAAGCTACAAGGTATTAGATATCTTTCCTGTCATATGGTTTTAAATTCTCTTATTGGATACTTAATCTAAGTAGTCTCGGTTCTTGAATCTAATTCTTGATTGACTTTTCCCCCTCGAGCGATCTAAAATATATCTTTTGTTTTTGCTTAATATTATTTTACACTACCGTAAAATAGAGGGCTCAATATCTATTTTTGTTGTCTTTCATGTTTTCTTGATTCATCACCTTTTAATCAGTAAAAATATCTAGAGAGTTTTTGTCAAAGTCCTATAGAAGTATGTATGATATTGTGTCTTAACTAATTTTACTAGTGATTGTAATATGATTTTTTTTTAAAAAAAAAAAAACCGAAAATTAACCAAACCGTACCGATACCGAAAAGAAACCGACATGATGGGATGGTTTCGAAAAGTCTAATTTTGGTTATACAAAATGAAATAACCGAAAAATTGGTACGGTATAAATTTTATAAAATAACCGCCACGAACCGTACCATTGACACCCCTACATCACAGTTTGGCTAGAATATTTTTGAATTCACTCAGTTGATTCGGTTCTGATTTTTCGATATGAATTCTCTTTGAGTTTACATGAATGAGAAAGAAGGGCTAAAAGAGGAAAATTCTCTTAAAATAAAGAGAAGAAGAGGTGAGGAAATTGAGAATCATATTGATGGAAATTGCGGGCTATTGCATAAGAGAGAAATTTGTCTTGTGCACATCCAAAGAGTAGCGATTACGGGTTTTCTTGTCATTAAAAAAAAATGAATCAAAAAGTGGGTTTTGCTAATCTACTACATTAAGATAGTAAGTTAGTATTGTACCCACTTTTTGATTCACTGAAATACCCTTACTATATGATGCAACACGTTAAATATGGGGACCTTTTTTTCTTCTACCAAAATCCCCTCATTTCTTCTCATCTTCTGTGTAGGGGTGGGCGTTCGGTTCTTCGGTTCGATTTTATCGAACTTCGGTTCGACTATTTCGGTTATGGTTTTTTGAAGATGGACACCGAACCAAACTAGTTCGGTTCGGTTCTTTCGGTTTCGGGTTTTTCAATTCGATTTTTTTGATATGATATTAGAAGCGATTCCATTTACTCTAATTCATATTCTCAAAAGCAACAAAACATAAAACTGACAAAGTAAAATCAAAATCAAACAAACAGGATACACAAGAATAGAAAACCATAACAATAATATATGATTACTATGTGTTATATAGATACAGTAAGAATAATTAAAAAAACACATAAAGGACATACATTAATCCTAAAGACACATCCTAGTCACATTTCTTTGTTAAAGATATTTGATTTTCTCAATTGAAGTGGAAAATTAGGGATACAAAAGCAAAAGAAGACTTGTTACAATTGGGTTTTTTTTTTTTTTTTTTTTGCTTAAACTTAATGGGCGTGGACTATTTTAATTTTTTGGGTAATGTATTAAATTTTGGTTTTTTGGTTCGGTTCGGCTATTTCGGTTTCGGTTTTTTTAAGGTGGACACCGAACCAAACTAGTTCGGTTCGGTTTCGGTTTCTTGAAATTCGGTTCGGTTCGGTTTTTTAATTTTTCGATTTTCGGTATTTATGTCCAGTCCTACTTCTGTGTGTGTCTCTCTCTCGGCAATTTTTTTTCTCTCAAAAAGAAATTTCCAGTCTTTTCAAGCCAATAAATCCAACAATCAAATCTAAATTAAATCTAATCAATTTCTTTGTTACAATCTGAAAATATAAATCCAACAATTAAAAGCTAAGCCAAGTCTAATCAATTTCTTTGTTATAATCGGAAAATGTGAAATCAACAATCAAAAGCTAAATAAAATCTGACCAGTTTCATTGTTATAATCAGAAAATGTAAACCCAACAATCAAAAGCTAAATTAAATTTAACCTATTTATTTTTATAATCTGAAAATGTAAACACAAAACTCAAAATCTAAACAAACAAGACGCTACAAACTCTACCAGTTTATTTCGACCTAACAATTATGTGTTCTATCTAAGTTGTTTTTTCCTAGGTGAAATTATAGCTACTCAGTTTATTTATGTTCTTTTTAAAAACCCAGTCATAATTCCCCAATTCATTGACACTCATTTATAAAAGAACATATAAATTGACTCAGTTAGTTCATGGACAACTCATTTAAAAACCCAGTCAGTTAGTTACTGCACAGCTGAAAGTTATGACAATTGTGCATGAGCTGTTAGATGGTTAGTTAAGTTAATTGCTGTATTAACTTAGACTAAGTGTAGTTAGTAGATTAGATATTTTCACTGGCAGTGGGCTAGCATTGTATATGGCAGTTCTCATTTGATATGAAGTAGTTGAAAATTTTCCCCAAAATATTTGTCTTCTTCTTCCTTGAAAGATTTTTGCTTGCGACGGTCAATTTTAGCTTAATTTATTGCTGGTGTTTGACCATGAACAAGGGAGGGAAGAAATGAAAGCGGGAATCATTAGAAAATTGGGATTTTGAGTAAAAGACAACAAAGCCCCTCATGTCAATATATTGTTAGTGTGTTGGTAAGGGTATTTAAGGAAAAGTAAAAATGAGGATATTGCTAACCTACGACCTTCTTGTAGTAGGTTAACAAGACCCTATGTATGCTTAACACAAATGACATTTTAATTGTTGTTCCAGTATTTTAAAAAAAAAAATGAAAAAACAAACCAAAAATTGCCATCACGTTTAGGTAGTGCCTTCGGTGTTTGGGCTGGTAATACCCTGCCAATTCCATTCATCACTTTGTAATTACAAAAAGAAGAGGGGGCACATTGGACTTCGTATTAAAGTATTATTTTCAAGAGGAATCGGCCTATATACATATACATATTATAACTTTGAACCACAACATCTTCAATATGATGTTGAGGAACAAAGAAAACATAGGTTATAAGTATTTTCATCAATCAATTTTAACTATATCTACAGCTTATTAAGATCACTTTCCCGTACGAAAAGCCCGTGAAAACCATAAGGCACACGATGAGGCAATTTGACAGCAGCCACAATGTCAAGATTAGGGGACTTTGCATCCATGACCAAAAATCTTGATTCCCCTGTCTTCTCATTGTGCACATATGACACTACGTAGC
The DNA here is from genome assembly GCF_019175385.1 of Lycium barbarum. Classification (NCBI taxonomy): domain Eukaryota; kingdom Viridiplantae; phylum Streptophyta; class Magnoliopsida; order Solanales; family Solanaceae; genus Lycium; species Lycium barbarum. The sequence goes on along the minus strand of NC_083340.1, from coordinate 18,230,981 downwards.
CATCATCTTCATCAGCATCAGGATTGTTTGCATCTTTAGCCACAAAAAATGGCTCACCACCGAAGCAGCCTTCTCCAAATAGTCGGCATGCCACTATGCAATCGCGACGATCTGTTTCTGCTACGGATACGTCTAATTTTGCTACCCCTGTTACCTTTGGCATAGGGTCCCCAATGGCTGCATATACATACCTACAAGAGTAGTAAAACGGAAAAAAGTTTATGCACTGACAAGTCATATAATAAATGTCGACATCTAAGTAACTCAAAAAATTCTACAGATGGTTAAATTAAATTATGCGGACAGGGTAATTTTTTTCTCATAGATATTAATTTACTTGGAAGATGGGAACTTTACATGGTTGGTATTTTTTCTCAGAAGAAATTATGAGGAATTGCTAAATATAGGATAGCGTGGTTGGTGTGGTTTTTGCTGAATCATGTGATCAGTCATTAAACGACCTATTCACCAGACATAAAGGACCTACCTACATGGCCAGATAATACACTATAAATTTATGATAGTGATATATGGGTGATTTGTTCTATCCAATTAGTGGAAGTACTGAGCTATATCACATAAACCATTCATAATCCATACTAAGATGTATCCCCTATTCTAATATAATACTAGGGTCAGTTGGCCCGAGCTTCAAACTACATTAAAATTTATATTTACAATCCTTTTTGTGTATTTTTTTTTTGCTATTCTTGCTTTTTGTTCTGTTTTTAAAATATTATATTAGTTGTAAATGTAGTTCGATAATTTCTCAATATTTCTAAAATATTGAATCATATATAAAAAATTAAAAAAAGATAGAAACAACATTTAACTTAGAGTATATTTAGACTTCCTTTTTATTTTCAAACAAATGCATGCACCAAAGTTCTTCTCCTTTTTATTATACTGAAATTTTTGAAGTTAAAGTCTTTAATGATTCAAATTTAGTTTTACCATATGTTGGATTAACTTTTTTCCCCCTTCAATTAAACGTATATTGGCTAACCTATCTTTGGAAAAGAATAAAATATTCACGATATTCAAGTAATATAAAAAATATTTGATGTAACAAATTATTGTATGATGACGTCAATGAAGTTAACTTATAAATAAAAATAACATTTAAAATTAAATAAGTAAAAGTCTTGATATGACAACTTTTTGTAGATATTCCTTCAAATTAAATCATACAAAAGTAATTGAAAAGTTAATGAAATTATTTGTTTTTCTTACTTTAATCTTTCCTTTTCCTTAAAAAAACATGTTAAGAAATTATTTATGTTTTATTTTTTCTTAATTTAATTTATTTTTAAAGAAATTTATATTGTAATTTCTTAAACGTGTATGTATTACTTTTTTCAAATATTTTTAACTATAAAGAAAAATAATTTTCAATTTAATAATTAAGCATGTAGAAAGAGAATGTCACGATAATATTTTTACTTGTCTATAATAAATTTTATAGGAAAAATTAATTTGAAACACATTTAATAATCATTTCCACATAAAAGAAAGACAACAAATTTTTTAAATAATTTAAAATTTGGTTGAATAAATAGATTTTTTTTGTATTGTCACTATCACCTTATCCGCATCATCACCCCTTGTAGCGTTAAAATGCCCATATAGTTATTCAGATTTACCAAAATAGGTGAGAACTTACAAGGTAATTAAAGCTCCAATTAAGAGTAAAACTAAAATGGATAAAAACACATTTAAATTTGGTTGAAAAATAGATTTTTGTAGCGTCACTATCACCTTTTACACATCATATCTTTGTAACATTAAAAAGCCCATATAGTTATTTAAATTTACGAAAATAGGTGATAACTTCTAAGGTAATTAAAGCTTCATTTGCGAGTAAAATGGACAAAAAAATCATATGAGGACTACAAAAGTTAGGGATTCTCCCTTATATATGGTAGTAATAAATGCTAAATATTTACGTCTTTAATTACCTAACTAAGCTATCACTTAGTGATTAAGGTCAGACAAATTAGGGAGGTCTCAATTTCAAACCCATTAAAAAAGTTATGAATTTTAATTTACTAATAAGAAAATCCAAAAGTAAAATTGATTTCGGTAATTATTGTATATATTTACAAAACGGAAAAGGGCCAAATATACTCTTGCACTATCATTTTTTTGCGCGAATTGCCCTTCTTTTGGGGTGGTCTTTAATTTTTGCCCCTCAAATTGCTGGTCTTTAATTTTTACCCTTCGCTTAAAAAGGTAGTCGAAAATACCATGAGATTCTAGGTTGACCCCGCCCAGTCAAAAAAAAAATCGCAAGGTAAGGCTTTTGCAAAAAGTCTGTCTTGTGCGGCAGATTTTGCCTTAAGGAATAACTAAAAGTTTGCCTTATAAGGCAAAGTCTACCGTCTCCGGCAGACTTTTAGTTATGCCTTAAGGAAAAGTCTATCTTCTCTGGCATAAATTCTATGTAACTTTGCCTGAATAGGCATAGGTTCATAGAAACTGCGAAATTATTATTATTTTTGACTCTGCTGGATTTCAGAACCTCGGGGTAGTTTCGGCCACCTTTTTAAGCTAAGGACAAAAATTAAAAACCAGCAAATTGAGGGGCAAAAATTAAATACCCGCGAATTGAGGGACAAAAATTAAAGACCAGTCCGTATGAAAGGCAATCGTGCAAATTACCCAACACTATTAGAAATGGTTTAAATATACCCCTCGTTATACTTTCGCTCCAAATATGTCTCTTCTGTTATACTTTCGGTCTAAATATATCCCTCACTGACATTTAAATTGATGGATATTACTCATATACATATACACTAACAACAGACAATTTTTTTTACACGATCATATTATTTTGACCCGTTGTAGCAGTTGAACTACCTTTTTTTTTTTTTGAATTTATTGGTCCCACTAATATAATTATGAACAATTACATATAGTTATCTTTTAAGTGATCTAAGTGTATAAAAGTTATTTTGCACTGTCAATATTAAAAATTAAGCTCTAATTTAATTACTTATGAATGTTAATTAATACGTACTTGTTATTCTTCCCAACATAAGCAGGATTGATGACTCCAAAGTCAAGATTCCTGGTAGAAACAGGATGTCTGCTCACCATTCCTGTCTTCAAATCTATCTTCACTTTCTCAACACATGCATGTATCATATCCATTCTCTCTAGTGTATGTTCCACCGATAATATATTCGGTGCCAGCAACACTATCGTATCACCACCGTCCTCATCCCACGCGTTTATCGCGTGTACAATATTAAACCCTGGCACATCAAACCACCTCATTTTCGACTCGTCCTTGGCGTAACGTGGAATTACGCCAAGTCGGGGGATTTTCCCCGAGTCAGCACCCACGGGTGAACCACCCCTGATTAACTCAATTGGGTTCATTCCTATTTGTATGTCCGAAAATATGGCGTATTTCTTCGTGATTGCAAAATCATGAAGAAATGACGGACGTGTCATGGAGAATATTGGCACGTCCGGGGTTTTCGTACCGTTTGGTTGGATACGAAAGTAAGTTAAAAACGGAGGCATCGGGCCATAACGGAAAGCAAAAGCCTCGTTAGTTTCTGGGTCGATTTTGGGATGTGCTGTCATGCTCATGAAAAGATTTCCGTCAAAGTCGTGACGGCCGAGGGTAATAATATCACCATCTGGGGCTATTTTTATTGCATATGGTAAATCAGATTCACCAATAGCGAAAAGTTTACCCCCGAATAAAGCCAAGCTTGTGTTTGCTAGGCCTATACCATTTGTGGGATTGAATTGTCCTGCAATTGCTCGAGCCGCGGTAATAGCACCACGCGCGGCCGAGGCTGTTAGACCGTTGAAACCGGAGAACACATTAGGGATAACCGGAGAACCGGCATCACGTTCAATGGTGTACTTGTAAGTTTTAACGTATCGGCTGCAGAGTGTAGCTTTGCCTTGAGAAATTCTAATAGAGTGAAGCATTCCGTCTCCGTCAAAAAGATGGTAAGGTCCACGTGGAAGATATTGAGGGTTAGGGCCATTTCGGATGTACGCGCCGTCCAGGCAAGGTGGAAGGGAGCCTTCCACTACTTCGCATTCAGTAGGAGGAAGCTCGTCCACTGGAGCGAAATTGTCAGAGAGAACATACCTTGGATCAACAGAAGATCTCAAAGGAGGATCAATGAAAGTATTTACGAAATCGTCAAATGCATTGAAAATAACGGAGGGAAATGATGGTTCTAGAGGTTTTCTTGAGGGTATTGGTTTTATAGGTAATTCTCTTTTTGGAGTTGGTTTTGGTGGTGAAGGGGTTGGCTTCTCTTGTGGTTTTGTTCTAGTAGTGGTAGTTTGTGGCCTTTCTTCAATTCTAACGGAGGAAACTTTTAGAGTAGGAGAAGATGGTGAATTGGGAGAATAATTATAAGGAGAAAGAAGAGATTTAGGGTGTTGTGATAATGTAGAAAGGAACGTAGAAGAGAAAGCATCCATTCTGTTTCTTCTTGAAGAAAAGAAGAAACAAGATTTGATACTAAAGAGTAAAGGGGAAAAAGAAAATAAGTGCTTGCATGATCTAACTATGAGATTCCATGCCCAATTTATGGAGTAGGAGAGTGAGGAGTAAGGCAAAAGACAGGGACTATTCATTTAGGGAACACCACACTTTCCTAAAGTGGGGGCAGTGAAAGGACACTCTATTATCTGCACAACTAATTTTCTTTTTATAGTAATCGGGCGATCTTCCATTTTTCATTAGAATTCTAATAATACGTAAAAAGAAATCAAGTTTGCTTATCTCACTACAAAATTTCTAATTCTCTTTTCACCTGACCAATTAAGGCGTTTATGACACACATAAATTGAAAGTAATTTCACGTATGATCTATTTTGATTTTCCTTTTTTTTTACTGGAACTCTATTAAAACTGAAAAAGAAGTCAAGTTTTATGACAATCATAAATTGGAGTTAAGTTCACGTATGGTCAATTGGGTGGTTTTTCGTTTTTCATTAAAACTCTACTAAAACTAAAATATCAAGTTGGCTTATCTCCCCAAACTTGATTGAATTCATTATAGATTCAATAAATCTAAGTAAATTGTAGAATGTCACTAAAAGTAAATGTAAATGTCAATTTTTATGATACTTAAGCAAAATTGAGTGACCTTTATTTAGTTACAAAATATTGTTTAGTGACTTAGTACAAAGTTTGTTCGGTGAGCAAGGGCAAGCTAGAAGGTTACGTACAGATTCGGCTAAACTCAATAGCTTTAGTACAAATCATGTATGTGGATTAAGAGATTCGTGAAATATGTGGAAAAAAAATAGAAATAAAGTATAGTCCAGTTATTAACGCCTGATGTCCTTATTCTAAAATTTATAATACGGAAAAGAGTCAAAATTACTCTTTAACGTATTAGAAATGGTTCAAAAATGCCCTCCTTCGACCTATTGGATCAAATTTGCCCCTCCTTTCACCTATTAGGCTAAAAAATGCCCTTAACGCATCATGTACTAAATAAGCATTGAGGACATTATTAGTCTATGCAATTGATATCAAATGTGTTGTATAACCGTGACACATTAAGCCTCACAGAACTAAACCCTACATGTGAATTTCACGACTTTTGCAAGTGTCCACTCAGAGGCGAGTCCCAAAAAGCCTTTTTAAAATAGAGCATTAGTCTGTAAACTTAAAATTTTATTTTGTTTTTTGAGACCAAAAATTAAATGACACCACATATTTCTAAACAAATATTAAACAAATTGAAATTCAGTTCTTCTAGTGATATTTAAAAAAAGTAACCCGTGGATGTTATAGATAAATGGAACAATTTACAGAGATCTCCCTCTATATCTTTGCTCAACTCCAGTAACGTTAGCTTCAGACTCCAGTAATTCACAATAGCACTTCTTATGAATGCAACGCGGACAAACGGAAATTTAAAGGCTAGATTCATTTAGTAGCTATTTATATTTGTTTATTTCATTAATTGAGTAATATCTTCTTAACTAAAAAGTGGGATAATGATATATACTGCTACACTTGTCACGCAGTTCTCTTCTTTACGCAACCAAACACTTGTTTTTTAAATTTTTTAACAATGGATCTTAATTTCTTCATACACACACTGTGCTCTAAAAAATCCCAATAAAAACAAATGTGCTTCATTCTCACTCTTTCTAGTTCAAGAATTATTCAAAATCACATCTATTTCCCTTGACATTACTCATGGGTTTTTTGGTGTTTTCACCTAAATTTAAGACATTTTAATTTGCTGAAGCTTAAAGAATACACCCATTTATTTCTCCTCAAATTTGATGAGAATTCTTTTCTGTATTTAAAATATTGGTGCTTATTTGGAGATTCTATGGAGAAGTCTAATGTTTACTTGTAATTGAAATATAGTTGAGTCGTGAAGGCGAGGGTGACGGGGAAAAAAATTAGAAGGGTGACAGTACACACTTGTTCGCTTTCTCACTTTTTTGTTAAAAACAAATCAGCCAATTAATGAAAAATAATAAATTGCTCATGAAAAGAAAACTAATAGAAATATGAATCTAGCCTTCAAAATTCATATGTTCAAGTAGGGGTGTACATGGACCGGGTTGGTTCGGATTTTCTAAACACCAATCAAATAAATTGCGTCGGGTTTTTAAATTTATACACCAAACCAAACAAATAAAATTCGAGTTTTTCAACCTCGGGTTTTCTCGGATTTTTCGGATTTTTTTTCGGAATAATCTTGATACAAAACATATAACTTTTACTTCAAATATTTTTTTAGTCCTAGTATGATACAACTATATAATTAAGGTGTTTCTTAAGAAAATAACACAAAATGTGAGAAGAGTGATGACATTGTATTAAAATATTCAACAAAAGCTAATAAAATCGGTTAAAATAAATATTGTTAATTAACAAGCCATAAAGAAAATGACCATAATCTAAAAATACTAAGTCATGCTAAAATAAGTAAGGCTAATAAGTATTAATTACATGATAAAGAAAAAAAACGTAAGTTATGTATTTTCACTCTCTAAATCAATTATGCAAAACTAAAGAACGGATATCCAACATCATTGTCATTCCTAGTGGTAAATTGAATTTCTTTTGTTAGCATTAGTGTTGAGTTGGTTTTGGTTTAGACTTTATTTGAGTTACTAGCATTCATAGGATATAAAACTTATTGACATTCAAAATTCTAAGTTCAAGCTTGAATAATATGATAATAGATAAAAAATTACAAAAAAATTTAAGAAATATTTATAAATTACATTACAAATAAATATGTTTATGTATAAAATATTTTAAAAATTGAATACATGTAATGTCGAGTTGGTTTGATTCGATTTGACTTTTTTTAGTTAAAATCAAACCAAACCCATTATGGCTTGGTTTTTTTTTTCAACACTAAATCAAGTCAAATCAAACCACTAGTCGAATTTTTTTCTCGATTTGACTCGATTTGGTGCGGTTTATCGGTTTAATTTCGTACACCCCTATGTCCAAGTAGCATTCATTAGAAGGAAGATTGAAAAAGTACTGGAGCTAACATTTCTGGTGCTGAGCTTATCCCATTTTATCCACTCAAAATTCCAACGTGAATTAATTACTGTATGAGTTATGACTACGACAAAATGCTTGCCCAAAAATATCTCACGTGAACACTCTCTCTCACACGATAAGACACATATATCTCGTATCAACTCTCGTCTCCTTTTAAATAAAAAATGTATTACTCTCATCGTCTCAATTTATGTGACATTTTTCACTTTTTAAAAATTAATTTGACTAAATTTTGAAACTAAATTGGATCATATTAATTCAATGTTTTAACATTAAAATTTATAGATTTGAAAACTACATTAAAAGTACTATAAGTTGCAACTTTTCTCATATCAATTTAGTGAAAAAATACATCTTAATTAAAAAATATTGATCAAAGTTCATGCAGTTTGAATCTCGAAAAACGAAAAGTGTATGGGATAGAGGGAGTGTGTGTATATATATATATATATATATATATATATATATATATATATATATATATATATATATATATATATAATATGAAAAAAAATCTATTTTACATCGTCAATGTATAAAACTTAAACTCTAATATATAATAGAGGGAGTGTGTATATATATATATATATAATATGAAAAAAAATCTATTTTACATCGTCAATGTATAAAACTTAAACTCTAATATATAATAATCCTGACAAATCAAAATTAGAAAATCCAATGGGACAGAGACTGATAAGTTTCTCTTTTCAGCCAAGAAAAAAAAAGATTTATATATTTTATTTAGAAACGGTCTTGATTTATTCCAATCACTTCTTTTCTTACAAACACAAAAGTAAGTGTAGAAACTATACAATCTTGGCTTGTTCCATTCATTCACCAAGAGAGAATATATATAGGATACAATCTTGAACCCTAGTGAAACAAGGAAAATAAGATCTTAGTGAAACAAGGAAACTAACTAATATATGGTAATTAGTGAAACAAGGAAACTAACTAATATATGGTAATTATATCCCTACAAATATGCTACCAAATAATATCAAATAATATAAAGATATTATACCGCAATACCCCCCCTGAAGTTGGAGCATGGGAATAAAAAATGCCCAACTTGGAAAGCAAGAAGTCAAATTGAGTTTTGCCGAGAGCTTTGGTAAAAATGTCTGCCAATTGTGAAGATGTTGAAACTTGTGATGGAGAAATCAAACCTTCATTAATTGCATCACGAACAAAGTGACAATCTACCTCAATGTGCTTTGTTCGTTCATGTAAAACCGATTTTTTTGCGATGTGCAAAGCGGACTGACTATCACAAAACAATTTGATCGCCTTGGGATGTTGTATACCTAAGCTCAACAACAGACCTGTCAGCCACTTCAACTCACAAGTGACCGCAGCCATGGACCTATATTCAGTCTCTGCAGAAGATCTAGAAACTGTGTGTTGCTTCTTTGTCTTCCAAGAGATGGGAGATTTGACCTAGAAATACTAGCCAACCTCTCAACGAATGACGAGTAAGCGGACAAGCCGCCCAATCAGAATCACACCATCCCTGCAAAGTCAACTCACTGTCGGCACATAACAAAATACCCTGTCCTGGTGTGCCTTTCAAATAACGGACCACTCGTAAGGCCGCTTCCTAATGTTCAATCAGGGGTTCTTGCATGATTGAGACAAAATATGAACAGAATATGCCAAGTTCGGTCGAGTGACCCCCAAATAAATCAAACGCCCGACTAATCTGCGGTAGACCTCCGGATCCGACAATAAATCTCCATTTGCAAGGCCAAGTTTATGATTTTGCTCAATAGGGAACCCACTTGGCTTTGCACCTAACAATCATGCTTCAGAGATAATATCAAAAGTATACTTGCGTTGACACAAAAACAACCCTGATGAACTACGAGCTACTTTAATACCCAAAAAATATTTGAGAGACCCAAGGTCTTTCATTTTGAAACAATCACTCAAATAGGCTTTGAAAGTTGCAAGTGCAGCGGAATCATTCCCAGAAATAATAAGATCATCAACATAAACCAAAATATTAATCTGAATATTCCCTCTAGTAAATGTAAAAAGAGAATAATCAGAATAAGATTGAAGGAAACCGTACCCTTTCAAAGCAGTTACCAATTTTGCAAACCAACATCTAGGGGCCTGTTTCAACCCATACAGCAATTTGCGCAAACGACACACCAACGTAGGATCTGGACTTTCAAACCAGGGAGGGAGCTTCATATACACCTCCTCATCAAGGTCACCATGTAAAAAGGCATTATGAACATCCATTTGGTGAAGTTCCCAATTTTTGGATGCTGCAATGGCTAGGAAGGCTCGAACAGTAGTCATCTTGGCGACTGGAGCAAAAGTTTCATTGTAGTCAATCCCCGTTTGTTGATGATTTCCCAACACAACCAAGCGCGATTTGAGCCATTCCACATCTCCATTTGACAAAAACTTGGTCTTGTACACCCACTGATTACCAAGTGCTTTCTTACCCCGAGGAAGATGTTCCAAAGTCCATGTACCATTGTCTTCCAATGTATGTATCTCTTCTTTCATTGAATGTCTCCAACCTTCGTGTTTCATGGCTTCTTTGAAGGTCTTAGGATCCTTACCCGAAATAATAGCTGCAAGAAACTTACTATAATTTACAGAAAAATTGTCACAATTAATATAGTGTGCCAACGGATAGGGAGTGCCTGAGGATTGATTGTTAACAGGAGTTGTAGGGGACGTACTATTAGCAAAAACTGAGTGTGTCACATAATTACGAAGCACAACAGAGAGAAATTTCTCCCGAAAACCACGCCCCAAGCCACCTTCCACATTCGTGACTGGGGTATGGTGTTGCTGCCCCCCCTCGCTGCCAGCGGGCGCTGGGTTCCCAGCGGGCTGTGCAGTGGCTGTTGGCAGCCGCTCAGCCTCGCTGCCAGCAGGCGCTGGTTGGGCAGTGGTTTGCGGCTGCTGCTCGGCAGCCTCCGAACTATCAACTTCGCCCCCCAATTCATCCCCGTACACCATAAAATCACGATCAATTTCAGCACCCTCATCAAAAAAACTAGACGAAATATTAACATCTTCCGGACAAGCAAAAGGAAACACATCCTCCACAAACATTACATCACGAGAGACAAAAAAATCCTTCGTATCAAGATCAAACAACCGCCACCCCTTCTTACCAAATGGATATCCCACAAACAAACACTTTCTGGCTCCGACTAGCAAATTTGTCACCCTGAGTTTTTTGATTATGAGCAAAGCACAAACACCCAAAAGTACGAATAACATCAAAAGAAGGAGGTTTATTGAATAAAATTTCAAAAAGGTGTTTTATTTTCCAATTTGGGTGTGGGGGTACGATTTATGAGATGAGATGCAGCAAGAACACATTCACCCCAGAAAAAATAGGCAAATTGCCTGAAATCTAAGAGCCCTCGCAACATTCAACACATGTTTATGCTTCCTCTCTATCCTCCCATTCTGTTGCGGAGTACCCACACAAGAGGTTTGAAACAAAATATCAGTGGCGGAAAAATAATCGATCAAAAAATTAAATTATGTACCATTATCACTTTGTACAACTTTAATTGTTTGATTAAATTGTCGATCAACCATAGCAACAAAAGCCATAAACATAGGAATCACTTCTGTTTTATCAACCAACAAGTAAATCCAAACAGCTCGGGAAAAATCATCAACAATTGTTAAAAAATAACGAGCTTCACACGACGAAACATGACGATATGGGCCCCACAAATCACAATGTATTTTCTCAAATATTCTAGATGCATTATTATCACTTAAAGGAAATTTGTCTCTAGGATGCTTAGCACGTAAACACACTTCACAATCCTTTGCTAAACTACTCTTATCACTACTGACATGAGGAAGCAACTTAACTACTCTCTCGGAAGGATGCCCCAATCGTCGATGCCACAATTCCAATGCGGACGTTGCCACGACAGTAGACACATGTTGCACCACGTCCAGCTTGCTAAAATAGTATAGTCCGTCCGGTTTGCTAAAACAGTATAGTCCGTCCCTCCTAACTCTCGTTCCAATCAGCTCCTTCAGTGGGTCATGAATAGCACACATATAAGAATTAAAAGAGACAATAGTATGTAAATTATCAGTGAGTTGGGGGACGGAGAGTAAGTTGCAACGTAAATAAGGCACATAAAGGACATGATGTAAGGTGATTTTATCTGACAGTCGAATAGAACCTTCCAAAGAAGCAAGCACATTTTCACCATTAGGCAAACCAATAGGACAATCAACAGTATGGACATCAAACAACCAAGATTTCTCACCGGTAACATGATGAGTAGCACCAGTGTCAACAATCCAAGAAAAAACATCAAACTTACCATTCAAGCGATTTTCAGGAATTCTAGCATTACCAAAAATCCCGTAATATCCTTCCATTGATCGGAAGTAAAGTGCTGACCGACGACAGCGTTATTTGATGCGCCCTTGAAACGAGTAGGCGTGATACAGTCCCCAGGTCGGTCTTGAGGACCGAGAAAATAGGGAGAATTAGACTCAATTTTGGGTGGTGGTGGAGGAGGTACGGCGTCACCGGCCATGAAAATTTACGATGAAGAGAAGAAAAAAAACGTGTGGCCTGATACCATGTAGAAACTATACAATCTTGACTTGTTCCATTCATTCACCAAGAGAGAATATATATAAGATACAATCTTGAACCCTAGTGAAACAAGGAAAATAAGATCCTAGTGAAACAAGGAAACTAACTAATATATGGTAATTAGTGAAACAAGGAAACTAACTAATATATGGTAATTATCTCCCTACAAATATGCTACAAAATAATATCAAATAATATAAAGATATTATACCGCAATAGTGAGACCACGTGTATGATTTATTTAAATCTCCGACGAAAAAATCCTTTCGGGTGGATATAAAAGTCAGTACAATGTTGGGGGTACTGTTGAACAAAGTCTCAAATTCCTAGCGGAAAAGAAAAGTATCTTATTTATAAGGTGTTGGATACATGTGAAGTCTTTTGAAAATCGTGTAGATTTGATTCAAAGCGGACAATATCACACTATATTAAAATTTAAGAATATTTTTGAGTTATTTTAGCCTAACATGTAATTCCCGAAAATATCCCAATTTGATCTCTCTCATGAAATCCAGGACCATGACCCGATGACAATACCGCGAAGCTAGATTCTGAATTTCAACTGTAGTTAATCAAAGAAGGCTAAATGTATTTTTCGTGTAAGTTGAATTAATTAGTTCTTTGTTGGAAGAATCTTAACATAATCATTTCGGAATATTTACCTTTACTGAGTGTTTGCATAAATACTACTATAATAACTTATCATGGTTAGCTAATCAAATCAAATTAAGTATATAATATTAACCATAATTAATTAAAATTTTATGTAAACATTTCATTTATTTACGGATTTGACGTAGATAATAGGTGCGGATAAATTTTGTCTCTAAAAAATATACATGCACAAGTTCACGCAACAGATCTAGGGTGTTGTGGAAGTATCCATTGCTTGTCTTCTTGAAGAAGCAGAAGAAGAAGAAGCAAGAATGCACATAAAAAAGTCATAGAATAAAATGAGTGATGCATAATGTATCATACATTAATGGGGTGTGTCAAAAAAAAAAAAATTGCGTGAGGGATCAAGTAAACGACGAAAAGGAGTGCTGCATGTTGAAATGAGGTCCCATGGCCAATTTATGGGGTAAATTGCAAGCAATGAAAGAGACTATTCATCTAATTTATGGGAGCACCACAATTTCTTGATTACGGGCATAGCTGGAAAGAGACTGTTCTTCTACGGAAGGGCTAAGTTTCTTCTCGTTGGGCCAACTTCAAGTACTGATATTTTTTCTAGCACCGCTCTAAATTCGATGAATAATGGGTTCATTCATCAATTATTGTTTACTTCTTTTGTCTCATTTTAACTCTAGTTTTAGCTCAAAAAAGTTATTCTAAAATATTTCTTTTTTTTTTTAATCACAGAACTTCTAAAATATTTGTCATTATAGTAGTTCAAGACTAAAGTTGACAATTGTTTCTAACTATAACTTACAATATTAAAGAAGTACATAGTTCTATTTAATACTGCTCAAAGCTAAAAAACATCTTAGTAAATTGCCTTATATTTATTGTTTATGTTAGATCAAGATTTTACTCAGGCCAACTGGCGAAGACTTTATCGACCAAAAGTAATTAAAGTTGATGAAATTATTCTTTAATCCGACCCAATGAAATTTAAATTTTACATCACACCTATTAAGTGATTCTGTTACCTGTAGATCAATCGCTTTTAGTTAATTTAATTACACAAAAGCTTCTCCATGCGTAGTACGTAATAGTATTGAATTTGATTTGTTTTGTCCTGCGAAGCGGTGCATGGACAACATAATATGAGGGTTAAACATCGAGTAAATTAAAAATTAGGATGTTTGTCTCTCAAATACCATGATAAGAAATGGTCATTGGAGGTAACTCACTAACTCAACTTCAAAACCTACCTCATGAAGTGAAGATATTGTCCGGACTTCAGACTATATAAAAAGATAAATTGCCACAATGTAACCACCACTGATATATGGTTTACTAACAAAACAAAAATACCTAAGCTCGTATTCCACTGTAAGCTTATCAAAGATGATTGTTTGAAAGATTGTGGCTCAATGTGACAATTAATTACCAAGTTTTTGGCATCAAGGGACATACTCAACTATTCTCCTAATCAATGGAAAAAATCAAAGAAAAAAGAATAACTTCAACTGAAGAACTTATTGTTGGGTTTAATTGATAGGTTGAATGGGAAATGGAGGGAAAAGAAGTGGAGGGAAAATGAGTTGTTCCCTCTTGCTTTATGAAATAAGCATTTGTCCCTCATTGGTAATGGAAAGAAAAGTTCTCCTACTTAAAAGTAGAAGCACTTCTTCTTATTGCTAAAGGGTTAAGAATAGGGTCGCCCCTCACGCCGTCGTCGTCACTCGGCTTGGCTTCGACTTGGAAGAGGGTCTCCCCTCGCGCCGTCATCGTCGCTCGGCTCGGATTCGGATTCGTTCAAATGATTTGATTGATAATCTTTTTTAACCAAATTTTCTTTAATTTTAATTAATTAATTAATTAAAATATCCAGATCCTGACCCGTTAGTGACCTGGATCCGCGTTTATTTTAAAATTTCCCTCCATTTTTTAAACTGTGACTTTTCTGAAAGGTTGCAAGCTTTTCTAAAAGGTTGCAAACCTTTTTCCCAATCAGTGCTTCAATGGCTATATATTTTCGTTGATCCTCATAATTTTTACTTACGAAATTTTCTGATATTCTTCTTCTTCTTCTTCTTCTTCTTCTTTTTCTACACTTCTTAAAATCTCGTGTGATATACTGTCATCGAGTGGTTCGTCGTCATCAGAATTTGTTGTACCGCTATTTTGGTGAGTAAATCGTTCTATCCTGTGAGGAAAGATTCCAACACCTCGGGTACATTGAGGGGAATAATTTCCTTAAGGACACACTGTGAATTCAGTGGGCTCGGTTTGATTTTCCATATATTTTCAGATACTGTTCATATTATTTCCAGTTTCTGTTTTACGTTTTCTGAAATATTTCCATATTCTGTTTCTGTTTAACTTTATATTTTTGGATACAGATTAATAACAATCTTAAGGAAATTATATTTATATTTAATCTGTACTCTGTTTCTGGAGACTAAAACCTTCTGGTTTTCTACTCCGTTGGAATTTGTCTAGTCCAACTTGAAGAACATAAAAACTTCGTTGGATTATTAAAGTTCATAACAGTGAAACGATTTGAAGAACATAAAAACTTCATCGTTTACTTGTGAAACAGATTGTAGAACAGTTTGAACATACATACTTTCATTGTTTACTGTTTTTTTTTTTTTTTTTTTTTTTTTGCCATTAATAAAATTATTTGTCAATTATTGACAGAAATAAGGAAAAATGGCAATAGAAACGGATGTCAGTGCCTCTACTCCAATGGAGACTGATGCAACAGCGACTGTTACGGCGACAACTGTGGCGGCGACGAATGTTGCCTCGTCAAGCCGTTCAACTACTGCACATGCCATGGCACCGGCAGAAAAACCAGGAAAATTTTCTAGAATTAAATTCAAAGGTTGGCAGCAAAGAATGTTCTTCTGGTTGACCACTCTTGGTATGCAGAAGTTCACAAACGAAGACCCTCCTGTTCCTGAAGAAGGAATGCTTGAGAATCAGCGCTTCATGGTTGTTGAGGCTTGGATGTATTAGGATTTCTTGTGCAAAGGTTATATCCTCAGTTCTTTAAAGGACGATTTGTACATCGTCTACAGTTCTGCTAAGACTTCAAAGGAATTGTGGATTGCACTTGAAAAGAAGTATAAAGCCAAAGATGCATGCTTGAAAAAATTTGTGGCTGCCAAGTTTCTAGACTACAAAATGGTGGAAAATAAGACTGTTGGAACCCAAGTTCAAGAACTCCAAGTACTTATCCATGACCTTATTGCTGAAGGTATGGTAGTTAATGAGGCATTTCAAGTGGCTGCTGTAATTGAGAAGTTGCCTCCTTCGTGGAGAGACTTCAAAAACTATCTCAAACACAAGCGCAAGGAAATATCATTGGAAGATCTGGTGATTTGCTTGAAGATCGAGGAGGATAATAAAACGGCCGAAAAGAAGTCGTGTGGAAATTCAACGATTATGAGAGCAAACATCGTTGAGGAAGCCGCTCCAAAGAATAAGAAAAGGAAAAAGCCTTCAGGACAGAGGAAGGAGCAGAACAAGAAAAAATTCAAGGGCAACTGCTATAATTGTGGAAAAGCTGGCCACAAAGCCCCAGATTATCGTCTCCCGAAAAAGGACAAGCCAACATGGTGGAGAAGAATGATGTCATTGCTGATCTGTGTGCAATGCTCTCTGAATGTAACTTAGTTGGAAATCCGAAGGAGTGATGGATCGACTATGGAGCCACTCGACATGTTTGTGCTGTCAAAGAAGCATTTGTTACTTACTCCACTGCTGGTCCCGAAGAAGAGCTTTCCATGGGAAATACTGTAACAGCCAAGATTGAGGGTTATGGGAAGATATTCCTGAAGATGACTTCCGGCAAGGTATTGACGCTCAACAACGTTCTTCATGTTCCTACTATTAGGAAGAATTTAGTTTCTACAACCCTATTTGTCAAGAATGGGTTCAAATGTGTTTTTGTATCTGAGAAAGTAGTTATTAGAAAAAACAAAATGTACGTTGGAAAGGGCTACTGATACGCTCAAATTACACCTATTAATGGCGTAAAGCGAACGTTGTCAAATATAGTAACCCAAACAACGTTGGGGTCGAATCCCACAGGAAATATGGAGAGAAAAGGGTACTAATTGTATGCGATACTAGTCTTTAAAGGCTTTAATCCTATTCTGAATGTTTTGAAAAGAGATTTGGTTTGTATTCGCTATTTTGAAGTGTTTGGAATTTGTTTGGATTTGGAGAACCAAAGTTGTGTCCCCGCGATGATTAGATGTTATGCTATGGGTGTCAATATGATATATTTCTAATGGGTCGGAGTTATGTATGCACTTAATCTCTAATGCACTTTCTAATATTTTCCAATAGTTAGAAAGTATTTCTTTTCATGATTTTTCCAAATGCAGAAAATTTGTAAATAAGATTGATTAAATATGCCAAGTAGAACTCATCTTATCCCTAAGTGAGTCCATTAAACGAGGGTTAGCGCCTCGAGTCCTTGTTATATTATTTCGATTCATACCCTAGTTCATCTTTCCAAATAAACTAGGGTTTGTGCATGAACAAGTGTTTGCAACCACTAATGAACAATGAATATGAGAAATAATAAAACACATCACAACCCATTATATATATATATATATATATATATATATATATATATATATATATATATATATATATATATATACAATGTTAGACACCCATTACATAGCACCCATCATTTTGGGTCCACAAATTTGATTAAAGAAACTACTCACACATTATGGTCTCAAAAGTAGTAAGCAATAAATGAGACATAAAGCTTACAAAGTGTAATAAAGATGATGGATAATGGAATCTTGTTGTCTTCACTAAGCTCCAAAAGGGGAGTATTCAATGCTCACCCACCAATGGAACTTTGTGCACGTGGTTACAATAAAAATCTGCTGCCAAAAATAACCTAAAATGTTCTTTAAATAGGCTCCAAAAAACGCACAGCAGCAACTGACAAAATTGCCCGCGATAGCAACATCGACGCATCGTCGATCGTTCGACGATCCGTCGATTTCTCCGTCCTTTCTACCTTCAGCCATGTGTTCCATTCGACGGTGCCGTCGACCAGTTCGACGCTCCGTCGAGTATTCCGTCTTTCTCTCCTCCTGTTGAGAGATCCTGCTTTACGACACAAACGACGAATCGTCGATCAGTTCAACGCTTAATCGATGCCTCCGTCCTTCGTCGTCTTCAACTTTGTCATCACTGGAAAATCGAACTTATCGACGCTTCAAAGGACTATTCGTCGGCTAATCGACGGAACGTCGATTCTTCATTTCTGGCCAATTTTTCTTTTGTTCTTTGATTTTTGCTTTTGGGCCATTGTTTTCCTAAAACACAACAAAACATATTAACGAGAACCAGACTTACTTGAAAACAACCAAAATTCATAGTAAAAAGGCGTCGAATGTGCCACAAATCCGTGGCATATCAATACTCACAACTTAGGATCTTTGCTTGTCCTCAAGCAAGTCAGACAAAACAACCACAAAATAAAATTACAACTATGCTAAAAATAAAGTAAAAGTGACTACAATGGTGCTTGCTCATCGCTACCGGCATGTGCATTTTTTCAAATCAACTCCCTCTTTCCTCATTCCCAAGCAGGGTTCTTTCAAAACAAACTTATTAGAATTGACCATGACGCTTCAATCGATGACATCACATTATTAGAAGCATTTATGCGTGCGAGTATTCACTATTATGTCCTCACATAGATTAGAGAATGTCCCACGCACAATTTTACAATAAGAATCGGGACAAGGATGGATGGAATAGAAAGCACTCATGCTCACAAAGAAGTTCATGATTTACAAGTGCAGATACCATATGCTTGCCTTTAATTTCAATGCCTAACACTTTCAGATGGTTCAGTTGTGATCACCATAGGACTTGTTCTTGGGTTGTAATGTAGGCTCGGGGACGGGTAGGATACTCATTTGGGAATTAGTGACTCATCCTCCTCGACACTACAGATTTTGACCTTTCTTATCATGCCCAATCTATTCATTCTTCAACTCATGACTAAGATGTGATTTTACTCTTACTAGAATTTACAATCTTTTTATGAGACAATATTATTATTATAATTATTATTATTATTATTATTATTATTATTATTATAAAACTACATATATATACATATATATATATATATATATATATATATATAGATGATTTTTTTTTATAAACTTTTCTCAAATTTAATCCACTATCACATCCAGTTCTCGACTATGCAACTCACACACCCCCAGCTTTAGGCGATTTGCCTCTTTTCTCTAATAGTGTCAAGGAGGGAATGGGTGCAAAGATGGAATGAATTCATGAAGTGGGGAAAAGGTTTGTTACAGCTAATCAAGAGAAAAAGTCAAAGGCTCAACGTGGGAACTAGTGATATTCATATAGAACAGGTTTTGGGCTTTTTAAGGCTGACGTGACTATTTAGAAGGAAAGCCTATGATCACTTCACAACCGACTATCCTAAGCAATATAGCATGACCTACCAGGCAAGTTCTGGATCCACATATGCTAACAATGAACACAAGAAGTTCTCACACTCACAATGGCATAAGAATTTGAACACTCAATTCATCCACACTCTAATATCTATGATGTCACAAAAAGAACCATACATGTCAATTCATTACAACCTGATATACTCAATAAACTTTCGGAGGGGTCAATTTCAAATCAATCGATTTTCAAGTTCACAGATATCCTTTTTCGTTCAAAATTCATGCCAAAAGTTCACAATGCAACAACCATGAAAGTCACAATTACTTCAAATAAAATTTAACAAATGTATACTGCAAAGTACATCAAGTTACCCCACCCCCATCAGAAAAAGGATGCATTGTCCCCAATGCATCCAAAAAATCATACCATCACCTTATGGTGGTGGGGCCGACCTGAAATGCTCTAATCCTGCTGTTGCTGCTGCGGTGTCTCCTCCGCAGCAGTGCGAATGGGGGCCCTCTCTACTGCTGGCTCAGTGCACTGAAATGGTGGAGTTGACTGGCTATGTGGCTGCAGGTTCTGAGGAGCTATCGTGATCGGCCGGATAGCACTAGTGCTGGAAGATGCGCCAGTGAACCTCACGTCCAGGCGCGACCGCCGAATACCCTCCTGAAGCTCGAGGTCGTCATCCTCATTGTCCTCCTCCTCATCCTCATCATCAGCCAATGTGACAGGCCTCTTTCTTTTGTGACTCTCCTTAGGCTCATCCTCAGTCACCAAGTCAACTACTCGGATTAAATCGGAAATGCTGACGACTGGTGCAGGTGGTGTCGGATCATCCACAATAACCTGCTCTCTCGTCCGAAGGGCCGCAATCTCAGCTCAGAGCTGGTCAAGCTCGGTCTTCAAATCTCCCGAAGTACCAGACTCACTCTTCTTCTCAATAGTGAGTATCCGCATCTCTAAACTGTCAAGTCGTGTATTGACCCTAGCATGATGCCTCGCCATAGCCTCCTGAAGAGGCTCCAACTCCGTTGCAATCTCTTTCCGGACAAACCTACCCAACTGCTGTAATATCCGGGTCACCTGCTGATCAGCACGCTCTACCTTGATTGCTAATTCTTTGAAGTTGGCTCTATTGAGGACAAAGAGATCCTCGGAAGTTGATGCTGCGGCTGACGGAGGAATAGGAGATGCAGATGGAACAACAGGCCGAGGTGGTGCCTCAGAAGAAGGGGTAGCATCAGCTACAGATGGTGTGGAGGCCTCTGTTATGGACAGTCCTTCCATGCCTATATCAACTGTGCCCTGAGGGACTGAATCAATGACATGCTCAGCCTACTCACCCATGAGATCTAGCAATGAAGTACTGGTGGCCTGAGATGTACGGAGGGTCTCATCCCTACTTCGGGTGATATCAAACACCTTTGTTGCGGGGAGAGTAGCTGCAAATGTCTAAATGTGCCTCACCTGGGACAACCTACATAATTGCGTGATAAGGCACGGGAATATCAAGGTTGTCACCTCCTGTGGTGCGCGTGCCCGAATGGCTCTACTGATCAGATCACCCAAGTTCATTGGGTACCTGGATAGCATAGCAGCCACAACCACTGCTCTGTCCGGCGTGACTATGTTATCTGCTCCCGTGGGCAGAACCCGATATATGACAAAATTCCACCAAAATTTAGCTTCCAAGCTGATATCTGCCTTATGGATTTTGGCAGCCAAGTTTCTCACCCATGGGGCCAGATCCGCCGGCCCTCTAGCCATCACCGTCGCAAACCATTCCCGTACAGATTGCTCAGCCCTTCTTTCAAACTTATCATCATATTCCACTGTGGTCGGTGCCACGAAGTCATCACCAAAATAAAATCTGTTGATTGTGCGGGCTGAGATGTCAACATGGACACCCCGAACATACACTGTGTCTAATGGAGGGGCGGCTTTCAAAGCTCTCTTGTTCTTGTGGCGCTGCTCGAGCATTACTCTGTAAGTAGTGTAGAATTCCCGAACCATGGTCGGGAAATAATCCCCTGGAGGCTGTGTGAATGCCTCAAGATGATAGTGTTGGATGAGATCGGTAATCCGAGGGTAGCTCTCTAAGCCGCTCATACTGATTTGTTCTTCTTCTTGAATATTTATCCTCGGATTACCCCCGCTGACTGTAGTGGCCCCTTTTACATAGTACTTTCGGCACCCTTCATAGGGGAAGCGGATTGCAGCTATCTCCATCTTTTGCAGCCGCACCCGCTCTTGCTCCTCATCTGAATTTCGCTCAGGAGCGGCTGGTTGTTCTGTTGCTGCATCGCTAGAATCAGCGGATGTGGAGAATGAAGCCCCCTCTGTAGACTGAGAGGAGAGTAAAGTGGGTGATTCTGCTTGGGGTGTGGTGGTCTGTGCCCTCGATCTAGTCGTTGGGACTACCGCTTGACGGTCAGAGTCAGAGGGTTCATCCCTAAGAGTAAGGGTTGTTTGACCCCGACCTCGGCCTTTTCTGGGACCACCACCCCGCTTGACTGGATTCTTTGTAGACATACCTGAGAAAAGAACACACTTCATTTTTAAGACAACCATAAAAACATAATAGAATCAGACAAAAGTAAAAGACATGCGATAATGTTAAAGCTGCCAATGGTCCGTCGATGTGCTACAAGAGTCGTCGAACAGATCGACGAAGCGTCAAAGTTCCCGTCGAATTGATAGACGCGCTGTCTATCTCATCGTCGATCTCTTGTGAGCCACTGGAAATTTTGATTAAAAGACGGTGAGAAAGACGCCCCGTCGATCGATTTGACGGGTCATCGATCTCATCGTCGATCTCTTGTTAGCCACTAGAAATTTCAACTGAAAGACGATGGGAAATACGCCCCGTCGATCGATTC
Organism: Lycium barbarum; assembly: GCF_019175385.1. Lineage (NCBI taxonomy): Eukaryota > Viridiplantae > Streptophyta > Magnoliopsida > Solanales > Solanaceae > Lycium > Lycium barbarum. The sequence continues at coordinate 18,208,852 of NC_083340.1, read as the reverse complement.
GACGGGTCGTCGAATCCACCGTCGATGTTGTTTTGGTTAAGAACTTTTGATAAGGCTCTTTCGACGTTGAGTAGGACGGTCCGTCGATTGAATCGACGGGCCGTCGAACTGAACGTCGAATGTTTTCGCATGCTAAAACTAGAGATCCCATACACTTCTTTGGCTGATGTGCCAATCGTCACGTATTTTGGGGTTACTAAGACTTCACCCCATGTTGGTTTGGGTTAGACTAGGAAAAACACTTGGCGGGCAAAACAACTCGAAGGTCGTAATGCCCTCCAAGTCATCGTGACACACAATGCCATACTTTGGCATTTCATCGAACAGGTGGTGGGCAAAACAACAACAACCTCATGAATGAGGTGTGTTTGTCGTAATGCCCTCCGACTCGGCTAAAGATCAATGACCCAATCAACCACAAACAAACCAACAAACCACCCCCAGCAAAAATATGAGCATACCAAGTGAAAATAAAATGATGCAAAAAGAAGGAAAATAATAAAAAAATAAGCAAAACGAGCTATGGAATGCAAAAACAAACAACACAAGGGAGCACACAATCCAGTAAGTCACATACCTTGAAGTAGAGTGAATGTGATTTCAACTTTCTAGAATGGAAAAAGAAAAAATAAACCCGAAGAAGCACACACACAGAGGGATAGATTAGTAGGGCAAGGGGGAAGTGGCGGTTGTGGGGTGGTGAAGGAAGGGGGAAGTGGTGGGGTTGGGGTAGCAGTTATGGCAAAGGGGGAGAGGTGGTAGTGAGAGAGAGAGAGAGAGGGGGGGAGAGAGAGACGTTATATAAAAAATAAGAAGCAGTGCAACGGACGTGGGTTACAAACCCACGTTTCTGAACCGTCGCGTTAAAAAGACGGGACGTCGATTAATTCGACGCTCCGTCGATTGAACACCCCCTCCGTCGAGTTCTTTTTTTTTTATATAAATGAAAACGAGAGAAGAACGCCCGTCGAACTGACCGTCGATCAGTTCGACGGAGCGTCAAACCTGTCGTCGAATTGCCATTATTTCCAGTGACCAATATTTCAGGCGATCCACTCGATGGTGCATTCGACGTTTCGTCGATTAGATCGACGATCCGTCGAATGTGTCGTGTAGCTGCTGTCCTGGCAATTTCTGGGTTCAACACTTAGGTTCTTCAACACATCAACAAACATTAAAACATAACAGAAAACAAAGGAAATACAAAATTTAAACTACTTATAAAGCATTAAATGTGGGTTGCCTCCCACACAGCGCTTGGTTTAACGTCACGGCTCGACGTGATACCTCCATTTCCAGTTTCAGAACCGTATTTCAAACGATACCTATCAACCACCTTACCATTATCAATACATCAATGGTAATGCTTTACTCTTTGTGCATTCACTTTAAAAGTTCGAGTGTCATCTTCGGTTTTCACCTCAATGACACTTCCATTTGGGGAAACACTTGCGATTTCAAACGGACCTGACCATCGAGACTTTAACTTGCCCGGAAAGAACTTTAGGCGCGAATTGTACAACAAGACCAAGTCCTTCGGCTGAAAATCCCTTTTGAGGATCTTTGAGTCATGATAGTATTTCATCTTTTCCTTGTACAGTGTTGCACTTTCATAGGCATTGTACCTAAATTCATCCATCTCGTTGATTTGAAACAACCTCAACTTTGTTGCTTTATGCCAATCCATGTTCAGCTTCTTCAATGCCCAAAGGGCCTTATGCTCAAGTTCAATAGGCAAATGACATGTCTTCCCAAATACCAACTTATACAGTGAAGTCCCAATAGGCATTTTGAATGCCGTGCGATATGCCCATAAAGCATCATCTAACTTTTTGGACCAGTCAGTGCGATTCACATTGACCGTCTTTGCCAAGATGCCTTTTATCTCTCTGTTGGAGAATTCAACCTGACCACTCGTTTGAGGATGATAGGGAGTGGCAACCCTGTGATGCACGCCATATTTTTCAAGAAGATCAGCAAATGTTTTGTTGCAGAAATGAGAACCACCATCACTAATAATAGCTCTAGGAGTGCCAAATCTAGCAAAGATGTTCTTTTTTAGAAAGTTATTGACTCTCCTACCATCATTGTTAGGCAAGGCCACCGCCTCCACCTACTTGGAGACATAATCCACCGCAACAAGAATATATTTCAGGCCATCGGAGCTCACGAAGGGCCCCATAAAATCAATGCCCCATACATCAAAGAGCTCCACCTCAAGCACAAAATTCATCGGTGTTTCATGCTTCTGACCTATTGTGCCCTGGCGTTGGCATTTATCACAAGAACGTGCCAACATATTCGCATCACGATAGATGGCTGGCCAATAATAGCCACACTCTAGCACCTTGGCTGCAGTTCTATTTCCACTGTGATGTCCACCAACCGGAGAATCATGAAAAGCCTTCAAAATATCCATCACCTCAGATTCAGCCACACATCTTCTGATCATATTGTCAGCACAAGTCCTGAATAAGTAAGGCTCATCCCAATAATACTATCGGGAATCTCTCAAGAATTTCTTCTTTTGATATGCCTTCAAATCTTCAGGAACAATGTCAGTTACCAAATAATTGGCAATATCGGCATACCATGGTGCCACATCATTGGAGATTACCAAGACTCTTTCATCCGGAAAAGTGTCATCAATATCCAGCACATCAATCGGTCTCCCCGGTGCTTCAAGTCTGGAGAGATGGTCAGCTACTTGATTTTCTGACCCTTTTCGGTCTTTGACTTCAAAGTTAAATTCTTGTAGCAACAACACCCATCTTATCAACCGAGGCTTAGCATCCTTTTTAGCCATCAAGTAGCGCAAGGCAGCATGGTTAGTGTGAACCACTACCTTGGCACCCAATAAATAAGCCCGAAACTTTTCAAAGGCATAAACAATAGCAAGTAGTTCCTGCTCCGTTACTGTATAGTTCAATTGAGCTCCATTCAGCGTTTTGCTGGCATAATAAATTGGGTGCAAGATTTTGTTGAGCCGCTGACCAAGTACAGCGCCAATTGCAAGACCACCGGCGTTACACATTAATTCAAAGGGCAACGACCAATCCGGGGACACAACAATAGGTGCGGAGTTTAATTTCAGCTTCAACTCGTCGAAAGCCTTGATGCACTTCTCATCAAAATTGAATTTGAACTTGCACATTGGGTTTGCAATTTTGGAGAAGTCTTTGATAAATCTTCTATAGAATCTGGCGTGTCCCAAGAAACTCCGAACTCTTTTTACTGAAATAGGTGGAGGGAGTTTTGAAATCACATCGATTTTGGCCTGATCAACCTCAATCCCTCTTTTGGAAATATTATGGCCAAGGACAATTCCCTCATTTACCATAAAATGACACTTTTCCCAGTTGAGAATGAGGTTTGTCTCCTCACACCTTTGTAGTACCCAATCAAGATGGTATAAACATTCATCGAATGAATCTCCCACCACAGAGAAGTCATCCATGAAGACTTCCAGAAAGTTTTCAACCATGTCAAAGAATATGGACATCATGCATCGTTGGAAAGTAGCTGGGGCATTGCAAAGACCAAATGGCATTCGGCTGAAAGCGAATGTCCCATAGGGACAAGTGAAAGTAATCCTTTCTTGGTCTTCGAATGCAATGTTGATTTGGTTGTAACCTGAGTACCCATCCAGGAAACAATAATAAGACCTTCCAGCTAGCCGATCAAGCATTTGATCAATAAAAGGCATAGGGAAATGATCTTTGCAAGATGCAGTGTTCAGCTTCCGGTAGTCCATACACACTCTCCAACTGGTGACAGTTCTTATCTGAATCAACTCATTTTTAGAGTTAAGGACAACGGTGATGCCCCCTTTCTTTGGCACACGCTGGACTGGGCTTACCTATGGATTGTTGGCAATCGGGTAAACCACCCCAGCATCTAGCCACTTAATAATCTCTTTCTTTACCACCTCTTGAATCGGTGGATTTAATCTTCTCTGATGCTCAACACTTGGTGAACTTTCCTCCTCCAACTGAATTTGGTGCTCACAAATTCCGAAGGAAATCCTCCGGATGTCTGCAACAGTCCAACCCAAAGCTCTAAAATGCTTCCTAAAACTGCGATGAGTCTTTGGGTTTGGCCCTCATTCAGAAGTGATGACACAATAACTGAGAGTGTGGCATTTTCTCCAAGAAACTCATATTTAAGATGGGATAGAAGTTGTTTGAGTTCCAACTTCGGTGGTTCAATAATTGATGGTTTTGCTGAGGAGTTGTTCGTTTCTCTAGATCAAGAGATAATTTCTTAGGCTCATAAGAGTAAGATCCCAGACCGGTGAGTGAATTCACTGTCTCAATATATCCCTCCATTTCTTCTGCATCAAAGTTCACCAAGATGGCCGATAATGCTTCCCCCAAGCATTCCTCCTCCATTTTGAATTCTACCGCTTCATCCACCACATCAACAGAATTAATGACTGAAATACTTTGATAAAGACTAGGTAATTTCATACCCTTGTTGGCGTGAAAAGTCACCTCCTCATCGTTCACCCGGAACTTGATTTCATTCTTCTCGGAATCCATAAGAGCCCTCCCCGTCGCAAGGAAAGGTCTCCCCAGAATAATAGGAATTTCTTAATCAATAGCACAGTCAAGAATCACGAAATCTGCCGGCAGTAGGAATTCCCCGATTTGAACAAGCACATCATCAACTACCCCCACTGGCCTTTTTATCGATCTGTCAGCCATCTGCAACCTCATGGTAGTTGGCCTTGGTAGCCCTAATCCTGATCTCTTGAAAATCTCAAGGGGTATAAGATTTATGCTAGCCCCGTTATCACACAAAGCCTTGGCAAAATCCTGCTGCCCTATGGTGCATGGAATGGTGAATGCTCCAGGATCTTTCCTTTTTTGCACTGTGGTCTTGGAAATAATAGCACTAACGCGATGAGTGATATCCACAGTGTTGTGTTTCAATGGCTTTTTCTTCTTTGTTAAGAGATCCTTCAAATACTTAGCAAACCCAGGCATTTCTTGGACAACGTCCATAAAAGGAATGTTCATCGTCAATTGCTTGAGTTGATCATAAAATCACAAGCACTTGTCATCTTCTGTTTTCCTCACCAGCCTTTGAGGAAAAGGCGGCGAAGATTTGAACATTTGGCTCAAAGGGCGTAGAGCGCCAGAAAGTTTTGCCATCCCCTTTTCATGTTTTTCTCCTTGTGCCTTGAGATTATCAAGATTTTGCTCCTCTTCAGCTATAATAGGGATTTCCTCCTCTGTTTATTCCTCCACAATAACATCAGATATATCAGGTTGCGCTTCTTCTTCAACAATTGGCTCGAGATCAATCACCTTTTTATCAGCACCTTGAAGTATTTTTCCACTTCGGGTGCTAATAGCAGCTACATGCTCCACAGAGTTTACCCCATTACCTTTCGGATTTGGAACTGTATCACTTGGTAGTTGTCCACGTTGAGGAGTATACACTTCTCTGGAAAGGTCTCTGAATTGCGATTCAAGCTTCTGAATGGACGCTGAATGAGATAGTTGAACCTGAGACATTCCCTTGATTGTGCTCTCTGTTATGTCCTGAGTCATTAGCATTTTCAGCATCATACTTTGCAGCTCCGCAGAATCATTAGTAGTGTTGCCAGCAGAGTTGCTAGCTGAATTGTCTCTCCACTGTTGCGAATTATATGCTTGCCCCCTTGGTGGAATGTAGGGGTCCGAGCTCTTGTTGCCATAATTGTTGTTATTGTAATTCCCTTGATTTGGATTTCCCTAATCATTTCTGCTATAATTGTTCCCTTGAAATTGGTGTTGAGGCTTTTGCCATGGGTGATGGCCCGGACCTTGATAATTTTGCCTTTGATTCATTGTATCTAAGCCCTTGTAGAATTTCTCCGTGAGAATAGCATCCGGAAACCCGTGAGTTAGAGATTGAGCTAGATAATACTTGAACCGCTCCCATGCCGAATATAATTGTTCCTCCGGGAGCTGTTTGAACTCAAAGATCTTATCTCGAAGTTCAGCCTTTTTGCTCGGTGGGAACCACTTCTTCAGAAATGTGTTGGCTAGCTCGCTCCAGGTATGGATAGAATTGCTGGGAAGCTTTTCATACCATTCTCTTGCTTGGCCAGCCAAGGAATATTTGAAGACCCGTAACCGCAGTGCATCAGCAGAAACAACACCTTGGGATTGTTGAGCACACACGTGCAGGAAGTTCTTCAAATGTCGAAGTGGACAATCTTCCAAAGAATTTCGGAAATAACCTTCAAGTTTCAGTAGCTGATAGATAGAACTATCAATTTTGAACGTTGCATTTCCAGTCCTAGGAGGGACCACAGCAGAAGCATAATCAGCCTCATTGATGAATTCCGCAAATATATTCTCCTCTTCGTCCTCTTCTGGTGCAGGTGGGTTCACTTAGAGTCCACCTTGGTTTCCCTGATTGCGATTCTGTCTTCCAGCCATGTTCACCTGGTTCACCACAACAGCAAACAAGGTGTGATGGAATAGAAAACGTTTTAAAGAAGAGTACGCACAATCAGTAATTTCTAAACCGTATTCCCCGGCAACGGCGCCAAAATTTGATACGCTCAAATTACACCTATTAATGGCGTAAAGCAGACGTTGTCAAATATAGTAACCCAAACAAGGTTGGGGTCGAATCCCACAGGAAATATGGAGAGAAAAGGGTACTAATTGTATGCGATACTAGTCTTTAAAGGCTTTAATCCTATTCCGAATGTTTTGAAAAGAGATTTGGTTTGTATTCACTATTTTGAAGTGTTTGGAATTTGTTTGGATTTGGAGAACCAAAGTTGTGTCCCCGCGATGATTAGATGTTATGCTATGGGTGTCAATATGATATATTTCTAATGGGTCGGAGTTATGTATGCACTCAATCTCTAATGCACTTTCTAATATTTTTTAATAGTTAGAAAGTATTTCTTTTCATGATTTTTCCAAATGCAGAAAAGTTGTAAATAAGATTGATTAAATATGCCAAGTAGAACTCATCTTATCCCTAAGCGAGTCCATTAAACGAGGGTTAGCGCCTCGAGTCCTTGTTATATTATTTCGAATCACACCCTAGTTCATATTTCCAAATAAACTAGGGTTTGTGCATGAACAAGTGTTTGCAACCACTAATGAACAATGAATATGAGAAATAATAAAACACATCACAACCCATTATATATATATATATATATATACAATGTTAGACACCCATTACATAGCACCCATCATTATGGGTCCACAACTTTGATTAAAGAAACTACTCATACATTATGGTCTCAAAAGTAGTAAGCAATAAATGAGACGTAAAGCTTACAAAGTGTAATAAAGATGATGGATAATGGAATCTTGTTATCTTCACTAAGTTCCAAAAGGGGAGTATTCAATGCTCACCCACCAATGGAACTTTGTTCACGTGGTTACAATAAAAATCTGCTGCCAAAAATAACCTAAAATGTTCTTTAAATAAGCTCCAAAAAACGCACAGCAGCAACTGACAAAATTGCCCCCGATAGCAACATCGACGAATCGTCGATCGTTCGACGATCCGTCGATTTCTCCGTCCTTTCTACCTTCAGCCATGTGTTCCATTCGACGATGCCGTCGACTAGTTCGACGCTCCGTCGAGTATTCCGTCTTTCTCTCCTCCTGTTGAGAGATCCTGCTTTACGACACAAACGACGAATCGTCGATCAGTTCAACGCTTAATCGATGCCTCCGTCCTTCGTCGTCTTCAACTTTGTCATCACTGGAAAATCGAACTTATCAACGCTTCAAAGGACTATTCGTCGGCTAATCGACGGAACGTCGATTCTTCATTTCTAGCCAATTTTTCTTTTGTTCTTTGCTTTTTTCTTTTGGGCCATTGTTTTCCTAAAACACAACAAAACATATTAACGAGAACCAGACTTACTTGAAAACAACCAAAATTCATAGTAAAAAGGCGTCGAATGTGCCACAAATCTGCGGCATATCAATACCCACAACTTAGGATCTTTGCTTGTCCTCAAGCAAGTCAGACAAAACAACCACAAAATAAAATTACAACTATGCTAAAAATAAAGTAAAAGTGACTACAATGGTGCTTGCTCATCGCTACCGGCATGTGCATTTTTTCAAATCAACTCCCTCTTTCCTCATTCCCAAGCAGGGTTCTTTCAAAACAAACTTATTAGAATTGACCATGACGCTTCAATCGAAGACATCACATTATTAGAAGCATTTATGCGTGCGAGTATTCACTATTATGTCCTCACTTAGATTAGAGAATGTCCCACGCACAATTTTACAATAAGAATCGGGACAAGGATGGATGGGAATAGAAAGCACTCATGCTCACAAAGAAGTTCATGATTTACAAGTGCAGATACCATATGCTTGCCTTTAATTTCAATGCCTAACACTTTCAGATGGTTCAGTTGTGATCACTATAGGACTTGTTCTTGGGTTGTAATGTAGGCTCGGGGACGGGTAGGATACTCATTTGGGAATTAGTGACTCATCCTCCTCGACACTACAGATTTTGACCTTTCTTATCATGCCCAATCTATTCATTCTTCAACTCATGACTAAGATGTGATTTTACTCTTACTAGAATTTACAATCTTTTTATGAGACAATATTATTATTATTATTATTATTATTATTATTATTATTATAAAACTACATATATATACATATATATATATATATAGATGATTTTTTTTTTATAAACTTTTCTCAAATTTAATCCACTATCACATCCAGTTCTCGACTATGCAACTCTCACACCCCCAGCTTTAGGCGATTTGCCTCTTTTCTCTAATAGTGTCAAGGAGGGAATGGGTGCAAAGATGGAACGAATTCATGAAGTGGGGAAAAGGTTTGTTACAGCTAATCAAGAGAAAAAGTCAAAGGCTCAACGTGGGAACTAGTGATATTCATATAGAACAGGTTTTGGGCTTTTTAAGGCTGACGTGACTATTTAGAAGGAAAGCCTATGATCACTTCACAACCGACTATCCTAAGCAATATAGCATGACCTACCAGGCAAGTTCTGGATCCACATATGCTAACAATGAACACAAGAAGTTCTCACACTCACAATGGCATATGAATTTGAACACTCAATTCATCCACACTCTAATATCTATGATGTCACAAAAAGAACCATACATGTCAATTCATTACAACCTGAGATACTCAATAAACTTTCGGAGGGGTCAATTTCAAATCAATCGATTTTCAAGTTCACAGATATCCTTTTTCGTTCAAAATTCATGCCAAAAGTTCACAATGCAACAACCATGAAAGTCACAATTACTTTAAATAAAATTTAACAAATGTATACTGCAAAGTACATCAAGTTACCCCACCCCATCAAAAAAAGGATGCATTGTCCCCAATGCATCCAAAAAATCATACCATCACCTTATGGTGGTGGGGCCGACCTGAAATGCTCTAATCCTGCTGTTGCTGCTGCGGTGTCTCCTCCGCAGCAGTGCGAATGGGGGCCCTCTCTACTGCTGGCTCAGTGCACTGAAATGGTGGAGTTGACTGGCTATGTGGCTGCAGGTCCTGAGGAGCTATCGTGATCGGCCGGATAGCACTAGTGCTGGAAGATGCGCCAGTGAACCTCACGTCCAGGCGCGACCGCCGAATACCCTCCTGAAGCTCGAGGTCGTCATCCTCATTGTCCTCCTCCTCATCCTCATCATCAGCCAATGTGACAGGCCTCTTTCTTTTGTGACTCTCCTTAGGCTCATCCTCAGTCACCAAGTCAACTACGCGGATCAAATCGGAAATGCTGACGACTGGTGCAGGTGGTGTCGGATCATCCACAATAACCTGCTCTCTCGTCCGAAGGGCCGCAATCTCAGCTCAGAGCTGGTCAAGCTCGGTCTTCAAATCTCCCGAAGTACCAGACTCACTCTTCTTCTCAATAGTGAGTATCCGCATCTCTAAACTGTCAAGTCGTGTATTGACCCTAGCATGATGCCTCGCCATAGCCTCCTGAAGAGGCTCCAACTCCGGTGCAATCTGCGGCACATCAATACCTTCAGCCATGTGTTCCATTCGACGGTGTCGTCGACCAGTTCCACGCTCCGTCGAGTATTCCGTCTTTCTCTCCTCTTGTTGAGAGATCCTGCTTTACGACACAAGCGGCGAATCCTCGATCAGTTCGACGCTTCGTCGATGCCTCCGTCCTTTGTCGTCTTCAACTTTGTCATCACTGGAAAATCGAACTTATCGACGCTTCAAAGGACGGTTCGTCGGCTGATCGATGGAACGTCGATTCTTCATTTCTGGCCAATTTTTCTTTTGTTCTCTGCTTTTTGCTTTTAGGCCATTGTTTTCCTAAAACACAACAAAACATATTAACGAGAACCAGACTTACTTGAAAACAACCAAAATTCATAGTAAAAAGGCGTCGAATGTGCCACAAATTCGCGGCACATCAGCTACCTCACAGAGGGCCTTTTCAACCTAAATGTAACAGTTGTTGACAATATTAATAAAGTTCCAGCTTCTTATTTATTGGAGTCAAATGATTTATGGCATGTTTATTTAGGACATATCAATTACAAAACCTTGCGGAAGTTGAATAATTTAGAAGTACTGCCTAAATTCGAGTGTAATAAATCAAAATGTCAAATATGTGTTGAATCTAAGTTTGTTAAGCATCCTTATAAGTCTGTTGAAAGGAATTCAAATCCTTTAGACTTAATCCATACTGTCATTTGTGATATGAAGTCAATACCATCTCGTGGTGGGAAAAAATATTTTATAACATTTATTGACGATTGCACTCGATATTGTTATGTTTATTTGCTTAATAATAAGGACGAAGCAATTGAAGCATTTAAGTAATACAAGAATGAAGTTGAAAATCAGTTGAATGAAAAGATAAAAATGATTAGAAGTGATGGGGGTGGACAATACGAATCTCCTTTTGCAGAAATATGTTCATAATATGGAATTATCCATCAAACTACTGCCCCCTACACACCACAATCCAATGGAATTGCGGCAAGGAAAAATCGGACATTAAAGGAAATGATGAATGCTTTACTAATAAATTCCAGTTTGCCGCAAAGCTTGTGGGGAGAAGCTATCCTTAAAGCTAACTGAATACTCAACAGAGTTCCCCGCAGCAAAACACAATCTATTCCATATGAACAATGGAAAGGAAGAAAATCCAACTTGAAATATTTCAAAGTGTGGGGGTGTTTAGCAAAGGTACAAGTTCCTATACCCAAAAGGATCAAAATAGGACAAAAAACAGTGGATTGTGTTTTCATTGGATATGATACAAACAGTAAAGCGTGTCGATTTTTGGTTCACAAATCTGATAATCCCGAAATTCATGTTAATATGGTAATTGAATCAGATAATGCTGAATTCTTTGAAAACATTTATCCGTATAAAATTGAATATGAGTCGTCAAGTGAAAGATCTAAACGACCACGGGAAGAACCAAAGGAAAATACCCCAAGTGAAGAGGATCCAAGGCGAAGTAAACGTCAAAGGACATCTACTTCCTTTGGACTAGATTTGTGACATTCTTGCTTGAAAATAAGCCTCAAACATTTAAAGCAACTATGTCTTCCTCTGATTCATCATTTTGGAAAGAGGCAGTCAATAGTGAGATTGAATCAATCTTGAACAACCATACATAGGAATTGGTTGATCTTCCTCCTGGAAACAAACCATTAGGTTCGAAATGGATCTTTAAAAGGAAAATGAAAGTTGGTGGAACTATTGACAAATATAAAGCATGACTTGTTGTTAAAGGATATAGATAAAAAGCTCTTGATTATTTTGACACATACTCACCGGTAACAAGAATAACAACCATTCGGGTATTAATAGCACTAGCGACAATATATGGTCTTGAAATCCATCAAATAGATGTTAAGACAGCTTTCTTAAATGGAGATCTGGAGGAAGAAATTTACATCGAACAACCTGAGGTTTCGTGGTTCCTGTTAAAGAAATGAAAGTGTGCAAACTTGGTAAGTCGCTTTATGGACTTAAACAAGCACCCAAACAATGGCATGCGAAATTTGACAAAATAATGTTGGCAAATGAAACACACCCAAAACTATGTTTTGCACTATAATACATATCTCGCAGTAATTGAGGGATATAGTGATGCAAACTGGATCACCGAATCATCTGAAGTTAAACCACGAGTGGATATGTTTTCACCGTTGGTGGAGGAGCAGTGTCTTGGAAATCATCAAAACAGACATGCATCGCCCGCTCTATAATAGAATCTGAATTTATAACTTTAGACAAGGCCAGTGAAGAAGCTGAATGGCTCCGAAATTTCTTGGAAGATATTCCATTTTGGTCCAAACCTTTGGCACCTATATGTATACATTGCAATAGCCAAGCGGCAATAGGTAGGGCAGGGAGTGTTATGTATAACGAAAAATCTCGTCACATTCGACGGCGACACAATACCGTTAGACAACTACTCTCTAGTGGTGTTATCACTATTGACTACGTAAAGTCAAGAGATAACGTGTTTGGATCTGCTTACAAAAGGCCTATCTAGAGAGGCTATTGAAAGATCATCGAGGGGAATGGGGCTAAGGCCTAGGACAAGTCATCATGGCGGTAACTATACCTAGTAGACTGGAGATCCCAAGAGCCAAGTTCAAAGAGATCAAACAAATTTATGAATGACGGTTCAACATTATCAAATAACTCAACCCATTCTCGTGATGAAGACAATGTTCAGAAACAAGGATTAAACCTTAAGGCTTTGTAATGAGTTAATAAAGCATTAAAGTTTTTTAATGATTGTCTAAGTCTGGCAGAACATGACCAGATAGTGTGTCTATAGGACTACGTGTTTATAAATCACCTATGTGAGTGTGAAGTATAAGACGCTTCAAGGGGAATGATGGTAAAGGCCCATTCTCTATGCATTCACGAAACCAGGCGGTGTTCATGGATGAAACAAACACAACCGTGAGAACCATAGACGGTTGAGGGTTAATTGTGTGACTTATGTTGTCTAGGTATACAACAAAGTTCGACGGTTCAAAGATATCACATCTACCGATTGATCGAGTATATCCGATATAAGTTCACTACGGAAAGTTCAAAGGAAAACCTACTTATCCAGAAGCAATTAATCTTCGCTTGTATATCACACACTTGTCTGTGCATTCCTTTAACTTATAGCCATTCCCTATTCATGTGGGGGATTGTTGAGTTTAATTGATAGGTTGAATGGGAAATTGAGGGAAAAGAACTGGAGGAAAATGAGTTGTTCCCTCTTTCTTTATGAAATAAGCATTTGTTTCTCATTGGTAGTGGAAAGAAAAGTTCCCCTACTTAAAAGTAGAAGCACTCTTTCTTGTTGCTAAAAGTTTAAGAAGAGGGTCTTCCCTCGCGCTGTCGTCGTCCCTCGGCTCGGGCTTCGGCTTAGGCTTCGGATTCAGATTCAGATTTGGTCAAATGATCTGATTGATTGATAATCTTTTTTGACCAAATTTTCTTTAATTTTAATTATTTAATTAATTAATTAAAGGCCAAACCCATCGACAAACACCTGTAGTCGTCCACTTCTTTCACTTGAGCACCTAAAGTGGCCCTTGTTCCATTTAGACACTTCACGTGGGCCATTCCTATTCCACTTAGACACTTTTTGCACCGTTATCGGAGCAAAACCAACACCAGTCGTCTCCTACGTGGATTAAGTGGCCAATTAAATTGCGCCAGCTCATTTAAATTGTGTCAACTCATTTTAATTGTAAATTCACTAATTTGTAAATTCGTGGAGTTTTGACCATTAAAAATTGGAGCTTTTAGGCTGGTTGGATGTGCAATGAGGTGGCGCCCCCTTTGGTGTTGGTTTTGCTCCGATAACGGTGCAAAAAGTGTCTAAGTGGAATAGGAATGACCCACCTGAAGTGTTTAAATGGAACAAGGGTCACTTTAGGTGCTCAAGTGAAAGAAGTAGACGACCACAGGTGTCTGTCGATGGATTTGGCCTTAATTAAAATATCTAAATCTTGACCCGTTAGTGACCCGGATCTGCGTGTCGACCTGCGACCCGTTTCTTTCCCGGATTATTTTAAAATCTCCCTCCGTTTTTTAAACTGTGACTTTTCTGAAAGGTTGCAAGCTTTTTCTAAAAGGTTGCAAACCTTTTCCCAATCTGTGCTTCAATGGCTATATATTTTCGTTGATTCTCAGAATTTTTACTTACGAAATTTTCTGATATTCTTCTTCTTCTTCTTTTTCTGCACTTCTTAAAATCTCGTGTGATATACTGCCTTCGAGTGGTTTGGCGTCATCAGAATTTGCTGTACCGCTATTTTAGTGAGTAAATCGTTCTATCCTGGGAGGAAAGATTTCAACACCTCGGGTACATTGAGGGGAACAATTTCCTTAAGGACACATTGTGAATTCAGTGGGCTCGGTTTGATTTTCCATATATTTTCAGATACTATTCATATTATTTCCAGTTTCTGTTTTACGTTTTCTGAAACATTTCCAGATTCTTTTTCTGTTTAACTTTATATTTTTGGGTACAGATTAATAACACTTATATAGCTTTCTTAATTATTTTTTCTTGAAAAAACTAATTCAAATTGGTGGCTCTATCTTTTGTGTCGCCCACTCATTGGTTTCAGATTTTTCAAGTGTGGGTATTTCCCAAAATACCCCCACCATTTTTCAAAGTAAATCCAGGACCACGACCAGATGGCAAGACAAATCTAAATTCCTGACTTTCAGTTGTATGTCTTCAGCACGATGCCTAATCCTAATAGCCCAAGATCTGTGCATGTAATTAGTGGCTAATCGATATCAATAATCTTACTTTTTTTTTTTCCTTCGTATTTTAACTTAAACTTATTGTTTTACCTTTAATGGCATGCTTTTTAAGTTACAAAAATCTCATGACATGTATGATTACAACATTCAAAATTCGCTCTTTTTTCTCAAACTCCGTGTCAGCTGATCAAATTATGTTACATAAATGATAAAATGGGCGGAGTAGTCTCTATCAAGCGCCAAATACAATAGTTACAATCTCATTTATAGCCTCTCACAGTGCTTTCACTAGAATTTAATTGGCCGTGTCACATTATGTAATCAAAGGACGCTCTGATAGCAAAATGTCAAGAGAGGATAAGAGCATACCAAAATATCAGCAATTAGAATTAATGTACGTAGGGTCAAATAGTTTTCTTCTGGTGGAGGAAATAAAACACAGAAAATTAAAAAGACCTAAATTTTATTGGTCAGTTCTATTAGCAGTAATTGCAAATGTCTACCAGCACGAATATCTGGAGGTCATATCTGAATTTAGAGCTTGGCATTTAACTACCCAAGAAATAATGCAGTAAATTATTGTTGTTTGTTGATCAATTGATTGTGATAGGATCCTGAGTTTTACAATTGTTCATATGGAATCAATTATAAGAGGTTGGCTTCACTCTTGGACCACTTGGCTGGCTAAATAAGTCTTTGTTGCTTGTCAAAATCAGTCATATATCATTAGTACTATCTTGATAGAGCATCATGCCAGCACACTTTAGGAAATTTCTTCCAATTCAGTGGTGGATTGGAAAACAATTCTACCTTATAACAATAGACTAGGAAAATTTGTCCGCCCTTCGCACGGCCATAAAAATAAATCTTATAATAAAATACTCAAATCTTCTTTAAAAAATCCAATTTAGATTAAAAAAAAAACATGTATATAAATAAAAAATATTGACTTCATATAACAAATTAAATCACAATTACAAATCTTCTTCCTTAGCCATGTGCCTTCACTATTTTATCCTCATAAAATAAAGAAATAGCAAACCGTTCGCATCTTTCGGTTAATGTTGGCCATTATTGTGTACAAAACTTAATGAGAAGATAAAACAACTCCTGTGTTTTTCTGAATATGTAGGGTGTTGCATACTAAAAATTAATATCGTCAGTGTTTTTAAAACTAACAATAAATAGTTAATTTAGCAACATCACTTACCTCTAATAAGTGACAAATTATAAGGAGAAGGGAAAAAGTTCAATAAATATTACTAAGAGAAAGGAAAAGTTGAGTAATAATTATGAATTTTCATTACAGTAAAATAGCAATAAATAGGAGAAGCGGAGAAAAAAGATAAATATAATCATTGGCTAAAGAAATGTGCTAAGTCATTTTGTTGAGAGTAAAAAATGAGAAAACTGACAAATGAGATGAATTACTCACATTTTAAGAATCGTCACTTAAAAGGGATGCATACTTCAATTGAAGATCAAAGGAAACAAAATCAAGAACTTTAAGAGTTGTTAACAATTGGACTATTGTATTAAAAGTAAATTAAGGATGATGGAAAATAAAGAAGGAAAAACGAGAAGGGGAACAACTTACAAAGTGCGCAATCCGTAACTTCCGATAGTGTTGCTATGAAATTCAAGAACCACAAAACGTATTCACATACTATGTTTTAGACATAATTACACAAAGCTTCAAACATAATTTCTACGGAAAAGGGCCAAAATTACCCTTGAACTTTGGGAAATAGTTCCTCCATGCCCTTCGTTACACTTTAGGGTCAATTATATCCTTATCGTTATACTATGGGGTCAATTATACTCTTATCTCTAACAGCTGCCACGTGGCATCATCCCAGCCTTTCAAAATTATTTTCTCCTCAAATAATGTTTTTGCCCACTAAAATAACCCACTACACCAGAGTCGGTCCCTGATACCGAGGCTCCAATGCATACCAGCCCACTGCCCGGTGGTGATCCAGCTGCTACATCTGAGGCACCCGCTTCTACCGAGACCCCTTGGGGTTGCTCCAACTTCTCCCGCGCCGACGTCGAATTTTTTTTTCCAGCCAAACTGATACGGACCCAACTACTTCGACATCTTTTTCAAATTGAATTACATTGTTCACAATTCATTTGTGAAATATTCAAATGCTTCCACTTATTTGAAAAGTTTACAAAATCTTTATGATCAACTCTTTTATACCCTCTATCATCTCTATTCATCCTTTAACATATATACTATGTCAAACCCAAAATATCATAATAGCATAAGTTTAAGGTAAAAAGAGTTGAAAATTCTTACAATAAAAATGACCTGAAAATTAAATAACAACTATAATAATACTTAATATTATTATAAAAAGAGTTCTTTGCTTACCCCTTCATGTCGAAAATTTCCATATTCATTAGTGTGGAGGAAAATTTGATAACTGGAAAATGAAGATGACACAATAGTTTAAAAAGAGGAACATACTATTTATGACAAAATTAAGTATTTGAATTTTTTCCTCAATCAATCAACTCTATCTAGAAGAGAGTATAATTTTATCGACAATATTTTTCAAATAAGATCAAACTTTTTGGTATTTAGATGCTTTGAGAAATAATGTTAATGAAAGCAATAATCAATTACTCATTGTCAACATCACTATTCAAGGACAATTTATCTTCCCCCGGTGATCATACACGAAAAAACAAAGAAATTTTAATTTCTTACATGAAATAATGAACAAAATAAATCAAAACCAACAAATCAAAAGTAGCACATATACGATGCATATGAAGTTAAATTAAGCCGTCTAAACACATTAATTATAAGAAAAAGAAGATATCTTTAAATGTGGTAAATTCTAGCAAGCCATGTATTTTATTTTTGGGATGCGAGTCAAGTATAGTCGAAGGAGTATCAAAACACATCAAATTCTGTATGTAAATCACGAAGCAATCCATATCCTATAATCATAGCATTACATGGATAAGAGCTCTCTTTTAGAAGTCTAAATAAAAAGGAAAGAAAAAAAAAAAACACTATTCCTGATTTGTTGTTCTTTTCTCTTTTCTGTAAGCTGCTCATCATCCTTGTGCTTCAGTTGTATATGACAAATTTGTATATGAAATCAAAGGAGGAAACGACCCATAGCCTCAAATGATAAGAGAAGCATTAATTTTGGGCAAAAGTTTACAGGCAAGCCGTAAAAAAAGTGACTAAGCTGTAGAAATTGTTAAAATCAGTACGTATATCAAAGGTCCGGTATCAGTTAGTACATTGTATTATTTATTGATAATGTTAATTAGAGGGAAGAGGAAGAGGTATATGTTTTTTTTTTGGTGGGAGGGGGAGGGGGGGGCATAATTGCACGTCTTGCTACATTATTTTATCTATTAATACATATTACAAATGAATACTAATTAAAGTGAAGTAAATGCTAATTATAGGAAAGGTAAGAGATAATAGTCTTTGATCTAACCTTTTCAGTGACGGTTAGGATAGATTTATATTATTATAAAAATTAATGAGGCGATTTTTTGGACTTCTTAAGAGGGATATAATTTCAATAAAAGGGATTAAAAGCAAGAAAAATTCAAAAAAAGGAGAAAATAGATAAATAAGTTTCTAGGCCATAGAAAGGTGTCACATCACCTTGTCTATGCCTAACTTTATATTAAATATAGACTGGGCACTAGAGGACATTATACGGCTGACCATATGAAAACATTAAGATGTAATTTAATTAGACATCTATAAAGCTCATGAAATGCATCCTAATCTTGGCAACTTGCATATGTTTTACTTAATAAAATAAACTCAAAATTTTAAAACTTCTATTTCATGTAGTAAGCTATTCGTGTGATTCTTTTCAGCATTCTACATCAAAATATTTCGTAAATGTTAGGATAAATAATTTTCGTATTGACCTTTTGTAAGACCGGTGAGACCGGGGGCCGGAGGTATGACCAAATGAGCACGAGTATGATTGGACTTTTCTTCAGATAGGGAATTGCACCAAATGTGGCTAATCTGAGAAAAGAGAAGTAAATCTGTTGGTCCGGTGTCTCCGGACCAATCTCTGCGTCGCCGTTAGTCCGGTTTCTCCATGTCCGAATTGATCGTGGCCGTTGGTCCGGTTAGCCAGCTGCGGAATCGCAACGCTCAAGACCGTTCTGTCATTTTGTACTGACAACCGTGCGGGTGTCATACCGTACGGTCCTACCTTATCATTTTAAGGTTTTCTTTATTCTAAAAAAGGCTTTGTGTTGAATGTAAGGCCCATGAGGCAAAACTATAAATAGAGGACATTTCCCTACTTTTAGGGGTTAGCTCTTTGAGATCTAGAACATTGTAATAGAAAATATTTATTGAAGCTCTCTCTCTCTCTCTCTCTCTCTCTCTCTCTCTCTCTCTCTCTCTCTCTCTCTCTCTCTCTCTCTCTCTTTTGGTCCGAATCAGTGGTGTTTTGATCTTGCTTATTCATTCAACATTAGTTAACTTAATCATCAATATCTACATATTATTTCAAGGCATTAGCACATATACTCATATATACATATTACCGCATACGAGTTCATACATATTCCACATCAACCCAAAGTAGATTAAAGTTTATCCCCATATCCTATACCTCACTTACAAATTCAATTGTTACCGAAATTCAGGGTAAACAGTTTGGCGCCCACCGTGAGGCTAGGATAATATTGGTTTTTTAATCTTTGCTTCTATCTCCTACCCGTTTGGTTAAGAAATTGTTGCTCAGCTGCAGAGAAAAAATGATAAGGCAGCTCCAGAGAGGTCGAAAGGGGCCACCGAACCGAGGAAGGATGAAACACGGAGAGTCGAAAGTAATGGATCGGGAGCCGGTTCATCCATCGAAGTTCTGAAGATGCTCGAGACCTTGGCAAAACGGGTAGATTCAATAGAGAAGAGAGTGGAAACATATAACTCCCAGGTGGATGAAATTCCGGGGGCTCCGCCTATTCTAAAAGGGCCAGATTCAAAGAGGTACATTCAAAGGCCTTTTCGTCCAAGTGCGGCTCTGAAGTTGATCCCGAAGAGGTTCAAAATGCTGGATATCTAGAAATATGACGGCACAACGGACCCACAGGAGCACGTTACTTCATACACTTATGCCATAAAAGGCAATGACGTCGAAGATAATGAAATTGAGTCTGTGTTGTTGTAAAAGTTTGGGGAAACTCTATCGAAGGGAGCATTGACTTGGTACGACCATCTGCCCAAGCATTCAATCACTTCTTTCGAAATGCTCGCGGACGCGTTCATAAAAGCCCATGCTGGAGCTAAAAAGGTGCAGGCCCGGAAGGTAGATATTTTTCATATAGCCCAAAGGGATGATGAGTTGTTACGTGAATTTGTCAACCGGTTCCAAAGGGAACGGATGGAGCTCCCTCCGGTTCCGGAGGAATGGGCTGCACAAGCTTTTACCAAAGGGCTTAATCCTCGGAGCTCGACGACCTCGTTCAAACTAAAAGAAAACTTGTTGGAATACAAGGCTGTGACCCGGGCAGATGTCCATAACAGATACGAATCAAAGATTCGGGTAGAGGATGACTAGCTCGAACTTCCCCTGGGGCCCATAAATATGAGCAAAAGCTCTAAGAGATCGAGGAAAAATTACGAGCCGGAATCTAGACCATCGAAGGAAATGTATCAGCCATACTCTTATTCGAATAAGCCAAGTTTCAGGTCGGAAAAATCAAGGGTTGGTCCCAGTCACTTTTCGAGTAGGGGCGATAAACGGGCCGAACGCCAGACAAACAGTCGAGGCCTCTCATTTAGGAGTGATACCGAAAGCTCGGCTAGCAACAAAGACTTGCCAAGGATATCGGAGTACAACTTCAATGTCAACACTTCGGACCTCGTCTCGGCTATTGGCCGTATCGCAGAAGCAAGATGGCCGAGACCACTAAGATCAGACCTGGGTCAACGGGACCCGAGCGTGATGTGTGAATATCATGGAATCCATGGGCACAGAACTGAGGACTATCGCCAACTAAGAGAGGAGATGGCTCAGTTACTGAAGAATGGCCACCTTCGAGAATTCCTAAGTGAACGAGCTAAAAGCCACTACAAGGAAAGGGAATCTCACAAACGAGCCGAACCGGTGGAACCTCAGCATATAATCAATATGATAATCGGAGGCACAAATACTCCTCGAGGACCGGTGATGAAATGAATAATGGATTTCATTGTGCGTGAGAAGCGCTTCCGGAATTTCATACCCGAGGGTTCCATCTCTTTCAGCAATAAGGATGCAGAAGGCATCATTCAACCGTACAATGATGCATTGGTAATTTCTATTCTTAAATCACAAGTTAAACGTATTTTGATTGACCCAGGTAGCTCAGCTAACATTATCGGGTGGAGAGTGGTTGAACAGCTAAGGCTACTCGATCAGATTGTATTGGTTGCCCGAGTACTCAGTGGGTTCAATATGACAAGTGAAACCACGAAGGGGAAGATTTCTTTGTCGGTCAACATTAACGACACCATTCAGCAGACGGTGTTCTATGTCATCGCAGGAGATATGAAGTATAATGCTTTGCTTGGAAGACCATGGATTCATAACATGAGGGCGGTGCCATCTACACTACACCAGCTGCTAAAATTCCTGACCCCAGAGGGGATAAAAACCATCCAAGGTGAACAACTCGCTGCCAGAGAGATGTTCGCAGTTGAGAAAACGCCACTCTTTCCTAAAAAACCGGATCTGAAGGATGATGAATCAGTCAGAGGCAAGGACGCTCAATAGTAATTAAAGGGTACGGGTTCGACAGCGGAGTAGAAGGGGTCGAACCCGGGGGATGAAGAGGATGATTTCAGCGAACCCAGATCATTCGTATTACGGGATGACTCAGATGCAACCAAATCTACCGTAGAGGAGCTGGAGCAAGTCATCTAGGTATACCTGGACAAGGGGTTAACCTCGGAGCTCAGGAACAAGTTAATTAAATTTCTTCAACCTAATGTTGATTGTTTCGCATGGTCTCATATAGATATGACAGGTGTGCCACCGGAAGTGACGACTCACAAGCTCAGCCTTGACGGGAGATTTTCCCCGGTGAAACAGAAAAGGAGGCCCATAGCAGAGCCGAAACACGCCTTTGTAAAAGATGAGGTAACGAAGCTTTTGAAAATAGGCTCTATCTGGGAGGTAAAATACCCGGACTGGTTGGCCAACGTAGTGGTGGTGCCGAATAAAGGTAATAAATTTAGAATGTGTGTTGATTATAAAGATTTAAACAAAACATGCCCAAAGGATTCATTTCCGATGCCTCACATCGATAGAATAATCGATGCGACGGCCGGGCATGAGATGTTAAGTTTTCTCAATGCTTACTCCGGGTATAACCAAATCCGGATGCATCCAGAGGATCAAGAAAAAACATCCTTCATTACCCGGTATGGGACTTACTGTTACAATGTCATGCCCTTAGGGTTAAAAAATGTCGGTGCAACTTACCAACGCCTAGTTAATGGGATGTTCGAAGAACAGATAGGGAAAACAATGGAAGTTTATATTGATGACATGGTAGTCAATTCCTTGGAAAATGAGGACCATTTAAAACATTTGCATGAAACCTTTGATGTACTCGGTAAATACAACATGAAGCTTAACCCGGAGAAATGTGCCTTCGGTGTCCGATCTGGCAAGTTCTTGGGTTTCATGATGTCTAACCGGGGGATTGAAATCAACCCGGACAAGATCAAAGCCATCGAGGATATCGAGGTAGTGAATAATGTTGTTACACCTCGGAAAAGTCCCCATACATGTACAAGGAATAGAACGTCAAAGGTATGAGTGTGGGGTTTTTGCTAAGCAAGGGGTGATGATTCGTGAATTTTTGGAAATGAAAAAGTTGTAGAATTTCATGCAGCCCAGTGGTCGTATAGTGATTTACGGCCCGTAAAGTGATTTACGGACCGTAAACCACCATCGTCCTCCAGCCTTTCAAATTTCAACTTTCTGTTAAGTGGTGAAATGCTTAAATACGACTTGGAATACGGCCCGTAAACTGTTTTACGGACCGTAAACCTCGATCGTAAACTGCCATGTTCTTCAGCCAGCTTCTCTGTTTTGGACATGCTTAAAGACGACCACATAATACGGCTCGTAAACTAGTTCACGGCCCGTAAACTGTGGTTTACGACCACTGTTCACCCCGACTGGAATTCATTAAAAATCAAACTTTGAGTTATTAAAAGGGACCAAAGCCTCATTTTATTTCATTATTCATCTATACAACTCAAGAAAGCTCTAGAACTCTCTCAATACTTCATCCATAGAAATTCAAGGGAATCAAGGGAAGAAACTAGGATCATCAACACTAAACTTATGAAACAAGTGAATGAAACCTAGTTGGAAGTCATCTTCTCCAAGAAATCACAAAAGAGGTAAAGAAGGGTTTTGGTGCACAAGGAAGGATTCTACTCTAAGCTTGTTCCACCACCATCCAAGGTGATTTTTATGACTTTAACATGTGGTTTAAAGTATTAGAAGACTAAGACACTTGAATTGTAGTAAGACATAGGAAGTGCACCATTATTTAGTGAATAGTGTCACTGTGGAGTGATGGTTGAATGGAAACATGGAAGTTGATATGCTATGATTATAAATACTTTATAAATGACGTTTTGACCATGGAATCAGTGCGACGCATGAGTAAAAGTGACGAGTAGCTAAAACCACTAAATGTGGAGAAATTGGAGGAAATTGGTGGATTTTGCTAAACGTACATAAATGATGATTGCTGATTTCTATATTGTGGATATTGTCGCGAATGTTTGGGAGCTAAAATAGAATATGGGAAACGCAGTATAAACAAAGGTAGTGCTGCCCAATTTTCCCTAGAAATAGTAGTCCGTCCTTATAATTTCTTAGCTAACGACGACATGAATTCTCTTGAAGGTATATGCACGCGCAATAAAGGAAGTACGAGCAAGCGATAAGAATAGTAAACGTCAAAGGTATGTGAGGCTATTTCCTTTCTTTCAAAGGCATGATCCCTAGCTTACGATTTCATAAATGCTCCCATCTTTTCCTTGCTATCAAAGGTTAAAAAGTATAAGATTCCGAAGCATGATTTCCTTCTTGATATTCCATAAATGTTTTCCAAGTACTCCTATTTTCCAAAACCAAAGGTTGTGATTATGTGAGTTCTTATGATAACGACGAAGGATATTTTTTTTTTCAATGATAACGATGATGTCAAAAGTGAGAATATCATTATGATGACTATGATGAGAACGATCTTATGTTTAAAAGTTTCAAGTTTACGATTTAAAGGACTATATGAGAACGTCGAGCTATTTACTGATTTCTCAATTTATTCATGGATGGTGACTTATTTCTAAATCTTCCAAAGTATATGAATGGATGCCTTATGAAGTTCATGATTTTATTCTATGCTTTCTTTTAATGCTATTCTTCATTGATAGTCTCGCCTTATAATAATTGTTCCTTCAAGGTGAGACAAAGCGACGATGATTACCCCATAACATAATCGGAGGCTTTCGACCTTACGTCACTCCGACGTACTTACAGCTTTTCCTTGGGCTCTCAAGCATGCTATGTATATTATGTATATATATATATGATATGAAAATGTTTTCAGGGGAAATGGGGAAAGGTGAGGCACTATAGATGCATAGCCACCTGGTCAGCTGGCATATCATGATTTCATCTTGGACGCGGGATGCCCGGACGCGGGATATATGGGTTATGGATCGGGTCGTACGTTCCTCGGCACTAACTTATTATATTTATGGATCGGGCCGTACGTTCCTCGGCACTAACATATGATGACATATGGATCGGGCTGCGCGTTCCGCAGCAATTTACTATATGATGCTTTATGAGTATGCATGCATGGATCCGCCTTAAGAGGCAAGCAGTTATCGATTATCCCCTTGTACTTACTTTACTTTATTATTCTTACTTTATTTCTTGATGTATGCCTTACGTACTCAGTGCAATGCTCGTACTGACATCCTTTTCTTTGGATGTTGTGTTCATGCCCACAGGTAGACGGGAAAGCGGTCCAGACTGATAGGAGTCACTAGCCGAGCTGAAGAGCACTCCATCTTCCGGAGGTGCTAATTGGTTGTTCCTTTTGTGTATATATTTTGTATGCCACTCAATAGAGGCTCATAGATGCTCGATGTGGGTTGTGTGGTTCCACAACGTGGGTAGTACGCATTTGTATAAGTATATTGAAATATGTTTTTTTTTTGTATCAACACGTTATATTTTTGTAATGAAAAACAAGTCCTCTATTTAAAGCTAACCGAAAATAGATGAATGATTGTTAAATGGGTTAGGTAAATGATAGTACGAGCGGTGCCCGGTGGTTAGCCCCGGGTACCCGTCGCGGCCCCTAGCCGGGTCGTGACAAATGTCAAAGAAGTGCAGAGTCTCACCGAAAGGATTGCAGCGCTGAGCCGTTTCATTTCGAGGTCTTCGGATAAAAGTCACCGTTTCTTCTCCTTATTGAGGAATAAGAATGACTTCGTTTGGACACCAGAATGCCAAAGAGCCTTGCAGGAATTGAAAAGATACTTGTCCAGCCCGCCTCTGCTGCACACACCGAAGGCAGACGAGCAGTTATTTCTCTACCTTACCGCATCCAAGGTAGCGATAAGTGGTGTTTTGGTCCAAGAAGAATCAGGTACGCAATTTCCTATATATTATGTGAGTAGGACTTTAGGGGATGTGGAGACCCCTTATCCCCACCTCGAAAAGTTGGCTTTGGCATTGAAAAGTGCCTCAAGAAAGCTCAAACCTTACTTTTAATGCCATCTGACATGCGTAGTGACTACTTATCCTCTAAAAAATGTCATGTATAAATCGAAACTGTCAGGTAGACTGACCAAATGGGCCGTAGAGATTAGCGGATATGATATCGAATATAAGCCTAGGACGGCCATTAAATCTCAAATCTTGGAAGATTTTGTGGCAGATTTTGCCCCCGCTATGATCCCCGAGGTTGAGAAAGAGTATATGTTAACCTCGGAAAAGGCTTCGGGTATTTGGTCTTTACATACGGATGGGGCCTCGAACCTAAAAGGTTCCGGGCTAGGCGTCGTCCTTAAAACCCCCGCCGGGGATGCCATTAGACAGTCAATTAGAACTATTAAATTAACTAACAATGAAGTCGAGTATGAGGCTATGATTGCAGGTTTGGAATTAGTTCGGAGTATGGGGGCCGAAATAATCGAAGCAAAATGCGACTCTCTCTTGGTCGTTAACCAAGTGAATGGCGTCTTCGAGGTTAAGGATGAACGAATGCAAAGGTATCTGGAGAAAACCAAAGTGATACTACACCGGTTTAAAGAGTGGACCGTGCAGAACGTACCCATGGAGCAGAACAACGAAGCCGACGCATTGGCCAATTTGGGTTCTTCGATCGAAGGGGAGGAAATCAACCCCGGCACCATAGTGCGTTTGCTGAATTCGGCGGTAGAAAACGGGCATGTTAAAATAAACACGATGGGTCTAACTTGAGATTGGCGCAACAAATACATCGACTACTTGCAAGATAGGAACCTCCCGGGTGACCCAAAAGAATCATGGTCACTGAGGACAAAAGTAGCACTGTTCTGTTTAATAGACGGTCAATTGTATCGATGGTCTTTCTTCGGACCCCTAGCCAAGTGTTTGGGTCCCAGAGAAACCGATTATGTGATGAGAGAAGTCCACGAGGGTACCTGCGGTAATCACTTCGGTGCAGACGTCTTGGTTCGAAAAATTATCAGAGCCGGTTATTACTGAAACCGGATGGAGGAAGACTCGAAGAATTTTGTCCGGAAATGTGATGGGTGTCAGAGGAATGCCCCGATGATCCATCAACCCGGGGAGTTGCTACATCCGGTGATATCACCTTGGCCTTTCAAGAAGTGGGGAATGGACATTGTTGGTCCTCTGCCATGGGCACCAGGTAAGGTTCGTTTTATTCTGTTTATGACTGACTATTTCTCCAAATGGGTTGAAGCGCAGGCTTTCGAGAAGATTAGAGAAAAGGAGGTTATTGACTTCATATGGGACCACATTATTTATCGTTTCGGTATCCCAGCCGAAATAACTTGTGATAACGGTCCCCAGTTCATTGGTAGCAAGGTCAATAATTTTTTCGGAGGGTCGAAGATCAAGAAAATTGTATCAATTCCGTATCATCCAAGTGCAAACAGGCAGGCGAAATCCACCAATAAAACAATAATTCAAAATTTAAGGAAAAGACTTGAAACGTCGAAACATCACTGGAGGGAAGTTCTGCTGGAGGTATTGTGGGCTTACAGAACCACATCAGAATTAAATACGGGAGAAACGCTTTTCTCGTTGGTCTACGGGGTCGAAGCCCTCATCCCAGTAGAAGTCGATGAACCGAGCGTCCGATTCAGATACGCTACCGGTGGGTCAAACGAGGAGACTATGGCCATACAATTTGATCTCACAGACGAACTTTGCGACAATGCGTTGGTCCGTATTGCAGCCCAGAAACATAGAATGGAAAGGTACTACAATCGGAGGACCAATTTTCGGCATTTTCAAGTTGGGGAATTTTGGTGCTTCGAAAAGTTACTTTGAACACTAAGAATCCCAACGACGAAAAGTTGGGTTCGAACTGGGAAGGGTCGTACAAGATAACAGGAATAACGGGTAAAGGGTCGTACCATCTGGAATCCATAGACGGACAACGGTTGCGCAACAACTGGAATGTGGCTCATTTGAAGAGATACTACTGCTAAGGTATGGATGCCTACCCTTGTGATTTTTTTTAAAAAATTTTTTTTTTTTTTGCAGTAAGTCGAATACCGGATGAAGTTAGGTCTGAAAACACGTGTTGCACTCTTTTCCTTAGTACGGTTTGTCCTGAAGTGGGTTTTCTGACAAGGTTTTAAATGAGGCAACAAGTACAACGTGTTACTTGATAAAAGCAAGGATAAGTATCCGAAAACGCAGGAGTATATCCTACGAGTGGGGACTTAATAGTGCTTACCCGATCTTGCAACTCGGATAAACACTAGGGGACTACTATACCCACATCGAGGCTTACCCCGGTAAATAGAAAATGAATCAGCTCAACAAAGCAAGTGAACGTTGTTAGGTACCACCCCGGAGAAGTCTTCGTCCAAAATCGGACCTTCTATATTAGGTTTCAATGTAAGGACCAAACGATCAGAACGAATCGTGTCCACTTAGTATTTGCTATGGCAAAAACAGAAGGAAACGAACGAAGTCTTCATATTATGTACGTGCAAATACTTGCAATATAAAGATTATTAAAAATTCATTTCGGTTGTGTCTTCTTGTTAAACACCCTACACCACTGATTACCGCCAAAATTCGGCATCATTTTATCTAAATACCCTACACCGGAGACTATAGTCGAAACTCGACAAAGGCATCAAGGTCGCATTGAACCAAGCCAAAATATTTTTAACACCCTCGAATGGGGACTGCTATATCAAAATTTAATAAGGCAGGGATTCAGGTGTCCGAACCTAATCCATGAGGAAGTCAGGCTCAGTTTCATCCCTCAGAGTCCGAACAACGCTCCTTGCCCTTTTCTTCGATTTCTGTCCTTTGTCTGAAGGCTTTCTCCTCCTCTTATTGGCAGCGACAATAAGCCGAGATGTCCCTGCCAAATCAAATTCAGGAACCGGCGCAGAAGGCTCGGCTGTTGGCTCCGGTCTTGGCTCCATCGAGCCTTTAGGTAAACCTGAATACCGAAGAGGTTATAAAAAGAAAAGGAAAAAGTAGAAGATACAATATATTCCAACTCAAGCAGAGTATTACCGTGATTTTGAGCAACCCATCGGTCACGCGACAGGTCCCCCCATGTCTGTTTTTCATGGGTGTGTTGACCGAGGAGTGCTCCAACCCATTCAGTCATGTTCCGGACGGCCGGAGGTATCCATGCCATAGCTGATGGAAAGAAGAGGAGAAATTGTGTGAATACAAGGGAACAAGTGTTGACAAAACCTAGGAGAATAATTATTGAAGGGAGAACTGAGAAACTTACGTCTATCGTTCCACTTCTCTGGAAAAGGCATGTAATCAACCGGAATAATATCCGCAGTCCTCACCCGGACGTAGCGTTCTAACCAACCTCGATCCCTATCTTCATCCATCTTTGAAAAGATCAGGTTATGACCTCGCTTGGCGAGCTTTATCACACCCCCTCAGAATAGCCTCGGGGAATATAACCGGATGAAATGCGTCATCAAGAATTCCCTATTGACGTTATTAGCCAATAACCGGAGGCAGGCCACGTCCTTCATATAATCGGACCAATTTGGGCCAGGGTCACATTGTACGTCCGGCACATCTCCAAAATAACCGGGTCAATCTCAGGGACGAGCTTGAGCGTAAACGGATATGTGTAAACATACAAGAAGCCTTCTCTATGATCGGTGATAGATTCGTCAGGCCCGGGGGCAAACACTTGCACCGGACAGTTATCCCATCAGCAGTTAGCCGGACCTAGTTAAGTTTATCCTCGGTAATAGACGAAGGATATCGCCTTACATTGAAACCTCTGTCTACAACCGGAGAAGGCTTCTCGACTTTAAACTCTTTGTTATAGTTGGGTTTGGACGGCACTATGTCCAAAGCGGTAGGTTCAACGAAGGTTTTTCCCTTGGGCTGTGAGGTTGGCTCGGTTCCCTGAGAAGAAACCGAGGGAACATCCTGGGAGATAGTTTCGGTGTTGCAGGCATTTGGAAGATGTGAAAAAGAAGATTAGTGAATTCGCAGTGGGAGACGAAACAAGAAATGTAAGATTGAAGAAGCAGTTGAAAAATTCAAAATGACGAAGTAAAAGAAGAAACAAAGCAGCACTTTCGATCAAAGAACAGCAAATAGAGAAGTTGGCAAAGTTGGCTTTCTTACGATCAAAACAAGCAAGAAATCAAGAGGTGAAAACGATCAGAGCAAACAAAAAAAGGAGAGATGAAAAACGATCAGAAGTAAAATGAAGTAAAGAAGTGAAGAAGTGAAAGTAGAAAAATGAAAAGGTTGAGGGCTTTATTTAGGCATGGGAATTGTAGTGATTATAGAAGGCGGCCAATCGGGTGGCGCCACGTGTCTCACAATTAATGAGACGTGATACGAGGCGACGTGCGTTACGGCGGTTCCCGAGATCAGCCTTTCGGGATGTGACACGTGGCCGATGTCAGAGGGACGTGACATAATTGTTGTCGCCAAAATTAAAAGATAAGAACGAGCTTATGAAACCACCGGGTTCGTGACTTATCCACTTCCCGTGACTCCGGTAAAACTACAGTCCGGAAAGTGTGGGGACTATTTGTATACGGTAAAAACGGGATATATGTAAGACCAGTGAGACCGGGGGCCGAAGGTATGACCAAATGAGACGAGTATGATCGGACTTTTCTTCAGACGGGGAATTGCACCAGATGTGGCTGATCCGAGAAAAGAGAAGTAAATTTGTTAGTCCGGTGTCTTCGGACCAAACTCTGCGTCGCCGTTAGTCCGGTTTCTCTATGTCCGAATTGATCGTGTCCCCGTTTAACCAGCTGCGAAATCGCCACGCATTAAGACCGTTCTGCCATTTTGTACTGACAACCGTGCGGGTGTCAGACCGTACGGTCCTACCTTATCCTTTTAAAGTTTTCTTTATTCTAAAAAAGGCTTTGTGTTGAATGTAAGGCCCATGAGATAAAACTATAAATAGAGGACATTTCCCTACTTTCGCTTTGAGATCTAGAACATTGTAATAGAAAATATTTATTGAATCTCTCTCTCTCTCTCTCTCTCTCTCTCTCTCTCTCTCTCTCTCGGGGTCCGAATCAGTGGTGTTTTGATCTTGCTTATTCATTCAACATTAGTTAACTTAATCATCAATATCTACGTATTATTTCAAGGCATTAGCACATATACTCATATATACATATTACCGCATACGAGTTCATACATATTCCACATCAACTCAAAGTAGATTAAAGTTTATCCACATATCCTATATCTCATTTACAAATTCAATTGTTACTGAAATTCGGGGTAAACACCTTTGCCTAAAAATCTCCATTATGACAACAACAAAATGACCAATATTTATAAGAGGATTGTCACAAAGCAAGTGCTATGTATTTCTAATATCAATTCAAAATAAGCACCTAAAAAAATGAGGAAATACCGTAGTAGATGATTATGAGGAAAAATAAAAACGTAGTAATAGATTATGAGGAGAAATAGAAAATTCACTTTACGTCTTTTTTTTGGAGACCTTAAATATATTAGCAGGGGACCTTCTGCATAACACTACATATTCAAAATCATCATCTCTTCTTGTTTGCGAAGACAATAAATTGTCATAAACTTACCCATTAAGTATTTGGGGGTTATGAATACTAAAGATATAGGAATCAAGAGAATATAAAATATATTTATGGAGATAAAAATACATGAGTTATGAAAGTGAAATCAATCAATCAATATATATAATAAAGCTAGGCATAATCAATCCTATGTGGCATCTCTCTAAGGTCTCTATTGGCATTTATCTTTTTTCTCCTTTTTTTGACTTTTTTCTTCCATTGGCATTGGAAGTGAAGTGCAACTTCGGATAGCTGCAATTATCTCCAAGAAGGAGGAAACAGAGCGATTTCCGGTAGAAGAACACATCTGCAAACAAAGTTTAGAAACCAAACAAAACTGATTTTCGAAGCTCACAATGGAAAAATGGGGAGGAGAATGCCTAGTCATCTTCTCGGCTTCCAGCCCCATACGCAACATTTGTGAAGTAAGCGAGAAGATGATATAAGATATTGAGTAAGAAATACAAAAATGAGAAAATGAAGAGGGAAATGTCACCCTTCTTGAACATTTGATATTGTAAATTCATATTTTTGTTTCGTGACACCCTACCTCGGGTTATCCTGTCATTCCATATTGGAAGTAGTAATGTTATTATTTTCTGTAGTATGTAGCTCTTGTCGTTGTCCTTATATCTACCCATAAAATGTGAGTGGCTGACTTTTCTACCAACCTTGCAACTATGACTTATTTGTTATGGAATGGCCATTGTCATGCCAAAAGTAAGATTATATATACACATTATGGAAGAAGAAAACGGAACTCACAAGATTGAGGTACTTTAATACTATAACAACATACCCAGTGAAATCCCACGGTGTGGGATTGAGGTACTTTAATAAAAGAGAAAAATAGCAATAATGAAAAAATAATCAGTATAAAAATGCTGCAAAACAGAAGGAAACTGAAAATTGCAGGAAAAGAGTCTCAAACAATTCTTAAATTTGATAGTAAAAATCTGACGATATACTGGTACATGGCCATTCCAAAAAGGTATTGTACAAACCTCCCTCCGTTAGCTTCATTAATCAAAGATGGCCACATCTACAAAGGACAACAATTTGAAGCAAAAAAAAAAAAAAAAACAAAGTAGTAAAGTTCTAAGCTAAAAAGGGAAAAATAGATTGAACATTTAGAACACTAATATTATATATAATGGTTACATAATATTTTTGAAGTGTCAAAAAAAAAAAAGGAAGTTCACATCACCAGTTCTTCGAGGGGAAAGAACGTCTAGATCTTTAACAATTCAGTCATAAAGCACAAAGAAAAATAAGCTTACATATATTTATCACATATTGGATTGTAGTAATGGGTATTTACTGAGGAATGAACGTGGGTATATAAGCAGGAAATAAAATTTTACGTTACACTTGATGGTGCATTACATATGATGAAGGAATGGGGTTTAATGGGGGACGAACGTCGGGACAAACGGAAGAATAATCTATATATAATATAAAGCTAGGCATAGACAATCCTATGTGGCACCTCTTTATAGCCTCCATTGACATTTATCTTTTTTCTCCTTTTTTTGAGTTTTCTCCTCATTTTATTCAATTATTCAATTTATAAAACCTATCAACTTTTGGTTCACAAAGAGTCACTGCTAATTACATTTAGCCTTCCCAGAAGTAAATGTTATATGCGTTGATTATTTGAACTGCTCAATTTTCATATTACCTCCATGAAGTATGAGAATATTTAATTCCTTATGATCACAATAAAAAGAATAATACAAAAATACAACGGGTGCAATT
Organism: Lycium barbarum; assembly: GCF_019175385.1. Lineage (NCBI taxonomy): Eukaryota > Viridiplantae > Streptophyta > Magnoliopsida > Solanales > Solanaceae > Lycium > Lycium barbarum. The sequence continues at coordinate 18,175,981 of NC_083340.1, read as the reverse complement.
ATTATAAAATAATGGTAGCAATTAAAGTTGCACCAAATGAGCCATAACTGATGAAGCGGTTGCTAGATCCTCCTCTTAACCCCATTTTTTCAGCCCACGTTCATCTTTATGCAATGCAGTATAAAGAACATAGTTAACCGAGAATTATTTTTTTTGGCTTGGAATTGGATATGCAAAAGCTACTGTCAAAGCATCATACATAGCTTATTATTTTCGGTTTATGAATTTTTGTTTCCTTTTGTCTTTTTGTAGATATTTGTTTATGGAATTTAGCTAACAGGTAATTGTGCATTGCAATTGTTTTAGTGTGATCTTATGTAACTTTTTTTTTATTTTACATAATATACAAAATCAAGTGTTTATCCCGTTTCTCTTCTATTGGTCTCTTCTCTACAAACTGAAAATTGCTATTTATATGATTATAATGAGTTCAAATTGATATCATCAAATCAAAGAACTTGCTTGTGATTAGACCTACCGTGATACATACAATGGAACAAAGGATAATAAGGAATCCTTGAGAGCTAAATTTCTATTGCTTACAACGGTTGAACAAATTTTATGTGGAATTTTATAGACCGGAGTAACCTACACTAAGGTATGGTTAACATCCTATTCTTTGCCTCTTTCTCTTTTTCAACGTAAATGCAAATTCTTATTTTACTTTTGATTTTAGATTCCGACATATATAATAAATTTTATTATTTATATTCCATACAGGTGTGCATTTTTAAAAAAATGGTGAAGATGAGATGCCAAGTAATGAGACAACGATCGTAGTAATAGTACGAAGAATGTTGAAGATGAAGTGCCAAATAATGAGACAACGATGGAAGTAAACCTTTTTTCTTTTTCCAAAATTAAAGCCTATTTTTCCTCCATGGGTAAAGCATATTTCAGCACTTTCATTGTCTTTGATCTTATCACCTCTAGGTTTATTTGTTGTATAAGTTGAAGTAGCTGTGATTTTGTTCAAAAAATACTCAGATAAAATTTTAATATCAATATTTTGATATGTATCTATTTAGGAATGATTGGTCATAGATTATTTTTTTGGTGGGCGATTGATCATAGATTTATCATTCTTATAAAAAAATATTTTTATGTATGTTCTTCCCTTTGCCTCTATTTATTCTCTTTAATGAATTTTCTTGTCATTTTGAAAGGAGATATGAAATATCTACAAGCAACAAATGAACTAGGTAAGTCTGCGAGCACTTTCATCTTAAAAGATGCTATGCTAACATTTTTATGTGCATGATAAAAGGATTAATATACTTATTTCAGTTGTTTATAAAAGTTTTTTTTAAAAAAAAACACTTCTCACAATTCACAGAAGCAACAAAATTGATTGATCTTTTCATTTCCACAACTTATTAACATCAACAACATTAGTTTGTGTACTGTGAGATCACAATATTTTTATCTTTAGTGATAAGATGATTTACTTATCATAGTTGGTATCATGCGGCTTCAAGCGAAATCAGAAATATTGGTGTTTGAATTTGGTTAAAAAAAAAAATACTTCATATTACATGTTTTATATGTAATTGTCCTTTTTTTTCGAAACAAGATCAAAAAACACATTTATTGTATATATTAAACAAAAAAACAATATTTCCCGAAACAAATGGTTTATTTTTTGGGACCTAATTTCCTTTTCTTTAGCATTATCATCAAGCTATTTATCTTTCTGTTGTCCTCTCTCCCTTCTGTTATAAAAGAGATAATTTATTTTGCTAAAAATATCTAGAAGTAGATTTAGTAGCAAAAAACTTATTTTGACATTTTTTGTATGAAATAACAAATAATCATATGAAAGCTGCATTTAGATTTTTCTCTTAAGAATTTTGTAATGTTTTTAAAAGTTATAACCCTCAAAAAAAAACCCAACGATTTTTTAAAACAATTATAAAGGCACAAGTACTTTCAAGAATCAAATGTGGGATCGTCGATTTTGAACTAAAACTTTATAACGGCTGTCTTCTAAAATATATTACAAACAAGCAAGAGCTTTCAAGAAATCAAACTTCGGATAACTTATTCTAATTGTTATTATTGTTGTGTGAATTAGCGATATGGCAAGGCTTTGAGTTAATCTGATAAATTTATATATATATGATTTATCAATTTATAAATTAGTTTTATTTGCATATACAAGGAAAATTTATCTCACATTAACTAAATCTATAGAAAGATTGATTAAAAGATTTGTTGAATTATTTATAGCTGCACGAAGCGCGGACAATACCACTAGTTGAATAATAATCGCTTAGAAGGAGGAGAAGTCTCAAAATCAAGGGACATTGCACAAAAATTAAAAAAAATATAGTAAAAATATAAATTAGGTTCCTTGATCGAAGAGAGGTGCCACATCACTTTTCTTTTGCCTAGCTTTATAATAGATATAAATTTAATAAAATATAATTACAATAATTATAAGGGAAGTAATGACAAATAATGCTATTAACTAGTGAGTGAGTCTTTATTATTTGTGGGGGATGAACCTTTAATATTTTATTCTATTTAGTAAAATAGAGAATGAAAGAAAAATGTCAAAAAAGATAAATACTAATGGGGGTCATAGAGAGGTGTCACATCACCTTGCCTATGTCTAGCTTTATATTATATATAGATTGTTGGAAGACGAACTTCCTATGAACAATCTAACATATTAAACTCTTAGATCGAACATGATATGATTATAATAGAACACAATATATATATATATATATTCACTACAAGAAAAAAGATATTTGGCAACAATTTTTTTTTTGTTGCCATAGATTGATTACTGTTGCAAAAAGTATTTTTGGTAAAAAAAAAATGTTGCATAAACTTTTCCCAACGGCTGTTATTGCAACGACGTGCAACAATTCTTTTTTTTGGTTGCCAAAAGTACTTTTTGCAACAATAATCAATACTATGGCAACAAAAAAGTTCATTTGCCAACAATAAAACTAAGTTTTTGCAAAATATCAAATTTTTTGTTGCCATTTTTATACTTTCTTGTAGTATGTGTGTGTGTGTGTATATATATATATATATATATATATATATATATATATATATATATATATATATATATATATATAATAGTAAGAAAGAGGGCATATATGTTTGACTGATGTATCGTAGGACTAAGGGTGTGTTTGATATGAAGGAAAATGTCTTCTATGGAAAATAAGTGGTGTTAATTGTTAAATAAGGGGAAAAAAGGATATTTTCCTAAGAGCATTTATATATAATTTATAAAATTAAAACAATATGGGGTTGGGGTTGAGTGGGGCGTCGGCGGTAGCCGGTTGGGGGGGGGGGGGGGGTCAAGGGCTGGGGTTGGGGGCACTAGAGGGTCGAGGGGAGACAATGAATTTGGAATGCTACTTAGGAATTTGTTTGCCTAGTCTCAATAGGAAAGTCATTTTTCTAATCTTTAAAAAAATGTTTTCCTAGAAAAGATATTTACCAAAACATTTTGACCATGAAAACATAAAATTCAAAAATGTTTTCGTCCATACTACACACACCTTAAGTCTTGTTTTTTATCTCCCCATGTCTATATATTGAAGAAACATAGTGTGTCGTTTATATTAGGGGGCAAATAGGGGACCTATCTATAAAAAAGAAAATTTGATGAGCTCTCCCGTTGCTAGTTTCATGAGATTTAACCTACATTAATTGCCTCACTACACTCATCAAATCACATAAACTGCATGATACAATAATCTTATATCATATTTAATTGACCTCTCGTTTATGGACAATAATAAAACTTGGAATGGTAAAAATATTTTGGATAACGTAAAATAATAAAACCAAGAAGGTTTGTCATGCTTCCATTATGTGCCAAAATACTGTACTTTCTCTCTTCCAGACCAGTTGTCACAGTTTGCTTCACAAATATCGAATGAAAGGAATGTTGGACTAAAGTTTTGAACTATAATGTTTTGTCATTTTGGTGTGTGAGAAAATGTGTAATGGATAATGCTTATAATTTATGACTATTGTAATGTTAATTTTAATCTCAACAAGTAAATTAATGGAAAAGTATATGCTTGATCTTGTTCCAAAAGTTGGTCATATTGACTTTTGATAAGCAAAAAATAACAATCAAATTGAGATTGGTGGAATATATACGATTTTACATTTATCAGTTTTCATTGTTTCTTTCCAAAAGTTGGTCATGGAGTCAGTTTGGCTTTGTGCCTTTTTTGTTTGAGGTCTTTCTTCATATGCTGTTACACAAAAACAAATTTAAAGGATTACTGATATAAAACTTTATTGCTTTGCGTTAGAACACTGTCAGTGCACCCAACTACTAAGGGTTGCCTTTCATTCCTTCTCACAGTTCAGCATTGGGCTGGCAAATGGAAACAAGAGAATTAGTTCATGCTTAAAGATCCACTGCTACAAAAACAGCTGCAGAACTGATCAAGAATCAAGATTCTCAAGTATTCAGAAATCATTTTACCAACCTCACCGTTTCAAGTTTGCAGAAAATACACCGTAACTTTAAAACGGTGATGGGAATGGCACCAACAAGCTACAACTACTACTGCCACTACACCTCAATCCCAAGCAAGTTGGGAATGATACTAACACACAAATAAAACATAACTAGATTCGAGCACGTGAACAACTAGAATAATGTTCATATATCTACAGAATTGCGCATTCAGAAGTTTCACAATGCAGATAAGAAAGAGTGGTTGAAGAACTGTAGACCACTTCTTTGATAACCTATTAAACTAAAAATATTTCTGATCATAAGAACAAGTATATGTGCTTAGTCTTGGATTTCCCACAAAATGATATTGCTCACTATTAGGATTCTGCTACAATACCAAGTCCAGTAGAATCATATGATGGAGTTCTCCCAGGGCAAAGTCTCATGCATATGCACTCATGTCAAAGTTACGACTGCCAAAGTAAGTCGACTCGCTATGCACCACATTGTGAGCCACCAAATCATCAGCAATAACTTTTGTACCCCCACTTATGCATTGTCATAGTAAATCCTAACAGCTGCATATTTTTGCAGGGTCCAAGATCACAGAACTCATTTTAGTTTTTAGAAACTGATCTTGGATATTGGTAATATACTTGCATTCCTGCGCCACATAGACTAAGTATTAACAGAAGCTCCAGCAAATGGTAGCTCGGCCACATATCAAATGTGAGTACTGTTTTGTGCTATAACTTCTCATCTTGTATGCTAGATCGTTTTGCTACTCCCAGAGCATTATTATATACATACCCTTGTTGATCCTTGAACTCATCACGGAAACGAGAGATATCAGCCAGTACGTTGGCTGCATAATATTCCATGAAAAATCCTTGATCTTGCAAATCATCTTCATATATTCATGGAGAACTAAGAGATACTCCATATGCAAGACTGTTTGACATCACTTCTGACTATTATTATATACATATCCTTGTTGATCCTCCATATACAACAAACTCATCATAGAAACTAGAGAGATTAGCCAATACGCTGGTATTGGTTGCATTATATTCCATTAAAAATTCCGTGATCATGCAAACTGTCTTCACATCTTCATGGAAACTACGAGATATTCATAAAGTCAAGCATTCATTTTCTCGATATTACTACTCCCACAAACCAACAACACTTCATTAATCAAAGATTCATGTGGCTGCAAACCAGCTTCTTTCATCTCATAGAGAACCTTCATGGCTTCAACACCGAAACCATGCTGTATACATCCCATCAACATTGCATTCCAACAGGCAATATTGCTCTTATCCTCTCTCGCATTAAAAACCCTCAATGCATTCCTTAGCAACCCATATTTTCCATACATGTCAATCAAGCTACACTGCACATAACCATCCGTATCAAGTCCTACCTTAACGGAAGTAGCATGAACCTGTTGACCAAAACATCCAGCATCCCTCAACTTCCCACAAGCTTTAAGAACACTCGAAAATGTGAAACTATTTTTCTTCACTCCTCCTCTTACCATCTCCCTGAAAATACTTATAGCCCCTTCATACTGCTCCTCTTTACACAAATTCCCAATTCTAGCTGTCCAAACAACTGTATTACAACGCGAAACATGATCGAACACATTATCTGCACTTTCCTGATTACCAAATTCCCCATAAAATTTGATCAAAAAACTACTCAAAGCCAAACTTTCACAACAACCCAACTTAAGTAACCATCCATGAATTTGTTTCCCAAGTTCCAAATTCATCATTTCAACGCAAGCCTTAAGAACACATACCAATATTCCATCATCAATTATATCACCACATTTACACAAGTTCCCAATCTCACTCTGCATTTCCATAAACAAACTCAAAGCCCCTTCATACTCACCATTTTCAACACAACCCGCGATTATCGCAGCCCAAGACTTAGAATTTCTCACGCGCATTTTATCAAACAGTTGGCGGGCATGTTGGAAACAACCACAAGAAACAAGCATCAGCAACAAACGGTTCAATAACGGCAAACTAGGAATAACATTACTTTTACAAATATGGTTACAAAGTTCAATCGCTTTTGCAGAGTCACGAGATTCAGTGCATTCTTTAATAAGGGAAACATATATATCAACTGGTATATCAAGACCAAGACTATCCATTAACCTTAAAATATCAGAGATTGTGCATGTTGGGTTTGTAGTTTTCTTGATTTCAGGTTTAATGGGTTGGTGTATTTTGTGATGGGGTCTATTTAATGGCAACTGAAATTGAAGGGGTGTGTTGGAAATAGAGTGCGTAGTTATGGGTAGCCATTTCTTGGAGTTTCTTGAAATGGTGTTTGTATGCAACAATGGTGGTTTTGGGTGGGATGATGTGATCTCCATTGGTTTTACAATGATTGTTTACTTGATTTCATAGTTGAAAGCAAACTGTGTTCTTCCACTAGGCGCCAATTTCAGTTGAATTAACTACTCCATCCGTCCTAGTGATATATTTGACTAGGCACGGATGTTAAGATCGGTTAAGAAGAAAAGAAAGATTTTTGAAATTTGTGGAAATAAGTCATATATTTCATTAAGAGTAAAAAGAAAAATTTTAAGTTAAATTATTTCTAAATTTATAAATGCATCATTCTTTTTGGGACAGAATAAAAAGGAATGTATATCACGTCAGGGACAGAGTACAACACAATTTAATACCCTTCTAAGCAAATACCATGTGAAATATGGTAGGAAGGGTAATTTGGTGAAAAGATGTAAAAATCCTAAAAGCTCAAAACGACCAATCGGATCGTTACATCATCTACCACTTAAAAACAGGTTCCTCCTTGAACAGTAGAGAAAAGTACCAAAGCAGTCAAGTAGCCAAAAGATCTCCATTGTAAACCTAATGCAAGCCTCCACATGCAAGAATTACGCCGATAACACCGCTCGTTAACTTCATCAATCAAAATTTCCTTTAAATTAGCTCAAAGACCCAAATTTCCATTTTTTTTATGCCCGAAATTTCTTCCACATTTAGTCCTCATATATTTGAACTGACACCGCTCGAATTCCCTGATTTTGATTATAACCAGCCTTTAAACAAGTGATTGGTTCCACAAATTCCATCATCGATACCCCAATCATTTAATTGTAGCCACAATGCATTACCAAGCTTGTACCGGTCAAATACCCTGACTCTATTTTTCTTGCTGTAAATGTAGAATACACATAAATAATACTTTAATGCCCAATATCAACGAACTATAAATCCATATTATGTGTTTATATTTCCTTGTAATTTCAATCTTTTCGCTATCTTTCCAGTTTTCCTATCTTTTGTAATTTAATTATATGAATAATGAAGAAAGTCATGATGATATTTTATTCAGGAATATGATAGATTAGTCCAATAAATTTTAGAAAGGTACTGATTAATGTGAAAAATAGAAAATTAATTTGAATCATTATAGAATTAATGTATTTTATAAAGAGCTAAACTTTAAACTAATCTCAAGGACCTAAATTATATTCCAAATCCAAACAAAGAATCGGTGAATATAAAGCAAGCAATGTGATTTGACAAATCTTTTCAACTGAGGAAAACATTACATTTGTGGTTTTGAAGCTAAAATTAACTTGAAAAATATTGAGCAGTTCAGCACACCACGAGTGCAAAGTTTAAAATGATGAATTATTCCACATTTCAAATTAGTCTTAATAGCAGATTACCGTAGCATGAAGTAAAAGGATGACATGGAAACAAGAGAAGTTGGGCATATAAATACTGGTAAATCTCTAAAGAGTAGAGCACCTGAATATTAGTATAAGCATCTAAATTTTATTGGATATAAATTTATGAATAACTTAAATTATATTAAATTCAAAATATAATAGTCCAAATAAATATTGTTGACTAATATATTTGAATTAAAGTCCAATAAATATGTGCTTACTAATGGTTCAATTTTATTGGGCTTAGTTTAATAATTTGGGCTTCAAATGTTGAGTCCACTTTACTAAGTTGGGGATGTCATCTTATCTTAGATGCCTAGTTTGGTGCCACCTGTCAAATAACATGACACTCCAAGTTAAATAAAAGATCCAACAGGATCATGACACATGCCACAATAACAATCAAAGACAAATGTAAATGAATCACGTGTACAAGTGACATTGATTATATCATTTCAACTTGATTAGTCCAAAAAGAGTTTTTTTCCTCATAAAAACTCCTCTCCTACAACTATAAACATGGATCTTAATAAGTCACGAAAAGACATGAATTCATAATAAGAAGTCAAAGAAAGCTTGTGAATCAGAGACAACCAATTTCTCTACAAGCCGCAAGTATTCAAGTGTCTAAACATCTAAAGATCAAGCTTCAAACTCTTGGACTAGTAGGAGATTGCTCCCTCGATTTAATAATTGTGTGAGGCCTTGTGCTAGCGACAACTAGTGCCGTGACTGTTGGCTTTGCTGTAAATATGGACTCTTCGGGTTTGAAACTGTTAACCTTAATTGTGGTTGGTAGAATACGTACAAATAGTACGGTATTGTCCACCTTCAACAATCCCTAAATCTAGGTTATGAATTTATGTTTCCATGCAATTTCAATCTTTTCGTCGTCTTTCCAGTTTCCTTGTCTTTGGTAACTAGACGGCTTATGCCCGTGCGCCCAACACTTTAGATTATAATACATTTATGTGTATGTAGTTGTTTTTGAATAGTGATATATATATATATATATATATATATATAAAGTATATATTAATATTTTTAATATGGGGTGCACTTTTTTTTTTGACATTATTATATATACATATATATATATATATATATATATATATATATATATACATATACTATGTTCAAAACATGATTAATATAACATTGTAGTTTGTACTCCGTATCTAAAACTTTATTATATTAGTGTTTGTTACGAATAGAAAGTCTGCACTTTTTTTTTAACATTATATTTTTTTTAATATGGGGTTCACTTTTTTTTTTATATTACTTGATTTTGATAATATGGAGTCCACTTTTTTTTTCCCATGAGTTTCGAGATGGTGAGTTTCATTTTTTTTTCTTCCTTTTTTTTATTGCTCGGTGTTATTTAGTATGCCCCCCCCCCCCCCCACCCCTTTTTTTTTTAAGGGACAACGGACGATGAAGCATGGGTCTAAACCCATGCTTTATATAGTTTTTTTTTTTTTTTTTTTTTATATTGCTTGGTGTTGTTTAGTATGGGGTCCACCCTTTTGGACATTATTAGTTTGCACTATTTTTATGCATAATATATATATACTATGTTCAAAACACGATTAATATAACATTATAGTTTGAGCTCCGTATCTAAAACTTTATTATATTAGTGTTTGCTATGAATACAAAGTCTGCACTTTTTTTTTTAACATTTTTTATTTTTTTAATATGGGATTCACTTTTTATATATATATATTGTTTGATTTTGTCAATATGGATACTATGTTCAAAACACGATTAATATAACATTATAGTTTGAGCTCCGTATCTAAAACTTTATTATATTAGTGTTTGCTATGAATACAAAGTCTGCACTTTTTTTTTTAACATTTTTTGTTTTTTTAATATGGGATTCACTTTTTTTATATATATATTGTTTGATTTTGTCAATATGGATACTATGTTCAAAACACGATTAATATAACATTATAGTTTGAGCTCCGTATCTAAAACTTTATTATATTAGTGTTTGCTATGAATACAAAATCTGCACTTTTTTTTAACATTTTTTGTTTTTTTAATATGGGATTCACTTTTTTTTTTTTATATATTGTTTGATTTTGTCAATATGGATACTATGTTCAAAACACGATTAATATAACATTGTAGTTTGTGCTCCGTATCTAAAACTTTATTATATTAGTGTTTGCTACGAATAGAAAGTCTGCACTTTTTTTTTTTTTGACATTGTTTGTTTTTTAATATGGGATTCATCTTTTTTTTATATATATTGCTTGATTTTGTTAATAAGGAGTCCACCTTTTTTTTTCTCGTGAGTTTGGAGATGGTGGGTTCCACTTTATTTACTTTTTTTTTTAATATTGGTTGGTGTTTTTTTTTTTTTAATATTGGTTGGTGTTTAATATGGGGACCACACTTTTTTTTTTAAATGCTTAATTGGTTGGTGTTTTTTTGAATTTTTTAATATTAGTTGGTGTTTAATATGGGGACCATACTTTTTTTTTATACCAGACTATTAGTAATAATTTCCTACACTTTAAACATAATTTACTTTTATTTTATTAAAAAATATAAAAATCTTTTAAATATTAATTAACACCTTTTTTTAAATATTTTGTTAATTTTGTACAATAACCAAATGTGGAAGTAAAATTTAATCATACCTTATATTTGAAATTTTTTCTTCAAAAGAAATAAATAAAAAATCTTACCATAAATATTTATTATTTTATGCTTATATAAATGGAGCAGTAATGATCCGGTCCACGCAAAATATCAATACATCATTGAGGACCCCACGCATGACTTCTTATGGCTTAAATAAATGCCCTCAAAATGAATTTTAATCTCCAATAAGTAACATGTTTCTAAATTTAATTATTTATAAGTATGAATTTGAAATAAATAAAAAGAATTTACTAAACAGATATTATTAATGTAGAACTAAATTTCGTCAAATGAAAAAGGAAGATTGTGTAGCCCTTGCATAAAGTAAATTAACAGTTAAAAGAGGCACCAAAATAATATAAAACAAAATAAAGTAGTAATTTATTTGAACTGTAATTCGTGTATTTCAGTTCTCAGCTTTAGAAAATAGCTAAAATTGTCAATTGTAATTGCAAAGTAGAGTGGAGCCCACGTGACCAAAAAGCAATTGTCAAATCGTAGTAAAGAAATCAAGTGGGCCTACACTTTTAAAAGGAATAGTACCTAAGCGTGTGAAGTAAAAAAATCAAGTGGGATCATACTTTTAAAAGAAATAGTACCTAACCCATCCTTTTGAACTTATTTACGTAAATGACACAACGGACGACGAAAAGGGACCAACCGATGCTTCTAATATAGTAGTAATTTAATTATACGAATAATGAAAGTCACGATGGCATTTTTATTCAGGAATATGTTATATTCAACTCTGATGATCATATAGTTTCCATATTTATTTATGAATTCATTATATGGGTAATCGATCATCTATTTTAGTTCTCTTGTTGCCCTTTATCCATAATCTATCATACTTCATATTTTCATTAATGCAATAATTTCCTTTATAACTTTTAAGTTCAGGGAGTTCTATATGTTGAGTGTGTCCTTGAAAACCCTTTGGATAGCAAATACTAACTAATTACGCCAATAAATTTTCAGTGAGAACTGATTAAAAAAAAAAAAAAAAGCAGCCCGGTGCACTAACCTCCCGCTATGTGCGGGGTCCGGGGAAAGGTCGGACCACAAGGGCCGAACTGATTAATGAGAAAAATATAAATTGCTTTTGAATTATTACTTAATTATTTCTTGCCTTTTGCAGGAGAGCTAAACTTCATATTAATATCAGAGACGTACCCCTTGTTTGGATGGTTTTTTCCCGTGGTTCATTAATGTATGGTACAGTATGATGTTGTATTGTATTGCGTTGTATTAATGAACCCAATGTTTGGATAGACTGTATCGTTTGTTGTGGTTTAATAACATTTGTATTGTTTGGTTTGACTATATGGTAATAACTTATAAGTTTACTAAATTAACCTTAACTCTTAATTAGAAATTAGTTTATATACATATCAATAAAACTCAGGCAAAGGATAAAATAGGAACTTTAAAAAATAAGTAGGTGGGTGAGGGCGGGTGGTAGGGGTAGTGTGAGGTGGGTGGTTGTGGGATGAGGGTGGGGTAGTGGGTGGTAGGGTGGGGGTGAGTGGTTGTGGGGTGGGGTTGGGTGGTGGTGAGGAGTAGTTGGGGGGTGAGGGGGCATTGGAGGGGTGGGTGGTGTGAGGTGGGTGGTTGTGGGATGAAGGTGGGGGTGAGTAGTTGTAGGGTGAGCTAGGTTGGGTGGTGGTGAGGGGTAGTGGGTCGTAAGGCAGGGTAGGTGGCAGAAGGGTGGGGTGGTAGGGTGGGGGTGAATGGTAAGGCGGGGTGGGATGGTTGAGGGTGGGAGTATAATGGAGAATTGAAATACGTAACCACGCAAAAATCATCAAATTCGTGATTTCAAAAATTGAATTTTTTTTCATGTTTATATAACCACGGACGCTTACAACATCATACCACATAATTTTAAGAACAATGGATACAAACATAATTTCATAGAAAACCATACATTAATGAACTACAGGAAACAACCATCCAAATAGGGGGCTAATCTAAGTTTACAATAAGCTTACCAAACTGTGCACTATTTTTCAGCTCAACATTTAACAACTCTTATGAAAATTCTATACTATCAATTTGGATTGAGTGATCATTTTTCCCAGGGAAAATTTTAAGAAAACTAGAAACAAAAACGAATAGACAAGAAAAATCAGTATTTAGTATCAAATAGGAAAATAACTTAATGTTTTCCTTGGCTAGTGTATAAAATAATTAGATTATTAAATGAACATATTTGTGGTTTTGAAGCTAAAATTAATTTGAAGGATATTGAGCAGTTCAGCACACCACGAGTGAAAGGTATAACATGATGAATATCTTGACAACAATCCACGCAAAATTCTTAACAAGTATCCCAGCTCTAGCTTTATCCATTTTCCCATTCTCTGAGAAACAAATGCACTTTCATCCCAGAGAATCAGTAAAGAAGCAAGCAATAGATAGTCCAACATTGGAATATGATTTGTGCCATTTCTGTTGTAAACTCAAAATGGTACACTCTGCTCCAAATCTACGGCAACAGCCATGAGCTCTCATTTTGTCTTTTGAGGAGATTTATGTACATTCTATTGCCGGTTTTCCATGACAAGTGATGCTTGGCAAGACTTGAAAGAAGAAACCTACAAAGTGCATACTTTTTCAGAACTATGGCTTCTTCAAACAAATCAGAGTAACCTTCCCTTGCCGATAACATGCTAAATAAACCTTAATAGCAGATTACCATTGGAAACAAGAGAAGTGGACTGGTAAATCTCCAAAGAATAGAGCACCTGAATCTCCATCACTGGTAGTGTCACTTTGGATATTGAAAGGCACACTGAGGACTCACCCTGCTGATTAAATGAGAGTTGTAGACAGTAGTAGGACAATCATGAAGGTGAAGTTTCATTTCAGCTTTTCCCGCCTCAGGTCGAAAACACTATGCAACTTCTCCAGGATATAATAGGGAAACAAAACATGCTTGCAGAATTGGATCCGAGTGAACTCAAAATTTCCTTTGCTTTTCCTCACCATTGGGCTCCTGACAATGAGTGATACTAATTTTTTCTGCAGTGTCATCGGAATCGTCTAATAAATTATCATTTGCAGAAGCAGGGATGCTGCCCATGCTGGATTCGTCTTCAGAGTTGCATATTAATGAATGATCTTGTGACCCCACAACTAATTTGCCAGCTGATGCAGGATTACACAGCATGGAAAGAGGCAGCGATTGCAGGAAGTTAAAGTAAGCATATTTGATATCAAATCGCATGTCATACCCTGTCCGACAAACAGCAGTTTAGTTCTCAGTAACCTTGGAAAGGAAAGAAAGAGAGTGATTAGGGCTTCTTTTCCTTTCAGTTTTTGTTTAAATAGGAGAAGAGCATTACAGTAGTTTACAGCAATGGTGAGTCCTCTGCTGTCTGGGCTCTGTCTAACATGGTGAAACCACATGCTTGGCCTGGATAATTTGTGTAAAAGAGTATTATGGTTAATTACTACCACTAAGTACAGCTATCATTCAAACAGCATCATGAAATGCAAGAAAACTTTTGAGAGGCCCAAAAAACTTTTCTGACTCACAATTAGCACAGCAGATATGGAAGGTTTTTAGTTTGTTGGGTATTTTTTTGTAAAAAGAAAAAACTGTACTAAATTACTGGATTCTTGAAAAGTAAATCAAGAACCGAACCAAATTACCAAAACCAAACTGGAATTTTCGATTCATCTTGTAATTTGGTTTTCTACTGAATTACAAACAGCCCTACCCATCACAGTCATCCTGAATACAGCACAATGTATTCATACTAAATACATACACTCGAAAAAAATACTCAAGTCAATTTCCAATTTCAATTTTTCACCACATAATAGGTCTCTTTCCATCAAGGAAAAATATAGTTTCTCTTATATTCTTTTAATCTTTTTTCATGCCAGGAGAAGAGAATAAATATTGCACCAGAGGAAATTATAGATAAAGAGAATGGTAATTATCCAATCAAAGAGGAAGATGGGTAGAGTATAAATATGAGAAAGACATTACTACACAACGGTTCTAGGGAACAATGAAGGTACTCCCCCATTATCAGTGCAGGGAGCATTTTCTGCTGACTTTAACGAAGTATAGATAAGAATTAGATGCTTAATTTTGTGGAAAGTGCCATGGCATTCAAGCTGTCAAGAGAGAATGAGAAAAGCCCATGTGCAATTCATATTGAGTTTGTTCTTGCTATCTATCCTTCCATTAGCCAGAACAAGCTTCAGCTAGACATTGCACTATGTCCATCTCAAGTTGCTAATTGGGTTATTTATAACAGTAAGAACAAAGTAAGTTCACTTAATTGTTTGAGCTTTGGAATTCCAGCCCAAATTATTTAGCCAAAAATAGGAGCTAGTAGGAAACGATTTTATCAATAATAAACTAATAGAATGAGAATAAATCTGTTGTTAAAACCAAAATTTTTGCATATTTGCCGGAAATTCTCAGAGGCCAAAGTTTAAAACGAAAACAATAAAATGAAAAGTCAAAACAATGTTACCTTATTCAAAAAAAAAAAATGAAAAGTGAAATTGCCTTTTGCAATGGAATTGTTTCAGTAAATTATTACTTGCTTTGCAAATATAATGTACAACAACTCTTAAACTAGCACCTAATAAGATGGAGACGGGTCTCATTGAACCTTTTTTTTTTTTCCCTTTTCCTGGGATGGGGGATGAAAAGTGAGGTTGCCCAAGCTTGTTTGAGAAACACCAATGTCACCAACTATGCAATGCAATCAAGAGACCAACGATTGGACCTAGTGTTAGGAAGGGGAAAATCGAAACTAAATGACAAAGAGATAAGTAAAGATAATCGTGAAAGCTTACAAGTAAAGAACCTCGCCTGCCTTGACCGTAACTTCAAATGGTCTTGGTCCGTTGAAATATAAGGGAAACTTGGCCATTTCCTTCTCCTTTAACTCAGGTGAAGGGTATGGATTAACACTACACCATGGCACTTTCCTCACTGGTTCCTCTAGTTCCAAAGAGAACTCCCCAGCATCCTATAAAACCAGAAAGCAACAGAACACATGTCAGCAGTCAGCACAATATTTACATTGTACTGAAATTCAATTTCCCTGAAACTAATTATAACCAAATTCATAATTCTATGGAGCATGGCAACTCAGCAAAACATATACTCCATCACAAAGCACTACAAACATGTTCAACTTCCAGAATTCATACATAAAGATAAACCTGGGCAGTGGTACACTGCTGTAACAATTTGTCAATTTGGGAGCAACAGGTTAATTTTCTCCTATTTCCAAGAATGACCAAGGGTCGCAACTCGTTGCCTTTAGGTTTTAGTAACTATTTCGTCCGAGGAACTTGCTATAACTCAAAAAACGCTATATATACATGTATTGAAAAATCTTCGCTTTAACATTTTCACTGCAATCCATCAACACAAATACATCATAAATCGCTACAAAGGCATTCAATCCTAGAACAAGATTTCACATACAAAAAACTGACAAACTTCAACTGCATAACATATGTATACACTAAAGAACAAGAGACACTATACTAAAGCTGAAATTCAAGTTCTCCAAAACGAATTACAACAAAATTGCTACTTCCATGCCAACCCCTCAACACATATACAACGCAAAGTGCTACAATCGCATTCCTAGAATTCATTAATAAAAACCAACAAAACCACAAGGACATAACGCATTAATACAAGAAAGATAAGAATGGGCACAAAATTGCTTTTTAGAAAAACGTGGTGTCCGGGGCAGCTTGCGTGCACCTCAAACTACTTCCATGGGATACATGTCACCACCCACCAGTAACACGTACCAAGTAACTCTATCCACCAAGGCTAGGACAGAACAAAATTGCTAATTTTATGGGATTCCATTAACACATAAACCATAAATCTCTACAAAATCCTAGAATTTGACATAAAAGGAAAAGCATGGAACCTGGGAATAGTGGTAATTCGCAGCAGGATATTCACGAATATACATCCTATGAACATCAGTAGGAGGAAGAAGCAAAAAATGCTTCTCTCCAGAAACAACAGCATAGATATTCTCATAATGATCCTTATGAAACGAAGTTTCCGACAACTCATTACCAATCCAAAGATTCACAGCTTCAGGTAAACACCCAAAAGCCTCACTAGCCCAATCAAAATCCGAATCACAATCTTTACTCAACACCCCATACTCACTCCTCAAACAATCATTCTGCTGTTGCAAATAACCCACACACTTATTCCGCTCCGATTCCAAGACCCGTGTTAAAGCGTCAGGGAATCGAAGATGTTGAACTTCACCTGAAGCAAAGCAAAGGGTAGAACGGTAATTTGGGTGTTGGGTGAGTGCGTCAGCGTGGCCTGTAGGGGTGACGTGGAGGGAGACTGTGTTGGAAGAGAGTGTTTTGAGGAGGTATGAGGTGGAGTGCCAGAGAGTGGTGGCTGGCCAGTGGTTAATGGAGTTGGAAATAAGGCAAGGTTTGTTTGGGGAAATGTAGTCACGAAGGAATTGGAGAGGGGTGGGTGGAGAAGAGAGGTGGGTGATTTGGGTTGTTGTGCCTAGGGAAAGATCTCGAACTTCTTGCCAGAGGTTTTTGATGGCTTCTTCTTCTTGCTCTTCCATGGTTGTGCAGTGCTTGCTTAAACCTCTCCTTTGCCTGCTGGTTTACACACTATCAATGGTCTTTTATGTTTGCTGGTATGTTTAAAATTGTCCCTTAAGAATGCACCTTATGGTTTTGGTTTTTTAAGTTTGCAAAATTTAACATTTTTAGTTTTCGTTAAGTATTTAATAATTTATGTTCGTTAGATTCGACGGAAACAATAAAAGAAAAATACTTATAAACCCCAAAAAAGTCTTATCAAATAATATGAAACACAAAAACCACACAAGACAGTAAAATGATACAGAAAAATAGCATAAGTTACGCCTCAACAAGTTGTACTAAACTTTAAAAATAAATTAAAAATAGTAGAAACTACAAATAAATAAAAAATTACCTTTAAATGTGAGTTCCGCTAATTTCCCGTCGAATGTAATTTGACGGAGAGTGTTAACTTTGAGAAATTTAAAGGATCAAAATTATTGAGAGCATACTTTAGAGACTTTTTTGAACTTAATTTCAAACATAATGGATCATTTTTGTCATTTTCTCAAGTTTAGGGTTTAGGCCAATTAAATAAATTTGTGTCTTTTAGGCACAGTACTCTTTACTCTCACTCATTTTACTGTCATTTTAGCTCAAAAAATTGATACCAAAATAATTGTCACTT
Organism: Lycium barbarum; assembly: GCF_019175385.1. Lineage (NCBI taxonomy): Eukaryota > Viridiplantae > Streptophyta > Magnoliopsida > Solanales > Solanaceae > Lycium > Lycium barbarum. The sequence continues at coordinate 18,157,894 of NC_083340.1, read as the reverse complement.
AAGGATTTCAAGATTAAAGTTGATAATTGCTTCCTACTTATGCACAATATTTAAGAGGAAAATTCAATTGACCTTTATAAATAGAGGTAACTTAGTAAAGTATACATTGTATTAATTATTTTCTTAATGAACTTCAATAAAGTTAAGCAACAGTTAAGATGAAATGGAGAAAATAATATATATTACTCAATTTATCACTTAAATATGGTAAAGAATTGTAATTTGAGGCTTGCTTATTTTAATTTGAAAGCTAATTCAAGGAATTCAGACAAGTCATCTCATCCCAATTGTTATATCACAGGAAGTTAGTTAACCGAGTGAGTTAGTCCAAAAATCAACACCAAACAAACTAATCTGTTTCAATTTCTACTAATTCAACAGGCAAAAGCTAATTAATGACAACACCAGCTTACTGTTGGGTTAGGGTAATCATTTCTGATCACCAGTCTGTCTATCCGCAGGCGAAATGCCACCAGTCAATTAAGGCAGCACAGAATTAGGTTTCATTGGTAAAAATGAAAAGGATCAAGTTAATTTGCAACTCTCCAAATCCAAATTTATCAACTAAAAAAAACAAATTTTGAAGTGTAATCCTAATTTGACAAGAATTTGATGACATCCTCCATTTCTTTTCATGTTATTTGTTCTTATCGATCGACGATACTGATTTAGAAAGTGTCTAAATTAATCTAACTTGTTATCTTTCAGAGGATACTTGTAAATAACTCAACTGATATTCAATTTGGTCACAAAAATATTCCTCCTTTGTACCCAGTTTTAGTGCTTTATATAACATTCATAGGAGTAATACTTATCCAATTGTATGTTTCATCATTACTTTGTGAAAAATAGTTAGGTATAAATAAGTTAGATACATGTGACTCAATTGGTGAAATAGTATCTTTCTTCCATAAAGCGTATACTTTCTTACCGATGAACAGAGAAAATATTGTATTGCGAATGAACAAGATATTGAGGAATTGTCCATACATGTATTTCAGAATTATTGTTACGAGTCTTTTCATAGAAAAGGGGAAATCTTATATTCCAATAGAGGTAGAAGTGATGAGGTAGAAGTGATGAAAAATCGAAATCGATTTGCTTTATAAAAAGAAGATATTAGTGGTCTCACAGGATTTAGACACTATTGTAATAATATTTCTTATGCACAATATGTCGTCAAACAAGTTTTCTTATTAAATCAATCTCCACCTAATATAAGTTTTGACAAGCGATTTAAATATCAAATTTCTCCCCAACAAATTAAACATGAATAAAAATCAAATTGCACCACTTAGAAGTACATTGCAAAATGGCCTTCCAACTTTTGATACCTTGATTTTCTTAAAGGAAGACTACTGAACAACTTTTAATCTCCCTCCATTATTGTCAGACTATAAGCATAAGATATCAGAAGTGGCAAAAGGGTGTCCCAATTCCCACCCTCTTAACCAAAATAAAGAAGAAAGAAGCAGATAGAGAGTGAACAAATGGATCTACATAACACAACGATGTAGGCATGCATTGTAACATTGAAGATTATTAATGCCACACTTGGTAATGCAAGCGTTTGCACATCTTTGAACATCAGAAAACCCTTGTATAGCTAAAACCATCATCAACAATATCATAACAATACCTAATCCCAACTTTATCATCTTCATATTGTTATTTGAAAGAATTCTTAGTGGTGTAAAGAATATATATAATTGGCTAGCTAGCTAGAGATTAGGGGGTTAAGGTGTCTATTTAAGCTATTGTAATAACATCACGGAAAGAAGCGTGAGCAAATCGATCTCCATCTCATCGCATCACATAATTAATTAATTATTGTATACTTTAAGTTACTCCCAACCCCTCCAATATTGGTAAAAATTAGCCCTGATGGTCAAGTTTTTGCACTGTTTGTTACTCCCTCCGTCTCAAAATAAATGTCACTTTAGTAGATATCACACTTATTAAGAAATCAATAAATACAACATGAAGATTACTAAACTACCCCTATTTTAGATGTTTTTTTATAATTGAGCAATATTAACGAGGACTACGTCTTTAATGCTAAGGGCATAGTTGGAACACTTGTCAATTTTTGTCTTGAACTCCTAAGATGATACTTATTTTAGGACAACTTATTTTTGCTAAGATGACTCTTATTTTAAGATGGAGGGAGTAATATGTACTAACATTTGAAATCTAGAGAAATAGACACTTTAAGGTGATTGAATAAGAATACTCCTAGCTAAAATACGGAAAAGCTCCAGCACATGATGTTGAATATCAAAGTTTTGATGAAAAAAAAAATTCTGTTCCCATAGTTTTAAATGTGGAGTTCAAACTATAGGAAGTTTTCATGACGCTATCCGGAAGTTCGAGAAGGAGATTGTTCAAATTCCATAAATTTGTATGGAATTTGAATTGCACATTTCAAACTACAAAAAAGTTACGAACTGCAACAGACAGTTCTAGAGCTTCACATCAAAAGTTTCGAATTTTTTTCTTGTTTTAGCTAGAGGTATCTTTGCCTAATTCTTCTTACGCATTATAAAACGGCTAAACTTTGATAGTTTTGAAACGGTATTAATTAGAGGTCCAAAAATGTCTATTTGCTAATTTCATCCTTGAATCTTGTACAGTATCAAATTTATATTTGGACCAGTAATTTAACGCTAGAGATGCCTACAACTTTGAAAATTTAGAAAACAAAACCAATTTTATCTATCCACGCTTGAGAATATTGAAGGAAACTAGATTCCTGAAGACTGCAAGAAAGGGCTAAACTGAATGAAGAAAGTTAATTAATTGGGAAAACGTCGCTAATTGCCCTCAAAATACAAAATATTTACCCGACATACCCCTCGGCCAAACCCCTTCCTCTCCGGGGTACCATCGCAGTATATTTATATATCACGATGGTATCATGAAGACTACGAGAAGGACTGAAACAGTCCTCCATGATACCATCTCAGTATATTTATATATCATGATGGTACCATGATCCTAAGGAGTGTCTCGTTAAAGGACTAAAGCAGTCCTTCATGATACCATCACGGTATATGTATATAAGACGATGGTATCATAGAGATTTTTTTTTAAAAAAAGTGTGTCATTTTTAATAAATGAACATGATCATTCATAATATCGTCTCGATATATTTACATATCATGATGGTATCATGGAGGACTAAGAGAAGGACTGAAGCATCTTTCATGATACCATCTCAGTATATTTATATATTATGATGGTATTATAACTGGGGAGCATCTCGGGTAAATATTTTTAATTTTTTCTAAGGGCACTAAAATAATGAGGATATGGGCGGGTAAACCTTTTTTTATTTGAGAGGGCATCTGTGATCTTTCCCATGTTAATTTGTGTCATTCCATAAGCATTGTATTCAGAAAATGAGGCACATTTTTTGGAAACGCCTCTTATATTTTCCTAGTATCATGCTATAAGCATTTTACGCCGAAAGTAGATATTTTCAAAAAACAATTCCTTCAGTAATTTCATGCGACACAAATTTAGGCTTAAGATTGTGACACAATTATGGCAACAATGGGGTGTTTTGGGACTTAAAACCTGTTCATAGATGTTTTTCGACATAGTTTAGTAATCTTTTCCTGTTACCAAAACGAAGGATAGATTAATTTACTGATTTAGATACACAAATAATTTTTAAACATAAAATTAAATAAAAAAAAAAGCGATCAACTAGGAACTAGGAGAGAATCTCCTACTTTTAGTAGAACATATTGAAGAAGCTTCAGTTACCAGCGCATGGGTAATATTCGACTGAGATAATGATTAATCACATAGTACCAAATATATGATGTAATTGGATGGACACTTTCTCACGCTTCTTTAATTTCCATTATAATCTTATTACGTTAACGTTTGAAAAGGGGGGAAAAAAAACTCATTAACTTTAGCATCAACAAAGAAGTTTATGTCAATTTCTCTTAATCTATGTGATGTAATGTGGAGTAATTGGAAATTAGATGGAGACTTTATTCACGCGCTTCTTTTCATAATTAGATGGAGACATTTACGTCGGCAATAGCCGTAGAGTGATTTTTTATTATTATTATTTAAGAATCATATGATATTCGAAATTCAGTGATCCGATTAATCTAGTTTCATGCCGCTTAGGTTTCATTAAAGGAGAAGCGATCCTAACTAGATATTTTAAAATTTTCATTTTAAATGCTCGATCGAATCCGAATCTCATTCGTCTCGCTACAGGTGGCAATAACAATGCATGTAGATGAATATGATATAGATCTGCATATATTTTAAACTTTTCCAAAAATTTTGGTTAAGGGCGAAGCAATTTCATATATAGATCTACAACTATTATACAGTGATTGAGTATTATTCATGTCATTCTCATTCAGAACAGCCCTGTTTAAATTTTCAAGAAAACAGGCTGACATCATGCAATTCTTTAATAGTTACATGATTCTCGCTAATAAGTCCAAGATGTCTTTGTTACAATTTTCCCTAATGTCTAATGATCATCTCTTCATACATATGTTGATTTCTTCTTTGTTTAGCTTAAGAGTGTGGTTGTGAACTTGGGACCACATTGCGTGTTTGGGGGTACTAATATCTAGGATAAATTCCACTTAATGTTATTACTGTAGGAGTCGTTTGGTGCATGGTATAGACTGGGATATATCAGCACTAATTTTTTGTACCGTATTTGATAGGAGGTATAAATTTATTCCAGGATAAATTTATACCTCCTACCAAATACGATACAAAATGAAGCATAATCCCAAAAATGGGATATCCCACCTTATCCCACTTATCCCGGGATTATTTTATACCATCTTTTAGATGGTATAAAATAATCCCAAAAGGTGGGATAAATTAGTCCCGGGATAATTTTAGCTACCAACCAAACGACCACTATACGTAGTCACTTTTACTTTTAAGAAAAAAATACCCTCTTTACATTTTGAATGGACTCGATAGAAGAGCTCCAAGTCAATAAGACGGAGGAGATAAATTAGTGCCAAAATATTTACAAAATTAAATAGAACTCTCATGATCATGAATATATTCTTTAGTATTGTATAAAAATAAGTAAATTCAGATTAATAACATTAACCTTATAGGGGTATGTAACGATACCTGCTTTCAATTTAAATAAAATAGAGAGTCCTCTTGAGCAATTAAACATTTTTGGTGACTGTTGAATTTTGTAGTAATAGTTTAGAATTATATTAATATCATCTAAAGAATAAACTTATTTTAGTATTTCATGTTATTAATGTTTATTCTTCAAAATAATTAAGAAGAATATAATTCTCAAAAAGTAAAAAGACTCTTTTTTAGTAGAACATAGCTTTGAAGAAGCCAATCAGCTCATCGGTCATATTCAACCTAAATAATGATTAATTACGTAACTGATTTGATGTAATTGGAAGTGGAGAAGTAGCTTTCTCAAACTTCTCTTCATAATCTTATGATATTTTAGCATTAAAAATTGTGATTTTCATTCTTTTTATAATAACACTGCAGATGAATTTGACATAGATCTAATATTATTATATAGTGATTAAGTACCATTCACGCCATTCTCCTTGAGAACAGCTGTTTTCAAGAAAACAGGCACACATCATGCAATTCTTTAATAAGTAGCTTTTTACTAATATTCTTGTCTGTTCCATCACCAATGCCCCAAAGTCTTTAAAAACTTTTTACATTATTCTGGCTATCAAGTCCAAGATGTCCTTGTTAGAATTTTTCTAATGTCTAATGATGTTCATATAGACATAAGAGGGTGGAAGGAACTTGGGACCACGTTGCATTTCTGGAGTGTGCCAATAGGATAAATTTCACTTGGGGTGTGTTTGGTACCGAGGAAAATATGTTTCGAAAAATAAATTTCTTGAAAATCAGAAAGATAACTTTCCTGGTAAAAGTAAGCAAAACAAGTTTAATAAGTGACATTCGACACAGATTGTTCTAGTTATGTTTTTCATCTCATTATAGAAAGGATGCAAAATTAGCCAGGTCCAAGGAAAATATTTACAGAAGTAAAAACGAGAGATTACAGCTAAAGTTCTACTGGTTGTGCTCTTAATACAAACTCAATGGCTCTACAAACCAGAAACAGCTATCTTAGAAACAACTCAAGAAACTGTTAAATGGCCTTTCTTTCCCAGAGACTTCCAAGACGATTCGAGCCGCAACAAATGTAACTTCTCAACAAATGGTTCCAACACTTCTGCCTCTTCTTCTGGGGCAAAGGCCATGCAAATGCTAAGCTCCTGAACCGCCTCTTCATATTCCCTGATACCATTTATAGTTAAAATAGCTTTTTATTGCATGAAGCATGTCAAAAATGAGAAAGAAAATAATTTTAGATGGATATACATACCTACTATAGTACAACATCATGCCATGGTCTCTCCTCAAAGCCCAATTGTGTGGCTGCAGAATGAGCAATCTTTCTGAAGCCATAATGGCCAGCCTAGAAAGTATTGTGCCATTCCAGAGAGAGACATATAGTCATTATAAGTGAACAGATATTACACACAAATTAATCCCCTAGAGCAAAGGTCAGACATCTGTGTGTGATAACTGGAAAAACCTTAACTTAAAAGCAACACCTGCACTTATTTAAGAATATTCGATATTGGCTATCTATGTTTAGTTGTATATTTTAATCCACTGAGAACAGTAAGATAGAAAATGATCCATCCTTACTCGGGACTAGCATGTTTCTGCACGTTAGATAAAACTTAATGCTTAAGAGATAATAATCAAATGCCAAGTATTGTTTTGGCCCTGTTTGATTGATTAAAAACCCTTACTATCCCATGTGTGTACAGCAATTTGGTAAGTGCCTCAATTCCTACTTCGTTGTTACATGATATACAACAAAGAAATAACAGTACCAGTTATAAACCACCTTAATAGAATGCATAACAGATGAAAAAAGCAGGAATGGATATCAGAAACGGAAACAGATGATGCTCCCTAAAGGAGAATGTAGATGCAAAAAGACCTTCAAACATTTTAGTGGCGGTGGATGATATGTTAGTATGATGTAATAGACCAGAAGAAATGCTGCTGAACACATGCAACAGTATCAAGAAAGTGATCTGTTATTATCACTGTTACTTCTGTGCAACCCCCCACCCCCACCCCCTCTTCCACCGGGCTACCCCTTCCTTTTCCAAGTAATTAATGTTTGATCACTAGTAAGCATATATGCCTGTCTAAAAAAAGTTGATTTTGTAAGCAGAACCGATGGTTTAGTGAAAAGAAAAAACCTCATATAGTTGACCTCAACTACCAAATATATACTAATAAATGTGTCAACACATGCGTTTATATATGTATTACATCTATAGCATCTAAGAAAAGCATCAAATCCTAAAGATCAGAAAGGGAGCAATATAAGGTTAGCTTTCTTGGGTTTCTAGAAGGAATGTGGGAGAGATGAAAAGAAGCAACAGTAAGGAAGTAAAAGGAAGAAGAGGCTAAAAGTATGTAAAAAAGGAAAGTCAATCTGCATAATACAGTATCTAGTCATTTTCTATTTGATCAGTATATAGAAATAGAAAGGACTTCTACTACCAAAATGAAGCTAGATCAGTGAGGGATCTTTTACCCTAGCTCGTTTTGTTATAAACTTAAATGGAGGAGTAAGCATCTATTATATTGCAGCAAGATTGATTAAATAATTATTTTAGTGGAATGTTAGAATTTTAGTAGAATGTTAGAATCAATAAAATATCAATATGCGGCCAAAATTCTCAATTCTCCTTTCTCATGCCAAGGTTGCAATTTAGCATCTTGAACCTGTTGGGAAAACACAAAGTGGCGCCTGCTTAATCAGGAACGAGACCCAAAAGTTGTAAAAAAGAAACAAGAGAGGATACGATTGTCACCTCAAATCTTGAGGCCGTAACAATGGGACATTCAGACAATTAGTCTTCCCAGACTTATCATCTGCATGATCAACAGATCTAAGAGGAGAAGTCAACATCAAACCATGATTTGCTCTTGAAGCACGTTTCCAGTGAAGCCTCTGCAAGAAAAGTTTTGGTGAGATGCATGAATGTAAAGTTAAAACAGCGCTACAGACTACATTTTACAGGAGAATAAATCTTACAATCAAATTAGCCAAAGCAATTCCGATAATATCTCGGTTTGTTGCTAACTCAAGCCCCGGCAACGAATTGCTATTGATGTCAGATGCCTTTGATCTAGGGTCATCGACACACTTTCCATTGACAATACCAAACAAGCTGTGGCCAGAGATAACCTTGAATAGCTCCTATAAGAGTAACAAAATCATTCAAACTCAATGAGATTATTGGACATTAGTACCGATAAATGTTGACATCATCTGTGAGTTCAGAACAACGTACCTCAGGGTTTCCAGTTTGAGGCCATATCAAAAAATCTTCCCCAACACGGGATCCCACAATGGTCAGATTAAGTCTTCGACAGACTTCAATATAAATGACACTAAGCAAAATTGCTGCACAGAACGTAAGCAAAATGTAAGATAGTATTATCAGTGGTCAAGAAATATTTCGATGATACTGGGGAGGAACGGAAGAAATACCGCTACAATATCCAGAGCTTAATACTGAATGTAGGTATGCACACTTCGAATCCACAAGTACAGATGACCTTTTGAAACCCCTTGATTTGAAAAGCACCACATTCACTGCATCTAAAACTTCAACCAAATCGCATCCTATTTCTCTTGAAACTAGCTCTGCTTCCACTTCTCTCGCAATGACATCCAACTCAACCATCCACTCATTCATATTTTTTCCAGAAAGAGGCATGGCCTCCACGCAAGTCCATTCCCTGGCGTGAGTCAATGAAGCAGATATCCTCTCACTTTGGAGCGAATGAGCATCCATCTCCCGGTTGAAAGCCATAAATGCCTCGTCTTCAGAGGCGACAAAAAGCAAAGCCTACGCGGAAAATAGAAAACGACAAACACACGTGAGAGACAATTAATATAATTAAAATGTCTCGTATTCAGAGGTCACACAACGCAAAGCCTACACGAAATATAGAAAACGACAAACACAGGTGAGAGACAAATAATACATGTAAAAACAAAGGAGAAAACCGATTTTTTCACGCAAAGTGCTGATTTTACTTTTAATGACAACTGTCGATATTTTATTTTATTTTATTAGTGCCGGGTGTCCGAGTCTCTTTGAGCCCCGACTAATCCCGGGGGTGCACAGGCCCTCGGCAAGGAGTTTCCCGCAAGTGCACCACGGGTAATTCAGGATGACAACTGTCGATATTTAACACACTAACGCTCCATCGCTCAATGCCAGAAACTATTTATGAACAGAATATGCGAAATTGCTGCTCACAAAGTGAACTTAGTCATTTTTCTTTTATAAGTGCAAAGTGAACTTAGTCAATCTGCTACTTGAAATTGAAAATGCAATAGATCAACTGCTTTGAACAAAAGAGCTGACCAAAACTAATAAATACCTTTGCCAACGAAATATCTTTGTCCTTGGATTGGAAAGATATCTCCTGGGTAAATTTTTCCCTTGCACCGTTAAGAACCTGCCAAATTGCGAAATCCTCAATGAATGCGACAAAATTTATACCGCGATACTCCAATTGATAAACGACAACAAGGCCCTTTTTAAATGTCGAGTGGAATGAACTGATAAGGCGCGAAAATTGAACTTATAATTACCAAATCACCATTTTTAACAACATGAATACAATTGAATAGAGATGGCACATCTAAGAAAAAACAATAATCCCAACCTCCTTATAGAATTTGGCTCTCGATGTAAATCGGGTTTCTGCAAGAGCAGAGGAAGCCATAGGGGAAATGCTCAACCTCCTCTTCTTTGTACTTGCAACAGCCAATTTGTTCCATCTTCCTTTCTCATTCCCAATCCAACATCTAACAACACCATCAAAACCACACCTGATGATCATAAACAAATAAATGGTCTGTGAATTTGCCTAGTACTAATAACACACAAATGCTTCTTCAACTCATACATAACTTAATAAATAAACAAGTAACAATCAAAATTACAACTCATCAATCAAAATCATCTCAAACGCCCCAAAAAAACATGTTTTCTTGAAAAACAAAAACAAGAACCAAAATCCAACAAACCCCAATTCAATTCTTGAACAGAAAAGCAAAAAAGCACAAAACTTTACCTGCTGTAGATATCTAAAGAAACCATAGCTGGTGAAGCTTGTTTCACAGTACCACCGACCAACATTTTTTGTTGATGACACAACCCTGATAATGATGCACACAGCATTTCTCTAGGCTTTATAATAGTCCCAAAAGGTCTTTAAAAAAGAGACAAAAAAGGAAAGCTAAACAATCAAGAAACTTAAGCAAACAAACAAAAACAGTTGAGGAAAAAGTGGGTGGTGATCAAATTGGAGTCTTTCTTCTTCAAGAAAATGAAAAAGAAGAAGACTTTAGAATTAAATCATCATCAAAAGAAGGTGTAATGGTTGAGAAATTAATATATAAAGCCATTTTGGACACTGAAATTGAACTCCCAAAAGACAAAAACAAGACAGCTGCCAGTGATGAATTGAAGTAACTAAAATTAATACTATGGGAACTGACACTACTAATACTATTCCAAGATTTGTCAAGATCCATGCTATTAGAGGTACCCAATTTCAGCTCCAAAAAAACCCACCTATTTTATTTCTTTTTTTATACTACTGTAATTTCTATAACCCCCTTTCTTCTTTGAGACACACAGAAAAATGAAAGGAGGATATATCAAGAAACTATTTGCTATATTATGGTATATATGTAAACAATTGAAGAGCTCATGTTTCTTCTTTTTTCTTCTTGGTACTCTTTTTATAGGATGATGATGATCATGTTGTACTGTACAAAGCCAAAAAAAGGTACCTGTGGGTCCGGTTCATCAATTTAATTTTTCCAGTTTTTTCAGATGGACCTTTCTTTAAAAGTTTTTTTTTTTTTTTTACTTTAAAGGCAACAAAACAAAGCCAGCCAATCTACCTTTTTTAGAGCTTATTGTTTGAAGAAAATGATAAATATGTTTATCAAAAAAAAAAAAGATAAATATAGCCCCCTATATTCTAGTAATAAATTCCAAATAATTTTAGATATATTTTTAAGTTTTTTTTTTTAAAAGTTTGCCAAGTGAGCATTATCAATTTCCTTAAAAAGAATTTGTTATTTTTGTGAGCATGCTAACTAATAATTAGTATTGTGACAGCCGACGATTGTAGTGGAAAAGCAAATATTTCGTCCTCCTTAGTTAGAAATTTCGGATTCAGTTAGAAATAAAAAAATTCTTTTAACCTTCAAAATGAGACTTTTTGGTAGGAATAAGGAATAGTGGAAAAAGGAATTACTCCCTCCATTCTTTTCAACTTGTGCTTGTTGATTTGGCACTTCCTAACTTTAAGAAACTATTTAGTAGGGGTTTAATTTACTAAATTATCCTTAGTAAATAACTCTCCGTCTCATAATAAGTGTCACCTTAGGAAACCAAGATAGAAATTGACTAGTTTTTTCTAACTCTACCCTTAGATAAAAACGGACAAGTTAAAGTATCATGTAAATAATGATTGAAAAAGCCACATAATAACTTAGTATTGTTGGATTTTCAATGTCAAAAGGATAGCTATTCATGCATACTCTAATCAAGAGGAAAAAATAATTTATTTTTATTATATAGGGATAATTTAATAAACTTCACATTACATTATTAATTTCTTAATATGCGTGTTTTTGGCTAAGGTGACACTTATTATGAGACGGAGGGAGTATGTTTTAGAAATTTAAATTTGACCACTACTATTTTATGTAGTTAATTACTCCATTAATAAGGGTAATATTAAAAAAAGACTCTCCTAATTTGTTAAAATAACTAAGTAAAAAGGAGATCTATTTAGTATTAAGGTCTGGTAAAAAAGAAAGAAGGAATCTTTTAATCTGCAGCCAAACGAGAAAGATAAGGTTGTCAATGTTCAACATGGAAGTGCGAGACATAACAAAAGCAACAGCACTTCCACCAAGAAAGGAAGAGATATTTTATTACTATAATTTTCTTCTTGGGGGAGCCCATATATATTATCCAAATGATAATATCCTCAAAAGTCATAATCAAACATGTACTCGCCCTTCATTTTTATTTATTCATTATATTAAAATAAATTTTTATTTTTTTTTATTTATTTTATAGATAAATTTTTTATTTATTTTATATTTAATATTAATTATTTATTTTTAAATCATTCTTCAAATTCAATGTGACTACAGATCAATTAATATGCGTAGTATAGTAAAATACGCATTTTATTTATTAATTTTTAAGGAGTAAATAAAGTTAAAAATAAATAAGTAAAAGTGAACGGATGAAGTAGAATATAATGTCATGATCGAATCACTTTATCGAGGAGTTGCATTATGGGCAACACCCCATTCCCTGCCGCACTTCTTACCCAAAGGTCCAAGATAATATTCGAGTTAGGCTTGTTTGTCCGATCGGTTTGATTTTCAAAATTTTAAAATTCAATTTAAATGAATATCTATTTACCAACTAGATTCATGCCCGGGAACTCAAGATATAAAAATAAATATTTTAATTAAAAAAATATAATTTATGTTAGTAATAATTAAATTTTAATAAAGTATATTTTTAATATATAAAAGCAAAACTTTTATTTCACTCCTTTAATAGCTTAACTTTCATTTTGATGAAATTATTTACTTCAAATAAGACGCGAAGTCAGAATTTGAAGTTTATGAGTTTTGAATCCTAATTTTTAAGTTATTTAGTTCTAAATTAATAATCGATACATATTTAATGAATTTTTAAGACAAATACAAAATTTGAACCAAAGCTACAGAATCCGATCAAATCGGTAGCTAACACTCTAACTCCACCCTGCTTCAAACTCATTGTGTTTAAAAGATTGATTTTAGTTAACCGAACAAAATATTTTAAAGATAACCCGATCTGGACTTATAACATGTCTTCATTTTCAACACTATATGGCATCATTGAATAATTTTTAAAACTATCTGAAAATCATTTTAGTACAAATCTTTGTAATATGAGCACATTAAAATATAAATATAAATATAAAGTAAAATAAATGCCTACATATAGGTAAAAAAAATCAGAAATTCTAAAATTTCATAATACAAATATAAAGTAAAAGAAATGCTTACATGAAAAAAATCTATAATAAGCAATAAATGAAAAAGGAGAAAACGAGAGCGCAACAAGAAGCAAGAATATCTAGCAAAGAAATGATTATTTTTTAGGTTAATAGATAAGATCATAGAAGAAAGCAACTGGGAAAATAAAGTGCATCAGATAGGACTGCTCCTCCCTTAACCAGGGTTCCCTGGGTTCGAGTTTGGGTATGAAAAAATCCGTGGTAGGGAGCGCTTTTTCCGATTGGCCCCTATCCGACGCGAATCCGGATTAATCGAGCTCTAATGAGGGTTCCGGACACCGAATAGAAAAAAAAAAAAAGGATATTTAAGGTAGGAGTTTCGACAGCTTTTGAAAAGTAGACTATAAAATCAAAAAGTAAAATTGACTTCATAAAATAAGATTAGGACTTAGAAGTAATTAATTGAAAAGTTTGACATTTTATATGAAATTTTTGTGAGGACTATAAAAGCCTTTTGATTTTCCCTTGTGTATAGTAGTACATAAATTGGCTTATTATTTTCATTTTAAACTTAAAATATGAAATTTGAAACTTTAAAAATAAGTTTTAAATCTATTCAAGCTTTTAAAAGTTTAACTCAAAGTTTCATGAATTGGGTGTCTAATTGCTTTATTTTAACAATAAAGGCACAACATGTGATATATAAGAATTAGACACACGTTATAAGTTCGAATTTTCTTTTGGATTAAATTTGATATCTAAGCTAGAATTAGAGAACATCAATAGGGGTCGATTCTTTTGGAAATTTTGAACTTATGTGCCAACTGAAGTCAGGCCAAAATCCATACAAATTTCTCAGAAATCATTTAAAAAAAAAGTGATTGCCTTCTAGGCATCAGATGTACAAACAAATTTCATTTCATTATTTCTCCTCTTCACCTCTCTAGAGTTGTGTTCAAAACTTCAATTCAAACTAGCATGATTTTGAAGATGTGGTTTCCGGTTTGTGCGAGACATACATGAACTAATGGTCTAAATTACCATTATTATAGTTGGCATTGGCCAAGGGACGCACAAGTTCCTTCCAGAATTCAGATGATAAATTTGTAGTGACATAATTAAATATCGGCAGCCGGCTAAGATAAATGTACCCAAAAAAAAATCTTAATGTTAGTTCCGTTTTAATTTATTTTAGATGAGTGTTTGGATGGAGGTTTGTGGAGTATTGTATGCGAAATCATCTTCAAGTTTAGGTTTTTAGTTTTATTTTTTTTAAAAAAAAAAACCCAAAATATAAATTTGGAAACAAAACACTTTTTGTTTGAAGAGAAACACAGATGTGTCCAAATAACAAACTACATTTTCTCAATATATATAGGCTATTTGTTGTTGGAAATACTTACAAGGAGGAAGCAATAAAAAACAACTTGCGAATAAAATAGATAACATTTCAACAAATTTTGATCAAACATATAATCAAAAAAATACCTTTTGAAGTGTGAGTAGTAGAAAACGATTCGGTATGAAACACGTTACACTCTTACTGGAGTTTTGTGACGCGGATCTGGATTAATCAGTCTAATAATTTCAAAGACACTTAACTTAAAGAAAATGGACTTTTCGTTTTCTTTCACCTAAACCTTGTATTTGATCTTAAATATTTGAATCATTGAATGATGCATATGATATATTTAACAACAAAAAAGTTGCGACTTGTGAGGATCATGAATTCATAATGGTAAGGTACACGCCAGTATAATATTTGTGTGTGTCCAAAATGCCAAAAATCCAGCTAATGAAGGAAATAAGTAAATGGGATTGTGAAGGGCACCTGGCGAAAGCTTATGAACATGTGTGCTTACATGCGCTATAAGTATATATTGACACTAACTCCTACTTATTGCCTAATTACCTTTTATGTATTATCAATTGACAATTATCACCATAAAATATGCTCCAATTGACTCAGCATCTACATACTATCAATTGTCTACATACATTTTATAAGGATATTATAGTATTACAGATATAAGTTGACTAAGATGTCCTTTTCTTCCAGTTTGGATGTCTAGTTGGTCAAGAATTTTCATTTGCTTCCTTTACCATTGGTTATTTAGACATTTAACCTATATATGAATTGAAAGTATAATTTATGTAATAAGCGCATAAGTTTTTTAAAAATTTGAGTAAGAAGTGTCTAAACAAGAATATTTTATCACATGTTCAATTGCTTAATCAAAACAAGACATAATTCGAGCGTCTAAATAAAAATTTACTGATAAATTTAAGAATGTGTCAATATATTCCGCCTTATTTTTAGTATGCATGCACGATGTCACTCTTAGTAATATGTTGGAGATCGAAGTGACTACTTGTTATTCAGTATTAGTGTCTCTTCTCGTTTAATTAAGCCAAGCAATATATATATTAGTAATTAAAATTATACTTTATAAAACAATGGATAGCATGCTCATAAGGCCCAATTTTATTTTATTTCAAATGCATAATGTACTTAACACGAAGGACATTTAAGTGGTTCAATAAGCAAACTTCACTTAATGTAATTATTCAAACCTGACAGGGCATCAATGTAATTATAAGAAGCCTAAGGAGGCTAAATCAAAAGCTTAATAATGCCAAAACTTTTTTTTAAAAGTATTCCCTGATTTTAGTTTTGGATCATGGGGCAGCTTTTAGGAATAAAGTGTTTTTTTTTTTTTTTTTTTTTTGTGGGAAATTCATAGATCCAAATTGAATATGCGGATCCTCTTGTTCGGTACTGACGTGGATCCAATTCTTTTGTGTCGACCAGTACAGACCCCATTTCTTTGTTATTTGCCTTCGACAAGTTAAATTAATTAGTTTGGTTGGGGTTTATTGTTTTCCTTCTTTCATTTGTGATTACAAGGAGAAACGGAATTTTAAAAAATCTGAGTACTTAGTTCACCAAAATACCATGCAGATATTATATAGGTAATATACTCCAACTTTTAGTGTATAAAATTATAATGGTAAGACTAACTGCTTCTTAAAATTTATATTGAGTAGTTTGACCCCTTTAAATGTGAGGTGTTAATTAAATTCTTTATAAAGTGAACAAAAGAATGTTGTTTCAAAGCAAATATGGTATGGACTCCCTCTAAAATGTCACATAATTTTCCAATTAAGAAAAAATTAATAATTTTTCACATGGTTGGTTGGACCAAGTCTTCCTCACAGAGGAAGGGGAATCGACTCATCTTGCCTTTTACAAGACCACTAAAAAAACAATTTTTATAAGGTGAAAATTAAACTTTTCCTAACTAATAAGGAAAACCCTTTTGATAAGCTAGTTTTTTCCAATTGCTTAATGGGAATTCTTTTCTTATCAAGTTTTTTGACCTATAGTGCTATCCAAAATGTATTTTAAAATTATTTACAACAGCTAATTAGGATATAAAATAATCCAAATGCGAGATCAAGTCTCTATCAATTAAAATAGTTCCCCTTTGTTTTAGGGGGAATAACAATTGGATCATCATCAATATGTCAAAGTACAAATCCACTTGGGTTGTAGTAAATTAAAAGAATTAAAAAGGCTGAAGATATCTATGTGCAGAAATCACTAGTATGTTGTTCAGCGCTCATACCGCTGAAATCTGATTGGTTGCAACTTCTTGGAAATTAGTATATTTTACTCTCTAATTTGGTGACTGAGATAATGGGTCATGAGAGCATGTTTGCTGACCAGATCTTATTGTCTTGTTTGGAGTTTAATAAAACATTTTTATCTACAACACCAAAGAGAGTTAGTTAATTAGACGAGTACCGGATAGGCGTTTGGATATGAATTTTGCTAAAGAGTATTCAAGAATTGAAGTTGTCTTTGAACATGCAAGTCTGATGCAGTTTTATGATTTTGAACATGCAAGTATGATGCAGTCTTATGAGCAATTCTTTTATTACTTGAAAAAGTGGTCAGAACCAATTTCAAAACTCAACTTCAAATTGGAGCGAAAAATTGACTGTAATATACAACTAAGCAATTATTTAAAAAAAAAAAAAATTGTATGTACAAACGAACCCTCATATGGTGGATTGTTGGGAATTGTTACTATTAATAAGTCAGTTTGAGCTTGAACCTGGGGAATAAAAGGCTTAGAAAGTATATTACCGTCCCTTCTATGGCTATTCGGTCGTATATTCAAATTAGTTGGTTCAGTTAATTTCAGATATAGTAGAGTTTCAATGTGCTTTTAGTGGCTTTGTAGTTGACAATGAGTGGTTTCTTGCCAATAAAAGTTATCTCTTCTTTCATATAATTTTGAATCGAATCAATTTTTCATTTTTGTATTTGGTGAAAAATTCTTCACTACCGCATTTCCATTTTCACAGCTACTTTGATTTGCGATTCTTGAGTTGAGGATCTTTCGGAAACAACCTCTCTACCTCCATGAGATACGAGTAAGGTCTGCTTACACTCTACCCTCTCCAGACCCATTTTATGAGATTATACTAGGTGTATTGTTTTTATTTGGTGAAAAATATTAATGAAAATTATGTAGCGAGTAAGATTTATTTATACTTCTCTATAGCTGCTTAATTATACATGTTAAATTTTTGAAACAAACCATACGTAGTTTCTTAAGCTAACATTTTGTTTTCGTTTTCTTAGACATTTCATAACATTAAAATGTTAGTTATTATAACGTCATATTAGTCTTTCTCTCCTCCAATTGTTGGAGTTTTACTTGCCATATTTGGATTAAGTATTAAATATACTTTTTGCAAGTGATATAGAAAATTGAGGATTGGGCCGGGCAATATGATTGGAAAGCGTTTAAACTAATATCTTGGTGTTATGCCTACGCTAAAAGTGACACAATCCAAATTTAAATGGCCTTAGACATTAAATTTGTATTTTTACTTTTTGTTTTAATTTTTCAGCATATTTTGGAACTTCTGTTAAACTTTCTATATGTGAGCTCCTCACCATTGGATATGACCAAAAATAATTCCTCCATTCTACTTATAGAAGTGCCAAGTTGCTTTAACAATTTGTCTAAAACTGATATTCACCCTTTTCACATTTAAATAGACTTGTTATTGTAAATTAATAAACGAAAGTACTTTGTATTCTCTCATGATAATAGTATATAAATTATTTAAGAAGACAGATAACACAACTTTCTTTAAGTGGTTTCTATTTAGAACAATCATCGAGTTTAAGCCTTTTCCTTTCTTGCTAGTTTATTCATTTTCGTTAAGTTTTTTTACACAAGTCTCCAGCAATCACTAGGGATTTTTTTTTCAATTCTTGAGTACTATCAAAGGGAGATTGTCAAGCTTTGATGCCTACTTAAATTGGTGATCTAGCTATAATTAGATAAATGGATCAATTTTGATGCTTCTTAAAAATAGAGAATTTTACATAAATGACTAACATTTAGGGGTTTTAAATTGGACATAGCTACATTTTAGTTAATTACATTTCGTAGCTACAGTAGTAGCTACAGTGGATTGTATTCGCGCGTCTACAGTAAACTGTATTCAAAAATCGAATTGTATTCAAAATTCAATTGAGTCAGATTTCGCGGTATTCAATTCAAATTTCGTTGTATTCAAATCAGATGTACTCAACCAAGTTGTATTCAAGTCAAATGTATTTAACTCAATTGTATTCATTTGTAGCTACTTTTACACTGTATTCACTTTATTATATTTAAAATCGGTCGTATACAAAAAAATATATCCTTCAAAACACACCCCCAAACACTGAATTTTGCACAAAAAAATTAACGAATACAAGAAATAAAATTCACTGTATTCATTTGTATACACTTCAAATTTACTGTATTCATTTTGTATACAAAAAGATCTCCTTCGAAAGCGATAAACACCGTATACACTGTATGTATACACTCTGATTTGAAATAAATAAATAAAAAAAGCTCAGATCTGAGCCGCCACTGGAAAACGACTGGAGGCAGCGACGACGAGATACAAAAAAAAAAAGTTTTCTCTCTCTAGAAAAACAATAAAGCTCAGATATGTTGTTAATGATGAGGAGGTGGCAACGGCAACGGCAGCGGTGAACGACGCCAGTTCTGAGCATAGCTCCGATTGACTTTGAAGCTTTGAAGCCATTAATGTAACTTTGGAGCTTTCTCTCTCTAGAAAAACAAAGAGATTTAAAGATAGAGAGAGAAACAAGGGGACTTCTACTGCACTAGAGTTAGATTTGACGGCGATGGCGGTAGAACTCGCCGGAGATCTCCATGGTGGCAGGCGCGGTGGAGAGAGAAGAAGCGGTAGTAGAGGAGGTGGTGTGGTGAGAGAGTTGAGGGAGAAGAGAGAGGGTGTTGAGAGAAAATAGTGATACAATGAAATAATAGAAGATGGGTTTGAAGTAGTTACCTTGGGTAATTAACATACAAAATTTAGCTATGAGATATAATTTGGGCAAAGTATAGCTACTAAATACAAATAAGCCCTAATGTTCTCTATACCATATAGATTTCCCTTAAAAATATTACTTGTGACACGTATTTGCATTGTCTTAATTCATTAAAATACTAATTTGTTATATCTTATTTGAATGGTTATGATAAAAAGAGTTATATCTAGGGGTGTACAAAGTAAACCGACAAACCGCACCAAACCGATAAACCGAGTCAAATTGAGAAAAAAACCCGATTAGTGATTTGGTTTGACTTGATTTGGTGTTGGAAAAAAAAACCGACTATAAGTGGTTTGGTTTGGTTTGGTTTTAGCTAAAAAAAGTCAAACCGAATCAAACCAACCCGACATTACATTTATTCAATTTTTAAAATATTTTATACACAAGTATATTTATTTGTAATGTAATTTATAAATATTTCTTAAATTTTTTTGTAGTTTTTTGTCTATTATCATATTATTTCAAGCTTGAACTTAGATTTTGAATGTCAATAAGTTTTATATCCCATGGATGTTAGTAACTCAAAGAAAGTCCAAACCAAAACCACCTCAACGCTAATGCTAACAAAAGAAATTCAATTCTACGACTAGGAATGACAATAATGTTTGATATTTATTCTTTAGTTTTGCAAAATTGGTCTAGAGAGTGAAAATACATAACTTAATTTTTTTTCTTTGTCATGTAATTAATACTTATTAGCCGTACTTATTTTAGCATGACTTAGTATTTTTATATTATGGTCATTTTCTTTATGACTTATTAATTAGCAATATTTATTTTAATCGATTTTATTATCTTTTTTGTTGAATATTTTAATACCATATTATCACTCATCTCACATTTTGTGTTATTTTCTTAAAAAACACCTTAATTATATAGTTGTATCTTACTAGGACTAAAGAAATATTTGAAGTAAAAGTTATATCTTTTGTATGAAGACTTTTCCGGGGAAAAAACCCGAGAAAGCCGAATAACCTGAGAAAACCCGAATTTTATTGATTTAGTTTGGTGTATAAATTTAAAAGCCTAACGCAATTAATTTGGTTTAGTATTTAAAAAATTTGAACCAACCAAATCCATGTACGCCCCTAGTTATATCCAACAACCAATTTGGCAATAAAATTTACATTTCTTGGGAACGTCATTAACATCCAACTGCCCAACTAACTGAGGTTTGACCGTGTTGGAGATATTAACTAGATAAAAAATTGGCACTACATGACCATTCGAGAGTCAATATGACAATTTTAGCCCTATTTTTTTTTTTAATTTTCTATTTAGCTCATTTTACCAATTTTAATAAATTTTCTTGCACCATATAGCCCTCATTAATCTGCTTCTTCCCTTCCAAATTAGAGTAGACATCTAAGTTTTTGCTAATTAAAGATGAGGTCTAAAAGAATCAAGCTATTGGAGTATTTTGAGCTTGGATTTGGATTTGAAAAGGAAAATTTACAACACATAACTATCTCTAAGACTTATTTATTAGTAATAGCTACATTTTTTTAATTATTTTTGGTAGCTTAATTATTTATCAAATTACCATTTATAACTTATTTTTGTAACTGCAGTGTATTTCCCTAAAAATAAAGTACCTCTATCCCACTTACCCACAGTTTTTTTTTTTTCTAAATATTTTTCTCTCACGTCTTCAATTCACAACCGTATTTTACTCCCATTATTCTTCACCATAATTAGCACGATTTCTTCTTCTTCCTTATCATTTACTCAATCTCTACAGGTAACTAATTTTCGTTATGTTATTTGTTGTATTTCTCTTCAATTGTTCATAAATTTCATCGTCTTTACCTTCACTTTTCATTCAATTTTTAAAAAAAAATATTTTCAGCCATTGTTAGAGTATCTTCAACAAGCTCTAACTCTCTATTTTAATGGCGGATATTGATACTCCTAGCAAAAATACACCAGTGGCAACAAGAAAAGCAGTGGAGGATCTCCAGCCAATGGCCGAAGCTCAGCCATAACAATTCGTTTGTTAAATCTCCATGGATATGCCGAAATAAGAGGAAAATCCTTCTTATGTTTGATAATCATGTGAGGTTGTTTATCTTATGAGTGATGAAGAATAGTATTGATTATAGCAATATGATATTGTAGCATCATCTAGGAGCAAGAGAATAAGTTGTTGTTGTAGAAACACCATAAGAGAGTTGTGGAGCTTCATGCCCACCAAGTGTTTGATAAAATATTTCAATATATTTCAGTGTATTTCTGTGTATCAACAAACAATATATCTAATTTTTCAGTATATTTCAGTGTATTATTTCGTTGTATTTAAATGTATTTATCTTCTTTTTTTTTTTGGTGTAGAGCCTATTTTTACTCCACTTTGTTTTCACTATTTTTGTAATTCACTGTATTTCAATGTATTTCTAATTTATAAAATAGTTTCTGATATATTTTCATTGTATTCCATTGTATATACGCAGAATAAAACTTTATATTTTTCTTAAACAATCAACCATATTTCATTGTATTCCAGCTTATATTTTTCTATATTTGGAAGTTTTCAGATCTTTAGTGGTTTTTGAATTCAAAAAGTTTTGATTGTGATAAAGTTGAGAGAGATTCATGAGCTGTTATGGAATGCGTGAAATATGGTTGATTTAATTTAACTTACCATTTAAAAAGAAAAAGAAGAATCTGTTAAAAAAATATAGCCTATTTTTACTCAACCCAATTTTGTATTTCCGTGTATTTATGTGTATTTCACTGTATTTCAAAAAATCTGTTTCATAAATAGCTTCTAATTTCACTGGAGCGTGTTTACTGTTCACTGTATTTCTCTATATTAAAAAAAAAAAAAAACAGAAATACACGCGTTTTTAAAGAAAAGTAGCTACGCTTGGTAATTTTGCATTTTATAGTTATATCTAGTTAGAAGCCAATAAAAGGTAGCTATTTATGTAAGTTTCACATTTGAAAATGAGCATGTGATCTAACTTGGGCTGAACATGAGCCCATGTCAATAAGGATCCTGGTTGCCAGATCCAGCCTAAACAAGTTATAACTTGGAAATATTTTTTCTTTTCTTTCTTGTAAGATCTGAAAACACGGCAAATATTTTCCACCAACATTATTAGAGAAAAGTTGTTTAGTTGTTGCAAAAATTAAAATATACTCCAAAAGTGTGTTTCAGTTTCAGGAGTGATTTTTAATTTTTCCCAGAATTGAAGAACTTTTCTTTAGTGGTATTTGATTGAAAAAGAATTTAAAAAGGAAGAAGAAGAAAAAGAGTCTTCAGATTCTTTTTACACTTTTCGGAAATGAACTCAATAAAAGTATTTGGATTAAATTCTGTTGGGGAAAGTATATGATGGGCAAATACCTTATTTCCATCTAGCAAAGATATGATCCCTTGTTTCAACAATTACTTTGTATAAGACACGGCCTTTGTCAACGTGCATCTTGTGCGCAACACATACATTTCATGTTAATTAGTAAACATATTTTAAAATCACAATACACATAAACACACAGAACTCGTAGGGAGTCTCCTCTAACAATCTCGGGTAAACATATAGTACAATCCCTGTAGGTCTATCCTCAGAAAATAGAATCAAGGAAAATGTACTAATATTTGCATCCATGTCCATTGGATGCCTCTCCTCTATAGGAGCATCCTGTAGCTCCAAATCTACATGAGCATCAGGTCGGCAAAAAATACAACACATGTGAATACAAGAGAAGATCTATGCACGGAACTATAAAAGGAGTGACAAAGTATTTCAAATTCATATCGGCATTATCGGTTCTTCCTAACTTACGGTATCCCGAACTTGAGCCGTAGCATTGTCACCCCTCGTACCTTTAAACTAGGTTATGTTCATAATTTGAGACTTAGAAGACCAGATGAGAAGTGTGGGAAATAAATTCGTCTCAGTTCAGCAAAATCCCATTTATACGACCAGTTATACGGACCGTGTATTATTATACGGACCGTATAACCAGTCCGTGTTACACAGGTGGGAAATTTCTAGTTTCTGCCAAGTTTGAGAAATGCTTCTATACGGACCGTATTTCAGTTCGTGGAACTCATTTGGGAAATTCCAGTTTCTGGTATGGTCAAATACGACCAAGCTATACGGACCGTATAATATTATACAGACCATATAATTTTCCAACGCAGTTAAGTATAAATACGTCATGTTCAGTTCTTTTTTCATTTTTCACATTCCTAAGCCCTAGAACGAAGGTGTTCTTCTCCCAACAATCCAAAACATCAAGGTAAGTCAATCCAAGCCCTTCCAAATCAATTCTAACATGTGTTTTCATAATCTAACAATGAAATCATTGTTATTAACATAGGGTTTTCAAGAACCATTTAAAGGACTCAAGACTTAAACCTTGGAATTCTTCTTCCAATATCAGATCGTCATTACAAGTTTGGAGCATTACCAGGTATGTAGGGTTACTATCTACGTGTGGGAACATCCTTGTTCTTCCCCACGCCACTTCTTCCATAAAATACGAAGTTATACGAAAACTAGGGTTTTTAACCATGCTCATGATAACCCTAGGTCCATGTACTATGCTATACTAAGTGTTGAAGTATTATTAATCCATTATTGAGTTCTTGATATTTCATTATGATTATTAAGAATCTGTCTGTAATCCATGAAAATCCATATTTTGCATTCCATGGGTTCTTACATGCAAGTTATAATTTATTATGTTTATTTTGAAGAAAATACT
This sequence comes from Lycium barbarum, assembly GCF_019175385.1. NCBI lineage: Eukaryota > Viridiplantae > Streptophyta > Magnoliopsida > Solanales > Solanaceae > Lycium > Lycium barbarum. The sequence goes on along the minus strand of NC_083340.1, from coordinate 18,133,575 downwards.
CTACATGTTTTACACGTTTTCATGCAAGAATACTATGAAGTGATATCCATGTACATGCAAGTTATGATTTACGAAAGCCATGGGCAGCAAGTGCCACCTATTTTCCATGTTCATGTTTTTAGGAGTTGCACAAATTACCGAGAAGCCTTCAAGCAGCCTGAAACTATGTTAGCCACTGTAGGATGAGGATCGCTCCACCCATGTTTAGGACGATTCCTTAATAATGATTGGATCCTTTCATGTTATATTTATATCTCATATCCCCGGCAAGGTATGAGAGCTCTGCTGGTAGGGTACAAGTACCAGAACCATGTTGTCGGTTATATTTATGCTCTCCCTACTCATAATGTTTTACTCATATTATATCTATATGTATTCATATTCATGATCAAGTTTCAGTTTCAGTTTCACTCCTTATCATGTTATTTCATGTCCCATGTTTATTTCATTCAGTTGCTTTACATACCAGTACATTCAATTTGTCGTCCTGTAAGTCCGTACCTGCATCGTGAAATGCAGGCCCCCGAGCAATACAAAGGGGACATCAGCACATTGAATGTACTAGTATGTAAAACAACTGAATGAAATAACATGATAAGAAGTGAAACTGAAACTGAAACCTAGTCATGAGCATGAATACATACATACATACATATATATATATATACACACACACACACACATAACATGAGTAAAAATATTTTAAGTAGGGAGAGCATAATATAACCGACAACATGAAATCTAGTACATACACCCTGTTATATCCCGTATTTTTATACATTGGGATATTTTAAGCTAAACGTGACAAGTTAAAGACAAGACTATTTTAAGGTACAAGGTAGAGGCTTCAACTTTCGATTTTGTTTCAGTACACAAGTTGCCTATAAATTTTATTTGGTATGATAATATTATTGGAGATTAGGAATTAATTAACCATGATTATATTATTAAGTGGGATTAAGAGTTTAATTATTCATTAACTAGCCTAATTAGGCCGTGTGGTCCCCACCCGTGAGTTGGCCAAATGTGATTGGCTTAGACATTTGGTGGGACACATGTCCAACCCATGGACATCATATAAATGGCAAAGTGCTGATTCACACTTCAACTACTAAATCATTTTGCATCTTCACAAGCCTAGAAAACTTAGAGATAGAGAGGGAGAGTCTCGGCCATAGCTGGCCGAGAATGAAGCTGCTCCAATTTGATCAAAAATTTAGTTTCTCAAGCAATTCAACTCCTTTGAAGGTGTATAATAACGTGGAGCATCCATTGATATAGCAAGAACAAGTGTTAAAGGTCAAGTTACAAATTGAGGACAAGTTGAAAGGCCAAGTATCCAAGGTAAGAGTTGATCATTTTCATGTGTCTTATGGTGAATTGAATGTATATAGTTGTGCATGTTAGTATTGGATTGTTGTTGTTGAAGTTGGAAGTGATCCGTGTGCTATAGGATTATATGAAATAATGCTTAAATTTCTTGTATGTGTATTGAGAATGGTTTGAATGTGGTAGTGTGTAGGAAAGGATTGGAAATTATGGAATTTTGTATGTGGTTGTGTTGAAGCCGTGTAGGGGCTGGTCTAGAGGGATTTATGGACTGTTTTATGTGATGCTTTAGTTGTTGTTGTTATGGACATTGTGGTGCATTGTAGATATCATGAATATGTGAGTTAAGGTGTAAAAGAATTGGTATATGTTGAAGTGGGAAAAACAGTCTAAACCGTGGACTGTTTTATTAAAAAGGAGGGGCTAAATTTATTTTGAATGTTGATTGTTGTTATGGACGTGTAGTGAAGATGAAGTTTAATAATTCAAGTTGAAATTGAAATGGTTTGTGGGCTGTTGTAAGAGTTAATATGATGCTAATATAGTTCTAATAATCGTATAAGTAATGTTGTTAAATGTGTTGTTGTTGTTGTGGTTGAAGTTGGAAAATTGCGAATTGTAAATGGTAATGTCGTGTGCTGTTTTGGCCGTGAGTAGGGGGCTTCTTTGAATAATGTACGGGCTGTTCGAAGTTCCCTCGAGTCATGTTTAAATAATCTCGGGTTGATACTTGAATGCATGACTAGCAATATTGGTTAACAGTAGTAGTTGGTTTGAATACGAACGAAACGTCGCCTAATTGTTTAGGAAGGGGTTATTAACGTGGGAGTACATATTAAATTCCCTCGTAGCCTAATCGTAGCTCTTGATATCTTAATATAGGATAAAGTACTATCGGGCAGCGGGTACGAGTGGTATTACGACTAAACGCAAAAGGTATGTAAAGCCTATTCCTTCCTTCTTTTGGCATGTCCTAGATGTAAGTAAGAAATAATATGAGCTTTGGAGTAAATTCTACTCTCTAGTTCCAAGTATGACGTATGATTCTATTTATTCCTTAATGTTATTGTCACGAGCCTATTATATGATTAACTAATAAATGATATATAGAAATTCCTACTCTTATAGAATTGCATAATTAGAGGTATACTTGACTTTCATAAGCTATATCATGTTAAATTGATACATGTATAGGAATCTTGAAACGCTCCTTGTTATAGTTTGTAATGACATTTAGAAAGAACTTAATATGCTTATTATCCTGATACTTGAGAGCTGATTAGTTTACTTAGCTATCGAGTCACAAAAGATGATTTGTATGTATGTGGTTGCTTATTACTCCGCTCGTGCTTACCATTAAATCCTTCACTGAGTCCCGGGCCAAGACACGTTTTCGTGCGTATATTTACTACATTACTCACCGAGTCCCTCACTAGAGGGTCGGGACACGTTATATATATATATATGATGATATGATGATATGGTGAACTTGTTTTTTAAATTGAGGCTTGAATCATGCCTAAAACTTTTGTTTGCTTTGCTTTATCTTTTGGAAGTTTAATTGCAAAATCTATGAATGCATTTCTGATTTTCCTTAATTATCTATTATTGTTATTTTCTACTTTATTTATCAAAGCTACCAACCCTATGATGGTGACATAAAATGAACGAACAGATAACATGCGTCTTGAGAGTCTAACAAAGAAAACTAGAAGACAAGACAAGATTCCACTTGGAAGAAATTGAAATAGCCGATAGACAATGACACAAGCATGAAAGCCATCAGTCAAGAAGACATTGAAAGACAATATTAGGTTAGACAACCTAGTTTGCAACCTTTCCTTTTACAATCGTACGAACTACGCTGACCTGATTCCCGTGGTGGGATACGTAGGCAGCCCACATAGGGTTCGGTTGCATTATAACAGAAAATCTAAAAAATCCTTATAGAAGGAGAACTATGCTTAGCCTGATTCCCTCAACGGGATTCGTAGACTATCAACATACATGTCAATCATATTTAGATAGAAATCCTACAAACCTTTAGCCATTTACATAACAGAACTACGCTGACCTGATTCCCATGGCGGGATACGTAGGCAATCCAGATCGGGTTCGGTCCCTTATTAGAAAATTTTAAACCATTCTTATATACCTTACGAACTACGTTCTGACTTGATTCCCTGGAAGGATACGTAGGCAACCTATATAAGGTTCGGTCACACCACAACATAAGTTTAGCATACCCTTTTGAACCCAAAACTGGGGCATATTTTGAAAAGATATAGATGAAAGAACGGTTGGACATCGACAATATTGAGGCTACCAGACAGGAAATATTATAGACCAATTACTTTAGAAGTGTCACAATCCGAAGTTGGCAGAATATTTTACAACTTACATATATATACATTTACATATATATCTTTCCTTACATACATACATTTACATATACATATTTCACAACTTATATACGTATAGTTACATTTCCTTATACATATACTTACAGACCTACCTTTCAAATGAAATACTTTCTTTCAATTATTTCACTACTGTTCATCTACCGAGGCTTGAACGGAGATCACAAGATCCAAACGAACAAGACAAATGGAGCGCCAACAACGTCAAGCTTCGAGTCAACACGAATCAACTTCCCCCTCCCAAACTAAGAATTTTTCTTTGAGTGCAGAAACCTAAAATCGCGAGATCAACAGTCAAGTCTATCAATCAGGGCCAAAAAGCATCATTTGGCTCATTATGGCCTCGCCTCAAAAGCCATACGGCTTTACTTCCAACTTTATCTTTTAATTTATTTTATTTTTATCACAATAATTTTATGACTTTATATACCTGTTTTTGTAGGTTGACGAGATTGAAGGCGAATTAAATCAGGATTACGTGTCCTTAATTTGGCATGTCATGATACCATCAATATCATTAGCCGAGCGAACTGACTCTTACTTTACTCTCCGTTTTATTATTTATTTTAAATACTTTAATGACTTTACTTTAAATTTTGTAGAAATCAATATCACACTCCGAGGATAACTATGCACTTTAGGCTCGTCCGCCTTTAATAGGACATTTTAGGCTCGTCCGCCTTTAATAAGACACTTTAGGCTTGTCCGCCCTTAATAGGACACTTTAGGCTGGTCCGCCTTGAATAGGACATTTTAGGCTCGTCCGCCTTTAATAGGATATCATTTCTTTAAATGCCTCACACGACATATGCATCATGTCCTCGAAAACAATCGGAGACATACATGGGTTTGTCCACCCTAAAATAGGATACATCGGGTTCGTCCACCCTAAAATAGGACATATTGGGTCATTCCACCCTAAAATAAGAATTCACATTTTTATCTTAAATTTTACAGGATTGGCGTCGAGTCTCATATGTATAAGCCAGACGGCTACACTATGACTCTACTCTCTACTTTATCATGAATTATCATTAAGCCTCCGAAGACAACCGGAGATATATCATCGAGTCCTCGAGGACAACCGGAGACATCAAATGGCTACACAGCCTCACCTGCATAAGCCAAACGGCTACACACTTACTTTACTCTATACTTTATCGCTTTATTTCATCATCTACATTACCTACTTTAACGACTTTACCTTAAATTACACAGATATCATTTATCATCGAGTCCCGGAAGACAGCCGGAGGCCTTACTACTATCATCTCCAACCGCAACTAGAGATATTATTACATCTTCAGTATAAACATCACGCATTCATTCAAGTTATTCAAGACAACCAGAGACAACATTTGGCCATACTGCCTCATTATAAGCCATACGGCTTCGTCCTCACTCTCACACTCATATTTACTATCATTTTACACTCTTTATAATTTTACACTTTCAACTTTATTACTAATCTTGACATGAATTTCAGTTTTGGCAAAAAGTACAACCTGTAGTGACGCAACACAACGTGGAACTTTATCTTACGCAGTGAACTGGGGCAAATACCCTGAAGAGGAATATCAAACTCATAAGCAAAGGTCACGGATCTACTCTCGAACTCGACTCCACCTACGTCCACAAACATGTGATACGTAGGTTATCCAAATCTTCTTTCATATACATCGCCAAGACTCTACTCAATCAACTCTTTTCATAAATCTCGTATCCTTTTCTATATCCCAGTGTCTCCATAACTCAACACTGGGGCATTTTTTGGAGATTTACATCGTGTCTAGAAGAGTCCTACTTATAGGTGTATTGCACGCCACATTTATAATTAGGAGGCTATAAGCATATGTTCCATTCTCGTCACCCGTCTACAACCCTTGCAAAGTTATAAGTCCATAGATAACATTCACTCAACAGGTTCGACCATAATTCCTTCTGCCTTCATAATATTTTCCACCAATTCCTCTATCCCATATTTTCTCAAGTTCGTATTTGTTGGTCGGAACAAAATTGGCTACTACGTCAACTTCTTCGCCCGAAGACTCTTACATCATCTCCGGTTGAAGAGGGGCATCTGTTGACACCCAATTTTGTCCCTCCCTTATTTAATTTTATTTACTCGGGCTTCTAAGTTTACTGACGAGCTAAACACTTTATTTTTCACTACTATTAATTTTCACTATTCTACTATCAACATTACTAGTATTACTTTATCACAAATTTTAAATGTTCGTCATCGCCTCATGTTCGGGTTTGGAATCGTTAAATTAATTACAAGACAACACTTTGTAAAATCTTTATTGTCTTTACATAGTATATATTGTACTAGTTATTAAATTAGAAGCCCAAGAAATAATTAAATAGAGGAGGAATGATCAACATTTTCAGCCAAATGAATGGCCCAAATCCGACCAGCCCATTATTCTACACTACCCACATTATATCAGCCCAGACCACAACACCAGGTCCAGCCCATACCATACCCAACCCGGCCCACTACCTAAATTAAAACCCTAAACTCTTTAATCCCTAAACCTATCCGCCTCCCCCTTTCTTTCCTTTCCCTTCCCTCTCTCTACTCTCCCCCTCACCTTCTCTCTCTCGTTGAACCTCTCTCTGCCATCCCACGTTCCCCGCTCCTCTCCACTCACTGCTGTCCCCCCACGTCTCTGCCATCTCCACTTCCCCTTGTCCCCCACGCCTATTTCTCCCACGCTCCTTCCACTCGCTACACCCCGCTCCTCTTTCTCTTCCATTTAAAACCCTAATCACAATCCTATAAAAAGGGATTTTTGGAGCAAGAAACGGGGGGAACGGAGACAGAATAAGATCTGGACAAATCGAAAATCTCCCTACAAAAAACATAAAGCTTGCACCTTGAAGGAGAAGAACAACCAACAATTACTCTATTTTTATTTTTTTCGGTTTGAAACTTTAGCTACTTTAATCGGATTCTTCGAGTTCAGAGTATAAATCCGAGACCTCGACGCCCCGGTCACTGCACACAAAAAAGGTAAATCTTGATGCGTTTCTTATGCTCAGTCTTTAGTTTTTGCTCTAGTTAATTAATTATGTAGTTTCCTGCCGTCGTGTTGTTTGTTTGATATTTGGTGGTAGCTGTTAGATTACAATTAGTCTTAATGGGTCTGTCTTAGGTTTAATTATCGTTGTTGAGTTGTTGGCTGTTGACGATTGCATAGATTAAACTGGTCGATTTGTCCTGAGTATGCTCTGTTATGATTTAGTCAGTTTCATATGGATCCGGGTGGTATAAGATGGCTAGGCGCAACACATGATTAGTTCTGAGTTTTACTTTAAGTGTATGGTAGCTTAGCTTTGTCTGTTCGCAGTTGAGTATAGTTAGGTGTTAATGTAGTTTGTGTTAGCTGAAAATGTCTTGGAAGTTGTTTGGCTTAATCTGCTTATGTTAACCACGTATTGTATAATAATTATTGTTTTGATTCAGTTATGATATATATGCTGTTTTGTTAGAGTTGATGAGGTTAGTGGTTATATGATATGATTGATAGCATTTGTTTGTCTCCATTAGATTAGTCGACCCTCTGTTAATGAATTTGTAGTCCAACATAATACTAACTTGCTGCTCAGATTATTAATTTAGCCTTCATTGTGTCTTAGCTTAGTTTAGATTATATTAGATACTATCGCTTTGTTTGGTTAGTTTATGTTCCTAAGATGCCGGTGTGGTCAAAATATGTATGATGCCTAGTATAGTGGTTGATTGGTATATGCTCATGTTTGTTTATGCATAATTAGTTTGTTGTTAAACCCATGTAGTAAGAGTTGAAACTGTTTTAGAAAGCTCAGAGATAGATGGATTGTTGATTGTATTTTGTTTTGGCGAACGAATGTTATCTACTCCTCAAAATCAGTAGGGAATCAACTAAGCCTAGAAAGTATTGGTACTGGCTATCTTTAGGAAATCATGCCCCTGCTGCCAAGGCCCCGCACCATGTGTTCCAAACTGCTATGTCTTCCCACTTTGAAATGTTCCCTCTGTGTCCTCACTGTATGGAAACACTCCATTTAGCTCTGCATTAATGTTTTGAGTTGGCTGTCAACCTGACTTGTCTTTGCCCCTTCAGAGGAGAATGGTTTAACTTGTTGTTACTGTTTTGTGTCATTAAGGTTTTTACAATATGAATCTCATATGTATGTACTTGTGCATTGCCTCCTGCCTATGCCCACGTCTGCGTCTGGAATTGTCTCTGAACTCATCTGTTTTATACAGTGACTGCTACACGACTTGCCTTGTTTATTCCCCTTCTGTTGAATATGCTAGTTGACCATGATGCATCCCTACTGTCATACTCAGTTTGTTGCTTGGGCTATGTTTTATCTAGAGTTGACTGTTCCCTCTTTGCTGCTACTTGTCTAAATTGTTTGACTCTTCCATCTATCATTTATATGCTAATGTGGATTTGCCCTCCCTGCATTAGTATTAGAACTGTTTTGGTTGTTATATATGGTATAGTTGTCCACTTTACAGTTTGTAAAAGCATCTTGACTTACTATGATGCTATTGATAAAATACGTATGACCAGTGTCCTATACTCTCTTAAATATCTTTGCTAGTTTCACTTAATTTAAGTCAAAGTGTGGTCATTCGGGTTGTCCTAATCCTCTTGGTGTTAGCCATGCCTGGGATTCATGAAATCCCTTGGAACTTGTGCAACATCGGGAAAACGAGGGCGAAAGCTTTCCAATATTAAACTTTTATACCTCTTTACGAACGTGTATACATGAGATATACTTGGATATACACATTATATACATAGCCTACTGATTTGTTTTTTTTTTGAATTTATATTTTACTTGTTTAATCTTATTCGTTGATCATATACTAATCCTTTTCTTTTCATTTTTACGCATGACTATCGAACACGAGTCCCTCGGACTCATCTCCTTCCGCACTTGGCGTTGGGCTAAAGCCCAACACAACTCCTCTCGAGTCAGCCCCCATATAGTAGCAGCCAATCCGCAGCCAAACAGGGAAATAAAATCTGGGCCAAAGCCCAATAGGCAAGACAACAGCAGCAACATATAAAATTCGCTATTGGGCCAAAGCCCAGCTGCGAACAGATCACAGCAATCCAAATGGGCCGAGCCCATTTACATTATATTTGCCCCTCTATTTTTATTTCTGTGTGCATTTAACATGTATCGTATGACTAACATTCGGGTTTGTTAATTAAGATAAACTTTAGTAACATTAAGAGTTTTAGTTTAGTAACGGGCAGTTAATTCCACAAATTACATTCACTTCTATTTTTAAACTATTTATAGTATCTATAACATTTATTTGAGTAATTGATTTTCAAAATAGCATAACTACATCTTTTGGCTAAGGGAATCATAATTTATGCTTACTATCTTAGAAGTCTAAAACGTCATAAATCTTACACTGCCTATTCTAAGAAATAAAAAGCAAATTAGTTTCAATGGATAGCTTTTTTCACTTTAGTTCCTTTCAAACACCTGAAATACATATTTGTTTAAAACAACTTTCGCACAATATACATTAAACTAATAGTCTTTCTATAAAACCTTTAAGCTTTATTTAATATTAATCTCACAATAACTCTTTTAATTTGTGAGTCGGCATAACTCACTTTTTCCCAAATACATATAAACATTACATGTTCCGCTTCTTTTAGTTTATTTTAACTAAACTCTTTTATGCAACTATTACTTTCTACAAGTTTCACTTTAAATAACTTTAGCAATACTAACAAGGTACTTTCTTAAATATTTAAATATTTACATCTACATTTAGCCTTAATTAAATAATATAAGTCCGGTCGGTTAACCATTGTTAATGGGTCTTAAAGGGTGCCTAATACCTTCCCTGTAGACTAATTGAACCCTTACCTGGATTTTTAAGTTTCGTAGACTTTTTAAACAGAGTTAACTTTAAAACAACTTTAATAAACTTTAGGTGTCCTAATTCACCATAAATAATTAGGTGGCGACTCCTTAAAACAAACAAAAAATAGGAATCACCAATATGTTGTACTCTACTTTAACCGGGTTAAATTGGGGTATGACAGACATAATGGAATATCAAGAACACAACAACGAATTATTTATACAAACATGGTATATCATGGTACATATACTTAGGATTATCATGAACATATCTAGAACCTGAGTTTTCATATAATCTCATACTTTCATGGAAGAACGTGGCGTGGGGAAGAACAGAGATGTTCCCACACGTGGATAGAAATCCTACATACCTCAATCGCTCCAAAAACTTGAGAAAAGTCTGAATTTTGAAGAATAATTCCAAAAGCTTTGAATTTGAAACCTTAAGAAGAGTTTTCACCATTTTTCGTAGCTACTGTTCATAGCTCAAACCACACTGCTCCGGACCTCAAATCCGATCTTCACCGTTCATATTTCAGAACTATATGTTGTGACCACTCAGTTAAAATTGGGCTTGATCCAACGGTTAAATTATCGGAAAAGGCCAATTGAATATGACTGGTCAAAGTAAAAGTCTACATAAAATACTAGGGTTTTCTCTAACTCTTTACAACTCTTGATTTTATAGGGTAACAGGATGGTTGGATTTATTCTAGTGTTTAGCAATGATGAAATATTGTAGAATAAAAAGGTTCTTGATTAAAATATTTACCTTGGAGGAAACCTTAGGAAACTATATTGCCAAGCCAAACTCTTGAAGGTTTCTTGATTGCAAGAATGAGTTTCTTGCTATTCTTGAAAGATTGAAGTGCCTAGGTTCTTTAGAGACGGAGGTGGAGAGATAAAGTATAGTCTCATAGGGTTTAGAATAGTGTTATGGACGTTTTTACTTCATAAAACAATAAAATAAGGAGTCCCAATTCGAGTAGGAAAAGGCTCAAAACGTAACCCAAAATCTGAAAATTCTGCTCCAACCAACATTAGTAAAACAAGCATAACTCTTAGCACAGAGCTTGGTTTGAGCTCCACAAAATACCGTTGGAAATATATTTCAAAGGGCTACAAATTTTATGTTTTAATTTTTCTCAAATTCTCAACGAATCAAGGGTTACGTGTTCCCGAAGTAGGCTTGTCGACCATTTTCGCAAAAACGCACAAACTTTCAAATTCTCCGCTAAACTCCAATGATACTAGTCTAACCTTAGTTCTAAGATACGAGATGTAATAGACTTGATTAGTTTTCAAGAAAACTTTCTACACCTCCCATCTTGGTTCCATTATATTATCATCTTACGAGTCAAACTTTAGGCCGAAGGTACGAGGTATTATAAGTACAACACTGAGGACTTTTTGAAAATCCACCTTGAAATTGGATTTGGGTGAAATTGAGTGCAATTACACAACTTTGGTATATTTATATGACCAAGTAATTACTTTATCAATGTGTAATTGAGGGAGAGTAATTGCGCTCCACAATTATCAACGAGGTGTTGTGAGTACAATTTTGTGTATTCTTTGATTCTTCTCTACTAAATTTTCTTTGTGATTCGAGGGTCGCTAGTAGCGTATTGGTCGAATGTAGAATGACGCAGACTTCCTTGTAATGTATTTGATAGTCATGCACTTTGATATTTCGGGTTGATCTTGAGGAATAACGTCTCGTGATCACTTCTCCTTTTCCGTTCTATATTTTTACTATTATAGAAGAGCCAGTCAATCAGTGGATCGACATGGTTGCTTCATGTCCATAATTAATATATACAGGACATCTTTGTCATTTTAAGTATTCACCTTTTTACTTTGCGTGGTTCTGGTTTGTAGCCAACACATTGCTATTATTCCATGTGTGAATGATATCAGGGGCTCACAAAACATTCATGCATTCTTCTCACTATGTTAGGCCAATTAAACAAAGACTCTTTCATTTTTGACAAACAATTCTTTGTTTCAATATTAGAATATTTACTTTCTCCGTTTTAATTTATGTTACACTTTTTAAATTTCGAGAATTCAATTTATAAATTTGATCGTAAAATAATAACAAGAAATCTATAAGTTTTTTTGAGATACAATTTACATGTTTGAATTTTTTTGTAAAAAGTATTATAAGTCACAATAATTGACAATTTAAAATATTTAAAGGCGTTTTGACTAACATTTTAAGATTGATAATTAATAGGCGTATTGATTAACATTTTAAGATTTATTTTTTCGCTAAAGTGAATGAGAAGAATTGCAACTTATAGTACTTTTCGTGTAGTTCGAATGTCTAAATTTAAATTTTAAAATTTTAAATTAATCTAACCCGATTTAGTTCCGAAAATTAATGTAACAACCCAGCCTACAAGTAATACTGTCTGTTTTGAGCCTATGCCCGTGCGGCTTTAAAACGCGTCATTATGGTGTAAGACCTGCTTACTTATATATCCAGCATCTCTCTTGTGTTTTGCCGATGTGGGACTTTCCTCTTAAGTTAGGGTGTCACATACACCCCCTTTATGGACTCAGCATCCTCACTGAGGTTTGTCCCATCGTATGGGATTTTTCTAGACTTTAGCATTGAGGTTTGCCCGCCTATTCTGGATTTTCCTAAACTCAGTTAAACCCTGACTCACAATCGACAAGGCTGACACAGGAGTGACTCTGATACTATCTGTAACAGCCCAACCCACTGGTGATATTGTTCGCTTTTGGCCTAGGCCCGCACGACTTTAATAAACGTCACTAGGGTGTATAGCCTGCTTACTTATATTTCAACATCTCTCTTGTGTTTTGCCGATGTGGAACTTTCCTCTTAAGCTAGGGTGTCACATATTCAGAGTTCAACTGAGTGTAGGCATCTTTTTTTTTTTTTCGGTTTTGAAGATAACTTTATATTAATATAATTAAGAGTACACAGGGAGCTGATTCCCAAAGGCATTTACATCAGTAGTAATAGTAGTACAAGGAAATTCTACACTAGATACCATGGGAGAGATAGAGTCCCGTTGATTTCCTAAAGGTGTGTATGCATCTTCTTACTTTATCTTCTTCATGTTTTTTTTTAAAGTAACTTTCCACTAAGAAGACTTAGTGGAGCTTTTATTTATTTAATAAAGAAAACAAATTAGTGTTCCAAATCAAATAAAAGACAACAAAACGAGGAAAGGGGAAAATGAAAAGCATAACAGGAGCTAGGAGCTTCTCTCTCCAAAGATCCCAAATCCTGTTTCTTCGATTGAATATCTGAGCTTAAATCTCCATATGAGTCGTCTCCTTTGTAAGACTTGGTCCTCTTTGCAGTTGATTTGGTGTTGATGTGTCCCTGTTGCAGCTAAGAATCCATGGCAGCTTTCATTGAAGAGATTTGAATGTTCTGCCGAACCCATAGGTACGTTTTGTATCACCTTTGAGATGCTCTCGAAGCCTTTTCCATGAATGTTCTTGCAATGTGTTTAGATGCAACCCCCAAAAGTTAGGGTTTTTATCTCTTATTGTCTTCATTCGCTTCGGATTCGCCTGGTCCGTATCCTTAAATATGGAATTTGTGCTTTGTCCATATTAAGAATCTTCTTAGTTGTTGTAGGTAAATCATTAAAATGAGCTGCTTGAAATTTCCCACTATTTTCTAGTGAAAAATTATCCAAACAGTCAGCTAATTGATTCCCTTCTCTGAAAATGTGTCTTATATGTGCTTGACAAATAATCATATCCCTTTGAATAGCTTCTATCACTTCTATGAGCTCCCATGGAGGTTTCCATTGTTTTTGAATGATTTGTTGAAGAACCTTTGAATCAGTTTCCAGTTGTATTCCTGTTATTTGTTGAGTTCTGCAATAAATTAGCTTGCCTGATTGCCACTGCCTCTGCTTCCATATTTGTGGTCACGTGAATTTCCTCTGCTTGTGCATATATAAGATCGCCATTATGATTTCTCATACAAAAAGCATAGGAGCTTCTCCCTGGATTTCCTCTACTAGCCCCATCCATGTTGCAGTTTAGAATTCCTTGATTGGGTTTGTTCTATAATACTTTGGCATAAAACAATTTAGGTTTGTAGTTTCCTAGGCATTGAACCAAAGTTGTCCAATCCATGGGAATGTTACACAACCAGGGGTATCGAGTTTTACATAACTGATGAATAGTATGTAAAACTTGATATTGTATTCTGGTAAATGTAACATTAGCCCCATGTTTGATAGCATTTCTTCTTTTCCAAATCTCTCACATGATAATTGCTGGTACTGCTCTGAGTATAGTCTGCAACTGAGGGTTCGCCTCAGTTGTCCACCATGATAGTATCACCTGACTCAGTTGCCTTCCTTCAATGATAAGACCTGCACAAGAAGCAAACATTCTCCATAGCTTTTCAGCTATTGGAGAGGTTAGAAATAAATGGGACATGGTTTCTTGTTGTGGATTAGAACAGCACCAACATCTTGAAGGAAGAGCAATTTGCATCCTCTTCATTATGTCATCTGTAGCAATCCTTCCTTTCCAAACCCTCCACATAAAGAAATTAATCTTTGTTGGAACTCTTTTATCCCATATATATTTGAATACTTCCCTCTTTTCCTCTCTTTGCCTCATAAAATCCCAAGCTGATTTAACTGAAAAGGATCCATTTGTAGTCAACTGCCACCAAGGTGTGTCATTTCCTTCATCCCCATTAGGTACTGGAATTTGCTCTTGAATATGAAGAACTATATCCTCAGGCAAAAATTCAGACAATTTCTCCAAATTCCACCTTCCAGCCTCTACAAAGTTCTTCACCTCTATTTCTTCTTCCATATTAGATTCAGGGATCACATAGTATAAAGCACCTAGTTTGGTCCAATTTTCAAACAAAAAACTAGAACTATCATCCTTCAGCTGCTACCAGATGTTATGTTCAACCTGTTCCCTAACCTCAATCATCTTCTTCCATATGGTTGAGCCTCCCCTGCCTTGTGCTATCACAGGATGAATCTTTTTACAATACTTATTCCACATGTATGCACTCCATAAACTATGTGAAGTTCTAAAATTCCACCACAATTTAGCAAAAAGAGCATTAGAAATATCATGTAAAGATCTGAATCCAATTCCCCCTTCCTCTTTAGGCAAACAGAGTTTATCCCATGCAATCCAATGTTTGTTTTTACTCCCTGTTGCATTATTCCAGAAAAACTTTGCAAACATCTTATGCAATTGCTTAATTATCCCTGATAAAGGGTTTATAGCAGATAGCAAATATATTGGTATAGTTTGTAAGACATGAGCAATGAGAATGTACCTACCACCAAATGAGAGAAATCTATTCTGCCATGAGAGCATCCTCTTCATTACCTTTTTTACCAATTCAGCAAAGTATATGATCTTCCTTCTTCCATAAAACACAGGACAACCCAAATAAGTGAATGGAAAAATGTTGTTTCTCATATTTTTAATTCTTTGAATTCTTCTTTCAATGTGATGCTCCACCTTGTGATGTAGATAAAAGCTACTCTTCTCCATGTTTATCATCTGTCCAGAAGCAGCTTCATACTTCCTTAATCTTTTTACCATCATCCTTAGAGATGTTCTATCTCCTGAACAAAATAGAATTGTATCATCTACATAGGATAAATGGTTCACTTGAGGACTCCATTTAGGTAAACCATAACCAATAAATTTGGCTTTCTCATGTAATACATTAAGACTTCTGGATAGAACCTCTGCTGCTAGAATAAATAGTGTGGGTGATAGTGGATCTCTCTGTTTCACTCCCCTAGTTGACTTGAAAAAACCATGACTTTGACCATTAATTAGTACTGAGTACCAGTTATTAGATACTAATCTCCATACCATATCTATTATCACCTCACTGAAACCAAACTTCCTCGGTACCTTAGTTAAAAATAACCAAGATAATCTATCATATGCCTTAGCCATGTCAAGCTTGATGACCACATTAACATGTTTGGCTCTCAGCATGATATCTCTGATGATTTCCTGTGCAAGTAAAACATTTTCAGTTATGCTCCTCCCTTTGACAAAACCAGTCTGATTAGGTGATATGAGGTCAGGTAGAAAACCTACTAATCTCTCATGCAGAACTCTTGAAAGAATCTTATTGGCAAATGTACTCAGACTAATAGGTCTCATATCACCAAAAGTATTAACCTGCTCCTTTTTTGGAATTAGGACCAAATTTGTGTGAGTTATGAATTGTGGAATTTCATAACCACAGAAAAAGGCCCTCGCCATTAAAGTAATGTCATCTCCTACTATATCCCAGCATTTCTGATAGAATTGTCCTGTAAAACCATCTGGACCACTTGGACTTTCTGTATTAAGACCGAAAACTGCCTTTCTATCTTCTTCTTTATCAGGTAGTTGCTCCAATCTATGGTTCTGTTCATTAGTAATCAATTTGGGAATGTTCTTCAGTAATGTGAAGTTTGTTGGCATACTTTCCTCATGAAATTGCTCCTGGTAGAATCTTACTGCTTCACTGCCCATATCTTTAACAGAGGTAAGCCAATCCCCATTTTGATTTTGAATCCTTTGCACTGCTAATTTCTTTCTCTTCCCTGTAACATAGGAATGGAAAAACTTAGTGTTCCTATCCCCATCTTTAAACCATTTCATTCCTGCTTTTTGCTTCCAATATTCTTCCTCCAAATAAAGTTCCTCCCTGTTTGTAAGAGTAGGTGCCAATTCAAACTGTAATTCCTTTATTTTAATAGTATCCTCTAGTGTAGAAAGCTGCTAAAAAATATCTCCATATGTATCTTTATTCCACTGAGATAAAGCCTTCTTTACTTTCTTCAGTTTATGATGATAAGTAAAGAAAGGATTACCCTCAAAATCAGCATGCCAGTTCTGTCTAACAATATTCTGAAAAGTAGGATGATTGGTCCATAAATTCAGGAACTTAATTGGTTTCCTTATTATCTGTGACACATCATCACAAACTAAATGAAGAGGGGCATGATCTGACCCCTGCCTGATTAAGTGATGCACCTGTGAATTTGGCTTGACATTCAAAAAAGCCTGATTACATAGTATTCTATCAAGCCTCTTGAAAATGCAAGCCTCTTGTGTTCTTCCATTCCACCAGGTAAACCTACTGCCAGTAAACCCCATGTCTATTAATCCACAACTTTGAATACATTGAGCAAAATCCATTGTTTCTTGCACAGTCACTGGAAGTCCTCCTTGCTTTTCCTGTTCTGACAAAATGACATTAAAATCACCTCCAACCAACCAAGGATTACTATCATCTGGAATCATAAAGGCCAAAGAATCCCACAGTTCTTCTCTCTCTCTTTCATCACATTTTGCATAGATTGTGGTGATAAAAAAACTCCTGTCCATTTCCCATCAAATTCATCTTCAAAGTAACTTGTTGGTCTGTGTCTGCTACTATCAATCCTTGCCATTCATCAGCCCAGAAAATCCATATCTTTCCAGACCTATTTACATATGAATTTTGATAACCCAATCTACCTCTAGAAGTATTAATGGTATCTGCACTTTGAAAAGGTTCCATTAGTGCTATTAAAGCATAGTGATTTCTCCTATTTAAATCAGTTAATCTCTCAAAATATTGTTGAGTATTAACTGATCTAATGTTCCAAAACAGTACTTTGTCTATCATTGTAAACTAGATTGCTTAGCCTGTCTATGTCTTGTTGTCACCCCAGGGGGTAAACTGCTATATCTGGCACTCCTTGCTTTGCTAGAGCCTTTCTTAAGTTTTTCCATCTCCTGAAGTGATAGATCCCCTTGTCTAGCAGCATTTTCATAATTCTGGTCCATAGAGCTGTCTTCTAATTCTGCTTGAAGTTCTTGAAATGCTTTTTGTTCTTCTTCAAAATGTCTTTTTTCCTCTTGAATCCTCCCCACTTCATGAAGCTGTATAGGCACTTTTCCAAAGTCACGCCTGAAATTCTGCTCTACCATCTCCCTGTTAGTTTTACCAATTTCTTGGTCCTCCATCTTATCACCTTCATTGTTACCTGTCTTGTGCTGCTTTGTATTTCTCTGAGATGTTACGACATTACTCTCAAATGAATAACTAGGTGTTGATGCTCTCTCAAGTGTGTTCATGACTATATTTTCTGTGTTACTGCTATGTTGTGTTTCTTCACTAATTTGTGCATCTGCTTTGTTTCTATCCTTCTTTGCATCAGATTTATGAGTGTTGTTGAAGCTTTCCTCATATACTTCTTTTTGATGCCCTTCATTCTGAAAATTATCTGCACTGTAAGGCTCATCTTGATGTGCAGTTTTTTCTTTCACTGATTGTGATAATTCACCATCTTCCTGCTGTTTCTCATCTCTACTTGCAATATCTTTGCTGGGGGTAACTGGAAATATATGCTGATTGGATTTCTCCCTTTGCTCCACTGCTTGTGACATACATAATTCACCTTCCAACTGTTGCTCATCACTATCATCTAAAGTTTCAAACTTATTGCTGGTAAGAACTGGTACTGACTGCTGATTTTGCCAGTTCTTTGATGTTTCTTCAATTTCTTTCATTTGCTTATCCACTTGATTACTTGTGTTGTTTGAAATAGCATCTTGCTTGTTCTCCTCAATATCATTTAGCACTTCAAAAGCATTGCTTGTCTCCATAATAATCTCATCACCTTTTTTGTCATCTATATCCACCTCTCCAATAATTACACCAAACTTATCCTTCTTGTATCTATTCCTTCTCAGCATCCATTCCTGCTTTCCTTGATTGTATCCTCTCCCTCTTCCTTTATCGGTTACTCGATTTTGTACTTCTTCATTTACAACTTCTGCATTTTCTTTCCTTATTTCCTCTCTAAATTTTCTGGCAAGTTCTTGATTGAGTGCCCTGCATTCATTTTCCTCATGGCCTTGCAATTTTCAATGTTTACAATACTTAGGCAAGTAATCATAATTAATTTTGATCCATTTTGATTTGATTATGCCTGATTCATCTTCTTCAGCAATGTTGATTCTCTTGGGTAAATTTGCTAACAAGTCCACTTCTACTTTGACTTTTGCACAACTTGGTCGTGTTCTATTCGCTGTGGCCAAATCAACAGTCAATGGCTTTCCAACCGATGTGGCCATAGAGAATACAGCTTCTCTAGCAAAAAAATTGGGAGGAAGCTCTGTAAAACTAATCCAAGCAATTGCCCTAGATGTTTCTTCTTTTGGATTGAACCAAGGGTCCCAAATAAGAGGTCTCATTTGGCAATGCCTTTCATGTACTTTCAAATAGTAAGCAGGTGTGGACATCATCTTCACATAGTCCTCCAAGAGATTCAACCGGATTAATATATGTCTCTCATCAAGCAGTCCAATAATAGGAACACCTTTGATTCCACATTGATTTGGAATCACCTTACGTAATTCTTTAATGTCAATATTATCATACGAAAATTTACCAATCACTGCATATTGTAATTTCTCCTTTATAATCATTTGTTGTATCTCTGTAGTTTTCCACGCAATGTATGGTTCTCCATCGACATATGTAACATATTTGGTAGGGATCTCAACTTGGTTTGTATCAATCGTAAATGGTTTTAATAAATTGGCATATGTTTGGGTTATGGTTTTCCCTGTAGGCAAATCTGTAAGAGTGGTTTGAAAGGGGTGAGGTTGCAAAGGAAGTTTAGTATGTATAGGTGCATTGCTCGATTCAGGGGCCACCGGTGGAGGTTGTCCACCGGATGGACTGGCCATTCTGGCTAGGTTTTCTTCATCTTTTTCATTTTCATCTTCATTTTTAACTTCATCTTCTTCATTTTCATCTCCATCTCCAACTTTGCTCGATTTCTGTTTAGACTGTGTATCTACATCTCCTTCTCTTTCTTGGCCACCTTCAGACTTTTCTTCTTTGCCATCTCCAGACCCTTCTACTTGAGAGGTTTCTTTGGCCTCTGAGCCCTTCCCTCAGTCTGAAGATTTTTTATCATGCTAACAATGAATTGGAGATTCATTTGCTTAGCTCTTTTACTATCTCTACTTGATGTCACAGTTGATTTTTGTCATTTTTCTTTTGGTTGGAGCCATTTATCTGCACACAGGAGATAAACAGATAACGTTTCAATTGATTTGTGCATCGTTTCAAAGTAAACAGGGAAAAAAACTACAGCAGTTGATCAAACAAATACAACAAGTAATAAATAAAATTTTCCCAACAACTAAGGAAGTTGTTGCAACACTGATGAAGTTGTTGCAACAGGTGAAGAAATTGTTGCAACAAATGAGGAAGTTGTTGCAGCAAATTCCTCATCTGTTAGAAAAAACAAAACAATTGCAACAACAACCTCATCAATTGTTTTGATTTTTTCCAACAATTGGGGAGTCTGTTGCAACATTTGTTGTTGCAACAACCTCAGCAACTGTTTTGTTTTTTTATAACAGCAACAACCACAACAATTGTTTTGATTTTTTACAACAACTGAGGAATCAATTACAACAGCTTCCTCAGTTGTTGGAAAAAATAACAACAAATGCATGTCCCTTTTTCCTAAACTATACGAGGACAACAAGAACAATAACAACAACAAAAACAAAAACATCTATTCAATACCAATGTACGCTATTTACCAACACACAACCATAACAAGTTGAACAAATACACCAAAAAAGAGTTTTTTAAGCATGCGACCTCAACAATTGTTTGCTTTTGTCAAATAAGTGCTGAAGTTGCTGCAGCAGCTTCCTCAGTTGTTGGAATAAATCAAAAGAAGTGCATGCTTCTTTTTCCTTAATCCTAGAAGGAGAACAAGAAACCTAAATTTCACAACCAAATATGCTATTTACAAACACACAACCACAAGAAGTTAAACAAATACACCAAATAAGGGTTTCTTAACCATGAGACAACAAAATAAACAACTTTGAAGAGAAACCCGTGTTCTTCTTCTTCTACTTTAACCAAAATCATCATTTACCCTTTTTGATTTCAAAACCCTAACCTTATAAGCCGTTGTACAGTAGTGAAAAAGAAAGAACAAAAACTGAGAAGTTGCAGAAGCAGTGACGAGAGAGAAGGACGAGACAAATGCTGAAGACATTGAGCAGCAGCAGTAAAAATTGCGCAACAACGGCGAAACAAGAGGAGGAGTTTTGCTTGTGGGTCGATGAATAACTGATGAGAGGAGAGAGGAGAAAGTTCAATTTTGATTATTGAAAGAAGTGGGGTCATGGGGTTGGTTGTATAATGTGGGTCTTTTTGTATTTTGCAAAGTTTTAACAAGTTTTAAAAATTACATTTCAGATCCCATTTAACTTAATCAAAATTTTAAGTGGTTTTTACCTTGGTTGGTCAAAGGTATCTCCATTTCTAATTTCAACACTTGAATAGTACCTCTAGTTCATCTTTCCCATGTTTCTATATCGTAGAAATTAATAAAATATAATATAATAACTCCGGGAATTATTAATTTCGAAACTAAAAAAACAAAATGACACATTTGATCTTCTCCAAAACTTCTCTCCTAATTTTCTAAAAGTCTAGATTAAAATTGAAGGTAACAGTTTCTTCAGGTGTATCTAATTTAAACCAAATACATACATTTTATATTATACTAGTTAATGTCATAAAAATAGAATAATAAAATTTAAAAGTTTCTATCGATATCAAGAAATATTAACTTGAAGGCCAAAAGAAAAAAAAACGATTTGACTACAGTGATGTATACTTTAACATTTTTACATATACAATCATTTTATAACAAACGTCTTTGTTGGTAAAAGTAACAAATATTACTAATAAAGAAACAGATATATGAGAAACTTCATCCTTAATAAAATTGTATTGTCATTTCCGTCTGAGAACTATGAAGTTTTTTTTCCTTTCATAAATTTTTTGGTAAAAGTTTCATTAGTTTAAAACCATCATAGGATTTTATTCTACTTTTATCTTTTCCGTGTTATTATACTTTTCCATTGAAGCACCGTCAAAATCTTTATCCAACAAATTTTTTCTTATACTTCTCCAGTACTAAAATAAATGAAATAAATAAAAAATTAACGAGTCTTTACATTTGCATGATGCGATTCATATACTATATATATATATATATATATATATAATTGAGGATATGAAGGCACATAATAGAGGAAATTTGAAGGTAGTTCGAGTGTTCTTCATACTTCACTCACAATTATAGACAGAAATTTATAATATTCATGTTTAGATATATTTTATTTTGTTCGCAATTAGAAATTATAAAATAAAGGAGATAATTTTACACTTAAGTTTCGACAGATTAGGTTAAAAAAGAGCAAGAAAGTATGTAAGTTTTCTCCCCATTTTTTTTTCGTTTCTCTCCCTCTAATTCCTCTGTCACCAAGAGAATCTCTTTGTTTTGATAAATTAGATGGAAAAAGAGAAAGAAATGTACGTAACTTCTTTCTAATTTGTCTGCAGAACAAATTCTGAATACATCTATAAAATAAATTATTCCTAATGAAAAGGGGGAAATTTTTAAAATGAAAAAGAGAAGAAGACACAAATTTAAAAGTTTTGACAGATTATTAGACAAAAAAAGAGTGAGTAAGTACTATATTCTTTTTTATTTCCCGTTTATTTCTCTTTCCTTCTTTATGTACCTCTAGTTAATCCGTCACTAAGAGTCTAAGATGTTGGGCTAAAACGGTCCAAAGATACTCTTAACATGATATGATATTGTTCGCTTTGGGCTAAGCCTGCACGGTTTTTCCCAAAAGGCCTCACATCATTAAGAGTATTCAACTCCTTATAAGTAGCTCCTTTTTCTTTTCAGCTACTAATGTGGTACTTTGTTCGCACACCCAACAATCTCCTCCTCGAACTAAGTTCCACGTGGCTCATTATCATACCACGGGTCAGAGATTCAACATGTCTGTGTGCCACCCACACTGTCAGAGTATTTACGGTCACCGAAGCCCAAAGACTGTGAATGCGTCTTCAAAGCTACGGGTAAAAGTCGCAAACCGGTCTGTCAGAGTATTTACGGTCACCGAAGCCCAAAGGCTGTGAATGCGTCTTCAAAGCTACGGGTAAAAGTCGCAAACCGGCCCATAGATGGGCAAAGGCACTAAGCCGGGCCCCATGCCACACTCCGCCATCTTCATACTTGTCCCGCCAAACCATCTATGCCTTTAGAACCTGAAAACAACCAATTATATGTTAGCATATATATGTTTGTGAAATCTGTGCAAAAATTATTCCATTATACAATGCAAATGTTAGAGTTTCTTAAAACAAATGCAAGAATGTAGGTAGATTAACAGGAAAAAATATTTAGCCTGTCTTTGCAAACAATCACGTATATGTGTTAACAAATGAAGGATAAAGAATAATTAGCAGAAGTCACGTAGAGAGAGTAACGAAAGATAAAATTTACGGCTCACTTTCTTATGTAGTCTCATTCGTTTTCTTCTAGCGCCCAAGTTTCAAGCTCTAAATTTCTGCCGTTAGAACCTGATCAAAAACATCCAATTATATGTAGCCATATGTTTGTGAAATCTGTGCAAAAGTTATTCTATTATACAATGCCAATGTTAGAATTTCTTAAAACAAATGCAATAATATAGGTAGATTAACTGGGAAAAATATGTTACTTGTATTTGCAAACAGTCCCGTAAAAATGGTAGCAAATGAAGGATAAAGAATAATTGGAAGAGAGTCACGTAGAGAGAGTAACGAAAGATAAAATGTTTAATGAGTATTGGAACTTAAAAGGAGAGGAGGAAACTGGGGGAAAAAATGGATGAAGCGTCTCAGAAAATGTAGTAGTTTTTTGGGAGTTGGAAGACTAATAGTAAATGTGTAATAAAGAGGTAAGAGATTTAATTAGAAGTGTTTAAGAATTTTACTATGACAACGTTTCAGGAAGAAGTTTTAAAGTGGCAACTTTTCGGCAAAAAGTTTTAAACGGTGCTAACGTTTCGGCAATTTTTTTTTTAAAATTTAATAGAGATAGAATATTGTGTTAAATGTTCGGAGATCATGCAAACGGGAGGAGGGGGATGCGGGGTGGGGGTGAGGGTGTGGGAGTTGGATTAGATGATGTTATTTATTGAGAAAATAAGTAAAAAAAAAAAAAAAAAAAAAAAAGAGAGAGTGAGAATGAGTTATTGCTCATAAAAACTATATTATGAATAAGACCGCGTAACGGAAGACTCAATAAATAGAGCCAAAATTTAAAACATGGAGTATAAAGAAATTCAATTACCACATTAAAAATTTAAAATATAAATAATTAAATTTCTCATGTGGGTAACTCTAAACATAGCGGTAACAAGTTCTTTGCTTTTCAAATAATTATATAAAATAAAACCTTTTTTTTTATAATCAGATGATTTTTTATACGTCATATAACAATAATTAATCAGGATTGTGTAATGAACAAGGTTAATCATCACAAGATGATAATTAACTTTTGTTAAATTAATATAATCTAATGTGTTCAAATAAGTAAAATTCTAATTTAATATTTCAAAAATTTATTAATTTTAAATATGTTAGTGATATATGATAATTTTTTATTATATCTAGCAAATACGCAAATAATTTTCTATGATTAGCTTCATTCGATACCAGCCGCGCATCGCGCGGGTACGAATACTAGTTAAGAAAACAGATAAATACATTTCCTGGTCAACGAGGCATGCCACATCACCGGGCCTTTGTCCTACTTTTATATATTTATATAGATAGATTCCATATAGCTCATTTTTAATTCAATACTAGATGGCGACAGCACGGGCCCAACATTTTGGATTATAATGTATTTATGTGTATGTAGTTGTGTTTGGGTAGTGGTAATATATGTATATTTTATATTGCTAATAAGCATACATAAGTTTGCACTGTTTTTATGCGCGTGCGCGCGCGCGCGCACACACACACACACACACATATATATATATATAATACCCCCCAAACAGAGAGGGGGGTAGTAATTTTTCAATGAGTTTTTTTAATAAGAAAAGTTCAAAGGACAAAGTAGAGAAGTTAATGTTGTTTATTAAATAAATTTTTAACAATCCTACTCGGTACTTCCTCACTCCTATGTTTCCTCTTATCATGTAGTTATATTTCTAATTTTCTGTCTATCTCCCAAAGTTTTTTTTTTTTGAGTCATGAATCCTGTTATACTGTTCATTTCTTTCTCTTAACATTTATTCTTAATAACAGTCTTCTTTAACCACACCCCGGTAACCACGGCCAACATCGTCCTTCATCATTTAGACATTAAACGGCCTCTTTAAAACCTAGGAATTTACAGGTTAATCCATCGAGGTTATTAAGAAGTTAAGAGAATAACCATATACTAAGAATAACAGGTTCATGATGACAAGGAAATAATTACCTAAACATAATATTCATACAATCACGAAATAATTTACATAATAGGGAGAGTAGTACAGAAAACATAGTAAATAAACTTACATGGTTTGAAGAAGGAGAGAGGTTTCCCTTTCGGCGAACCCCAAAAACTACTTCACACTAGGGGATAGGTATTAAAAACTTAATACTATTTTACAATACGAGTTTATATTACAGAGGTTTTGAACTGGGAAAGGGATTGGAGCATTTGATGAAAGAGAAAGGGGATATGGAAGTTTTTTAGAGAGAGGTGGTTGGTGCTTTTCTTCGTGATGTCTTTGCTTCTCCACAAATGCTGCTATTTATAGGTGTCTGGCGGACTTCAACTTCGGATTTCAAAATACTAAAGTTGAGTTCAGCCGGGTGCTCTCTGGGCCCCATCATCACATGAACTTTTCTAAAAGAAACTTTGTCCGTTTGCTGAGCTGTCCATTTACTGTGATTGCTTTATTAAAGCTACTTTAATAAAACTCTCTTTTTCCGCAAAATGCCTTCTAGCCGTTGCTTTTGATCAACGAATCTTTCAGTCTTTTGTCTCATCATAACTATTTCTTCCACTACTTTTGTCTCATAATTATTTCTTCCACTAACATATATATATATATATATATATATATATATATATATATATATATATATATATATATATTATGTGTCTAAATTATATAGTGCAATAGAATCAAAACTCATTCCCGAATCGTCTTCGTTTGGGTCTTGTGAATCTTGAAACGCACTGTTCTGGAAATTTATCATATCTCCTTCATCTGAACTATGGACTGGTGACATTCTTGGACTTGGAGATAATTCTGGATTAGGATTCTTAATTATATGCTTGTCTTGTTCTGCTTTTGTTTGGAAAAATCTTTCAAAGTCTCTTTAACTATACTTTCTATGTTGTCATTTTTTTTTTCTTTTTTGCAAGTATGCTTTTCTTGATAGAAGTAGCTTCTTGCGTCAGTGTCTTTGGTAGTCTTCGTCTTGTCTAGAGAGATGAACATCCCTCATCTTCACTTTTTGGCAAAGTGACAGTCATCAACGGATTTGATGAGTCTTTACCGGCTACCGTTTGAACCGGACTAGCTGTATCTCTATCCGATACAGTGGATCTATTTGCATTCATTGGGAAATGCACACCCGCCTCATCCATTTTTGTCTGAGATGGAGAACTCTGGGATTGTGCTAATTCGAATTTAATTGCTTGTAGTATTTGTTCTAACAGTCTTGATTGTTCCAAGAGTTTCATTTTTTCTTGGATGAGTGTCTCTTTTTGCTAGTTAAGTCTTCTGACGGTCTCAGTCATAGTAGAGCAGTGATCATAAAAAATCACTTAATCTGTGTCTTTTTATATATTGTACTGAGGGATTCTATCTGGATTTTGTCTGAGAGCTGGAGAAATATAGTAATTTGGACCCAACACTCCTCTAGCATAGTCTAATGCCTCGGTGATATCATTAAGGCCTTTAAAAATAGGTTTTCTTATATCTTTAATAGAGTCTAAAACTTCTGTCCAAGTCTGGAAAATACCATTAGTTCTACCATGAACTACAACATAAAATTTAAATTTCTTATCTAGATTTTTGTCTGTAAAATACTGACAAAGTGCATTTAAGGTGGCTATAAAATGTTTAGAGTCTTTTTTATTATGTGATATTCACAAATTGTAAACTAAACATGTCTTTTGTTTGTCTATTACATATTCTGGTAACACCTTAAAAGTCAAATTAGATGGCGGAAAAAAATACTAAATTATTGGCTCCAAAATGTATTCTTTCTAAGGCGTTTTTGTCTAATGCAGATGTAGGTCTAAAATGAAGGTTACCTAGTACCTTTTGTCTGTAAGTCTCTTGGGTTGAGGCTATGCCTTTTCCCTTGTCTGCTGTCTGAGAACTTGATGGTCTCATGCTGTTCAAATAGAAAATCAGTTAGATGTGATTTTTAATCTACTTAATTGGTCTAGGTTATTATCTTTTCCTTTTATATGTTCGAATGTTAAATTATAAATTGCAATAGTATCCATAAAATTTAACCATTTTCGTCTACTACTACTTTTATCATTAATCTTTTGATATAATTTGACTATAGCTTCACGGTATGTTCTTACTAATATTTCTGGTTTATTTAGTATATCTAGTCTAAAACTATTTAAGCCATATATTACAGCTAAAATTTCAGCATCTATACTACTCATATTTCCTTTTTCTCGGTACTTACCACTTCGATAAGCACATATCTTTTCTTCACTTTTATTGTTATATTTATTTGGTTTTGCCTTTAATACTGCTCCCCATCCTTCGAAGCTTCCATCTGTTTCTATAATTAAATAGTCTGTTTCTAGGGGCATATTTAAGTCTGGAATATTTTTTATTTTTTCTTTAATTTTTTGTACTAATCTAATATCTTCTGTATTAAAATGTTTTTGACCATTTGATCCCGTTTTTTAATATAATGGTCCTTGCTATTTTTCCTAAGTCTCTTATAAAACTTCTAGCACAATTTACTATTCCAAAGAATTTTTGTAATTCTTTAACATTATCTAGTTTATCTGGCATTTCTAAGGCCTTTTTAGCTATATGAGGTTGCAATTTTATTTTGCCATCTCCTAGCACTACTCCTAAAAAGTTTATATGGTTTTTACATAATTCCATATTTTTCTTGCTAATTATTATTCCATATTCTATAAATAATCTAAATACCGTCTGTAGGTGTCCTAAATGTTCTTTCGTGTCTTTACTAAATACTAATATATCGTCTACATATGCTAGGACAAATCTTTTGTAGTCTCCAAATATACTATCCATTTTTCTTTGAAAAATTAGAGGAGCTGTCTTTAATCCAAATGGCATTACAAACCATTCGAAATGTCTTTCAGGACAGGTAAATGCAGTCCATTCTATACTTTCTTCATGCATTCGTACCTGTCAATATCCTGATTTACAATCAAATTTACTAAAGATATTTTTACTTTGTATTCTATTTATTAGTTCTGTTTTGTATGGTAACTTATATCCATCTGTTCTGGTGTTATCATTAAGTCTTTTGTAATTTATTACCATTCTAGCTTTTCCTCTTACTATCTCACTATGGTTTCTTACCATAAATGCGGCAGATCTATGTTTAGAAGTAGATATTCTTATTACTCCTAGATTTAATAATTTCTTTATTTGTACTTTAAAGTCTTCCACATCTTGGTTAGTTGCTTTTATTGAGGTTGTTTTAATTATATATTCTAGATTTATTATGTCTAATTTACATACAATTTTGTTATTTTTCCAATGTTTTAAAGTTTTTTCTCCTATAATTTCTATCCCATCTAGTTTTTTTATTATATTATCTAAATCTTTTTGATTTTTTATTACTCCTATCCTTTCTATCCCTGTTTTAAAATTATATAATTCTGTTTCTACGTCTATTAAAGTATAATTTTTTCCTATTAGATTATCGTCGTCTAGTATTTCTTCTTCTTCTAGAATTAAATTCTTTATTTCTGTCTTGCTTTTACAACATGTATTGCTGTCTTGACAATCCTTATAACAACTCTCTTCTTTCTTTTGCAGGTTTATTTGGTCTGGAGTAGGGATCTTCTTATGTCTGATTCTAGTTTCAGTTTTATGAGCTTGTACTGGTGTATGAGTAATATTTTTTAGAAAAATTACTCCATCTCTTGTAATCATGCAACTTCCATTGTTATGCAACATAAAGTCTAATCCTATGACAAAGTCTATATTTATATTTAAGTCTTTTACTCATATTTTATCCATTTTATAACTAGATTTATAAAATTCTGAACAAGTGTTGATAAAGCTAATGTATGCCTTATGAATATAATGTTTATATATATTATGAGTTCCATCCATTTGCATGGCTGCAACTGGTTTATCTAGAACTTTTATTAAGTTTGGTGGGACTATTCGTTTATTTATTATACATTTAGTACATCCTGAATCTACTAATGCTAATGTTTCTATTTCATAGTCATCTATTTTGATTCTGGCGAGTATTTTTATTGTTAATTTTTTGTCTTCATTACATACTAAGGCTCCATGGTCTTCTATACTCATTAGTTCTGCTATTGAATCTTCTGGTATTGTTCTTAGCGGTTGTATATTAGATAAACCTATTTCTTCATCTTCGCTATCTGCTTCTTTTTGTTTTCCTTTTTCTAATTTATATAATCTGATTTCTAATTCATTTATTCTAGTTTCTAATGTCATTATTCTTAGACTAATAGTAGGGTCTTCTATTTTTTTTTTTATGTTTTTCCTCTTTATGTATTTTTGTCTTAAATTCTTTTTCTATACACATGATACGTCCTCGATAAAACAATTTTTACATTTTGCCCTTTTATCTCTACTAGGAAACCATTTACAAGAGAAACATGCATTACTAACTAAACCTTTATTTCTTTCAAAGTCGTGACTACAGTCTTCTGATATATTTGCTAAATTATCCATTTGAATTGGTTCTAGGTCTAGTTTTTCTACTCCTATTTCATTGATTAATTCTTCTGCTTCTTAGTCTGATGAGTCTGTTTTAATTTCTTTTCTTCAGTATCTATACTTACTATGGAGTATATACTTTATGTGTCTAACATATATTCATCTACATTGATTAAGATTTCTTGAAAGTCTTCAATTAGCTGTGAATTTCATATCTTATTATTTATTCTTTTTGGACATGTATTTGCTAAGTGTTCTACACTTCCACAAGTAAAACATTCCAGTTTATTTTTATAATTTCTATCTGTTCTGTATTTTCTTATATGTCTATTTCTGTCTAAATAGGGTTTTCTAGCTGATGATTTTCTAAGATAATATTTCTTTCTATTGTATTGAGGGTAGTTTCGATTATATTGAGTTCCATATTTTTTATATTTTTTCTTTTTAGAATTGTCTTTATCGTAACTCTGAGTAGTGTATACCACGCTTTTACAAAAATTCATTTCATTTTGTTTTAATTGTTTTTGTATTTGTATATGTGTGCATTTTTCTTGTAGTATATCCATTATATGTTGTATTCTATGTCCTATTGACCATTTTAAATTAGGATTTTGTACTACTCCGTCTCTTTTATTTCATCTGTCTTCTATTTCTCTTCCTAGAGCTCCTGGTAGTTTATTAAATAATTTCTTTCCTAATTCTTGGTCAAAAGCGTTTCCACTAATTGTACAATAATAAAAATAATTATTTAAAAATTTCTTAATATGAAACCAACTACTTATACTTAACTATTCTAATTTAATTAAAACATTTCTTTGTAGTATTACTAATCTACTATTTGGATCTTCTCCTGTAATTAAAGTATGTATTTTATTAGTAAAATTGTATGAATTTGCTCCCATGGATACTAAGTATTGAAATTCCATCGGAAAATCTTCCTTATATGTTTCCCATAGAGCTTTAGCTGATTCTCCTAAAAATGTCTCTAAGTATTTATACATAGTTTCAACATCTGTATCATTATAAGTTTTATATAGTCTGCTACTACTATTCCTTTCCAAAGGTCTATTACTGAATTCCATCTTTGTGGATCATGAGCTGCTATATTTAATATCCTTCCTTTATTACCTCCTTCTTGGAGAATAATAGGTTCTTCTATAGACATTCTTTTTCCTGATGGTTTTATATTGTCTATAGGTTCTCCTGTTGTTCTAAAAACTCTTCTTCTATGTACATTTCCTGTGCTCGTGTCTACTGTGTATTGTTCTCCTGTTATTCTTTGAAATAGACTAGAACTAGATGCACTACATTCCATTAATTCTTTTTGGCTTATTATTGAGTCTAATTCTATTTCTTCATCACTATCTTGTATATCTTCTAATATTTTATTGAAAGCGTCTGATTTCTTTTGGTATATATATATATAACATTGTAGTTTGTGCTCCGCTTCCAAAACTTTATTATATTAGTGTTTGCTACGAATACAAAGTTTGAAAAAATTTATGGTAATATAATTGTGAAATTTCTATTATAAAAAGTATTATAATTCAATTAACTGAAAATATCAATAAATTATTTTATTTAGTCCGCTTCTCCCATATATGACTTTTCTGGTTTGGTTTTCCTACCGAGTTTTTCCTACAAAATTGAAAAGCGCTTTCATGTGTCAGCATCTGCTGTAGTCTTAAATTTTTAAGTATAGACCAACTTCATCATTTTAAGAAAATATGTGTATACGTTTCTTGACCATTTATATTTCGTCTTGTCGATGTTATTCCTCATTATTTGTGTGAGACGTATGTGTCTAAACTTATACCCAAAGGTATAAGTTTTAAATCTTTTGGTTTTATGACTTCTTTAGCGGTTTATGTGTTCAATTTAAATCGTTATTTCTTTTTTCTTGAATTTCTCTTCTTTAAATTTTCTCTAAGCGTATCTTTACCATTTTCTGAACTTATTATCATTATTTAAACATTTTTTTTATCTCAATTGTCTCGTACTTCTTCACGTGGACCCCACGCTATTTTTTTTATAATTGTCTCCTACATCTTCACGTGGGCCCCACCCCTTTTTTTGCAACTGTCTCCTAATTCTTCATGTGGACCCCACCTTAAATTTGTTTTTTTTTTTAAATTTGTACTATCATAGAAGAGTGGGTCCCACCTTAATTTTTTTAAAAAATTTCTACAATTATAGAAGAGTGGGCCCCACCTTAATTTTTTTAAATTTTTTAATTTTCTATTATAGAAGACCGTTTATATTTCATCTTCTTGATGTTATTCCTCATTATTTGTGTGAGACGTATGTGTCTAAACTTAAGTTTTAAATATTTTGATTTTATGACTTCTTTAGCGGTTTTTGTGTTCAATTTAAATCGTTATTTCTTTTTTCCTGAATTTCTCTTCTTTGAATTTTCTCTAAGCGTACCTTTACCATTTTCTGAACTTATTATCATTATTTAAATGTCCTATTTTTTTGTTGTTGCAATTATCTAGTACTTCTTCATGTGAACCCCACCTTTTTTTGTTGCAATTGTCTTCTAATTCTTCACGTGGGCTCCATCTTAAATTTTTTTCTTTTTTATTTCTACTATTATAGAAGGGTGGACCCTTATTTTATTTTATTTTTAATTATAGAAGAGTGGACCCTTAACTTTTTTTTTTTTAAATTCTACTATATAGAAACATGAGTGGGTTCCTGGGGTGGACGACGATCCACTCGTGTTTCTACATAGTAAAAATTTCTTTTTTATTTCTACAATTATAGAAGGGTGGACCCTTATTTTTATTTTATTTTTAATTATAGAAGAGTGGGCCCTTAACTTTTTTTTTTTAAATTCTACTATATAGAAACATGAGTGGGTCCCTGGGGTGGACGTCGATCCACTCGTGTTACCCCACCTTTTTTTGTTGCAATTGTCTCCTAATTCTTCACGTGGGCTCCATCTTAATTTTTTTTTCTTTTTTATTTCTATTATTATATAAGGGTGGACCCTTATTTTTTTTAATTATAGAAGAGTGGGCCCTTAACTTTTTTTTTTTAAATTCTACTATATAGAAACATGAGTGGGTCCCTGGGGTGGACGACGATCCACTCGTGTTTCTATATAGTAGAAATTTCTTTTTTATTTCTACTATTATAGAAGTGTGGACTCTTTTTTTTTATTTTTTTTAATTATAGAAGAGTGGACCCTTAACTTTTTTTTTTTTAAATTCTACTATATAGAAACATGAATGGGTCCCTGGGGTGGACGACGATCCACTCGTGTTTCTATTTAGTAGAAAAATCAACCATATACAAATAGAAGTACATCAATTAAATAATTCATCATTGTTTAATCTTATATTACAATTCTAAAATTATAATTACATATAACTTGTTCACCCACCATAAAACTCTTCACAGATCAAAGGAAACAGACTGATATAATCAACATGGGTAATGGTGAGATTGTTGAAATCTCTCCATTCTTAATTAGAGATTTCGGATTCGAGCTCCCGAAATTACCAATGAATTCCATTTTTCGAGCTCCAACCACAAAAATGAGTCCTGCAATGCACAATCTGAATTTGGACATGCGTTTTCAGTCATGATTTGAAACCATGGTTTGAAACCCCAAATCATCCAAACAGGCATGATTTGGGGTTTGAAACCATGGCTTCAACTTTTTAAAATATAAAATTTAACCCATACGTTTATATTTTGTAAAAAAAGACCCATAAGTTGGTAGATATTTTTAACAATTACCCCCATCAATCATTTACCAATCTCATTAACTTCCACCAAATTTTATTTATATCTACCAACCTTTTAATTTTGTAAAAAAAGACCCATAGTTTAATTTCATTTATTGAACAAAAATTTGATCAATTGATGTTGTATTTTTAGAAAGGTCTTCTTGTATTAATTTTGAGCCGGTTGTTATGAATTAGCGTATTAATTTTGTTATGAACTATGACTTGCTCATTTGATAAGATTGTAACACCTCGTGCATTCGGGCTAAGATTTGTCTCATAAGACGGGGGTATAATGAACCCAATTTGAGTAGTGTATAAATGGTGTTTGAAACCCAATCAAGACATGAGAAGAGTCTTTGGGCAAAGCAAAGTTGAAAGCCACTCTACGGGGCATGTTTGCAAGTGAGTTTATAGAAATTCTTACTTTCAATGACCATAACCCCATTATTAATTTGGAATTTGGGAAAACTTTCTTGATGAAAGTTGTAGCCCCTTGAAATAGATTTCCAACGGTATATTATGGGTCTTGAACAGAGCTATGTACAAAAAGTTATGCCTGTTTTACTAAACAGTGTTCTGTCGATTTACGGTGGAAACATACAAACCGTCAAAATTATACGGTGGAACATACAGACCGTAAAAATTATATGGGCCGTATATTCCAGTCGTAAAATTGGTCCAGAAAGTCCAAATCACCGGAATGGTTTTACGGTATGATATACGGTCCGTACAAATTATACGGGACGTAAAATGGGGCGTAAAATGGGTCCGAAAGTAATTTTAAAACTTCGTTCTAAGGCTTTTTCACTTCATTCTTCACACCCCCAAGCCCTAGAACGACCTTCTATTCTCTCCCATCATCAGGAACATTAAGGTAAGCCTATTCTAATCATTCCAAGTCAATTCTAAAATATATCCTTGTAATCTAAGCAATAAATCATTGTTCATAAACTAGGGTTTTCAAGAAAACCCATCTCAAGGTTCAAGAACCAAGATTTTGGAAATCTTCTTCAAGTTCAAATCTTTAATTCAAGTTTGGCGCATTACCAGGTATGTAGAGTTACTATCTACGTGTGGGAACGTCATTGTTCTTCCCCACGCCTCATAATCCATAAAATTATGATTCTCTACTAAAAACTAAGGTTTCTATACCATGCTCATGATAACCCTAGGTCCATGTCCATGATTATATTATGTATGAATTGTTATAATTCCATCATTGAGTTCTTAATATTTCTTTATGATTATTGAGAATCCGTCCGTAATCTATGAAAACCCATACCTTGTATTCCATGGGTTCTTGCATGCATGTTTTTGACTAAGAATGATTGTTTCATGAATATCCTACATGTCTACAAGTTTTCATGCAACTATATTATATAATTACTTTCATGCTATGATACAAGATACATACATACTAAATACAAGTTATTTCATGAAACCATATTTACAAGTTATTTAATGAAACCATGTCTACAAGTTATTTCGTGAAATCATGATTACAAGACAAGTACAAGTTAATTCACGAAAATTATGGGCTTCTTAGCCAACTATATTATGTTCATGTTTTTGGGAGTTGCACGAATTATCGAGAAGGCTCAGATAGCCTGAAACTATGTAGCCACCATAGGACAAGGATCGCTCCGCCCAGTTAGGACGATACCTTAATTTTACACTGAATGGATCCATCAGGCACGTTACCACCTTATACCCTGGCAAGGTATAGGGGTTCTGCTGGCCCGGCGAGGTACCAGACTCCACGTATCCACGTGGTGATATCATGTGTCGGTTTATGAAATGTTCTCCCTACTTATCATGTTTTACTTATGTTATATATATATATGTATTCATGCTCATGTTCATGTCCGGGTTTTCAGTTTCAGTTCTTATCATGTTATTCCATGTCCCATGTTGTTTCTTTCAGTTGCTTTACATACCAGTACATTCAATGTGCTGACGTCCCCTTTTTATTGCCCGGGGGCCTGCATTTCACGATGCAGGTGCGAATTTACAGGACGACGCCTCTGCTCATTAGGATCTGCACGTACCAGCTTATTGGTGAGCCCCATCTCATTCGGGGTTTAGGCATTATCTTTCTTTATTTAGTTTTGCATCTAAAGGTATGCTGGGGGCCTTGTCCCAGCAAGTATGTTACGTGTTTTTCAGACCCATGTTAGAGGTTTCATAGACAAGACAAGTGTCATGTTAGACTTCCAGAGTTGGTTAGCCGGTTTGGCTCACCCGCATTCATGACTTAATCAAGTATTTATGTTTAATATTATGACTTACTATATTTTATAAAAGCTCATCATGCACTTCACGTTATATTTTCGCTCATATATGCCTCATGATGGTTCAGCAAGCCATGTGGTTCGCTCGGTCACATGCAGTCAGACACCGAGTGCCGTGTTACGCCCAGGCCATGGTTCGGGGCATGACAAAGATTGTATAAGAATTGAGAATGTTTTGATAGTTTTCGCAACTTGTGAGGTTTTTATATCTATAAGAGAAAATATTCCTTAAAATATCCAAATTGCATATCCAAATCATGATTTCAAATCATGTCCAAACAGGATCTAAATACCGGATGGGAAAAAAAAATCCGAAATTAGTATGAGGACTAGAACTTCACTCGATGGGCTAAAAGTTACTAGTAGAATGGACGTATTTTACCGATGGCTGAAAAAGTGCCTTCACAAATGGACAAAAAACTGGCACCACGTGTCCAAAAATGTACTCACATCTTTCCACTTTCTCAAACTCAATAATTGGACTATGTTCTGTTTTTATGAACATCATATTCTGTCAACAAGTCACACATTATTTCTGATCTTTTTCACCAGTGTCCTCTAGATATGGCTAACTCATACTGACATAGTACGGAGTATATTTTTCTACTAGTATTATTATACTTACTTTTTTTCTGCAACTTTTTTGTTTTGTCCTTAATTTATTGAGGTTTTGTTTCAGGAACCCATATATGGACAAAGTACAATTTCCAAATAGCATTATTATATCACCAAAGTGTCACATTTTTGGTCACTCCACTACTACTTGCTTTGACAATGTTAGGGTTTCAAATGGGTCATTGAAGAAACCGAAGTTCTTGCATTGTATTAGCCTGCTTAGTTCTGCAAGTACAGCTTGCTTTCATTGTTTGATCAGGTTAATTTTGCTCTAAAGTTTAAATCTTTTTTGATCCATTTTGGTTAAATTTTGATCAGGGTTGGTTTTGAAGTGTTTGTATAGTGATACTTGAATTTTTTCTTGATTGAATTGCTATTGAAATCTTTGGATTGCATTTCTTAGAAAGTTGTGTACTTTAGTGGTACAATTTTCTTGAATTTCATTGGTTCCAGTGTTTCAATTGAGTTGTTGAGTCTGATGATTGGATAGATATTATTTTTACTCCAGTAATCAAATTTAGTTCTTGAGTTGACTGGATTGAAATTTTGCTTGATAAATATGTTTTCCTACGAGAATTATTGCATGATCATCTATGAAAGACATGTTTTGTGATAAATGTGTGATTCTACTATTTCGCATGCAGAGGGAAGAGCGTTAATAAGAGGTCTACTGGTGCAAGTTTTGTTGTGTCGAAGATGGCTGGAATTGACGGTAGCACTGCAACTTCAGATGCCAGAACCGGGAACATGATTTTCGAACCTATTTTGGAGGACGGAGTCGTTCGTTTTGATTGCTCTGCAGATGATAGAAATGCAGCATTTCCGAGTTTTTCCTTTGTTGATCCAAAAGTTAGGGAGACACCAATAATGTCTATCCATAAAGTTCCTTCATATATTCCTACTTTTGAATGTGTCATGGGACAACAAATTGTTAAAATTGAGGTAACACTTTCAGACCCTGGTGGTTCACTGCACCTCCTCTTTATGTTAATAATTATAAAGTTTTGACTATGTCACTGATGAAGATTATTTCAACTTCAATTAAGCTTCCACCAGGTACCTCATTCTATGGAACTGGGGAGGTTAGTGGTCAGCTCGAGAGAACAGGGAAAAGGGTGAGTTCCAATACAATTTTGTTGAACAAGTTATACTCTATATGCACTTCTACTTTATCTAATTCTCTTTCCTCCATATTTTATGAATTATATATAGGCTATGAAAATAAGGATTTATGTGCACCCCCGGGATTAGTCGGGGCTCTAAGAGACTCGGACACCCGGTGCTTAATCAAAAAAAATAAAATAAGGATTTACAAGAAATTATGCTTATAGAGAACAAACTATCCTAAACATAAAGACCAGTCAAAAACTACTTCCAAGATGAAACTTAGATGATACTGCCAGTCTGATCTCACGACATATCAATAAAAAACTGTTTTTTTGAATCTTTAGCCTTTCACTGCGGAAGCTAAGAGTAGCTTTGCTCCTTAACATGTACATTAGGGACTATACAACAACAGCAACAACTAGGCATCAGTACCTAACAAGTTGAGGTCTGCTATATGAATCCTCATTGACCATGATTGAGAGGATTCGTTGTGAATTGGCTAGTATACATTGGCTGCTAGCAGCTAGCACAGTCCTCCTTTATCTGGATTTGACAAGGGCAATGTGAGCAAGCTCACACAGAGGGAGTTGTTATGTACATTAGGGACTATGGTGTAGAAAGTTGTATTTTGACCAAGACTGTCGGATCATATGTAACGGAAGACCATACATACTTCACATCTTGGAAGATCTTCACTCGTTTTTAACACAGTCCTTGAATTAATTCGAAAAGAAGTTAAAGCTCTGCAGTCTATAACACATAATTAAATGAACTTCTGGAAAGAGCGTATGCTGTGAACAATCAGCAGTGGACAGCTTGCTAATAACTGGTCAGTATTGTTTATTTTGGGACGGTTGATAAAACATAAATCAAATAAGTGGATTTATTTGTGATCATTTAGTGCTTTGCCAAATTAAAGAACCAAATATATGGTTTTGGTCCCTTTACTGATGGGAATAAAGCATAATAAGAAAGACCTATGAAGACCAGAATATAAGAAGAAGAAAGACCTATGAATCCCAAGAAAGTTGACCTTCCAAGAGAAAATCACAAGATGAAAGTGGTTAACAGAGTTGAAAGACCGTGGAGTTAAAACACCTGCAAATTTAATTTTGTTATTTTCAGATTTTGACATGGAATACTGATGCATGGGGTTATGGTCCTGGAACGACCTCCTTGTATCAATCACACCCATGGGTGCTTGCTGTTCTTCCCGGTGGAGAGACACTTGGAGTTCTGGCAGATACACAAAATCGCTGTGAGGTATAGCTACTCTACTTCCTACACCCATTCAAGCACTTACATTTGTTTTGTGTCTGTCTTTCTGTGTATGTATGTATTTGTATCTACTCACATAATCTTTACTAAGCTACAATTGATGTGTCACTGAATGATTGTTGTCATTTGAGCAGATTGACTTGCGACAAGAATCCAGTATAAAATTTATCAGTCGACAATCCTATTCTGTTATTACATTTGGCCCATTTCCTTCACCAACTGATGTTCTCGTGTCTCTCTCTCATGCAATCGGTAAGTTTCTGCACTATTATGCTTCGTTTTGTTAGTGATATGCAAGATCCTCTTTAAAATGATTTTTTATTTCTGAATAGAAAGTAGTGGCCAGGAGAGGTATCTTTCACTTTGGCTCTTATGACTTTCATTTGGACTTCATAAATAAGTATAGAAAGTCCAACTTGCAGGTCTCAGTCTAAGATAATTATAAAGCAATTGAATTCTGTTTGACAGAGTTGTTCACATGGTTTCTGATGCATCTTATGTAATGTGATTTTAGTAAACTTATATTTTCATTCTGTTGCTGCTTTCTCCATACCACCTCAGGATGTCTCATTTTTTTTAGATAATAACTCACTGCATTTTTTTAAATGGTTTTTGGTGCATCTCATGTCATGAGAAGTTCTTTTAAGACTATTGCTTCATTCTTGTGGATAATTAAGCTCAAAATAAAGACTCTTCTAATTTGAAAATCCTTGTTCTATTCCTCCTCCCATCCAGCACAGAATTTTCACTTTCCTATTTTTTGTACTTTGTTGAAGTAAACAGTTACAGTAATTTGAACTCAGGAACTGTGTTTATGCCTCCAAAGTGGTCCTTGGGTTATCACCAATGCCGATGGAGCTATGTGCCTGATGCTCGTGTTCGAGAGGTATGGTCATTTCTTTATGTGAAATAGTCTTTTACTCTCCTCATGGTGCTTGTTTTGCATTTTTATTTACTTTCTCACTTTGCTCTGGCTACCTTGATACACTTTACCTTCTTCTTTTCTTTCTTTTGTCTCTCTTCCTTTGCCACCGATTGCTAATTTTCTTATCCTCTTCATTTTCCCTCCATTAATGTGGTTTGATTTTTTTGTCTGTGTACTGGGGTTGGGGGTGGGGTGGGGTGGGGGGCATAGGGGAGAATCTAAGATTTGATTATTACTAAGCTAGGGACCCCATACAAGCTTTAATTTTGTCCTTATTTCAAAGCTTGGTTTCATTTGTCTGTTCTTGTCCTCCACTTACAAAAAATTTGCTTTTTGCCCTTATTTTAGTAGGTCTGATAGGTATGCATCTGGCCTTCTAATCTTATATTTCATTGTGTGTTGTTACTTCATGCAGATTGCAAGGACGTTTCGGGAGAAGAAGATTCCTTGTGATGTCATATGGATAGACATAGACTATATGAACGGTTTTCGATGTTTTACTTTTGAAAAGGCACGAGCTTTCTATTTTATCCTGATATCGTTGATTCTACAGCCAGTTAGTCCAAGTCAATGATCTATTTATCAGACAATTATCAAAAATTTCATCTCCACTGGAAAGTATAACATTTTTGATTATTTAATTTATTCGGGAAGTTTACAGTTGGATGCTTCTCTCCCCTTCTTCATTCTTTGCACTTCTTTTTGCAACATTAATATTCAAAATTATACATACTTTATGAATTTTATAGTGTCCTTATCAAAAATATTTTTAGACAGTGTTTGATGTTTGGAAATGTTTGCTTTTGTATCTGATCTTAAACAGATTGTGCTTCATTGGCATTAGCTTTTGTCACCTCCTTATCATTTTTATCTAGTTATGATAACTAAGGTGATTGTTTCCTGTTTACCTATGTCAAAGTTGACACATCCTATAAAAATTTATGGACATGTTGTCAGGAGCGTTTTCCAGATCCAAAGTCCCTTGTGGAAGAACTTCATCAATCAGGTTTCAAAGCAATCTGGATGCTTGATCCTG
Organism: Lycium barbarum; assembly: GCF_019175385.1. Lineage (NCBI taxonomy): Eukaryota > Viridiplantae > Streptophyta > Magnoliopsida > Solanales > Solanaceae > Lycium > Lycium barbarum. The sequence continues at coordinate 18,093,127 of NC_083340.1, read as the reverse complement.
GGATTAAGTCTGAAAAGGGATACTTTGTTTATGATAGTGGTTCTGAAGCAGATGTATGGGTTCAAACAGCAGATGGCAGGCCTTATATTGGTATTTGTTTATCCTGCAGTTTATACCTTTATTATAGTTTGTATACATTTTCAGATTTGTCATATTTTTATCTCCATCTTTAGGTGACGTGTGGCCTGGGCCTTGTGTGTTTCCGGATTTCACTCAATCGAAAGCCCGATCATGGTGGGCTAACCTAGTTAAAGATTTCATTTCCAATGGTGTGGATGGTATATGGAATGACATGAATGAACCGGCTATTTTTAAGGTGGACTATAGAACTTCAGAAAACTTATAATGTTGCACTGCTCTTTTTCATCTGAGTCTTTTCTGTTGCAGACAGTAACGAAGACGATGCCGGAGAGCAATATTCACAGGGGAGATGCTGAATTTGGAGGTTCCCAGAATCATTCGTACTATCACAATGTATGCCTACTTATCCTGTTGTAGCTTTCTATAAGTTTGGATGTGAAAACATTATAAAAGTTCTGAGAGAGATCTCAACTGGTGTGCTTGCTTATGGATACCCCTGCCCCTTTTCCTTAATAATGTCATATGCTTATAAATTGACTTGTCTTCCTTTTCAGGTTTATGGCATGCTCATGGCAAGATCAACCTATGAAGGAATGAAGCTAGCTAATGGAAATAAACGCCCTTTTGTTCTCACACGGGCTGGGTTTGTGGGTAGCCAGAGGTATGCTGCTACATGGACAGGGGATAACCTTTCTACATGGGAGCACTTGCAGATGAGTATCCCGATGGTTCTTCAACTGGTTAGTAGCTAAGTATAATCACCTATGTCTCTAAGTTTATGTCAGATGCAGGCTTTTCCCTTTTAAATTATTTTATTTCTAATAGGCAACTGAAAACTTTTGGAAGTTTTGTTCTAGCAGCTCATAGATGTAGTTGTCTGTGCAACTTGTGAGGTGCATTCATGATTAGCCAAATTAGAAAGTCAAACGTTGGTTACCCATTTCTTTTACAAGTCCTTATGGATAACCAATACCCTCAGGTTCCAGAAACTCTGTAGAATGTATAATTTAGCAAGCTGGAATCCTGAGGGTGTTGGTAGCACTAACAGAGACAGATGGAAAATGGTCCAGCAGTAATATGGTGGACTATTTGGAAAGAGAGATACTCTAGGTGCTTTGAAGGCAATAGTAGTTCTTTGCAAAGGATAAAAATGAACTGCATTCTAAGTTTTTGTTATTGGTGCAGTTCAGGGTATACAGATGACCCAGTTTCTATTGTAGACATCCTAGGATCCTTGTAAGATGAGATAGGATTTAGTGTTTGTCTTCTGGTTTTCACTCTTTTGGATGTAAATTTTGGTTTCCAACTCTTCTGTGCTGATGATTTAATACACACAGTCTATTACCTTGTCCAACAAAAAAAAAATAAAAAAAATCTTCTTACAAGAAATGTCTGATCTATATAGGTTCACCCCGCGTCGTAATTAAGTTGTACATATGTGTTATGTATGTTTCCTTTATAAGTAACAGGTGTGGAAACAAATGTATCAGTTTGATTTCACATTGTAATGGGTTGTTGCATTGCACTCGTCTGATGAGGCAACTTCATATTCAGGGGCTCAGTGGTCAACCACTTACAGGACCAGATATAGGTGGCTTTGCTGGAAATGCAACTCCTCGGATGTTTGGGAGGTGGATGGGTGTTGGTTCCCTATTTCCCTTTTGTCGTGCACATTCGGAGGCTGACACAAATGATCACGAGCCTTGGTCATTTGGGGAAGAGGTTTACTCTTTTCTATTGTAGTCAGCAATTTTGCAAGTTTTGTTTAGTCAAATGACTAATTTAACCATGTCATATCCTGTGGTTTGGTCTGAAAGATCCCATCTGATTATGTCAAATATAAAAGTTTTGCATATGTTTCAGAGGGTAACGTGGTCCCTTATGGGAGTTTGATTTTTCAAGTTATGCTCATTCATTTCCTCAAGCGTGTGACTCTTTAAATACCTGTTGTATTTTCAATGGTTAACTGAGTCCTTTAAGCAATAACTGTCTCAGATACTCTTGATCCTTATTCTGAAGCTTCAAACATGTAGATTTTATAAGACCAGTCTCATGACAATGATACAATAGTAGTTCACACGTATGCCCTAGATAACAACGTGATTCCACTTCGCATTTGATTGCATGGATGATTACAATTCTTCTCACATATCTATAGGAAATTGTTTTATAGAACTTCTCTAAGTAATTAAATATACAAATAACTCACTCTAGAGGTACAAATCCCTGTTATTCACTCTGGAGATACAAATCCGTAAAATCACCCTAACTGATTTGATATACAATATATAAATGTTGATACTTTCTATAACAAGGGTAAAATAGCCATTTTATTTGCATGAGTTCTTACAGTTCTGATTCAAGCTCAGTATGTTGGTTCTTGGAGAAAAGTGGCATTTATAACTGTATGTACGTTTGAATAGTTAAATATTGCTTTCCAGATGGTGTTGTTCAAGAGTTACGTTGCTTCGTCTAGTTGAATGGTATCTTAAACAAAAGAAGAAAGAGGACACATAATTGATTGTGGATATACCCTCTGCTCCCCATATACTTTAGTTTCCCGTTACCTCATTTCCTAAAGTCTGGGTTGATGATTGGCATTGTTGTGCTAATAGCACTCTTTCCTGTTGACATGCTCTTTGTGGTCTCTCCAGCCCACAAAGGTAGAGGAACGTCCACGTACATCCTACCCTCCCTAGACCCCACTTGGGAGATTACACTGGGTATGTTGTAGTTGTTGGATGTACTTGGATATAGCTAAATTGTGCACACTAGATTAATCTAGTTTCTTTAAGCGTCTTCAAGTACCTAATTAGAATAATAGTGTACTATTTTTATGTCTTGTCTGTATATAAGACTTCTGAATTGAATTGGGACCTTACATGTTAACAGTGCGAGGAAGTTTGTCGCTTGGCATTGGAGCGTCGCTACCGTCTTTTACCACACATTTACACGCTCTTTTACTTGGCACACACGAGGGGTACTCCGGTTGCTGCTCCTATCTTTTTTGCTGGTAAATTTCTCATAACTCAAAATTTATTTAGCTCCACAATGTACATTCATGAAAGCATAGCTGATATTGGACAAGATAGTCAAATTTCACAGGATTTATGGAGTTTTGCCGTTAATCATTTGAATGGAATTTTCAAATGTTGAGCTGGCATTAGTTTAGGAATTTCTCGGTTACTTTCTGTAAAGCCCCAAAAAAAGAAAGTTGGTCTATGGTTCTGGACTTTGTGCAAGTTACTTAATCCGAGAATAACAAATTAGACATTTCTAATTTAGGATTTGGTTTCTTTTGGATCATTTGTTTCTTTATGATTCCTTTTCCGATCGGTAGTATCTAATCTATTACCGTTAAATTGAATAACATCAATTTTGTAGTAATATGTGGCTTACTCTTGCAGATCCAAAAGACCCTGAGTTAAGGAAATATGAGAACTCATTTTTGCTGGGACCAATTCTCATATATGCAAGGTTTACTTCTTTTTCTTCGCAGATGCAATAGTAGGTGATTGTTGAACTCTGCGTAGGTGGTTTCCTTGGTTTGCGTTCTATAATATACCCATTGCTAAGATTCCTCAAACTATCAGTCAACTTCATTGAGAACTGTTGTTTCCATGAGATGAGAAAAGATTAAGCATATAGATTAAGGGCAAACCACTATGTTTTGCTTGTTCCAGTAAGTGGCTACGTAAATACTACTCAGAAGAGCCTTATCAAAAAAAAAAAAAAAAAAAAAAACAGTCAGAAGAGAGAAAAAAGAAGGCTTATATTATGGTTAGAAAACAGTTAGGATATTACATATTCGGCTATGTTGTCTTAATACAGGCTATTGTGTCCCTTCAGAGACATCCGATAATAATGCAGGCTATTGTGGTCTTCTTTTTGCTCTAATAACCGTAACCCTAACAGATTATTTCTTTTATGATTTGCCAAGTTTTTGGTGTCAGGTTTTAGAGACAATAACAATGTTATCATGCAAAACCTCTTTCTTTCGTGCTTCTGGTTGGATTTTGTCTCAAAATTAGACTGCTAGGTACCTTACACCACCTTGACTATACAATGATCTCCATACAATATGGCCACAAGATCCTTGTCTAAGCAGCACGGTCTGTTGATATTTTGTGAACATTGCTTTCAAAGATTTGCTTATCATCCAATGATCAAATGGAGTAATCTTCATATTTCACTTCCCAAATGACCTTCTTCAAGCACCTGCATATTCACTAGGCAATTGGCGTGCATAGAGATGACTGATCTAGAAGTGTGAAGGAGATATTTCTGACTAATGATTCTTTATGATGCAGTTGAGAATTGAGACTTTAGATGGAGAAAGTTGGTTCATTTAGCCTAACCTAATCCATATTTACTTCATTTGACTGTTTATTTTCTTATTTCTGGATCAGTGTGGATGGTTTGATCTGTCATGTGCATGCATATACTAACTCATGTTGTACTTGAGCAGCACTCAGCGTGATGAGGAATTGGGTACAGTTCATCACAAACTACCAAGAGGCATTTGGTTGAGTTTTGATTTTGATGATTCACATCCGGTATTTATACTTGGGAACTGGATTTAGCACTCACATTATCACTTTTTTAATTTGCTTTTGATTATCTTTGTTCTTATTTCTTTCAAATTTTTAGGATTTACCTGCACTATATTTGCGTGGTGGATCAATCATCCCTGTCGGTCCGCTTTATCAGCATGTGGGTCAAGCTAATCCTAGTGATGATTTGACATTACTCATCGCCTTGGATGAAAATGGTAAATTTCTATCTTTTAGGTCATAGTAATGTAGTCGACTCCCACTTTTTCCGGGTGAATTATGGTTGGTTTAGCAATTGTCAGGAATCTTATCTTACTTTTTCAATCCGAATCCGTGCTATTCCAATTCTTGAGTGCCAAAGTCAACCAAATTTTGTAATTAAATTAATTAATTCATTTTAGAAAATAATATTTTTAATGCCTTTAGAATATAAAACTAGATTGAGAGGAAACCTTGAAAGTGTTCCTTTACCATGACCAGTGCAATATTGCAGTTATTCATCTTGTACTTGATCATTTCAGTTGCATTTTTCAGATAGATAGGTAGATAGATATCTATAGACGACTCTGTAATTGTCCTTTTCCTCTTTAAAGTAGGGATTCTTGATTATGAAGTCTTCATTTTAAGTGAAATCTGGAACATTGCATATTGTGAGTAGCTAAAGTTCATAGAGAACCTGGAGATATGTCTAGCGGTTAGAATCTCGTGGAGTCCAGATTTATCTAGGTCATATAAAATTACCTTGGGGAATTTTTATGAATGTTGAATGATGCATTAGACATCCGGGCAAGACACATTTGTGGACCTATAGATAACTTGTCAACCAGCTATACAACCTTGATAGTGTAGTGCATCTGGCTGATGCACCAATGTGTCCTTGATAAAAGGGAAGGATCCATGAAATTATTAGTTATCAAGAGATGGAGGTCTTAATTCTGTAAAATTCAATAACGTTAGGGAAGTAGGGTTAGGAAGATTGTTTTTTTTTTTTTTTTTGCGGGAAAGCGGCACATAGTTGAACTTCCATTCATTGGAGATTTTAAGGAACAGGCCATCCCTACAAAGGCAAGGCCAATACAAATGAACCATGAATTAATGGAAACTTGTAAAAATGAGATAAATGATCCATTACTAAAAAAGATAATAAGACCTTCCAGATCTCCTTGGAGTTGTTTAGCATTTTATGTAAACAAAAATGCCGAAAAAGAAAGAGGATCTCCTAGATTAGTTATAAACTATAAACCATTAAACAAAGTGTTACAATAGATTAGGTACCCGATACCTAATAAAAGAGACTTGTTAAAAAGAACTTACAAAGCAAATATCTGTAGTAAGTTTGATATGAAATCAGGATTTTGGCAAATACAAATTGCTGAAAAAGATAAGTATAAAATTGCATTCAATGTCCCCTTTGGACAATATGAATGGAACATTATGCCTTTTGGGTTAAAAAATGCCCCGCCTGAATTTCAAAACATTATGAATAATATTTTTAATCCTTATAGTAGCATGTCTATAGTATACATAGATGATGTATTAATATTTTCTGAGGATATAGATTCTCATTTTAAACATCTAAACACTTTCTTTAAAATTGTTAAGCATAATGGTTTAGTTGTAAGCGCTAAAAAGATAAAATTGTTTCAAACAACAATTAGATATTTTGGACATGACTTATACCAAGGCACCTATAAACCCATTTGTAGAGCAATAGAATTCTCTTCAAAATTTCCAGATGAAATTTCTGACAAAACCCAATTACAAAGATTCTTAGGAAGTCTTAATTATGTTGCAGACTTTATCCCAAACATTAGGAAAATCTGTGAACCCCTTTACAAGCCTCTCAGGAAGAATCCAGTTTCATGGAGTCTAGACCAGACAAAAACAGTAAGAAAAATCAAGATTATTGTCAAAAAACTCCCATGTCTAGGTATTCCATATCCAGATGCTTTTATGATAGTTGAAACCGATGCTTCGAATGAAGGATACGGTGGAATTCTCAAACAAAGAGTCTGTCTAGAGTCTTCAGAAGAATTAGTTCGTTTTACCTCAAGAATTTGGAATTCTGCACACAAAAATTATAGTACAGTCAAAAAAGAAATTTTATCGATAGTACTATGTAATACAAAATTCCAAGATGATTTAATAAACAAAAACTTTTTACTAAGAGTTGATTGCAAATCAGCTAAAGAGATTTTACAAAAAGATATTAAAAATCTTGTTTAAAAAAAAAAATCTTCGCCAGATGGCAAGCTTTATTATACAGTTTTGATTTTGAAATTAAATTTATTAAAGGAGAATCAAACTCTTTACCATATTTTCTTACAAGGGAATTTTTACAGGGTAACCATGAGGCCAGGAACCTCAAAATCCCCCTTTCAACAGAAAATCAATAACAAGTATTCAACTCTAGCTGAATTCCCCAGCCTAGCCAGGCCCATGAGGCCTACAGGACCAATTACAAGCCAACAAAAATTAACCATTCTCGTATCTATTGCTCAAATAGAACCACCACAATCACCATTCCAGAAGATGCAGAGACCTTCTACAAGCTAAGTTGCGCGGACTCTTCACTTTCGTTGCCGCACCCGTGTAGGATTCTCCAAAAATGCACTACTTTTGGAGTATCCGACATGCACCCGACAATATTTTTGAAGAGTCCGTGCAACATAGTCTACAAGCTCAACCGCAGGTACTATACAGCAGTGTTATCAAAAGCGAAAAACGCAAAAAAGCTCTACGATTAGTTGGGGCTTTAAGCGCAAAGCGCAAATAAAGTGTGGGCTTTAATGAAAAAAGGCGCAATGGTGCAAAAATACAAGTCTATATATGTTTAGTCCAAGACTAATAATAATAAGCATGAATAACAAATATACGGACAAAAGAATTGTAAAAACATTACGATAAAGTTAAATATGAATTATCGAGTGTCACCCCTTCAAGAGAGGCTCATTGGCAAGGAAAAGTATGTCTTAGAGCCTTGATGATGACACTGAAGTGCACATAAAGCGAGGCGAAGCGCTCAACATGTTTTGAGCCTCGCTTCAGGGCTTAAGCACGCCTTTGACAACACTGCTATACAGACTAGCGACTGTTATGAAATGAAGACCCCAGAGTCTTTCGCCCAAGCAGTTAGTCCTAACACTCCTTCAAAAAAGGAAAAAAAAAAAGGCTTCTCCAGAAGAATTTGCCATTGTTGAAAAAGCAAGATTTCCTATCATAGCTTTGGACAAACGTTACGAAAATTGAAAGGTTGAGGATTTGCTCAAACCTTGTTACACCAACAAAGATTATATTGAAACAAATGATCCTATCAAGGCTAGGAGATATTACGAATTTATCGATACAGGATCTATAACAATTGAACATCACTTAAAGAATGCATCTGACCGAAACAGCATCCAATATTCAAAGTTCACGATAAACAAAATTATCAGCCCATTTGAATGGAAAGTTGATCATCTTCATACCCGATTGTGTTATCCAGACAGCATAGGCCACAGACCTACAATTATTATGATTATGAAGTAGCTTGGTACAACTTTTTGTATGTACAACCTGATTCCCATACATGGTTCGTCAAATATAGCGAACAAATGACTAAGTCAATAATTCCACGATGGTTTTACATTTGGTGGATGAAATTTGGAGGCAATGAGCTGACAATGTCCAAAAGCTTCAAAGTTCATTATGAAAGATTCCAGAGGGAGCAAGAAATTTCTACCCTACCGGACCATATCAAATTATGCAATTATTATATTGCTAAACGAATTTCTTATATTATCAGCTGGTCTTTTGATATAGCTGAAATAAGTAGAATCAAGTATTTGATTAAAACCATTAAAATTAAAGGACGGACTCCGGATACTAAAAATTCGAAATCCAAAAACCCAAGACTACCAACTAGCAGGACAGGATCTACAGAATTCAAGGCAGAATTAAAGAAGAAGCTCTTAAAAGCTTTGAATAAAATTGAGGACACTTATCCAGTAGAAGTTCAAGAATTGCTCGACACAGCGTCATCCTCGGCAGAAGATAATGGAGACACGATGGACCGTCAAGGTATGGCCCAAGCATATCTCCACTACCAAGAAGAATTAAAGTAACTTGCCCCTTCGGAAAAGCGGGAGGCAAAAGACAACTGGAAAGCAAAAAGCAGAAAAGTAGCCTACAACTTTTGACAAAGTAGCCGACCAACTTTTCAAAAAGTAAATCAATAACTTTTGACTTTAAGAAAGGCATCTTTAAAGATAGCCGTTCACTTGTAAACATCTAGAAGGTGTCAATTATTTTCAGAGGTCTATAAAAGACTCTCAAGTTGTAAGGTCAAAGGCATTCGAAAATCACCCCACTTTCGATAAGCCTTCTCCCCGTAAATGTTTTCCATGTTTGCTTTCCCATGTTTTGAATAAAAGCTTCAGTTTTTGTAAGTATTTTGTTTAAATTCTCTTTTAGTTATTGTCTTTATTTTAGCCGTAAGGTCCTGGTTAAAAATGGTACCAGAGCCCAATATGAGTGGCTAAATTCTCATACTATCCTCGGGTTCCGTCGAAATCCTGTTATAATCCTTACATGTTCCCATAACTGTTGAGTATTTAGGTTTACTGTTTATCTTCCTTAGAGCTTAATAACTTTATTCTCTAGTTCAAAATTGTTATACCCTTTGAGTCTTAGTGTGAGGTATCCGAGTAATCCCCGCATAAGACGTTGGTTAGCCTGAAAGTACTGCCGCGCTCAAGTGCTTCGAGGGCCGTAGGAGCAGGACACAGTTGGTGATCTAGTCCCCAAGACCACATAGAAAGAAGGGTAGTCACTTAAGATACTAGAGAAATAGGTTAATAAGAACTAAGAAAGATCCACAGTAGACACTAATTAATTACAGTAAAGAACAAATAGGATAAAGATAACAGTGATAGTAGAGACACACCCTTAGGATAGTATCCGTCCTTCAACTCTTTTTGAAGAAAGAAAAGTTTTATGAAAACCCATATTTCTTTTAAAAATCTAAATTTTTATAATAGTTATAAGTGGACTCTATTTTCTGAAAAGAAAGAAAATTTACTTCACATAAAATTATTAGAATAAAAAATCTGGTTTCAACAACAGTTGAAAGACCCAGAAACCCTTCATTATTATAATAGATAATAACAAGAATACTTCCTTAAGAGAAGTTTTAGTTAATGAAAATTGTTATTATTGGTTACTAGAATTCTATAAAGAAAATCTAGTTTTTCTTGAATATTGTATTAAGTGGTGTCAAGAACAACTTGACAAAATACCCCAGTTTTAATCATGAATTCTGAAAAACAAAACATCTTAAATAGTGTTAATATATCAGCAAAAGCTACAAAGATAGCTAAAGTTGAAAGCGATTTACAAAATTGGAATATCCCTAAGGAACCATTTCGAGCTATTTATAATACAGGAAAGTTTGATTTTGTAAAAAATTATAATATCAAAACTTGTGAATCCACAGTAGCTATTAATAATTTGAAGAAACTATTAAATTATTATCTATTCAAGATATAAACAGATATAAGAAAAGTTATAATTTTCTTCACATAGGACTTGTCCAAGTTGCTGTCAAACCTTTATATAGATTAGGTCTAGACACACCTTTATGTCTCTTATTAAGAGATGACATGTTATTAAACTTTGAAGATTCATTATTAGGAGTTTTACAAAGTAACCTAGCCAATGGCCCGGTTTACTTTAACTGTTATCCAAATTATTCGGTTGACATCAATGATCAGAATATATTGGATACATTAATTCTTACGGGGAGAAGGCTTATCGAAAGGGGTGATTTTCGAATGCCTTTGACCTTACAACTTGAGAGTCTTTTATAGACCTCTAAAAATAATTGACACCTTCTAGATGTTTACAAGTAGACGGCTATCTTTAAAGATGCCTTTCTTAAAGTCAAAAGTTATTGATTTACTTTTTGAAAAGTTGGTCGGCTACTTTGTCAAAAGTTGTAGGCTACTTTTTTGCTTTTTGCTTTCCCGTTGTCTTTTGCCTCCTGCTTTTCCGAAGGGGCAAGTTACTTTAATTCTTCTTGGTAGTGGAGATATGCTTGGGCCATACCTTGAGGGTCCATCATGTCTCATATCTTTTGCCGAGGATGACGTTGTGTCGAGCAATTCTTGAACTTCTGCTGGATAAGTGTCCTCAATTTTATTCAAAGCTTCTAAGAGCTTCTTCTTTAATTCTGCCTTGGATTCTGTAGATCCTGTCCTGCTAGTTGGTGGTCTTGGATTTCGAATTTTTAGTATCCGGAGTCCGTCCTTTAATTTTAATGGTTTTAATCAAATACTTGATTCTGCTTATTTCAGCTATATCAAAAGACCAACTGATAATATAAGAAATTCGTTTAGCAATATAATACTTGCATAATTTGATATGGTCCTATAGGGTAGAATTTCTTGCTCCCTCTGGAATCTTTTATAATGAACTTCGAAGCTTTTGGGCATTGTCAGCTCATTGCCTCCAAATTTCATCCACCAGTTGTAAAACCATCGTGGAATTATTGACTTAGTCATTTGTTCGCTATATTTGACGAACCATGTATGGGAATCAGGTCGTACATACAAAAAGTTGTACCAAGCTGCTTCATAATCATAATAATTGTAGGTCTGTAGCATATGCTGTCTGGATAACACAATCGGGTGTGAAGATGATCAACTTTCCATTCAAATGGGCTGATAATTTTGTTTATCGTGAACTTTGAATATTGGATGCTGTTTCGGTCAGATGCATCCTTTAAGTGATGTTCAATTGTTATGGATCCTGTATCAGTGAGGATAAATTCGTAATATCTCCTAGTCTTGATAGGATCATTTGTTTCAATATAATCTCTGTTGGTGTAACAAGGTTTGAGCAAATCCTCAACCTTCCAATTTTCGTAATGTTTGTCCAAAGCCATGATAGGAAATCTTGCTTTTTCAACAATGACAAATTCTTCTGGAGAAGCCTGTTGTTTTTCTTCCTTTTTTGAAGGAGTGTTAGGACTAACTGCTCGGGCGAAAGACTTTGGGGTCTTCATTTCATAACCGTCGCTAGTCTGTCTAGTACCTGGGGTTGAGCTTGTAGAAGGTCTTTGCATCTTCTGGAATGGTGATTGTGGTGGTTCTATTTGAGGAATAGATCCGAGAATGGTTAATTTTTGTTGGCTTGTAATTGGTCCTGTAGGCCTCGTGGGCCTGGCTAGGCTAGGGAATTCAGCTAGAGCCGAATACTTGTTATTGGTTACCCGATGAATTTCCTTTTCAGGAATGTTTTATATTGTTTTTATCGTCTTTGGATTAGACGATTTTTTTGGCGATTTTTTCCAAATTATTTAATTTGGCTAATTCTTTGTCAATTCTTGCTTCCATACTTATTGTTTTGATTTCACTAGTGTTTGTATTACTTGGAGCTTTTGACTCAGATATTTTTAATTTTGAATTTATTTGCTTATTAATTCTTTCAATAAAATCATCTTTAAGATTGAATTTATCTTCTAATTCACGGAATTTTTCTTTTGAAAATTCTGGGAGTTTAAATATTGGATGTTTCTCCAATTTAGAATTTGTTATAGTTTTTGATGGAATTGCTTGTCTACTAGTATCTTTTATCAATTGATTAGATACTACATGTAGCAATTGATTTGTATAATTACTTTGTTGAATTAACTTGTTAATATCCTTAGTCTTGGGATCACCATCAATATTGGTTCCTTCTCTTTTGAAAGGAGAAGCAATGATTACTTCTTTGCCTACTGGTATTACAATTTCTTCTAACGGAGGAACAGTAGATTCTATTTTTCCTTTGGTTTTTGTATACCATTTGTTGACTAACATGGACAAGAATTCCTTTTGATTTGGAATTTGTCCTGTTAGCTCAAACCATTTGAAGAAATTTATATTACATTTAAATCTCTAAGCCATTTTTCTCTAAAGGTTTTTCTTGTTTCGCGTTTATAGGTATTAACATACCAATCTACTTTTATTTTATTTTTTGGATCTTTCCAATCTTTAGTCAAGCTTTTAAGATCCGGTTCAAAGTAATCTGTCCTAAGCATATCTAGTGAATCTTTCATCATATCACTAGCTGTTGGACTACTTGGGTTTACAGAAGCCTTCTGTGGATGATAGTAAATTTTAGGGATAGTTTCTGTGAAATCTACTCCATCATTTTTTTTTTTTTTTTTTTTTTGCGGGACATTATAGGATAAGTTATCCTGAATCAGACTGACAGAGCTAGGACACTGGTGGAATTTGGGGGATAACAGAAAAAGTGCACTGAGATTGAGGGAATTGGTGTTGAATCAAGCCAAGAGAAAGACTTTAAACTTCTCTGAGATTCTTTTTCATTCTCCTGTATGTGGAAACAGATTTTTTTGGCAGCTACAGCACTCAGCATCACCCATACTTTTGCAATTTCAGGTAAAGCTGAAGGTCTTCTTTTTGAAGATGATGGTGATGGATATGAATATAGACAAGCTGGATACCTTTTGACAACATATGTCGCTGAGCTTCAGGCTTCTGTTGTTACTGTGCAAATCTCCAAAATAGAAGGAAAATGGAGAAGGCCAAACCGCCGGTTGCATGTTAGGGTATTGCTTGGTAAAGGTGCTATGGTGTGTTTCCTCCCTCGCATTTATTAGCTTTAGGAAAAAGAGAGACCATTTAAGACAGGTGTTTAATTGGTGATTGTTTGCTATCTGTGCCCTTATCCAGCTTGATGCTTGGGGTTCTGATGGAGAGATTATACAATTAGCAATGCCATCAGAAACTGATGTATCAAATTTGGTATCTGCAAGTGAAGAGAAGTACAGAAATTGTCTGGGTAAACCAGCTCTTCCACTTTTCCAGATTTGCTCTTTTGTAATCTTTTGTTCTCTCTCTAACTTACTGTACAACTCTTTCTTGGACTTGCATCAAAAGTGGATCTCTCGTCAAATCAAATTGAAGTGTGCAAAACTTATTTGTTATTCAACCTTATTTCCTAGATAGCACATCACCCAATCTTAGCTATGTTTAAAAATAGTACTCAAGTCAGACACCTACACCCACTGGACACTCCCTATAGTTTCTGTTCAACACAACCCACCATGTCCTAAAACTTCTATTTAATTCCTTGAGTTAACACTGGTATCACCCATTTGTGGTGCTTCATCGGTGCTGGATGCAGATACACAGAGAATGGTACAATTTAGCTGCTTTTGTTAAAATTCTTTTATTAGTCATATAGATAAAAGAGTGTGATATTCTGATAGAATCATTAAGGTCCATTTAAAGTTAAGGACATGATTTGGTAAAGGTTTTCCAGTTTCTTTTAATGTATCACTGTAGATGCCTGAAATCTATCATTCTCAAAAAAAGACTCCTGAAATATACCAACTTGAAGGTTTATATCTGATGTCCCAAGAAACATATTCTAATTTCTGATCAGAAATTCTAGAATTTATCTGGCTGCTGCTGTTTGTAATCAGATAGTTTGAGTGATTGCCATGTCAGCCTTTAATGAGTAAATCTTGAAAACATGAGGTTTTGGAGGAGGATAGAAGGGAAAGTCCTTTTCAGGCCTTCCATTTGGTATGTTTTTCAGGGTGGTGAGGCTTGAATTATGTAAGGATTTTCTTAAAACTCTACATGAGACCCTTATCAGCTTTTGGATGCAGTGTGTTCTGTATCAACGAGAACTAAGTAGATTTTTTTTTTCCAATTATCACCCTTACAGATTTGAAGAGGGATTGGGTTCTTCACTTTTGATGTCTGTTTTATATGTCTTGTTGACCTATCTCCGTAAGACCGGTTACGAGAAGAGATAGAGCGGCAAAGGAAGCAGGGGAAAAGAGCTGTTTGGGTGCACCCGAACAGCTCTTCAACCACTTGCTGTTTTATATGTCTGCCAATTCTAGGACATCTTATCCTTTTCACTTCAAGTTCTTTCCGCGCAAGTAGTTTTCTTTTGTTTTAAATTTTAAAGAGTGTGTTATTTCCATGTTGCAAATTGATTGCAGAAAGTGCGAAACGTATACCAGACGTGGAGACTGTCTCTGGACACAAAGGAGTAGAACTTTCAAGGACCCCAGTTGTTCTGAAGAGTGGTGATTGGGAGCTGAAAGTGGTTCCTTGGATAGGTGGTAGAATCCTTTCTATGGACCATATTTCTTCAGGTATTGTGAGCTCCACAGTTCTTCTTTTCTTCAGTAATTCGATAACCTTTCTCCTCCTTTGCGTTTTTGCTGGTATTTGTCAAGCTTATTATTGTCCGTTTGCATTGTAAGTGTCCTTTATTTAAAACATGAGTGGATCTGTAAACTAAAAAGTGTTGGACACTGCTTAAATGAGTTATGTTAAATATCTCAGAAGGGTCTTTTAGTCGTCCCAAAATGATCATTTAAATCTAAGCTATACATGCTCACTTATTTGTCTATGATACTACTATCAATTCATTTCTCTAGGATCTTTTCCACAACTAATAAGTTAAGATCTTGATTGTCATTATCAACTAGCACAGTTTTAATCAACTTATAATCTTTCGCTATCTGAACAGTCCTTCTCTTGTCCTTCCTCAGTTATTCATACAACAAAGTTTGAATTGAGAAATGGTGTTTCCATCTTTCGATATGATAAAAGACCCTTTCGTTGTTAAACATTTTTTATCCTTTGTTTTTCTATATGAAGCGTTGCTGTTTGAGTTCTCATCTATTTTCTGTACTCTGTACTTTGCATCTCTGTCCTACTAAATTGCTCTCCTGTTCTGCTCATTGTTTGGAAACCTATAAGCTTGGGTAAAGTTCTGATATCAGAAGAAATGTCGATTATTTATACTGTCTTATTCATCTATTTCCTTGTAACAGGGACTCAATGGCTTCATAGCCGGGTGGAAATAAATGGGTATGAAGAATATAGTGGCCGTGATTACAGATCAGCCGGATGTACTGAAGAGTATTCAGTTGTTGAGTAAGTAAATAAGAAGTTTCTCATTGGAGCTCTATGTTTAAAATAGTTTCTATTTGGTAAAAGAGGAAAGCAATTAGTATATGTCAAGTTTGAGTAATGGCGAGGGTTTATTCTTCATCGAAAACGGAAAACTGAAAATGCTGCGTGCGTGTATTCAAGTTTCCTATTTTCTTTGAATAAAATGTAAATCTTTTGCGAAGGGAGACTTCATCTCCTCACTTGAT
This sequence comes from Lycium barbarum, assembly GCF_019175385.1. Taxonomy (NCBI): domain Eukaryota; kingdom Viridiplantae; phylum Streptophyta; class Magnoliopsida; order Solanales; family Solanaceae; genus Lycium; species Lycium barbarum. The sequence continues at coordinate 18,077,317 of NC_083340.1, read as the reverse complement.
AGAAAGTTTTGCATGTCCTGTGGTCCAGAAGAAAGAAAGTAAAGTGTAGCTGAAGTTCGAAATTAATGGCTCCAAAATGTGACAGCAGTGGAAGGCATGAGTGAACATAATAAAAACAGGAACTGTTGTTGGGATTGAGCTGAAATCTGGATAAGGTGGAGTTTTCTCTTAATACTTTCCATTGGAAATGTGAGAGAAAAAACAGCAGCTTTGTAGGGTAAATGTGTTTTTGTAAATCCTGGGAAACTAGGTCTGTAAATTAATAGTCTGTGGATATAAGTAGAAATGGATTAATTTGGAAGCAGGGAAATAAAACTCAACTAGAATTTTTAAACATTTTAGTATTAATCTGTCAAACAAACTTTATGATCGTTAAACTTCTCAAGGGGCTCTCTCTATGATAATCAATCGTCAGAGAGTGTCTTAACTGAGGTAATGAAATTCTCTGGATTGTTCTAGACTCAAATCCAGGAGATATTACTAAAATATTTGAAAATTTCCTGGTTGTGATTTTCCTTGGTCACATTTTTTAGAGAATTGGTGCACTGTTTTAAATATCAAGAAGGGTTGAGTGTTTGGCTTCTGATATGTTGATCATTTTAGAGTGAAAAATGGATTTGAATTGGGTAATAATGTTGAGGTGATAGTCTTCACCAAAAAAATAATAATGTTGAGGTAATAGTTTCTAGTTATTGTCTTATTGATATGAAAAACAGAATTGGAAAAATTGATGAAGTTTTCACGTTGGAAAGGGGCATGTATTTCTAAAAATTGTATCCAATGCATGATAGAACGTCTTCATATATGACATCATCAAAAAGCTTTTCTGTGATTGTGCTGCACTTCTTCATTTTTTGTCCCATCTCATTAAGCAGTTCGATTTTGGTCTTATATGCTAATTCTTCATTTATGTAAATTTTCTTTCCGAATTTAATTACTAGTAAAGTTAGAATTTTGATTTCTCACTGTCCAAATTCTTCATGTTTCGTAGACGAGATCTGGAACAGGAAGGAGAGTCAGAGTCTCTTAAGCTGGAAGGTGATATAGGTGGAGGATTAGTTATGGAACGATACATATCTTTGCCAAAAGACAACTCCAAGGTTTTCCGCATTGATTCTGGAATTGTAGCTCGCGCAGTTGGTGCTGGATCTGGAGGATATTCAAGGTCTCTTCTGTCCTCCATCTTATTATTGCATACTACTTATAGGATCTCTTAAATCCACCTGTTGAAATATTGATTTTCTTACTGTTATTGTATAGTTGAAACCTCGTAGATCACAACTTTTACATGTCGTATTTGCTATTGAGCTTAGTCAATTTGACTTATTTATCACCTAATGTAGCTGGGCCAAACAATGGGAATTCCCTGATATTTTCTATCAGTTTTAGTTTGTTATAAACAGATTCCATTAGATTAAATTCCTATAGTTGCTTAAGATTGTCTAACATTTGCTTATCTTACAAACTGAAGTGAAATCTGCATTGATCTCATCAAAATTGAGCTTACTTCTTTTTGAAATGCCCCAAAGTGTTGCTTAGTCTTATAGCGCTAACTTGATTTTAGCTTCTTAGTACAACCCTTTCCCCATTTTATTCTTAAAAAGGGTAGAAATAAAAAGAGTAACTTATGTTACAAATGTTCTTGACTATCATGCAATAGGACTTTTGGTAACAACATAATATTCATAATTATAGCATCTCTACTCTTGAGAATCTAAAAATAGTGGAATTTAATTAAACATTAAGAACATAGAATGTATGGAGTGAATGTCGCTTACATTATTTACAAAATAGATGCATAGAAACAACTCTTGTTCTGAATGCTGGTGGACCTTCATCATTTGCCTAAACTCCCGATGATATTCTATAAATGTGTGTGTGTATATATACACATATATTATGGCTTTTGCAAAAGAATTTTACTTTGTATCAATATTCTTAAAAAGAATCGCAAAAGAAAGTATCTTTATTAACAAGCTGGTTAAACTGAAATGGTTTCAGTCTCATTTAACTTTGTGCCTGTTAAAAAAATCTCAACCCATTTAGCCTTGATAAGAACCTGCCAAGTTCAGGTTGAGCAACGTATTATATAATTCCTATGGCTGGTACCTTCATCGAAATTCTCTTGTCCAAAAACTTATCATGCAATACTAGCAAGATCATACTTTTTTGCCTCAAGTGAATCCTTTTAATTTTTTCAGGGATATTCTGCAGACACATCCACCAAATTTATCTAGTCTCCTCCACAGACACATATTTGCCTGCTAACTAATGCAGTATTGAGATAACTTTGTTATCATGTTGTGCATTTTTGCATCCATAAATTTTGTCATTTCATTAAGAAAGCCTGGTTACAAGTTGCATAAAAGTTTTTAACATTCATTGTGTCCAAAATAATTAATTTGTCGGTCAATATTCTTATTTCTGGGTGGCCATGTTTATAATAGTTGGTCTAGAGCCTCAATTTAATTTAATCCCTCCTCTTATTTCTGATGGCTTTTGACATCTCGATACTTTTATTGCTTTGGTAGGCTTGTCTGCTTGCGTGTGCATCCAATGTTCACGTTGTTGCACCCAACGGAATCATATGTGTCCTTTACCTCCATCAATGGATCTAAACATGAACTTTGGCCAGAATCTGAAGAACAAGTGTTCGAAGGAGATCTTCTCCCAAAGGGTATATTTTTCTCTCTTCTTTTGCTCACCTGGACAGCTTTTTATTTTATTTTATTATGTGCGCAAAGACAGACACATTTTTGTGCTATATTTCTCTTAGAAAATCTTTTAAAAGCACAGCACAGAAAGTAAAAGTATATTATAGTAGGTTGCGGCGTATGCATAAATGTAAATATCTACGAGACTGGCTGCGTTTTGTGTTAGTATGGTACCTTACCTTAGTAAGACCAGTGAATTCACCAGGCCTGTGATGGTTGGTATATGTTGCTCTTTTGGATCATCTATTTGTACGTTCACCTACTTTTTTAAAAATTATTATTTTTCTTTTATAATGGTGGTGTCCGGTCAGCTTGCACACACTTTGACTATTCAATCAGGTACCCGCTATATTCCACCAGCGTATATAACAGGTTATTCTGATCATCATCAAGACTTATGGGAAAAAATCATCTAGCAGTTTTTGTGCTTTGATTTGACCAACGGTCTCCCATGGTTTTCACCAACTTTATTGAGGGCTAGGCATACCTTGGTTGTTGCCGTGGTGGTAATTTATACGGTGTCCATGAGTAAAATCAGGGTTGCAAACTTGCAATGGTTGAACCAGCATTACCGTGTTGATGTCTTTTCCTTTTGAATTCTTTTTCAGGTGAATGGATGCTTGTTGATAGATGTCTTGGTCTTGGATTAGTCAATCGGTTCAACATTGATCAAGTATACAAATGTATGGTGCATTGGGGTACAGGAACAGTGAATTTAGAGCTCTGGTCTGAAGAGAGGCCCGTCTCAAAGGAATCACCTCTTAAAATATCTCACGAGTACGAAGTGCAAAAGATAGCCTAAACTCTCACCTGCATTGATTCGCTTATCAGACACATGGCCGAGTAATTCAATGTGCATTTTCTGGGCTTGAAGAACAGTTGACATTTTCACTAGCTATGTAGATTGTGTAAAGACAATAAAAATGATGACTTGACGTCATCCTCACCTACCTCCGGCTTATTATTGGAAGTCTATTCAGGGTTTCAAACTCAGTGATGTAACTAAACACGACTAAATAGAGTTTTCCGAGAAAACCTTTCTAGTCGGGGAAGACCTCCTAGGAATAAGAGACAGAAGATTGCCAAAGGAGGACGTTGTGTATGGTCCTGGTCTGTTATTAGTTTGGGTATGTAGACCAAACAATTACATTAACGCAAGCCTTCTGCTATAGTTGATAATTTCACTGGCTATGCAGGTGGCATAAAGACGATAAAAGCCTCCTGCTACAGTTGATATTTTCACTAGTTACTTAGATGTCATAATCACAATTAAAAGCCTCCTAGTTTGTAATCTATCATGGTGGATTAAGTGGATGCAATAACTCTGCACAATTAAAAGAAATTTAACTGTATTAACAAATTTCCTTTAATATATTTTACAAATCTGATGTTAAAACGGTCATATAAGCAAAATAACATGTCATTGGGCCATTCATTATTTCTAATTGCTCATCTTTTCAAGTCTTCATTAAAACATATCCTTGTTACCTTTCATTCTTCTCTCAATGATCTTTCAGCATTTCGAATAAAAAACCAGAAAAAATAAGCAAAATCTTCTCTTATTGACTTGAACCACTGACCTTTAAATCAAAGAGCCAACAAGTTTTCTCAATTACTTGACTGGAAACCCGAAAAATTACGTGTTTCTTATCCTAATTTTTCTGCTAATAAATATTATAAAAACAAATGAGATAAAATCTTTTTCCTAGATGGTTAGATGTAATCGTTTGCTAAAGTCATAACCTATGTGAAAGTAGCCATACCAAACAAGTTAAGTTGGTGATCAATAACTAAAAAAGTTAAGCAGCAAAACAAAAGCCTACCCCCTTTGCATATATAGCTTCATTCATAACCACCCCATTCCAACCCCATTACTTTAATTCATTTCTTCAATACACTCAACTCAAATCCATTTCTATTTTATCTTAAGCAAAAAGATGACACCACCAAAAACAGCCTCCTTGTAGAAAATATGGTTAAAGGGCCTTCTCCATTAGCCCCTCTTCTTCTTGTACTCAGCCTAGGATTACTCCTCCATGGCCAAAACATAACTGAAAGAATCTCATTAGCCCTTGATATAGAAGATATAGACTTCACTTTCTTATTTTTCATCCCTCTTTTAGCCATTCTGTTTGTATACTCTGCTACTCAATCAATCATAGCCTCTCTTATTGTTATACTACTTGCTTACACCGTCTTTAAAATCCTTCTTGGTCCACTTTTACTAGTAGTATTACTATGTTTGGCAAGTATTTATGCACCTTCTTTACAAGGTTACAATAACTATTACCAGCAGAGCAGAGTTCATGGTGTGAGAGATCATGGAGATGAGTTTAAAAGATGGGGATGGTTGTCTATTATTTTGATCATCTTGGCTTTTCAAGTGATGATTTCCGCAGCACAAGGTAATGAATGGGGACTTGCCATGCTTGCTCTGGTTATTTTCTTCTTATTTAGCTTTTCTAGTAACTAAATCCCCGATCAGTGAGCAGAGTTATCCGATACTTGTGCTGGTATGCATATTGCAAGTATGTACTCAGTTGAACTGCGAGCAAACTTTCACGGAGACCATCATTATTAAAAAAAAAAAAAAAAAAAAAAGGCACTTTTCTAGTTACTAAAAGTCACGTTAACATAGTAGTATGTGCTCAAAGTCTCCGTATTTGTTGATCAGTCAGGCAATGTACATTGTATTCTCTGTCTTTGGAATGGAATTTTGGAGATGAAGGAATGAAGGGGAAATGTAATATTTATATACCATGTTGTACTCCTCTTTTTTCCTTTATATATATATATATATATATATATATATATATATATATATATACTAGTTCTATGAGGTCCGTGCTAAGCCCGGACCCAAACCCAAGATATAAAAATAGATATTTTAATTAAAGAAATATAATTTATGCTAGTAATAATTAAATTTGATATAAGTATACTTTGAATATATAAAAGTAACATTTTCATTTCACTCCTTTAATATTTTAACTTTTATTTTGATGAAATTAATTTCTTCAAATAATCAAATGCGGAGCCAGAATTTGACGTTTATGAGTTCTGGATCCTAATTTTTCAAAGTTATTTAGTTCTAAATTAATAATCTATACATAGTTAATGAACTTTTAAGACAAATACAAAATTTGTGCAGCGGACGGAGCTGCTCCTCCCTTAATGAAGGGTCTTGGGTTCGAGCCTGAGTATGAAAAAATCTTTCGAGGGAGCGCTTTCCCTAAATGGATGCTACGCAATGCGAATTATCTGGACTAATCTAGCACAAATACGAATACCAGGCACCGGATAGAAAACCAAACAATAGGAAAAATAAGATAGGAGATTTAACAGCTTTTGAAAAGTAGACCTTCAGAACAAAAAATAAATTTGACTTTAAAAAATAATATTAGGACCTAAAGTAATTAATTGAAAAGATTGACATTTTATTGGAAACTTTTGTGAGGACAACAAAAGTCCCTCAGTTGTCCCTTATATATATAGTAGTAATATATATTTTTTATTTTGTGAAAATCATTAGCTGATTAACCCTAAGGGATTGTGGAAAAGCAATTTTTACATTTTAAGATCATTAAGTTTCTTCTCCTCTCTTTTTTCTTGTGTGTTTTTTTAATCTCTTGACCATAAAGCTAAGTAGTTGTGTACTTGCATCTCCCTTGCTTTTGGAGTAGTGATCTATGGATGACTCATAATATCTAACCTAATTTTCCTTATACTCTCAATCTGCAAAACTCAAGAAACTCTCCCAAAAAAAAATAAAAAATTATACTAATGATTTTCTCTGGATGATTTCTTCTTCTTTTTATTGGGTTGATTTCATATGAAAAAAATATTTATCAAAATTATTATACATATAAATGATTATAATATAGGTATATATCCTTTGTCGATTTTTTTTTTTGTTCAAAACCAAATCATGCCAAATATTATCGATTCTAAAAATCTAATACCAAATCAATTTCTGAAGTTGGCTTAGTGAAAAAATGATCCATTTACAGCAAAAACTCGTGTCCTTTAGAACCTTGAGAAAAAAGTTTCAATTCACATCATCATAAGCCTATTTTATGTCCAATTTGCAAAGAATCACGGTAACTATCTTTTTAGTCTGGCGTTTATACATTCATTAGGTATTAGTGTTACATTTATAAGACCCTTAGTGATCGGCATTTAATGTCCATCCACAAGTTTATTCACCACATTCTTAACTCTCTCCGTCAATAATTTTGAGATGATCTTATAAACACTACCTATTAAACTGATAGGCCCAAAATCCCTTAGCTCCATTCTTTTTTTGGATCGAGGCCACATACATACGTTGCATTATTATTATTTTTTTTGTTTTCAAAAAATTCGTGATTATAACAAAATTTCAAAGTCTTCATGATGTCTTCCTTCAAATATTTCTGAAAAAAGAACTCATTGGATATCCGTCTGGACCTGGGGCTTTGTGAACTTCTCACATTTTAATACACTCAAGCATCTCCTGTTTATCAAAGTCTCATATGATTGAATTTAGGCCTCCAATTCTCTGTTCCAGCTCGTCATTATTATTAAATCTTCTACTATATGCATTTGTCATCCTTTGGAAAAAAACTTACTACTAGTATTTTTATCCCCCTGTTTAGCTAAAGTACCCTCGATCTCTGCCTCCATGGTATCTTTTCATATTTGGCAATCTCCTCAAACACTAAACTAGCTTTTTACAAGGAATTTCTCATCATTGAGTCTTCCTGTTCCTCCAAGTTGTCCATAGCTAAAATTTGATTAAATGCGCCAGTTTTCTTATTTTCCAGGTTGCCATAGTGGCATTCCATTCTTTCAATTTTGATTTCAACAATCTCAATTAGCAAGCTAAAATGTAGTTAAGCCTTCCTTGCACCTCAAGAGAACTCCACTTTTTCTGTGAGTCCCTTAACATCAAGCCACCAATTCTCAAACTTAAAATGCAGACTTGGTATATGTTCCCATTCCCTTCACACTGTAATAAAATGGGACAATGATCAGATGAGAGTTTTGGAGGCAAAGATCATTCTATGTTGTTGAAATCCTCATTCCAACTCATTGAGAACAAAAAAACTGTCGATTCTTGACGAGATATCGTGATTATTCCCCCAGTTCTATGTATAATTCCCTCAAAGATCTATTAGTTCAAGATCATCAATAATCTCTGAGAATTTAAGCATTGCTGAAGTGATTGCCGCTGTTTCTTCTTTCAGCTGCAAATCTTATGGCATCAAAGTCTTTGCAAACCACTCATGCTCCTTCACAAACCCTCTTGTTGCTGCTAATTCCTTCCATTGATCTCTTCTCCCAATCCGATAGATTATCGATCTATAAATCTCTGTGAGATGCAATATGAAGTTCTAGATCATTGAGAAGATACTGCAAGTGATATTAATTGATTTCGCTGTTGATACCCTTTTATCCCACGTCTTCAAAATTCCACCACTTCTGCAATTTTCTTACAGATGGGCAAAATCCACCCACTTTTCTCCAAAGATGTAGCTTCTTCTGCCGGTCACTGTTAAAGTTCGACAAATTTGATCTGCGGGTCAATTATCACAGTGCAGTGGCTTCTCGCTGATAGTCCCTCCATTGACTTGAGATGATTCTAACGCTTGCATAGGTTTCAATGAGATTCACTTCAATGTCTGCAAGTCCTGTCTTGCAGACAACGTGTGTACTGTGGATAAGAGAAAAGTTGGGAAAATGGGGTCAAAAAATACTGTGACTGCTGCAAAGGAGGTTGTGTTTGGTCCTTCCACCTTCTAATTAGTAAGAATTTTTGAGGTTCAAGAGATTGTATAAACTTTGTTCCAATTCCTTCACGAATTCAATGGCGCCACCAACGATTGATCAGGCCTGGTCACCCTGGAGGCCTGAACCACACAATTGTTGTCACATACACATACGCATTCGAATTTAATCTTAGTTTAATTAATTCTAATATAAGAAATTTTGTCGCCCAAAAAGTGTGACAATGGGGGACTAATTTAAAAATCAAGCTTTAACTAGTATTAAGAGCGAAATTTGTCCTTTTTTAAGATAAAGGCCTAAAGAAGTTGTTAAAAGTAAACCATTGTTCCAACTTTGTTCAAGTCAAAAACTAACCCATTTTTGTGGTTTGTTTTTCAGTTCTGAAGTTTCTTCCTCCAAATTCATCAATTGAGAAAGATAATTAATCAATTTAATTTATACAAATAAAATCTCATGAATACACAATACAAAAGAAAACGTCAGTATCATTCAAATTAAACGTGTAAGAAAGACGATTAGATCAATCTAATTTCTGCTAGTAAAATTCAACGAACTGTAAAAGGAAAAGAAAGTTTTTAGTCTAGGAAACAAAAATATTTTGATCAAGAATGCATATGCTCCAATCGTACAGAGGTCATTCTGCTCTACCTCTATCTCAGAAATTCATGAAGGCAGTAGTAATTAGTAAAGAAACAACCAAAATCCACAAAAAAGAAATATGTACATCAACATTCAAGATTACTAGTACGTACTACATAGCTCTATTAGACTATTACCAGTCCAAAACAGAACACATAATAGTGACATTTATTTTGTTCTCTCTTTGTATTATTAGTGGCTTAGTGATACCCAAGTGGTGCTGGCGAGTCCTTCAGCTGTTGTCCTTGATAATGAATGTCCTGCAAAATCAAAACCACATAAATTAGTTAATCAACACTTCAAACAAACACCAATCATTTCAACAACGTCTCAATCCCAAGCAAGTTGAGATCAGCTATATGAATTCTTACGGATGCAAAGTGGTTGACATCGCGGTGATGAGCCTCATCAGCCCTAACAACCAAGACAACATCACGGAGAGTGGAGTCCTTAGGTAGGCGCCAGTAATCAATGGCAATAGCAGGAGCAGGGACGTTCTCAATGTTACCCTTGTCCAATTCCTTGAGGAACTCAGTGTACGAATGGATAGCCTCTTCTTCCAAGTACCCCACGATACGATGAGCCAACTTTGGGGAAAGAAGGTAAGTCGCAAAGTAGGCGTTGAAGAAGACACCTTGTACTGTGAAGACCAAGGCTCGCTCGTACCACTTTGGCTTGGCAACTTCCATGAAAGTCATGAGATGCATCCTCTCATTTTCAGCTTCTTCCAACAGTGCTTTGATCCACCCACCACTCTGTTCGAATCGCCTCAGGGACTTGCAGTGCAACAACATACCTCCCACCATTCCAGGCACTGCGGCAACAGTTTCCAGCATCATTGCTCTACAACCATATCTCCTCTGTATCACATAAATTTAACACCACAAAAATTAATCACCTGTGTCATATTTCTTAGTAAGAATTTTAATATATATATTGATAGCATAACATGAAAATTATTCTTGAAAATTGGTCTATAAGGCAGGGAATAAAAGATGATTTTAACAACATCAGTAACCACTATTAATACTATTATTACTCCACGCTAAAAAAATGACACTATCAACAGTTAGGAGTCAAATAGCTATTCCTAAATAACAATCTTTTCAAACGCTTTTTAGATTTTTTTTTAAAACTATAACTAATGGTATATATTGGATTTTTTAAAATATATTTTCCAGACATGAATATTCTATTTTTAAAGAATAAATCGATGCAAATCGATGCACAGTTTTCAAGCTGATCATTGTAATTTAAATTAATTAGATTATTTTGGATCGAAGAAGTATAAGAACACATTCCGAAATTATGGGAAATGACATAGTAGAATCTTTTCGTAAGAGCTCTAACTAAATTTAATTGACAAATATTAACATCTTCCAAGATCCAAAATTCCCAACTAGGAAAAGAATTCACACATGACGAAATCATTTTTTTTTAATTCTTAATTAGGACCATAATAAGGACTTCCAATATTCTGGGAATTGACATTAAAGACTTTTTAGCCTCTAATAAGTATACCGAGTTCATCACAATAATAACGTCATATTGACATAACAAAAAAAAAATAAAAAAACACAAATAGCAACAAACAAATATAATAACTTACATACCTGAAAAAATATATCAGTGGGGTATCGAAGGGACTTAACAGTCCAATAAGCAAATTTGTCCAGAAACGTGACAGGTGCATGGTGTTTCGTCAGATCTATTGACATATCTGCCTGGTACGTCTCCCATGGCTACATCACACAAAGAAAAACAAAATCAACAAAAAATCTCAAAAAGAAAAAAAATATAAAAAAATCATAAAGTATGTAAAAAGCTAGTACTTAAACTTACGTACCCTAAAACAATTCCATTTCCATTCAGTACCATCTGGTTTAGTAATCTTTGATGGCTGAACACCCCAATAACTCACTACTGATTTCTCATCACCGCCCTTAGCGCCGCCGTTCTCCACTTTCTTTTCTTGCTCCTTTTCATTCAAAGCCATGGTACTTGCACTACGTGAACCCATCACCGGAAAATTCCTAGCCCACGTCACCACCGCTTTCTCCACCGGCAAACCGGTAACTCCGGTTAAACCATCATTTCGGATAACTGCAGTTGAAAAGTAACGTGGACCCATATGACCCATTACTAGTCGGGTCATCCTTGACGCTCCACGTGTCATCATCTTTGATAATAACTCCGATCAAAATGTTATGAAGAATATGTTTGCCAGAAAGTTGGAAAGAAAGAAACTTGGGGAAGAAGGTAAGAGTATTTTCTTTTCTTTTCTTTTTTTCTTTTTTGCGTTGTGTGAAGGGTTTACGATATACGCTGCTTTTATATAGGGGTGAGATTTTTATGTTTTTACGTAAATTTTAATTAATTTTCCTTTTGAATTTTGTTATACGGTTGGTTTCGATCAAGCTTCGCGTGAAGACTGTGTGGAATCAACGGTTACGTATATTTTATTAATTTTATGGCTGATAAATTTTGGCGTTTGAGATATTTTAAAAATGTGCGGTTAGTAAATTCTAGAAGAAATGACTAAAATGACCGGTTCCAATGCCACCATTTTGACTTGAAAATCAAGTATGTTGAATATGACTAGGAAGTCAACTAATTCCACATAATTTTTATATGAAATGAAATAGCAGTGAATCGTAGTGATAATATGCATAAAAGTATCTGTGGTAGATTGAATATTAAGAAATTTCTGCATTGTATGCTCAATTTTTGAGTTTCTTATACCACTATAATTAGGCGTGTAATATATATATATATATATATATATATATATATATATATATATATATATATATATATATATATTAGTTACGTTGTTAGGGTGAATGGTTCTGATTAAACAACATGGACCACTCTGAAATAACAGTGTCAAATAATAAAAATGTAAATGCTGATGAAAATTCATTAAATGCCATAGTGTAGTGGTCAAATAAAATAATACAAACTCCAAGGGCTTTTCTGGAAATCAATGGCAAAAGTATGCAAGTAGCTGACTTTAAATGGTCAAGTTCAATTTCGTGTTTTATTTCTCTTTTTCTTTCAAAAAAGTAGATCTTGGGGAACAAGTAATGGGGAGTTTCGTGAAGAGCAAGAGTTGGTCCAAAGTCATTGAATCATGATTTTGCCATTATATTAAGAGCAACTATTTATTAATTTTCTTTATTAAGCACAACTTGTTTTTCAATACTATATTTGGTAAACTTATTATTCGTAGTTGCCAATAATAAACTGACAGAGTACAGGCAAGCAGCCAGAAACGGCAGTACTTCTGCCACGTCACTGCATCAGTCACCAAGAGTTATTTTAAAAAGAAAATTAATTGCGTAAAGATACAGTAAGACCTCCATCGACGACTAAATTTTAAGCCGGTGAACATTTACGTGGATCGGGTACTTTTATTAACTAACTTATACTCCTTCTGTTTCAATTTATATGAACTCATTTGACTGGATACGACATTTAAGAAAAAAAAAAGACTTTTGAAACTTGTGGTTCAAAGTAAGCCTTGAAAATTTGTGTGACTGTAAATCATTTATAAAGTGAATTTGTTTTCAAATTAGGAAAGGGGTCATTCATTTTGGCACAGACTAAAAAAAAAAAAATAGGTTCAAACAAATTGAAACAGGAGGAGTAATACATATACATAATACATGTCTTTACATATAATTGTATTGCTAATTTATAGTGAAGCAATACATATTTTAACATAAATTTTTGAATGATATCATAGTTTAAAATAGTACTCCTATAATTTAATTTGATGTAAATATCTAGTGCGGTAAGTTTGCCCCAATGTCTAATGCTTTTGGTATCATAACTCTAGTTGAACCTTTAAATTTCTTTTACTAGGGAACTTTTTTTTAAAATGAAGTTGTAAAGGATAATTTGAAGTGCAGCTCTTTTGGATAATTACTTTGATTTAAATTGTGAATATTGATCAATGCAAATAGGGTATAGGAGAAAAGGCGAACTATATAGATGACAATAGAAACTCCATCATCGAATAATTCCTTTTGCTAAGAGAAACAAAAATTCTTTGCATCAGCACAAACTTGATTGGCCAATTATATTGTGATTTTGTTAGAAAGAGGTTGCAAATCTTTTCTGATAGAATATACGAATCCACCAAACAGTATAGAGAACAAGGTTCTCTATCTGTTCCCTTAAGTAAGACAAGAAGTAAATACACAAGATATTTACGTGGAAAAACTTCTTGCTGAAGGGATTAAAAACCATGACCCACTGCAGTAGGATTTGCTCAACTTCACTATAAACGAGCAAACTTCAAATTACAACCTATTGCAACCTAGAAATTAAATTCTTAATCCTTCCCCCTTATAATAACTCTACCGCAAAGAACACACCTTGACTAACTCTAGCAAAGTGAACAACTCAGAAATGTTAAAAATCTGTCCTACTATGACACTTCTTGAAAGTAATGTAGGAATACAAGATAAAGAACAAAAGACAAAGACTCAACAAACCAAAGGATTTAAGAGATGTCGCAACATTGTTCTTGAGAGCACTTTGAGATGCGGTGGCTATCACTTGAGATGAGAGTGAATTTTCTGATTTGCAAGTGTTAGGTTTTCACTTGTAACATGTTGTTTATATAGGTGGAGCAAGTGGGTTGATGTGAAAGTGACATTCAAGTTGCTTCGGCCACTAGAGAGCAGCAGCTGTGCTGCTGCCAGTCGGTACAGTGTCAACAACTTTACAACTGTAGTGTTGACTTGCACAAACTAGAACCTGATCCCATCTGGTTCCTCTAAAAACTTATCTGGTTCCTCAAATAAGTTTGTCAAATCATGAAAACACGAAATAACATAACTTATCATTCCCCTCCTATTAGTTTTTTTTTTCTTTTTCTTTTTTAAGTCATTCATTGTCTATGTTTTTGTTCTTGCATTTCAAAATTGAGAAAAGAAAAGGAGGAATTGTAAAGAAATAGATGAAAATGGGAGACTATCAAATTTCCCTGGGAGTATTTTCAAATACTACTCTATGTCTTGGGTGAAACCATATGACATTTGAAGTACGCACCAAAAAGAAAGAAAAAAAAGAAGCCAGATGCTCTGCGCCTTCCTTTTGATATTTGAACAACTAATATTCTTTTCTCTTTGACTGATATCTTATAGTGATCGACCAATGAAATTTGTGCAGTAGACCATTTCCGCCTCCAATTAGACAATTTAATTCTTGCCAGAGATTAAGATTAGCATATCAAAGAACAGGAACATTAGTGCAACAGTAAAAATATAATTGTGTGAGTGTGATCAGAAGAACAAGATGTCAAGGCCACGTAAATAATTGCCTCGCACACAACAAAACCTTTTTATCGAGAGATGATCAACTGTAAGGTTAAAAACCTTCTTCGCCCAGTGCTTGCTGTATTTCTGGATCTAAATTAAAAGTTTAGAATTTAGAACATCAATAAATTAGGCATATCATGATATTCGTTGTTTTGACAAAGATATATTAATAAGTTCAATTTTCAAAAGGGTTAATTAAGTACTTATATATACATATTAAGGAGAAATATTTACAAAACGTGACGATAGTTTTCTATTTACAAAACATAACATTACAAATCCTATACAACACATACTTTAAAAAAGAAAACATTATTTTAAAAAAAAAAATTAATTTTTTTTTTGGTCAAAAATTTATGTGTGAAAGTTTTATAAAATGTGTATATGTAACAGCCCAGGCCACCGCATGTAGAAATTGTGACGCCCCGAACTATGACCTGGGTGTAACACGACACTCGGGCCTTACTTGCATGTGTCCGAGCGAACCTCATGGCTTGCTTGTCAACATGGGCATCAAAATAATATACTCTATATGATGCAATTTAAATGAATCATGAAAATGTAATTTGCGGAATAAAGTCTTGAAATTATCTCATAGCATGAAAAATCACGAAAACGTAATAGTCTGCAAGCATGAAAACATAACTGACTCTGTGAACTAACATCTGTCTATCAAACCTCTAAAACATGTCTGAATACTAACTACCAGGACATGGCCCTGGACTACCATAACTGAATACTAATGCAAACTCCATGCTGAACCCCGAGAGGAGTGGGACTCACCAATAAGCTAATAACTGAGGTGATCCTACTGCGCAGGTGTATGCTCCTGAAAACCGGTATCTGCACCGTGAAGTGCAGGCCCCGGGCAAAAGGGACGTTAGTACATGGTGAATAGTACTAGTATGTAAAACCTGCTGAAATGAAGAGCATGACACAACATAGGTATAGGACATGAACTGAAACTGAATGTAACTTGAACATGAGCATGAAACGTGGGTAAAGTCTGAAAACAGTAAATCAATGGAAATACATGTATATAAAACTGCTTGTAACGTGGGGAATGCTATAGTATAACCGACAACATGATCTGGTACTTGCGTCCTACCAGCAGAACACTCACACCTTGCCAGGGATATGAGATTTAAGTAATAATAAGCATGTAAGGATCCAAACTGCATAATGAAGGTGTTGCCTCCTTGCTGACAACCCTTATCCTACGGTGGCTACGTAGTTTCAGGCTATCTGAGCCTTCTCGGTTAACTAAGCAAATCCCAAAAACATGAACATGATATAGTTGGCTAAGAAGCCCATGATTTTCGTGAAATAACTTGTAATCATGATTTCACGAAATAACTTGTAACATGGTTTCATGAAAAATGTATGGAATGTGTATATCTCGTTCAAGACTTAAAAAATCCGCTAAAAATTATGCGTATCAAAACAATATGAAATTTGTATCTCGCTCAAGGCTTAGAATTCGCTCACATTTTCGTGTATAAAGTTAATGTTAGATTTCTGTAATACAACTACAACAACATTACATACAACTTTGATACAACATTCAAGACTTAAAATAATCGCTCAAATTTTTGTGTATGAAATGTGTATATCTTGCTCAAGGCTTAAAAAGTTCGCTCAAATTTTGTGTATGAAAAACGTATGAAATCTGTATATCTCGATCAAGGCTTAAACATTATGCTCAATATTTTATGTATTAGAATGGTATGAAATGTGTATATCTTGCTCAAGACTTAGAATTTCACTCACATTTTTCGTATATAAAGTTTATATTAGGTTTCTGGAAAATTAATACAACTGCAACAACATTATAACAACTTTTGTACAATATTCAAGGCTTAAATTTTGCGCTCACAATTTTGTGTATGAAAACTATATTAAAAATTTCACTCACATATACACATTTCATACAACTTTCATACACAAAAAATTGAGGTAATTTTTTAAGCCTTTGAGCAAAAAATATATATAGATATATATTTAAAAAAAAAATATATATTTTAAACTTTAAAAAAAATTGAAAAAAATAATAATAATAAACAAACGAAAAATATATGAAAATCCATCATGTTTCGTAAACTATCGTTATGTTTTGTAAATAAGAAAAACTATCTATATATATTATAATAAAGAGTTTTAAGTTGGTACCTATGTCATTTTCCCTTTTCAAAATATTGGCCCCTGCTATGATACAAATCAATTGATAAACTATTAAGTTTATTTTTTTGATGTCTATCCACGACATATTTTTTTTTTTGATGTCTATCCACGACATCTAAATAAAACAATCGGATAAGAATTTTTTATTTGACCTTATTATTATTTATTTGTCTTTAGTTAATTAAATGGTTCAATATATCTGTGAGATTGATATATTCTTCGTTACTAATATACTAAGCAAAATCCTTTTAAAAAGAAATTCAAATAGTTACTTTTATGTATTATTTAAAATAATTTAAACTCCTCATATATTCAGTTCTAATCATGTTCCTTGATCTCTATTTATAAATATAAGAATATTATTATGACTTTTCGATCTCGTTTTCTTATTGAAATGAAGGGTTGGCGTGGGAAGCAAACCGATCTTGAAATTAGAATGCGTCTTGCGTGAATCCGAATTAGTCAGAGTCTCAATATAATTATCATACACCGAAAAGGAAAACAAAAAAAAAGTGCATAGCAACTTCATTCTTTAGCATCATACCTATAACAAATCTCAAGAAATAGTGATATTTGTACAAAGGACACAAAAAAGCTCAAGGTTCATTAATACAAAGATATATAACATACTAATGGAAAAATTCAACACTAACTAGATATGGATAGACAAATCTTTTGAGATATTGTTTTCACTTCAATGATATCCAATTGGAGCAGGGTAATCCTTCAATTCATGCCCTTGACACTGTATATCCTGTAAAACAATTGTTTTAAAAAATTATTCAAAAGCATAAAACTACGACAAATTTTAAGCAGAAGAGAGGAGAAAATGATAAAAATGGTCCCTTATGTTTGGGATACAATTAAAGTAGTCCTTTAATTTAACTTCTGAGTAATTCGCCTTTCAAATATTTTAACAAACTTGTCTTTTAGATTGAGGGGAACAAATGAAAAAAAAAAAATAACTAGAAACATTCGGAAAGTTTCATTGAATCTATAAACTACAACGCAAAAAACTACACTAGATATAAAAAATAACATAAGTTGCACCTCAAAAAGTTATACCTAACTCTAGAAATAGACCAAAACTAGTGTAAAATTTACACCTTCAAATATGAGTTCCTGTTAAATCCTTTTTGTTTTCTATTCCTATCAAAACTGACATACGAGACCGAAAGTGCTATCTTCTAGCAAATTAAAAGAACCAAAATTGCTCTCAAGTATATCTAAGGGGTTAGTATTTTGTTATCTTTTCTCTAGAAGAAAGCCTCTTAAATGTGGGAGAAAATTAAAAGAGAAGAAAATGAGAAGCGAAAATCTTACCGAAGCAAAGTGATTTAGGTCACGATGATGTGCCTCATCAGCCCTAATAACAGTGACAACATCTTTAAGCGTTGAATTAGCTG
Source organism: Lycium barbarum (assembly GCF_019175385.1). NCBI lineage: Eukaryota > Viridiplantae > Streptophyta > Magnoliopsida > Solanales > Solanaceae > Lycium > Lycium barbarum. The sequence continues at coordinate 18,059,278 of NC_083340.1, read as the reverse complement.
GCAAACGCCAATAATCAATAGCAATAGCAGGAGCAGGCAAGTTCTCAAAAACACCCTTCTCAATATCAACCAAAAACTCAGTATACGAATTCACTGCTTCTTCCTCTAAGTAGCCAACAATCCTATGAGCCAATTTTGGTGACACCAAATATGCCAAGAAATAGGCATTGAAGAATACACCTTGGACTGCAAACACTAATGTACGTTCGTACCATTTAGGGTTCGATAACTCGATGAATGTCATGAGATGCATCCTTTCGTTCTCAGCTTCTTCGAGGAGGGCTTTGATCCACCCTCCACTGTGCTCGAATAGTCTGAGGGATTTGCAGTGGAGGAGCATACCGCCTACCATACCTGGCACGGCTGCAACCGTTTCTAGTAACATGGCATGGCACATATGCCTTCTCTGTGAGATCAAAATAAGAGTCCTTTTGGGTTAGCTGATGATTAAAAGTAGCGATAAGTGATAAAATTTATGAAACATATCATAAATATAGTTTACATATATTATATAGTGTGGTAGAAAGGAGAAGGAATATAACATAATGTTTAGGAATTAGCACTTTTAGTCCTTCAGATAGTGATAAACTGCAATTTAAGTTTTTGTTATTTTTGTTTAATTTAATACATTAACTTTCAATTAATTGATGTGTACTTTTGATCTCTTTTGATCTCTATGACTGTGAATCTTCACAATTATAATGTAATGAATTATTAAGCTCTAAAACCGCTCAACTATTGATATGTTAATTTTTTTTTTTTTTATTGTTACTCCATAAGGGTAAAATAATTCCAAAATATAGTCTAATATCACATCTTTACCATATAAAGGGATGTAAAAAAAACATTTTTTTAGTTAATTGAAGAATAAATGTACTTAGTCAATATTGCAAGGATCAAATAAGAATTTACTAATAATCAAAGGACCAAAAGTGCAATTATCCATGTAGTGTCACTTCAACCAATTTATTCAACTAGTGACAAGCTCACGTTGTCCTTTTTTTGAGGAATTAGTTGTTGGAGTGATTACTTTAATTTAGAACGTCTATTATATCATGTACAATATTTTATTATAATTATTATGTGGATAATAAGAGAGTCAAGATGTTGACCTGGAAGAACATGTATGTGGGGAACTTTAAAGCCTGGACAGTCCAATAAGCAAATTTGTCCATGAAATTGGCAGGCATATGGTGCTTCTTCACATCAATCGAAATATCAGCTGAGTATGTCTCCCATGGCTACCGAACCCACACACAAAAAATTAAATTCTATTATTACTATCTCATTTAATTAAAAATACTCGGCGAAAAAAAAAAAGTCTACCATTAAAACTTTTTAATAATTTTGACTGTCTGTACATAAAAATTAAACTTGCTTACCCTAAAGCAGTTCCACCTCCATGGTGTACCATCTTGCTTGGAGATTTTGGGAGGATCCACACCCCAATAGCTAACTATGGCCTTGGCCTTAGCCTTATCGCGATTATCACCGCCCTCATCAGCGAGCATGTGCGGTGGTTGGTGTGGCTTTTGCTCATCTTTTGTTGTACCAAAAGCCATATTGCTATAATAACCAACGTGTACTATGCTTCCACAGGGCGAAACCTGTAGTTGCCTCATAAGCAAGCCGGACATTTTCACTGCTGCACTACGACTCATATTGATATGACTTGAAATTAAACCAAATAAGAAATAAGTAAGTAAGATCACTAATTGAATCAATTTTTGTTGTTGATGTTTTTATGGTGAGATACAGGGTGAAAAATTGTTGGCTATTTATATAGCGTTAAAGTTGAAAAGGTCGGGACTATGATGTAATAGATGACAGTGTGTGAGAAAGTTCCTGGAATTGACTTTTCGTTAGTATTGGGAGAGTGACGTTTCTTGGTCATTAGCACAAAAAGAAAAAAGATGTTGCTTGGTTGTGGCCAATCTATATATATATATATATATATATATATATATATATATATATATATATATATATATATATATATATAATAAAGTTAGGCATAAATAAAGTGATTGACACCTCTCTATGGCCTCCATTTCCATTATTTTTTTTCTCCTTTTTTCTCCTTTTTTCCTTCTTCATTCTTCATTTATCTTATTTTAACCTAGCTCAAAAAAACTCTAAATTAAATTAATGGTGTTAATTGCCATTCATTCTTGAGTTAATACCTACCATGAAAGCTGCAATTGTTACAAAAATACACTCAACGTGTTTTCTGGTAATAAATTTTTCTCCCACCGCGTCAATGGTTTCTTTATTCTGTCATTAACTATTCTCCTTCCTAATATCAATCAAATAAGAATGCATTTACACGGCTTTTCCCGTTGTCTCATTTAAGGTGCTCCTACAATAACTATCAAATTAGAGAAAATGAGTTATGTGGAAATAATTGCCCTTTTGATACGGTAGGAAAACATAGTGAATTTTGCGCCTTTTTCCTAGCCAGAATTGAGAGCTAGAAGATTGAAAACCAAGAAAAAAATGTCGGTCAATTGAGATGTCAATACTATTCTTTATGTACCTTTGTCACTCATTTTGTTTTTGTAGATTCATGAAAAATATTGATAGTTTGAACTCTTACTTGAGTTTTTAAGTTGTGATTTTGATTGCAGGTGTAAGAAGCATATTGGATTACATCTATCTCTAAGTCAAGTTCATCCACATAGCATTTGTAGTATATCACAACTCTTAATTATTTTGTTGTAAACTTCTCTAAAGAAGCCATGTAAATATTGCAAGAACAAGAAAGGTCAGTTTAGAGAATGGAATCTCCATATCCGCCAAGGCAATGATGAGGTGAATACTCCTTTTATTTTAAACTTTGGAATTATTTTGTAACCATCAGATGATAAGGTATCCAGACCTGCACAAGTAACTGCCCAGATCAAGCAAGAGTGCACATACAGACGGGACACATTTTTGCATAGGAAACAAAATAATACAACTAGGGGATGGATAGATAGAACACTTAGATAGAGTTATACTATTGGTGTAGCTATAGTAAATACGTAGCTGTTGAGCAGTTTATTTCACTCTGCATTGTAAGTTGTTGCGTGGAGATTAATAGAAAAATTTCTTCACCAAAAAACTATTCGTTCATTTTCCCTTCTTAGTAGATTTTTATTTATATGTTGTTGCTTTCAAATTTGTACTGCTGTAGATATGGTGATCCCTAATTTAGAAACTTAATGAGGGAGGTTTATGTTTTCTTGGATACTCAGGAGCAGATCAGGTATATTTTCAAGATTTTATTATCAACTTTAAGCATTTTTCAAGATACTCATTTTTCTTTATTTTGTAATAATGATTGAGACACGTGTATTTTATATTCTCAGAGTTTTTATACTCAATTTGAGTATTTCTCAGTTACTCACTTTCCTTATTCAGCATTTTTTTAGTATTGAATTTTACAAGATTCATCAAGTTGATACAAAATGAGAGACTCTGCACAGTATGAGAATTAGATCATATATTTGACGGAATGAATTCTAGGTAATTATTTCTTCTAAACATACAATTTGATAACCCTTTCTTATTTAGTTTATATTATGTGCAATTTATTTTGTTACAAGGTCCTGGCATTGTTTTCTCCCCAAAAAATAGTAGTAGGATTTCTAAATGGGAGAGATGGAGTATTTTTATTTCATTTTATATACTATATGACTAGGGTTGGCTCTTAGTACCAAAATTTTCTTTTTCTCAATCATTTTTTGCTTTTCGCGAACTAATGTTTTGGTGGTTTATTTTTTATATTTTCCCATTCTTTCATCTATTTATGTTAAAAAAAATATCATTATTAGAAAAACTGTAATTTCCTTGTACATTAGAAAGCCCAAAGTTCTACTAAGATTTTGTCTTAAAAGAGGTGGACTAAAGTTCTTCTCCATTAAGGTGCCGTTTGGCCATAAAAATTATTCACTTTTTTCGGATTTTTTTTTACTTTTTTCCGGAATTAGCGTTTGGCCATGAAAATTCCGAATACAACTTGAAGTTGTATTCCGGAATACCAAAAACTCAAAAAACTTGTTTTTCAAAAAATTTCACTTTTTTCACTTTTTTACAACTACATTTCACCAAAAACTACAATTTCAAAAACTATGGTCAAATACAACTCCAACTCCAACTCCAAAATTCCAAAACAAAAAAAGTGAAATATTGTTTCGTATTTATGGCCAAACGGCACCTAAGTGACATCTACTCGCCTTTTACAAGTTGCTTAAATAACAATACTTTGATATGTGCTGAAAATATATCATTTTCATTATACTTAAATTATTAATGTGCAATTAGTTCTATTCTTTGATGGTATGTGTTTCTAATGTAATTAAAATACATGTATTATTGAAAACAGGGAACTTGGGACTATGCCTATACTAGGAAAGATTATCAAATATTGGCACCAAAAAGAATATACATGACTGTTGCTCTCCCTAAAACAAAAAAGAGTAAAGTGTGAAGTATTTCAAAAATAACATGTCACAACGAGTGCATTCTTTATTTACCAGATATTACAATTTTGTAAAGCTTGGGGGTCTCCACCAACAAATTATTGCCGGTAGATGTTCTTTCGAATCTTTATGTTCATGCTCACAATTAGGGGTGTACAACGTAAACCGATAAACCGCACCAAACCGATAAACCGAGTCAAATCGAGAAAAAAAACCGACTAGTGGTTTGGTTTGACTTGGTTTGGTGTTGAGAAAAAAAACTCGATCATAATTGGTTTGGTTTGGTTTTAACTAAAAAAAGTCAAACCGAACCAAACCAACCCGACATTACATGTATTCAATTTTTAAAATATTTTATACATAAAAATATTTATTTGTAATGGAATTTATAGATATTTCTTTTATTTTTTCGTAGTTTTTTTATCTATTATCATATTATTCAAGCTTGAACTTAGAATTTTGAATGTCAATAAGTTTTATATCCTATGGATATTTGTAACTCAAATAAAGTTCAAACCAAAACCAGCTCAACACTAACGCTAACAAAAGAAATTCAATTTACCACTAGGAATGACAATAATGTTGAATATCTATTCTTTAGTTTTGCATAATTAGTTTAGAGAGTGAAAATACATAACTTAAGTTTTTTTTCTTTTTCATGTAACTAATACTTATTGGCCGTGCTTATTTTAGCATGACTTAGTATTTTTAGATTATGGTCATTTTCTTTATGGCTTGTTAAGTTACAATATTTATTTTAACCGATTTTATTAGTTTTTGTTGAATATTTTAATACAATGTTATCACTCTTCTCACATTTTGTGTTATTTTCTTAAGAGACACCTTAATTATATAGTTGTATCTTACTAGGACAGAAATATTTGATGTAAAAGTTATATGTATTGTATCAAGACTATTCCGAAAAAAAAAATGAAAAATCCGAGAAAACCGAATAACCCGAGAAAACTCGAGGTTGAAAAACCCGAATTTTATTGGTTTGGTTTGGTGTATAAATTTAAAAACCCGACGCAATTGGTTTGCTTTGGTGTTTAAAAAATCCGAACCAACCCGATCCATGTACACCCCTACTCACAATCAGTAGTGATATTTGCTTTTATTTCATTTTAGATGGTAGTGAATTTTTTTTAAAAGAATTATGACCGCGCAAAGCGGGGATATTTTCACTGGTCTTTATTTCACTTCAACTTGAAAACAGAAGGGCGTTTACTCAAAAATTGACATGATGACAAGACCAGTTATTGAACTTTTCATAAAATCTTGGAGGAACAAATACGTGAACATACAAAGAACTGAAGAAGTATAATTGTAAAACTGTTTATCCCGAATTTAGGTAATCAATTAAATTTATGAGTGAGGTATATGATATGTGGTTGAGCTTTAATTTATTTGGTTGAAAAAAGATATATATGAATATGCTATGAAGAAGTGAAATAATCGATGGTTTGCACTATATATATATATATATATATATATATATATATTTAATAATATATGGATATTGTTATATTGAACAAAGCTAAAGGATAACACACTGAATCCGGACCAAAGTCAGAGAATGAGAGAGGGAGATTTTATATATTTTGATATTAAAATGTTCTAGAACTCAAGAAGTCAACCCTTGAAAATAAAATAATGCCTCCTATTTATAGTTTTGCCTTATGGCCTCTTACAACATAAAACCCTTTTGAATAAAGAAAAACCCTAAAAAGGATAAGGTTGGGTCGTACGGTCTGACTGATGTGGCGTAATTTTACGCCACAATTGATGCTTTTCGGCTATAAGCGTTACTTGTTTTTAAGCAAAGTCTACGTGATTTAATGTGTTTTTTTAGTGGATTTCAGGTATCAAGACTTTTGATGGCCAAAGTCGAAGAAATGGAGAAAATAAGAGTCACTGAAGAGGCAGTTTGACGGACCGTAAAACTCTTATACGGACCGTCAAATTGACCGTATAGTGGTCACAGTGAACAATGATAGACGAACCAATTATACGGAACAATTATACGGACCGTAAAAATATTTGACGGACCGTCAAATTTATCGTATAGTGGTCACAGTGAACAATGATAGACGAACCAATTATGTGGAACAATTATACGGACCGTAAAAATATTTGACGGACCGTCAAATATACTGTATAGTGGTCACAATGAGCAATGATCGACGAGCCATTTCTGCGGGACATTTATACGGTCCGTAAAATAGTTATACGGACCGTCAAATTGTACCGTAAAAAGGGTGTGATATTTGACGAATGAGGGGAAGTAATTTTACGGTTCGTATAACAATTTTACGGACCGTAAAATGAAACGTAAACCAAGCCCGACGGGCAATTGTGTCTTTTCACTTCTCACGATTTTTGCTCCTATAAATACTTAATTGTAGGGTTCTTGTACACAGTTTTTTACCACATACCTCAGTTTATTATTTCTTAGCATAAGTATCTATATTTTTGAGCTCTTGTGGAGATTACAAACAATTGCAAGTAATTTCTCAAGTCAATTAAATCAATTGTAAGCTTTATGATTCTCATTATTTCTCATTGTTCTTCTTTCTTTATGAGTAGCTAAATTTCCTTACTAGGGTTGTGAACCCAATGATGGGTGTTTTGTGATTGGGTTTTGTGATTGATATACATATAATGTATTATTAGGGTTTGATTATTCTTTATTCTTCATTCATAATTAATGGTTGCAAACATTGATTAAAGCCATAAACCTTGATTTATTTGGAAAAATAATTAGGGTTGGTAAGAATAGTCAACAAGAATTCAAAGCTTTAAACTTTGTTTAATAAATTCACTTAGGAATAAGAGGAATTTACTTGGCATGATTAATCGTTCTTCATGGTTACTTTCTTATATTTGGAAAAATCATAGAAAGACATAATCTTTATTTATTGGGAAATAGTAGAGATTCACATAGAGATTAAGTGCATTCATATAATGATCCATTAGAAGTATATCAAGATCAATACCCATGATCATACACCCTATCTAACGGGGACACAACCTTAGTTTCTTTTACCATAAATTTCCACCAAAGAAATAGTTAGAAATTAGTTATAGAAAAGACCAACTTTTACCAACATTATCGGATTAAGACATTAGACCTAGAACTTAGCATCTACGACTTTAGTAACCTTTTCACACCATATTCCCTGTGGGATTCGACCCCAACCTTGTTGGGTTACTATATTTGACAACGTCCGCATTATACCATTAAGAGGTGTAATTTGAGCGTATCATTGACACCCGTACGATTGGCAGTACAATGTGGCAGAACGGTATTGACGCGTGACAATTGTGTAACGGATCACCCGGACCAACGGCCACGATCAACTCGGCTATGGAGAAACCGGACCAAACGATGTCCTTCACTTTCTTCGGATCAAGCACTCCTCCGATCCCAAAAGAAAGTCTTCATGCTCGTGCTTGTTTCTTTCTTCCCTCGGTCTCCGGTCTCACCGGTATAGCATATATTCGATTTTTACCGTATACAAAAACATTTTCTTAAAATAATCAGTTCTTGATTATAACTTTTTGGGTCAATTTTGACTAACTGTTTTGAATTGATTCAGATTATATGACTAGATTGAAAAGTATATTCGTTTGAGCTAAATTAAAGTTACTTCTTTTTAACCTAGAACTAGAATGACGTTTGGCACGATAAAAACAATTTTTAAACAACTATGTTTTGACATGAAAGGCTAAATACATTAACAATAATTTTAATAATCGAATTTCAAATACAAAATATTTAAAATCAACTTAATACAATTAACTTATCGAGGGCACCAAATTTAAGTCCTTGAAATCCACAAGATTCTTCAATATTTTGAGAAGATGAGGTGGCACATTTTTTGAGTCTCTGAGTTCGGAAAAAGAAAAAGTAGTGGCAAAATCAACATATAAGACTTCTCATCTGATAAAAATTTATTTGCACGGATATTCATACTAAATCAATGGATGATGCACGACTTTATGTATATATATATGACTATTAGTCTATTACTTAATTATTATTAGCTAATATGTATTTTTACTTTATTAAATTAAACTTAAATTAATTTAAGTTGATGTTGGGACCATAGAGTTTAATTTTGACACGGAAGAGGATATATCCTGATGTGCTATTCACACGGTATGTGTCGGGCCTTGCATAAAATAAAATTCCTTTGGAAGCACGTCAAGTATTGACGATTTTTTTTTAAAAAAATAAATAGTCATTTTCAATTTTTGTAATTAAAAGATAGCAACTGTTTTGAAATATGTAATGGCCAGTGAATATTCTCTCTAATCAAGCTTTGGGTGTAAATTACCAACTACTTGCCTGAATGCTAACTCTACGAACCTTCGTGCTTGTATCTCAAATGATGTTCTTGTGACTATTTCTGCTTGGAAAATTAATTGTTTGATTGAAGACAGGAAGAAAGCATTTGAAATTCAATATTTGTGTTTGGACTGGAATACTAGTTAAAATTAAAGTTTGCTGAGAACTTTTTATTTTAATTAAGAAAGCTCATCAAACTAACATTCCCCACAGCATGAAAGGCCAAGGTGACACCACCGAATGCAACAACTCCTCGGGCTGATGAATCATCGGGGTATGTCTTTGACACCCGTCGCATTTCCGGACAAAATTCTTCGAATCTTCCTCCATCCGGTTCCAGTAATAACCGGCTCTGATAATTTTTCGGACCAGGGCTTCATCACCGGAGTGGTTGCCGCAGGTCCCCTCGTGCACCTCTCTCATCACATACTTCGTTTCTCCGGGACCTAAACACTTGGCCAGGGGTCCGAAGAAAGACCGTCGATACAATTGGCCGTCTACCAAGCAGAAACGCGCAGCTTTTTTCCTTAGTGACCGTGATTCTTTTGGGTCACTCGGGAGCTTTCCGTCTCGCAAGTAGTCGACGTATTTGTTGCGCCAATCCCAAGTTAAACCCATTGAGTTTATTTCGACATGTCCGTTTTCTATTGCTGAATTCATCAAGTGCACCATAGTCCCGGGGTTTATTTTTTCCCCTTCGACTGAAGATCCCAAATTGGCCAATGCATCGGTTTCGCTGTTCTACTCCCTCGGTACTGCTGCATGGTCCATTCTTTAAACCGGTGTAGTATCACTTGGATTTCATCCAGATACCTTTGCATCTGTTCGTCCTTGACCTCGAAGACGCCATTCACCTGGTTAACGACCAAAAGAGAATCGCACTTTGCCTTGATTATTTCGGCCCCCATACTCCGGGCTAATTCTAAACCTGCAATCATAGCCTCATACTCGGCTTCATTGTTAGTCAATTTAACAGTTCTAATGGATTGTCGAACGGCATCCCCGGTCGGGGTTCTAAGGACGATTCCTAGCCTGGAACCTCTGAGGTTCGAGGCTCCGTCCGTGTGTAGCGACCAAACACCCGAATCTTTCCCCGAGGTTAGCATAAGTTCTTTCTCAACCTCGGGGACCATAGCCGGGGTGAAGTCCGCCACAAAATCGGCCAAGATCTGAGACTTGATGGCCGTCCGAGGCTTGTATTCGATATCATATCCGCTAATTTCTACGGCCCATTTAGTTAGTCTACCCGATAATTCCGGTTTGTGCATGATGTTTTTAGGGGGTAAGTAGTCACTACACATATCGGATGGCATTGAAAGTAAGGCTTGAGCTTTCTAGAAACACTTACTAATGCCAATACCAACTTTTCCAAGTGGGGATAATGGGTCTCCGCATCCCCCAAAGTTCTACTTACATAATATATAGGGAATTGCGTACCTGATTCCTCTCGGACCAAAACGCCACTTACTGCTACCTCGGAGACAGCAAGGTAGAGAAAAAGCTGCTCGTCCGCTTTTGGTATGTGCAATAGTGGTGGGCTGGACAAGTACCTTTTTAATTCTTGTAAAGCTCTTTGACACTCCGGTGTCCAAACGAAGTCGTTCTTCTTCCTTAGTAAGGAGAAAAAACGGTAACTCTTGTCCGAGGACCTCGTATGAAATGACTCAGCGCCGCTATCCTTCCGGTGAGCCTCTGCACTCCTTTGACGTTATTCACCACCTCAATATCCTCGATGGCTTTAATCTTGTCCGGGTTGATTTCAATCCCACGGTTTGACACCATGAAACCTAAAAATTTACCAGACCGGACACCGAAGGCACATTTTTTCGGGTTAAGCTTCATGTTGTACTTGCGGAGTACATCGAAGGTTTCCTGCAAATGCTTTAAATGGTCCTCTGTTTCCAGGGACTTGACCACCATGTCGTCAATATAAACTTCTATTGTTTTCCCTATTTGTTCTTCCAACATTGCATTAACTAGGCGTTGGTAAGTTGCACGGGCATTTTTTAATCCAAAAGGCATGACATTGTAACAGTAAGTCCCATATCGGGTAATAAAGGATGTTTTCTCTTGATCCTCCGGGTGCATCCGGATTTGGTTATACCCGGAGTAAGCATCGAGACAACTTAACATCTCATGCCCGGCTGTCGCATCGATCATTCTATCGATGTGAGGCAACGGAAATGAATCCTTCAGGCATGCTTTGTTTAGATCTTTATAATCAACGCACATTCGAAATTTATTACCTTTTTTCATCACCACTACTACGTTAGCTAGCCAGTCCGGGTATTTTACTTCCCGAATAGAGCCTATTTTTAAAAGCTTCGTTACCTCATCCTTTATGAAGGCGTGTTTTGCCTCTGCCATGGGCCTTCTCTTCTGCTTCACCGGGGGAAACCTCCCGTCTAAGCTGAGCTTGTGAGTTGTTACTTCTGGTGGCACACCTGTGAAATCTATATGGGACCATGCGAAACAATCGGCATTAGCTCGAAGAAATTTAATTAACTTGTTCCTGAGCTTCGAGGTTAACCCCATGCCTAGGTACACCTTTCTGTCCGGTAGACATTCGGACAAGGTGATTTGCTCCAACTCCTTTACTGTTGACTTGGTCGCATCCGAGTCATCCGGCATGACGAATGATCTGGGTACACCGAAATCATCCTCTTCATATCCCGGATCTAACCCCGTGTGCTTTGATTATTATTTGGTGTCCTTTCCCCCGGTTGAATCTTCTTCCTTTTGATCCGATTTTTTGGGCTGAGGTGTCGCTTCCTCGACCGCAAACATCTTTCTTGCAGCGGGCTGTTCATTTCAGATGGTTTTTATCCCCTCCGGGGTCGGGAATTTCAGCAGCTGATGTAATGTCGACGGCACGACCCTCATGCTATGTATCCAAGGTCTACCCAACAATGCATTATACTTCATATCTCCTTCGATTACATAGAACACCGTTTGCTGGATAGTGCCATCAATGTTTACCGGCAATGAGATCTCCCCCTTTGTGGTTTCGCTCGCTATGTTGAACCCACCGAGTTCCCGGGCTACCGATACGATCTGATCGAGTAGCCTTAGCTGTTCGACCACTCTCCAACGGATGATGTTGGTCGAGCTACCTGGGTCAATCAAAATACGTTTAATTTGAGTTTTAAAAATAAGTATAGAGATTACCAATGCATCATTGTGTGGTTGGATGATGCCTTCTGCATCCTCGTTGCTGAAAGAGATGGAGCCCTCGGGTAAATAATCCCGACTGCGCTTCTCACGCACAATAGAAACCTTGGTCCGTTTCATCACCGACCTTCGTGGGGTATCGGTACCCCCGATTATCATGTTGATTATATGCTGAGGTTCTACTGGTTCGACCCGTTTTTGAGTCTCCCTTTCCTTGTAGTGACTTTTGGCTCGTTCACTTAGCAATTCTCGGAGATGGCCATTCTTCAGTGACCGAGCCACCTCCTCTCTTAGCTGACGACAATCCTCAGTTCTGTGCCCATGAGTTCCATGATATTCACACATCACGCTCGGGTCCCGTTGGCCCGGGTCTGACCTTAGTGGTCTCGGCCATCTTACATCTGTGATACGGCCAATAGCCGAGACGAGGTCCGAAGCGTTGACGTTGAAGTTGTACTCCGATATCCTCGGCAAGTCTTTGTTGCCGGCCGAGCTTCCGGCATCGCTCCTGAATGAGAGACCTCGACTGTTCGACGGGCGCTCGGCCCGTTTTTCACCCCGCCCGGAGAAATGACTCGGGCCAACCCTTGATTTTTTCGACCTGAAGCTTGGTTTTTCCGAATGAGAGTATGGCCGATACCTTTCCCTCGATGGTCTGGCCTCCGGTTCATAATTCTTTCGTGATCTTTCCGAGCTTTTGTTCATATTTACGGGCCCCGGGGGAAGCTCGAGTTGGTCATCCTCTACCCGAATCTTTGACTCGTATCGGTTATGGACATCCGCCCAGGTCACAGCCTCGTATTCCAGCAAGTTTTCCTTTAATTTGAACGAGGCCGACGAGCTCCGAGGATTGAATCCCTTTGTGAAAGCCTGTGCAGCCCATTCCTCCGGAACCGGAGGGAGCTCCATTCGTTCCCTTTGGAATCGGTTGACAAATTCACGCAATAACTCATCGTCTCTTTGGGCTATACGAAAAATATCCGCCCTTCGGGCCTGCACCTTTTTGGCACCGGCGTGAGCTTTTATGAAAGCATCGGCGAGCATTTCGAAAGAAGTGATCTAATGCTCGGGCAGATGGTCGTACCAAGTCAATGCTCCCTTTGACAGAGTTTCCCCAAACTATTTTAGCAACACGGATTCAATTTCATCCTCTTCAACGTTATTGCCTTTTATAGCGCAAGTGTATGAAGTCACGTGTTCCTGAGGGTCCGTTGTGCCGTCGTATTTCTGGATATCCGGCATCTTGAACCTCTTCGGGATCAATTTAGGAGCCACACTCGGAGGAAAAGGCCTCTGAACATACCTCTTCGAATCCGGTCCTTTCAGAATAGGCGGAGCCCCCGGTATTTGGTCCACCCGAGAGTTATATGTTTCCACCCTCTTTTCGGTCGAGTCTACCCGTTTCGCCAATGTTTCGAGCATTCTCAGAACCTCGGTGGATGAACCAGCGCCGGACCCATTGCTCTCAACCATCCGCGTCTCATCCCTTCTGGGTTCAGCAACACCCTTCGCCTTCTCCGGGGTCGTTTTATCACTTCTGTTTTGCAACTGGGCTATTGCGATTCCCTGTTCGGCAATCGCTGCTCTATGTTCCTGCAACATTTCAAAAATTAAACGTAAGTCAATATTATCATCCGGGGTATCCGATACTTTCCGGCCTTGTGTTCGGGACAAAGTAATTGAATTGTGAGTATTTAAAGGATCGGTGGCCGGCTGGGCGGCATTCTCCTGATTCACGGTGTTTTCCCGGTTGAGGCCCTCCCTCGAATTAACAGGGTTCGGGTCAGCGGGATTTGCTGGTAATCCTCGTGGCCCACTATCTTCATTTTCGGCCACAATCTCATTGTTGTTGACGTGACCAGATTGTCCACTGTTAGCCATTTGGTCCGTTTTCACAGAGACGAACAAAAGATATTTTCGATTCTGACGGGTAAGATAGAAATCAAGATCAAAGACCACTATTATCCTAGCCCCACGGTGGGCGCCAAACTGTTTACCCCGAATTTAGGTAATCAATTAAATTTATGAGTGATGTATATGATATGTGGTTGAGCTTTAATCTATTTGGTTGAAAAAAGATATATATGGATATGCTATGAAGAAGTGAATAATAATCGATGGTTTGCACTAAATATATATATATATATATATATATATATTTAATAATATATGAATATTGTTATATTGAACAAAGCTAAAGGATAACACACTGAATCCGGACCAAAGTCAGAGAATGAGAGAGGGAGATTTTATATATTTTGATATTACAATGTTCTAGAACTCAAGAAGCCAACCCTTGAAAGTAAAATAATGCCTCCTATTTATAGCTTTGCCTTATGGGCCTCTTACAACATAAAACCCTTTTGAATAAAGAAAAACCCTAAAAAGGATAAGGTTGGATCGTACGGTCTGACACCCGTACGATTGGCAGTACAATGTGGCAGAACGGTATTGACGCGTGACAATTGTGTAACGGATCACCCGGACCAACGGCCACGATCAACTCGGCTATGGAGAAACCGGACCAAACGATGTCCTTCACTTTCTTCGGATCAAGCACTCCTCCGATCCCAAAAGAAAGTCTTCATGCTCGTGCTTGTTTCTTTCTTCCCTCGGTCTCCGGTCTCACCGGTATAGCATATATTCGATTTTTACCGTATACAAAAACATTTTCTTAAAATAATCAGTTCTTGATTATAACTTTTTGGGTCAATTTTGACTAACTGTTTTGAATTGATTCAGATTATATGACTAGATTGAAAAGTATATTCGTTTGAGCTAAATTAAAGTTACTTCTTTTTAACCTAGAACTAGAATGACGTTTGGCACGATAAAAACAATTTTTAAACAACTATGTTTTGACATGAAAGGCTAAATACATTAACAATAATTTTAATAATCGAATTTCAAATACAAAATATTTAAAATCAACTTAATACAATTAACTTATCGAGGGCACCAAATTTAAGTCCTTGAAATCCACAAGATTCTTCAATATTTTGAGAAGATGAGGTGGCACATTTTTTGAGTCTCTGAGTTCGGAAAAAGAAAAAGTAGTGGCAAAATCAACATATAAGACTTCTCATCTGATAAAAATTTATTTGCACGGATATTCATACTAAATCAATGGATGATGCACGACTTTATGTATATATATATGACTATTAGTCTATTACTTAATTATTATTAGCTAATATGTATTTTTACTTTATTAAATTAAACTTAAATTAATTTAAGTTGATGTTGGGACCATAGAGTTTAATTTTGACACGGAAGAGGATATATCCTGATGTGCTATTCACACGGTATGTGTCGGGCCTTGCATAAAATAAAATTCCTTTGGAAGCACGTCAAGTATTGACGATTTTTTTTTTTTAAAATAAATAGTCATTTTCAATTTTTGTAATTAAAAGATAGCAACTGTTTTGAAATATGTAATGGCCAGTGAATATTCTCTCTAATCAAGCTTTGGGGGTAAATTACCAACTACTTGCCTGAATGCTCACTCTACGAACCTTCGTGCTTGTATCTCAAATGATGTTCTTGTGACTATTTCTGCTTGGAAAATTAATTGTTTGATTGAAGACAGGAAGAAAGCATTTGAAATTTAATATTTGTGTTTGGACTGGAATACTAGTTAAAATTAAAGTTTGCTGAAAACTCTTTATTTTAAGGGATAACTACATGATATAACAAACATATAGTGGGTGTTGACATTTAGTAGCTATAGTTTAACTTAATTACTTCTCATAGCAAACATTTGTGTATTAATACCATTTAGTAACTATATATATATATATATACACACACACAAAATAGAATACTCATCCCACTATTCACTTCTTACCCATCCCTCCCATTTCTCTCCCCCCTCTTCTCCCCACTGCTCCGCCGCTGGCCACCACCGCCGCCGGAGCTCCGGCCAAAATGCCGTGCCCTTTTTTACACTGCTCTGGCGAAAATGCCGTCCTTCTCCTCCCCACTGCTCTTACGAAAATGCCGTTGCTATTCTCCGGCGAAAACGCCGGCTGCTTCCACTGAATCCACCAGATCTGAAGCAAAGAGCCTCAAATTCAAGATCAGATCTGGTTGTTAACAACGACGTCATGCCTCCCGTCGCCGCCGTAGCTCCGTCGTGACCACGGCCTGTGCATCCTCCAGATCTGGTTGGTGGTGTTGTTGTTGTGGTTCGCCAGAGAAGTAAGCTCCGGTGATGGCTGCTGTTGTTGCTGTTGGTTGTGGTTTTATCTCTCTCTGTTGTTGGTTGTTGTTGTTGTTATTGTGAAATTTCCAGCCGATCTAGCCGGAAATCGTCGGCAGATTTGGCCGGAGCTAGTGGTTGGTGTTGTTGTATACACGAATACGGCGGTTGTATTCACTTTTTTGAGCTTTTTTTGTTAAATGTTTAGATTGTATTCATTTTTTTATAGTGTATTTATTAATTTTTTGTGTATCTATGTTTTTATGTATTCAGTTTTTACTCGTTGTATTCATCAATATAGCGAGCTCGTTTATGAATATAGATATTTATTTCATGAATACAGTGAAAAAGTAGCTACAAATGAATACAGTTGAGTTTCATGAATACAACAGAAAAAAATTGTATACAGCGGAAAAAAACGAATACAGCAATTATTGGTGTATATGTATTCAATTTTTACTCGTTGTATTCATGAATACAACAAGCCAATTTATGAATACAGATAGTTATTTTATGAATACAGTTGGAAAAAAAATTGTTGTATTCATGAATACAGCTAAAAAAAAAATTGAATACACATGTGGGAGCTAGGCTGATTTGCTACAAAACGTAAATATTGAAACATTAGCTATGCAGCTTGTTTAACCCCCAAATGTTTGCTATTTATGTAAAATGCCTTTATTTTAATTAAGAAAGCTCATCAAACTAATATTTTAAATATAGAGGTTTATATTTACAGTTTTACACCTATCGATGCCTTAATCGTTATTTGCATATACTGAAGTTTAGCATTTAAGATATTGGAATAATATTTATTTTTCTTTATTGTTGCACGATGGGACTAATTGGTTTAAAAAAGACGAAGAGCCGATCAATAACTGATTTGTAACATATCTAATTCATTTATGTACTCCATATTTATGATTAAGTTTTTGCAAGAAACTCATCTAAACAAATTTGCAGGCATATGAAATTAATGGTTTGATATTTGAGTTCAATTATTGCATTTCGATTTGATGTAAAAATGCAAGTCTAATACATAAAAAAATCATACGTGCCGTGCACATACAAGAATTTGGAGTGCAGGAACCGATACCTTATAAAGAGAAAAAAGAAGTTAAACTACAGTGTAAACTTCTCACTGAGTCAAAACGACTCGTTCAAATACAGTGTAAACTTTAAAACAATAAGGTCTTTTTGCCACACTATTTTAGCCACAATGGTTTAAATGGGATAAATTCATATGATTATTTAGGTCAGATTTAATAATTTATGCTTACTTAATGTCATTTCTATCTTTTCTTTTCAAAGTTTATCTTAATTTAAAATTGTACAATAGAAGTTATGGTGATTTTTATATAAGCATGACCAAATTTGAGTCAAATTGGTGTGACAATTTAGCAATATTTCTTTTGTCGCTCTTTGCTGCTTTTAAATGTCCTAAAACTATGTCGTGGGCTTCAAAAATGCGCGATAGATTGGCCAAGGTTACAAATTAAGGAGTTTAACATATATTCAAGTTTAACATTTTCTAAACGTTGTCA
This sequence comes from Lycium barbarum, assembly GCF_019175385.1. Taxonomy (NCBI): domain Eukaryota; kingdom Viridiplantae; phylum Streptophyta; class Magnoliopsida; order Solanales; family Solanaceae; genus Lycium; species Lycium barbarum. Next base: position 18,041,548 of record NC_083340.1, on the reverse strand, counting down.
ACTATTCACTATCTCCCAATTTATGTAACACATTTTTCTTTTTAATCCGTCCAAAAAAGAATGTCACATTTCTATAATTAAAAATAACTTAACTTTAAAGTTCCCCTTTTACCCTATAATGAAATGATTTATAGTCACACAAATGTTCAAGGTTTGTTTTAAACCAAAAATTTCAAATGTCTATTTTATATTAAACTTTGTGTCAAGTCAAACGATGCCACATAAATTGAAGGAGAAAATATATGTTATTTGTATTTCGAAATCATGAAATTATAGTTGAAAACCCTTGTTGAAATTAAAAAAGAACTTCTACCCGTACTAACATAAACCTCGTGTTAAGAGATAATTTGATCGATCAATGGGAGGTATTAAGCATCACTTAAATCAGGAATCTTGATTAATTTTCCTAATTCTTTGTTAAGGCAAAACTTAGCTTTTTTTTTTTAAAAAAAAAATTGTTTTTGCTTGGTTAAGGCAATTGCGTTTTGCGAATATTCAAACATACTAATCTTTTTTTGTTTCATCAAAAAAATTTTGAACTCTCTATACCACTGAACTAAGTTTCTCAGCTGTATTCAAACATACTAATCAACATCCCCAAAAGAGGAAAGGTCTCCATCTGAGATATCCGTCTTATAATTTAGTACCATTTCAATCACGGCCAATTAGCACATTTCAATACAGGAAAATGCTTGGGGGTTCTTGCCAGATTGCTATTTAAAATTTTCTTGTTTTTGCGTATCTTGCAAAAATAGACGTTCTTGTTTTATGGACAAGGTGAATGATATATGTGCCCTTGCAATAATTAGTTGTGACGATCCAATATGAGAGTAATCTAATTGTAATAGCAAGATTGTATGTAACATGAAGTCATATCTCTGTTTGTTATGACTTGTAAATTGTTTCTCCTTTTTTAACTTTAGAATCGACGATGCAACATGATTTATGAAGTTATACGGGATGTCATGACTTACATGCTAATTAGTTCTAAAATGTATTTTTACCTCTTTTTTTTTTTATGGTATTTCACTTATGGTACCTCATCAGAAAATAACTCTTTAATGAAAATCTACTTCAATCACGGCACATGATCAATGAATAATATTATAAATAAATCAATTTCACTCATGGTGCCTGAGAGAATAATTATTTAACTAAATATATTTCATTCGTGGTGCCTGGAAATAGTTTTTAAATACTATTTCACTTCAATAATGTTATGAACTATTTAAGGTTCTGAAACACATATTCATTATCTTTGTTTGTAGAATTGAATCAAGACGACCAAACATGGTTTGTGAGTAATCTAATCGGACAGCTAGGTTGGATATACCAGTAAGTCATATATGTATATCATTACTTGCATGCCATAATTTTGAAAAATATTTTTTCCTATAGGACATGATTTGTGAGTAATTCAACATAACAACTATGAATATAGCATGAAGTACTTATGATACTGGTTTGCCACTTGTGTGCTATAGTTCATTACTGTTGATTCTGCTTGTTGGTGTCTCTTTACCATCTCCGTTGTTCAGATTAAGAGTATTTTAGTATAGAATTTGATAATGAAAGATGCCGTACTCTATACTCTATGTTACTCCTTTTTAAGTGTAGTTTTTATTTGGTGGAACTATTCAACCAAGAAATATCAAGCTACCCCAAGACAAAAGATTCCCAAAGCCATGAGAGTGACCCTTTGAATCTATTACTGCCAACTTGGAGATTCCTCTAATACTTCCAAACTTCCAATGAATTGAAAACTCCAAATTTTAGTTTGACCTGCAAAATTTTCCATAGACTTTGCAGTACATAACGTCACAAGAAAATGGCCTATGCAATTCCAAGTTGCTTACTTTGTTGTCTCAGCTCTAAAGTATTATTTTTTCTCAAATAGGTGCAAAATTTGTTGACAATCATTGCTTTTATAGTACACAGATTCTAACTTGTTTCTTATAACTGGTTTCTTTTGTTCAAATATATTAAGAGATCTATAATTAGTTCACTCATATGGCTTCCTCCCTTATAAACTGTCCACCTTTCCAATTTTCATCAAAATATTATACTGGAGATGGGGATAGTTGTGTGAGGCAAAGCAGCTTTTTTGGAGGAAAACCTGTTCTTAATCAGAGTGTTGGCTACTCTGTCATTCTTGGTTTTGGAGCTTTTTTTGCAGTCTTCACTTCTTTCCTGGTATTCCACTTTTACCTTTTTTTTTTTTTTTCCTTATTTCACTGTGAGTGTATATAAGTTAACTATAAACTTTTGTTTTTTGTTTTAATCATTTTCTACGTGAGGGGGGAGGGGTGGGCTGAGGCTGGTAGGAGAGGCATTCTTCCTTTATAGAAACCTTTCCAAATCTAGATATGATAGTAGTTGACCTAGTGATATTATAAATGTTTGTGGCGCGATGGTACCACACAGATTGCAGGGAATTCCCTATCCAATGAGTCTGGCTAAGCTATTAGGCACCTTCAGTCTAGTCTTTCTTAGGCCTATCCAGAAGCTCTATTTATTATCCTGTTAATCACTACAACTTATCTGACATTCATACAATTAAAATGATGTTTTTCTCTTTTGTAATATCCCTAGTGGATTCTTTTGGCATATGGGATTTGAGTATCTTTCTTCTTTCGCGCGTGTACTTTCTTGTTGTGCTGCTATAAGGTTTGGCTGGAAAAAAGATATGTTGGTTCGCGTCATACATCAGAATGGTTCAACACAGCTGGTAGAAATGTCAAAACAGGACTTATTGCAAGTGTAATTGTGTCTCAGGTACCATGTTTTATTGTTGTCAAATGCCGATCCAGAGAAGAATCTAAGTTCTTATGTTGTTCTAATAAGTTAAGATCAACTTAACTGCCACATTTTCTTTTGCAGTGGACTTGGGCAGCTACAATCTTGCAAAGTTCTAATGTAGCCTGGGAGTATGGAATTAGTGGCCCCTTTTGGTATGCAAGTGGAGCTACTATTCAGGTACGTCTAAATCATCCTTCGAAATTCTTTATCCAAAATCTTTGAGTGGTTTCTAAATTTTTTGTACAACAGGTTCTCCTTTTTGGTGTGATAGCAATAGAGATCAAACGGAAAGCTCCTTATGCTCATACGGTCTGTGAAATCGTAAAAGCAAGGTTTGTGGTGAACTATAGTAAAGATGAAAATGATTCTGCTGTATCCATAAGGATTTCTTAGGGTAGTCTTTTGACTATCATTTACTCTTATTTTCAGATGGGGAACTGCTGCTCATCTTGTTTTTCTGGGGTTTTGCTTCTTGACAAACATTATAGTAACGGCCATGCTGCTTCTTGGTGGTTCTGCTGTCGTTAATGCACTCACCGGAGTTAACATATATGCTGCTAGTTTTCTTATCCCTCTTGGTGTTATCATTTACACCTTAGCAGGAGGGTTAAAAGCTACTTTCTTGGCTAGCTATATACATTCCGTCATAGGTATCTACTTTATACTCTTTATATCAGCTTTACTCTTTTTCACGCGCTCATCTAAGAGAAATTTCTGGTTATTGATTTCAGTACACGTGGTTTTAGTCATATTTGTGTACCTAGTGTACATCACAAGCGATGAACTTGGCAGCCCAAGCATCGTTTACAGACGTTTATTGGAGGTAGCAAGCAAGTCAAGAAGTTGTCAAGAGCCAATCTCCCATGTTGGACAATCTTGTGGTCCTGTTACTGGGAATTTCAAGGGGTCTTATGTTACTATGATGAGTTCAGGCGGTCTCGTCTTTGGTATCATCAACATCGTTGGAAACTTTGGTACAGTTTTCGTTGACAATGTAAGTTTTTTTCCGTAGGATATACCAAGAAACTAGCTTATGCAATGTTCCTTTAATCATCCTTTATTTGAAATGGTAGGGGTATTGGGTAAGTGCAATTGCTGCAAGACCATCATCAACACATAAGGGCTATTTGTTGGGTGGTCTAGTTTGGTTTGCTGTGCCATTCTCTTTGGCAACATCACTAGGTCTCGGAGCACTAGCACTTGATCTACCAATAACAGCAAGTGAGGCAAGCCACGGACTCGTTCCTGCGGCTACAGCTATTGCTTTGATGGGAAAAGGGGGATCAATTCTTCTTCTCACAATGCTCTTTATGTAAGTGCCTAATCAAGAATTACCTATGAAATACAGTCAGACAACTCTATAACAAACATTTCATTACAATGGCCAAGTTTGATTTTTGAACTGATTGTCAAGTCATGATATATTATATGTTCTCAATAGTATTTCGCTATAACAACAAAAAAATATCCAAACAAATGACGTTATAAAGAGTTTTAACTGTATTTTCACCTACCTTTCATTTTATGACTTCTTGTCTATTGATTAGGGCTGTCACATCAGCCGGTTCGTCTGAGCTAATCGCGGTCTCTTCATTATGTACTTATGACATCTATCGTACGTACATCAATCCGGATGCAAGTGGAAGACAAATTCTAAAAGTTTCAAGAGGAGTTGTCTTAGGCTTTGGCTGTTTCATGGGCATTTTAGCAGTAATTTTGAACAAGGCTGGTGTTTCTCTAGGTTGGATGTATTTAGCAATGGGAGTTTTCATAGGATCAGCAGTTCTCCCAATAGCTTTCATGCTTTTGTGGCGAAAAGCAAACGGTTTAGGAGCAATCCTAGGGACAGTTATTGGCTGTTTGTTAGGGATAATCACTTGGTTATCGGTCACTAAGATCGAGTATGGAAAGATCAATCTTGATACAACTGGTAGAAATGCACCAATGCTTGCAGGAAACCTTGTTTCTATACTTACTGGTGGAGCAATTCATGCTATTTGCAGCATTTTAAGACCTCAGAATTATGATTGGGAGACTACAAAACAGATCACCGTAGTTGAAAAGGAAAAGACTGAATTGCCACCTGAAGAGTTCAAAGAGGAAAAACTCAACAGAGCCAAAGCATGGATAATCAAATGGGGCATCGGTTTCACATGCGTGATAGTATTTCTATGGCCTATTCTTACACTTCCTGTTGGTAAGTCGAAAAAGTTTCAATCTTTCTGCAACTTCAGTGTACACAGTACGAGTGCTCGATGATTAACTAAGTTGCAAACTTGATAATGCAGGGCAATTTAGCAAGGGATACTTCACATTCTGGGCTGGAATATCTATTGCCTGGGGTACAATAGGATCAGCAGTGATTATTGCTTTGCCTTTGATGGAAAGCTGGAGAACAATCAAAAGTGTGCTTAATGGCATGTTTACAAATGACAGAGTCATGGAAAAATTAGAAGACTTAAACTCCAAGCTGAATGCCTTTATTATAGCAATGCCTGAAGTAGAGAGGGTGTATTTACTTGAGAAAGAAAGGAGCAAGAAAAAGGAATCATCAGAATCTGATCAGATTGCTGCTTCACCAATTCATTGAGATTCCACAGAAAATATGTGGATCAGTGTGTATTTGAACTCTAAAAGATCACAGAGACCTGCTTCGTTCCTGAGCAAATTATAAAGGCATATACATATCGGAGGCAAATCCAGAACTTCAACTTTGATGGATTTCAATCTTTAAGCTTTTAGCACCGAACTCACTGTATATATTCTGCGTAAATTACCAAGTTTGGTTGAACCCTTAGCACTAAGGCGACTACATCTGCCACTGATACATACTGTCTGTCACTTTCCGCAGAATAATGCACTACATTGATTGCATAGGAGTACTAAGATTTTCCTTCATGCCCAACAATAGTGAGCCATTTGGTAAGGTGTATAAGAATAGCACTTAATAGGGTGTATTAGTAACGATGGAATTAGTTATGCTGGCAGTATTCTTTATCACTGTTTGATTTGTTGTATTAAATGAATGTGGTGTATTCGGAGAACAATACTTGTATTGTTAATGGTTTACAACATATAATAATTGTACTGAATTGGTTGTCTAATTAATGAAGGAAAGCGTTGGAGCAACGGTAAAGTTGTCTCTGTGCGACCTATAGGTCACGGGTTCGAGCCGTAGAAGCAGCCACTAATGCTTGCATAAGGTTAGGTTGTCTACATCACACCTTTTGGGATGCGACCCTTCCCCCGATTGTGCACCAGGCCGCCCTTTTTTTAGGTTGTATATTTTACTTTAATTATACATAGGTTGAACATACTACCAAATAAGAGATTAAATAATATATATCAAAGCTAATACCATTATTATTTTCGCTAATACCTCCTACCAAACGACCCTTAGTGCACTGCACGAGGCCGCCCTTTAAAGATAACATAGTGAAATAGTTAGAATTATCACCTTCATTCCCAAGCACTTTTCATGATAGTAAGTAGAGCTGCATTTGTCACAACACATTAGGTCCTCTCCATCAGCACAAATCATGCAAGGATCATCGCACGAGTCACTAGCATCATCGTTTGTTTCAATAAGTTAAATCGACAAACGTTCTTCTGGCAGATCTCAAGCTTGAATCATGGAAGACAAGAGAGAAGAACATGTTTCAGCAATGAAAATTTTCTTATAAGCTTTACTAGATGTTCCTCCAGCATGACTATAGAATTCTGCTACTGTGAAAACATTATATCAGCAGGAACATAGTATGCCTTCCTCTTTTATTTTCCCCTGTTTGTTTCTTGTCTCCCCTCCTTCCATTGCAAAAACTTCTGCATTTTCTTGAATTAAATCATCATCTATAAGCCATGAAAGTATTGTTGTTTTCCTGCCTCTGGCCATTTTCTTTCGTTTTTCTACCTTTTTCTGGTCTTTTGCCTCCTACCCCATGTAAATTTTTTCTTACTTAAAACAGCAGCAATTTTTCTTATTTTGGTTTGTTCTAACCAAAAGTCGCCAAGATACCGCGAGATTTAACTAAAGGTGACTTTTTAGCTGTGAATTTAATATAGGTGCCTGGTGGGGATCACATTAAATTAAAACTCAATTAAATTTGGGATTAAGAAGATTGGGTCCAAAATATATTTTTTTAAACTTCTTAATCTTTTATAAAATACAAAAAGATTCCAACTTAATCCAAAAAACCCACCAGCCTCCTTTCTCCTCCTCCCACCCCTCCCCCCACCCAATTCTTTTTTTTAAAGAAAAGTTTTGATATTTTTTATTTGTTTTTTCACCAGCACCCCCTCCACCTCCTCCGCCCCCTCCCCCTCCCCCTAATTATTTTTTTTAAAAAAGTTTTAATTTTTTTATTTGCTTTTTCATCAACCACCCCCTTCTCCTCCTCCTCCCATCCCTCCCCACAAAACTTTTTTTTTTTTTAAAAAGGTTTTGATTTTCTCTATTTGTTCCCCACTCCCTCCCCTAAAAAAAGGTTTTGATTTTTTTTAACCAGTACCCGCTCCTCTTCCTCCCACCCCCACCCTGCCAAAAAAAAAAAAAAAAAATTTTGATATTTTTTTTTTGCTTTTTCATCGGCCCCCACCCCCTCCCCCCAATTTTTTTTTTTAAAAAAGGTTTTAATTTTTTTATTTGCTTTTTCACCAGTCACGCCCCCCCCCCCCCCCCAATTTTTTTTTTAAGTATTGATTTTCTTTATTTGTTTTTTCAACCCCCCCCCCCCTCCTCCCAACCCTCCCCCCGCTCCCCTAACCCCAAAAAAAAAAAATTACCGGTCCCCACTCCTCCTCCCCCCCCCCTCCCCACCCCCCACCCCTCCATAAAAAAATTATTTTTTTAAAAAAAGTATTGAAAAGTTTTTCTTTTTATTTTTTTGCACCCCTCACCCTTCCAAAAAAAATTGTTTTCAAAAAAGAAGTATTGAAATTTTTTTATTTTTTTGCACCGCCAAGCGCCCCCCCCCCCCCCCCCCTCCAAAACAAATCTTGAAAGGAAGTTTTGAATTTTTTTTTTTTGGTTTAGGAAAAGTTTGGATAAAATTCAGGTTGTTGTTGTTGTGTGTTTGTAGTGAATAGATGGTTTTTTTGTTGTTGTCCTGGTATGGTTCAGGGTTTAGGAAAATATATCCAACAGATATTTTTTTTTAACCCCTCCCCCCAGGAGCTCCCTCCTTTGCTCCCTTGGTGACTCGAACTCGCAACCTTCGGGTTAAAAGTGGAGGGCGCTTACCATTTGAGCAACTCCCTCTTGTCCAACAGATAACAGATAGTTTTTTTGTTCTTGTCCTGGTATTTATTTTTGTTCTATTTGTAGAAGATAACCAACAGATTTGTAGTTATTGCAACAAGTTCTACACTTTTTACAACAACTAGACAATCTGTTGTAACGACTCACTAATCTGTTGGACATAGCTTCAGTTATTTGCTTCTGTTTGAAGAAGATATCCAACAGATTTGTACTTGTTGCAACAAGTTCTACACTTGTTGCAACAAGTAGACAATCTGTTGCAACAATTACAAATTTGTTGGACATAGCTTCAGTTATTTAGTTCTGTTTGTAGAAGATATCCTGCAGATTTGTAGTTGTTGCAACAAGTAGACAATCTTTTGCAACAACTACAAATCTGCTGGACATAGCTTCAGTTAGAGTCCGGAGCCTAAAGGGCATAAAAATACACGATATAAATCAAAAGGGGGCTGCCTTTCAGTTATATACCAAAACGGGTATAACGTGGACTCCTCCACGTTATACCCCAATTTTTTTTTGGCATTGTCAGAATCACAAAAAAAAAAATGGTATAGTGTGGACTGATCCACGTTAGACAAATAATTTTGTATAACGTGGATCAGTCCACGTTTTACAACATATATATTTTTCTCCCCAACGTTTTACAAAAATAGTTGTAAGACGTTGACTCTATTTAAATCATATTAGGCTGTGTTTTTAATAAAAAAAAATTATTGATTTAAAGAATACAGTTAATTTCAGTGATTAACTCAAACAAATATTTTAACACATGCAATAATTAAATATGTGTTATATATGCGAACATAAATGAAAAATAAAATATAAGTTAAATAAACGTCACACATTAACTGAGTAGTAAATGTTACATACTAATTATTAAATGGCACAAGACATGTTATGTATTCTTGGAAGATTACATAAGGAAACAACGATCGTACAACTTAAAAAAAAAACATAAAAACCAACAAGCAACAACAACTACTGATTTCTGTTGGGGCAGCGATTCTTGTTATGACCTGTTTGCTTGCACGTGCTACACTTTCTAGCCATGTTAGCAGGAGCTATATCTATTTCATTCCTCCTTGTAGTTGTAGTCTGCGCTCCTGAAGTTCGCTCGTATTCAGTGTTTGCAATTAAACTGAAGGGAGAAGGTGGTCAATATGCCTCATCACCCAACAGTGAAAAATTTCCACTGTACGTTTGCTTGTAAAACCTGCAACTGTAGTACTTGCTAACATAGGTCTTTGGTTGAATTCCGCGGATATCACAAAATTTAATGGCATGTGAACATGGCATATGGTAGTTTCTACACTTCCTACACGAACACTTTTTCCCTTCTGCAGAGACTTTATGGATATTTCTGCCCTTACCTGCGTGTGCAAATGTCAGAATCTCAAAGACCCCTTCAGCTGCATTGTATTGCTGCATATCAGTATGCTTTAAGGACCTCTCCCAGTATTCATCAAACTTCTTTTCAACAGCGCGCGGCCAAAACTTTTTATCCGCAATCAACAAATCAGCAAGGGTGCTTCTCTCAACAAATCGATCAACAAAATTTTTAAATGTATAACAGACTATGGCAATAACGGGCAATCCACGAGCTTTCTTCAATAAACCGTTGTAAGACTCGGAGACATTCGTTGTCATAGCCCCCCCCCCACCTATGACCATTGTCCTTATGCAATGTCCATTTCTCCTCCGGAAGAGCTTTTAACCACAGATGCGCTGGAGGTGACATTCTTTTGATTTGTTCCATCCTCATTTTATACTTCTTCTTCTGGTGCTCTGTAGCCGCCAACCATATTAGCTTCTCAAGGTCACTGTTGAGGAACCTTTTATTAAAGTTGCTTTTCAAATGCCGAACGCAAAACCTATGGTGTGTGGATGGTGGTTGTAACCAATCATGTGTTTGGACATATTTCAAGATGCCCTGATGACGGTTAGAAATAAGTCCAATTCCTTGTCTCTCACGAACAATATGTGTCCACAACAACACAAGGAACCACGTCCAAGACTCAAAGCTCTCGCGTGCAACAATAGCATATACAAGTGGAAAAATGTTATTGTTCGCAACAATTCCAACAGCAAGTAGCAGTTTCATCTCATACTTACCGTACAGATGAGTGCCGTTTATTGAGATGACAAGCCTGCAATTTTTGAATCCATCGATGCTTGGTTTATAAACCCAGAAAAAAAACTTGAAGATGTGTTCACCTTGCATTGTAGTTGATTGGTGCTCCCACTCAACAACAGTCCCCGGATTAAAATATTGTAAGGCAGCTATGTATTAGGGCAATGCCTTGAAAGAGGTTTTAAAATCACCAAATACCATTTCAATAGCTTTCTTACGCCCCTTTTGTGCTTTTCTATAACTAGGAGTAAACGTATGCAATCCTTTTATTTTTTCTTGAACTGACTTAATACTGATGTATGGATCGACCATAATATATGGTATCAACGTAGTAGCAATTAGGTGACTGTTCAAACTGGAATGATCCTTTCTGTAATCATCCGTGAGACAACTGTGTTGGATAACCATTTTGCCCCTGCCTTCCACATACCACTTGAAATTTCTCTAAAACGGATCATCCACTCACACCCCAACATATGACGCTTGCAAATAACCCTCTAAAATTTACCTTTGGACTGATCACAAATGAACTCTTTCTTTTCTTTGAGATAATATTGTCTCACTGCGCCTTTCATTTCCTGCTTGTTCTGAAATAACATACCTAATTGCATAATACAAGGAAAATTATCAATCCCCTAAAAATGGGCCAACAAAGAAAAAGAATATTTATTGCCACCATACTAACTTGATTTGATAAATTCAGGTTTTTTACGATCCCAAAGTGCAGATCAAACTGGACCGTCATCTCTCATGAAGGCAAAATCATCCGGGCCTTCTTCTGTGTTATCCAAATATGGAATCGCATTAGAATGGTAGCTAACGTTACCATCACTTTGAGCAGTAATGTCTTCATAAGAATGACCATCATCTTCAGATGAGTGATCATCGTCTGTTTCTGCGTGATCTAATAGGATATCACTATCTGACTCATCGGAGTGATCATTAGCTACATCATTCTCCGCTGTAACAAGGACTTCCTCCAATACCATATACCAACACAAACAACCAAAGCAACCAAGACAAACACCATATAACAACCACAAGTCACCATATCACTCCTTAAAGACTTCTTAATCTAATTTAATAGATAAATACTTTGAATAAAAAGCTAACCTGTGGCTCTAAAGTCTGTACATCCGGCACAGGAATGTGTGAGGATCCAACATCAAATGTCATGGGAAACTATGCAAAATAAATAATATAGACACATAAGGTAGCCATTACATTAATGAAATTAAATAAGATACAAGTTATTTGAGTGGTTAGAATACTCAAGTCAGTAAAACTCAGTCTCCTTCCAATTGAAGAGCTCTGTCCAGTGAATGCAGGTAAAGGCCTCTCAGTCATCCCATAAGAGCTGCCTATCTGAACACTAAACTGTTGGGCTATAACTGCGAGGCTAATAGGCTCAGACGATGCGAATGCCTGAAAAGGCCCCTCACATGTGATTACGGCCTGTGATTGGACCTCGGGAACAGACGTCGATGAGCTGGACATACCAAAATCTATTATTGGGTAATATGCATCATCAGCTGCAGGCATCATTGAGCTGGGCATGTCTTGATCAAAACGAACCTCTTCCTCATCAACCAACTGGTGATCCACGGGACCTCGACCCCGTCTGTTACCTACTTGGCGTCCTCTACCACGCGCCGCAGGTCTTGGTACATTAGGACGTTGACGACGAGGAACTTGCACAGTAGGCGGCTCAACATACTCCGCTGGTGGTGTATAATTGGGAGCGAAACTCACATCGTCCCCAGAAAGGCAGCAGCCAGGGACTCTGTATTAATGTGGCTAAACATCTCTGCTAATTCCTTTACTTCATTAGACTTGGTTGGATCTTGGATAGTCTCCTGAGCGAACCTGTATGATTCTTGATGTCCTAAAGCCTAAAAAAAATTAAATTATAAGATTTGATAGTGGTCTGAGACACATATAAAGACATCAAACATCTAATGGAATGTAATGTACGTACCAGTGCCTCATGCCTGCCTGCCATGTGTTGGTATCATCTATCCGCATTATGCGCAGGATTTTCTATGAAAGTGCGCGAGTGACGTTGATACCAACAAAAATATTCTGATAATGACTCTGGGTCTTGAGTTTCATACTCGGCCCAAATTACCCTTTGTCGACGATTTTCCCCAAAAAAGTCCGTTTGTATAAAATTTTGTTGATCCTCCACTGTTATAGCATATCGCTTGTCATGTTTGTAATGAAAAGGATCAATCTCAGCACATGGTCCCGGAATATGTTGCTTCCTACCAAACTGTCTGAGAACGCGGTCTACCATGTGCCACTCTTGATAGATCTCACAAATAAGGGGAACCTGCACCATCCAAATAGCTCGGCCACGCCGACACCACTCGGGGAGTCCATTAATGATGGCCTCTGAATAAGGCTGCTACACAAACTACGATAGAAAATAAATAAATTACACATAAACGTAACTATTCTATCAAAACGCTATTAACAACCATAATTATGATAAAATACCTGACCATCTGTTAGGTTGTCTAATACATCCCTACATATGGGTAGCACAACACGTGCCTCATTTTCGCTAGCTTTACGATGAGTCCACTTTTGTGCAAGGGCCGTGTGTGGCTGAAGGGCCTTGGGTGGTGGCTGCATCGGTATAATTCGCTCCCAAGCCCAAACTTATATTAAACATTTAAAATAAATAAATAAAAAGCTTATAACTATCAAATAGGACAACCAAATAAAATTATATAATTTTAAAGGTCATGTACCTGCAATAAGGAAATGAATCCACACACATCTTTGGCTTTCTTCAACGAAGCGTGGCATAAACAAGTATACAAATATGACAATGCAGCCGCTCCCCAAGCTTGTCTACTCATTGCTCTAAGGTCACGCATGTCAAGCAAATAATCTATTTTAAGTAAGTCACCGGACTTATCCGGAAATATCGTGCCGCCACAAAGCCATAGCAAGTACAACCTAACCCGCTGTTGCACATCAATTTCTGGGGTCTGATATGTAATGTCATCTAAGCCTCTAATATATTCAATTAATTTATTTACTTCTAACCTACTAACACTATTAAAACAATCCAGACCGGGTGTCCAACCAGTAAGCTCATGGATTAATTGTTGCCACCCAACAATACTTATATTTCTAGCATTAACATCATTCAAGGGATTACCATCAACAACTATGCCAAACATAAGCTCAATATCTTGTAATGTGATGGTCGCCTCACCCGTACGCAGATGAAAGGTGTGTGTCTCAGGACACTATCTCTTTATAAGTGCAGTGATGACTGCCCAATCATATGATACACATCCTACCTCTACTACTCCCCTAAATCCACACAGGACAAAGTAGTCAAGGAGGCGAGGATGAAAAGGATGACGCTTCACGTGCTTCCAAAATTCGGTATCCGCGCGGCGTGGAAACAGGCATCCGGTCGGTCCTCTCAAGGCACCATCCCACACAGCCTGTGATCGATGCTTCCCCTGGAGTGTTAACACATCGTACACTTCTGGCCCCGGATGTAGGGATACCCGTGGAAGCTCCATACCTTAGGAAAAAAAATTAAAGTCCAGATCAAGCTATTTGGAGTAACTTACTATTAAAAAAAATATTATTCCAATTTTAGCAGAACAAATATGCACTGGCTAGATAAAGCCAACTTCCATACGCCTTATTTAGAAACCACTAATAGTGGACCACATTAATACCTATAAGGTATAGACAAAATAATTGTCCACCCACTTAGACTTAGGTCCCATATAATAAAGCATTATCATGACATTTTAAGTATTTTTTTTTTTTTGGGCTAGTGAGGCATCAATTAAGTTTCACTTTTCTGGTTATATAAATATCACATTAAAGGTACAAAGAAAAACTTAACAAATCAGATCTTTTATATAACAATCCACAAAAATAACAGTAACATAACAACAAATTTCTTCAAAAGTGCTACTAAAAAAATCGGACCTTTTATATAATAATGCTTCTAACAATCATATCTAAAGTTCAAATTAAAATAACACAAATAAGACAAACAAATATCTTATAGGTATTAAAATAACACAAATAAAAAATAACAATCAAGATATATAAGACAAACAGATATCCTTCATCTACTATAAATATACAATATTAAATGAGTTGGAAAAAATTAGACTGTAACGCAGGGTTTAAAAAGAAAATAAATGGAGGAGAAGGAGAAGGAGAAGAAATTCTGTAACTTGAAAAGAATGGAGGAAGAAGCGGAGGAGAAAGGAGAAAAATTAGGGCAACAATTTTGGGGATGAGGATGAGTCGTGGACAGTCCCACGTTTTACATATATATGTTGTAAAACGTGGACTGATCCATGTTATACCATCAATTTTTTTTTTGTTTTTTTGTTGTGATTCTGACAATGGCAAAAAAAATTGGGGTATAACGTGGAGGAGTCCACGTTATACCCATTTTGGTATATAAATGAAAGGCAGCCTCATTTTGGTTTATACCGTGTATTTTTATGCCCTTTAGGCTCCGGACTCGCTTAAGTTATTTGGTTCTGTTTGTAGAAGAGATCTAACAGATTTGTAGTTGTTGCAACAAGTGTAGAACTTGTTGCAACAAGTAGACAATCTGTTGCAACAACTACAAATCTGCTGGACATAACTTTAGTTATTTGGTTCTGTTTGTAGAAGATATCCAACAGATTTGTAGTTATTGCAACAAGTTCTACACTTGTTGCAACAAGTAGACAATCTATTTATGAATCAGCAAATGTTGAGGAAAGATATAGTCAAATTGAATAGCCAAACTGACAATCAATCCTCAGAAAGAGATGAAGAACAGAGCAAAAATGTAGTAGATAAAATGAAGAAAGTGAAGAAAAACTAGAAGATGAAGAAACTGATAATGGAAATGAAGGAGATGGAGTAGATTAAGGAAATTTGCTACACCCCAGAAGGCAGTTGCTGAACAAATTATTACTTAAGTTGTGGTATTTGGAGCCAAGGTTGCTTTTGATCAATTTTTTTTTTTTTTTGTCCTTTATGTTATTTGTGAATGATGTTTATGAACTTATTTATTTTGATTAGTTGTGGTATTTGGAGCCAAGGTGGCTGTTGAACAATTTCGGTTTATGAACTTATGTATTTTGCTTACTAGTTATTGCAACAGATGCATACAGTTGTTGAAGAAGTTGCAACAAGTTACTAATTTGTTTCAACAAGTTACTAATCTTTTTAACAAGTTGCTTAGTTGTTGCAACAAATTACTCACCTTGTTGGAAAAAAATCAAACACTTTCTTAAATTATTTGAAAAACTAAAAAATATATCGCAACAGATGAGTTAATTGTTGCAACAGATCATACACTTGTTAAAGAAGTTGCAACAAGTTACTAATTTGTTTCAACAAATGGATTAGATGTTTAAGCAAGTTGCTTAGGTATCTCATATGTTGCAACAACTCCTCCATTGTTGCAACATATTCACGATATTGATCACATTGAACTCCTTTATTTATACTTAATAACATTGAATTCATTTGTTTATCACTAAATATGGTTGAATTAAGTACTTCACATCAAATCACTCTAATGATCACTCGATTTAGAAATAATACACTTAGAATTGCCCATCTAATCCATGAAATTACATGAAATTACTAACTAATCCATTAAGAATGTTACTAGATATATATATTCATCACTAAATACCATTTATTTCCTTTGTTTAACACTAAATATGGGTGAATCAAGTAGTTCGAATCAAATCACTCTAATGATCACTCGATTTAGTGCATACTGACTTAGTAGATCATTTTTTTCTGACTCAAAATACATTAAATTGATTAAGTGTTATACATTTATCACTAAATATCATTGATTTCCTTTGTTTATCACTAACTATCGGTGAATCAAGTAGTTCACAGTGCATACTGACTTAGTAGATCATCTTTCCTCACTCAAAATACCATCAAATTGATTAAGTATTATCTATTGATCACTAAATGTCGTTGATTTCATTTGTTTATCACTAAATATGGGTGAATCAAGTAGTTCACATCAATTCACTCTAATGAACAATGGATTTAGAGCATATTGACTTAGTAGATCATCTTTCCTGACTCAAAATACCATCAATTGATTAAGTATTATATATTGATCACTACATATCGTTGATTTTCTTTGTTTACGTAACACCCCGTAAATTTGGGTTAGGTGTGAAAGTGTAAAACTAGTAATAAGATGATATTTTTGGCTATATTAATCCATTCGGGTTGAATTTGGGTGATAAGCAGTCGTTTTGAAGTCAACCCAAATAGTGAAGTTCGTAAGAGTTCTCAAACTCGTCTAAATTTCAGTAGATCTGACTTATATGCCAGTTTCGTGAAAATAGGTTGGGAATTTGGGAAAACGTCCTCAATAAAAGTTGTAGGTCTTCGAAATACATTTCCAACAGTAGGTTTCCCAGCTCTAACAAAGCTATTTGCTAGGAGTTATGCCTATTTTACTGAGCATTGTCTGTGCAGTGCGAAAATTAGGCGTGCGCGGCATCCGGGGCGCCGCCCCAAGCCAAATTTCCAGGAAACTCAAAATTTTGATGCCGTCGAAATGGATACACTGTGTGTGCCGCCCTGGGCGACTCCGCAGGCGACGCACCAGGCCATTTTATGCCTGAAGCGATTTTTCCCGAATTTTATAAAAGCCTAACTTCGTTATATTCATTCCCACTTCGTTTTGGCTGACTTTTTGAGAGGAAACAACCCTAGGGTTTCCCCAAAACATATGAGGTACGTTCTTGATCAATTCCCACCATTACCTCATCAATATAGAATCAAATTAACACTAGTTTATTTTCCACAAACCCTAGATTCTTGAAATCCAAGAAAGAGAAGAAGAAAGGGACGTTGGGAGAAGTTAATATTCCATCAATAAGGTATTATCCTTGACTTTTGTGATGTTATTGAAAGGGTTTAGACTAGTGTAGGTTTTCCTATGAGATTAGAATCCATGATTGATCCATGAAGTGTTCAAGAAGACGTTCTAGTCATGAAAACCCTAGCTTTCGTTTGTAAGAAGGGTTTATGGGTGAAAATAGGTGAGAGTTCTAACCTCTCCTATCTAAAAATATTGTAGAATAATTGTTGGATTGTGGGAAGTACGCTTGAGCGGGAATTAAGGTATGTCTCTTTTGATTGTACTCTTTCGATTGGTTTTTATGAATTCTTTGGTTGTGATTTGTATGTCTCTTTTGAACATACTCTTTCGATCAGTTTTTATGAACTCTTTGGTTATGATTTTTATGTCTCTTTTAAGGCTCTTCATTGAATAAAAAGGTGAACTTTTCACGAATTGAAACTCTATTTCTTGCTTTAATTATGGTTAATGTGCGTGAGGGGACAAACCCACATTAAACCTAGTTTGTATCATGCTCTACGTACATATATAAGTTGTAAACATTTTTCCTCTATAAGAGATAATCAATAATGATGGCTAAGGATTGGTATTAATTTTTTCATGATGAATTATGACATTGAAATCTTGGTTAAAGAAGTGTAAACGTTTTCAAGACATTATTTGAAATGATTTATCTTTACGATATGGCATAATGAACCTTAATGGTAAATGGTGATGTGACTACGTTGAAATGAATTGTAATTCGGCTTTTATGCTATGAACTTTGTTGATGTGATTTTGCCTAGCCATTTGGGAGGATGAATGGTCACCGATGATTTCATATTCCGGTGTGTTTATGCATAGCCATTCGGGATGATGAGTGATCACCGAGGATTTCATATTCCGGTGCATTTATGCCTAGCCATTCGAGAGGATGAGTGGCCACCGAGTATTTCATATTCCGGTGCATTTATGCCTAGCTACTCGGGAGGAAGGGTAGTCACTATGGATCTTAGTGTGGTAATTGCCTAGCCATTCAGGAGGAAGAGTAGCCACTACCGGGTTCACTACCCGGAGTGCGGTTAATGCCTAGCTATTCGGGAAGAAGGATAGTCACCGAGAATTCCATATTCCGGTGTGGTGCGCTGTGACAAGGGAATCTCTACGGTCACCCCTTCGATGTGCTTGATTCTTGGGCCTGTATTGGCATGTGTGATATTCTTATTCTTTCATGGCACTATTGTTGACAATCTTGATCAATTAAAAAAAAAGGCATATTTGAAAGTTGTAATTGACAAGAGACTTCCTAATCGATTTTGATAATGCTTATTGAGATACATGAGTTGAATAACTGTTTTACACTGATTTCATACGATTTTCAGAACTAACTTCTTTATGTATTATTGTACCTTATTTTCATATTACTTGTTGTCCCCGAGGCACTCACTGAGTACGAAGCATACCATTGTTGTTTTTGATGGTATGTTAGATAACGGAGAAGAGCAGGTTCTTCATACTCAAAACGCTTAAGAAGTAGTTGTTGTTGCTGCTGACTTGGTGAGACCATATGTTCATTCGTGGGACACCCCTTATCATACTTATTTACTATTCTAGTTTTTCGGGCTGCGTCCCGATGTGTCAGACAAATTATTCCTTTATCTTAGAAGCTCCTTAGTATACATTCTTGTGGGTAGTTGTTGAGTTTTGTTTAACTATTGGGCGTTCGTCACATTTTGATTAAGTTTTATGATATTAAAGACTTCCGCTGATTTAATTCATATATCATGATTTGATTGTATTTATTTTATAAACTGTTGGAAGTGAATATTGAACATGGCGGGTTCAAGTGTTGTTATTGCATCTTTTAGGTTCTTCCGATGTTGTTCATGACGTCGGATGCCGGTCACGTCTAGGGTGGGTTTTGGGGTATGACAGTTTATTACTAAATATCATTGATTCCCTTTGTTGATTACTAAGTATGGATGAATCAAGTAGTATCTGTTGCAACTACTATAATATCTGTTACAACAAGTGTAGTGTTACAAAAACTGTAGTATCTGTTGCAGCAAGTGACATAGTTGTTGAACAAATCCTTACTCTTGTTGGATAAACACACAAGTTAGTCAGTTTCTGCAACAAGTCCCTCCACTTGTTGGAAAAACCCCAATATGTAACTTAGTTGCTACAACAAGGCCTGTCAGTTGTTGCAACAAATTGCTTACTTGTTGAAAATCTATTAGCAGTTGGATAAAACCCAACAAGATACTGGTTGCTGCAACAAGTTCTGTTACTTGTTGGATAAAACACAACAAGTTACAGAGAGAGTTGTTGCAACAGATTCATTACTTGTTGGATATTGTTTAGCAATTTATTAACAAGAATACACATTTGTAATTGAACACGATCAACATATCATATAAACCAAGTTCACAAACACTAAGAACAGAAATTACCATTCTAAAAAGGAACAACATTAAAATGTCATAAAGTTCCAACAAATAACTATTATTACAACATAGTGCAATTAACAACTATGGAGCATTTCGGTTAGGACATGTTGTTTTTTGTGCCAACTGTTTTGCATAAGGAGCATTTGTTTTTGCTCGTTCGCAATGATTCCCCGATTCCACGCCTCCTCTTTGTCTGTCTTCTTCCGAGTTTGCTAGAATCAACATATGAAGGAGGTATCTCTCTCTCTCTCTAATTTAAAATTTCTTTTCAAGATTTTTTTTTTGGTGGTGGGGGGGGGGGGGGGGGGGTGCAAAAAACAAAAAACAAAAAAAATTCAAAATTTTTTAAATAATTGTTTTTTGGGTGGGGTGGGGGTGGTGCAAAAAACCAAAAACAAAAACTTTTTTTAAAAAATAAAATAAATTTTTTGAGAGGTAGGGGTGTAGGGGGAGGGGGGTGGTGCAAAAAACTAAAAATAAAAACTTTTCAAAATCTTTTTTAAATTTTTTTTTTTTTTGGGAGGGTGGTACAAAAAAACAAACAAAAAAAAGAAATTTTAAAAATCTTTTTTTTTTTAAAAAAAAAAATTGGTGGTGGGGAGGGCTGGGGGCAGGGGGTGGGTGTGGTGTAAAAAAAAAACTTTTAAAAATCTTTTTTTTTGGTGGGGGCATGGTGGGGGACAAGGGAGGGGGCGTGGTGGGGGCTGGGGGGCAGGTGGAGGGTGTTATATCCATTTTAACCGAGTCAAAACAGTGTACAATATATTGGTGATTTCCGATTAATTATGCAAAGAGTCACCACCTAATTATTTTTTAAGGTGAATTAGGACACCTAAAGTAATGCTAAATTAACTCTGGTTCAAAGGTCCACTTAACTTATATGATTCTAGGTAAGGATTCTAATTAATCCTAAAGGAAAGATGTTAAGCATCCTTTAAGATCAGTTAAACACGATTAACCGACCAAACTTAGGTGAATTGAAATCAAAATAAATATTTGTCTTAAGATATCAAGTAGGCGAATAATTCATTAAGAAAACACTTTTAACCTCAAAATGAATTAAGAAAGAAGTGACTTATGATTAACAAAATGGTTTTCTTGTTTAAGAAAGCGAGATTAACAGAATTAAAAATGAAACTCTTCTTTTCCCAAAAAAAAAAAAAAAAAAAAAAAGCAAAGACATAGTCATTTCTTTTAGAACTTGGAAAAGAAAGTCACGTGACCAGTTTTATTTTAAAACTTGTTTAAAAAATAAGTAGCAAGAAAGTAGTCTAAAAATGTTTGTCAATTGAATCAAAATCCAAGCTTTCAACTTGACCAGGGACGAGTTACTTTCACATGAAAGAAATGAAGTTGGTTTTAAATAGACTGATTTCAAATTCCATTTAGATTGCTACTAAATCAAATTAGACTCATTTGGAATTGTAAAATGACTCATAAAAATTCCCTGTTACCCCCTCTAATTTAGATATTCTTAGGCGGATAAACTATGATAGTAGGTTCAAAATAGTCCCTTAACTATGCACTTAACGGTTTTAGTCCTTTAAGTTTGTTACAAGTTAACAAAAACGGTCCCTTAACTATGAGAGTAGGTTCAAAATAGTCCCTTAACTATGCACTTAACGGTTTTGGTCCTTTAAGTTTGCCATAAGTTGACAGTTTTAGTCTCGACAAAATATTCATCGAACTCTATTTGTTAGATTTGACGAGAACTATGAAAAAAAGGGAAAAATTAGTGAGAACTCTAGATCGGTCAAATAACTCGGGACAAAACCGACGGACGTTAGTCGGTTATAGGAAAAAACTGAGGAAAAACCTACAGACTTGATAATGTAAAAAAATAGTGTCTCAGAGCACAAAGACCGACGGATTCTGTCGATTAACATCGAGGGAGTTCATTCGCTAAGTAAAATACACTAGATTCGTTTTTACTGAAAATTAGAGAAAACTAAATACTTCCAGTGTAGTGATTCTTTTTTTTTAAATAGTTTCCGCACATGTTTCCTCAAAAATAATCGATGGGCTTCCGTTGGTTTTCGTAAAAAACAATAAAAATTAAAAAAAAAAAAAAAGTGTCCCTCGATTTTATCCATCGGTTTCCGTCCATCGTTTTTTTCGCTTGTTTTTGGTAGTGACAACTTTTTTAGTTTCTGCTATTTCTAATTTATTTCTAAAGTCTAGTGTATTTTATTTAGTCGATGGATTCCCTCAGTTTTAATCGATAGAGTCTGTCGGTCTTTGTGTTTCGAGACACCATTTTTTGACATTATCAAACCGTTAAGTGCATACTTAAGGGACTATTTTTAACCAACCCTCATAGTTAAGGGACCATTTTGTCAACTTATGGCAAACTTAAAGGACCAAAACCGTTAAGTGCATAGTTAAGGGACTATTTTGAACCTACTCTCATAGTTAAGGGACCATTTTTGTTAACTTATAACAAACTTAAAGGACTAAAACCGTTAAGTGCATAGTTAAGGGACTATTTTGAACCTACTATCATAGTTAAGGGACCATTTTTGTCCTTTTCTCAAACCATGCCCATATAAGAATACAAAATATAACTAAGCAAGCGTAAGATAAGTAAAGGAAGATGCAGCGGCCATTCTTCTTCCTCTCCCCTCTTCCTCCTGTTTCTCCTCGGATTGGTTTTTCAAGAGAGGGAGAGAGCCGAATAAGATGCGGACGCGAGTTAAAGATTTCATCTCGACCCTCATTTTCGAATATGTTTTGAGAGAGCAAAATGACTGAAAGAGAGGATGTGAGTTCCTAGTATAGCGACAATCTCGAGTCTTGCTCGAGACCCCTTGCAGCTCGGGTGTTCATGTGAAACCACAATAAAAATGAAAATATGATTAGCTAATGTCGAGGATTGGACAGTTAATTAAATAAACATACATGACCGCTGAAAACAAGATATTAGAAACTTTTAATCCAACAAGAGTTAAACAAATAAAATACTTCACATATTGAAACATAAATAATCGTTGATTACAAGATCTCATGCATTAGGATTTAACCAAATGAAAAGAAATAACATTTAACTAGCTTTGTCACTCCCCAGGAGATTTGATTCACCTAAACTCAACTAAAGTAGTTAAACAAACCAAAGGACACTTAGGCAGGAAGTAAACATTTCACAACATACATATATCAAAGGTGATTAATTCTAAAAACATAATGTATGATGGTCATTTAAACATCAATGAATTATCACAACAGTGACTAGATCTTAAGGAGAACTCAAATCCATTACTTTTACTTATAGCACTCAAATACAAAGGGATAGAAAGACTTCTGATAAATATTGAAACAAGTTAAAGTTTGCACAGAAATAGGGTGAACAACCTCTGTCCGTGTCTAAGAAAAGGAGAACATTTAGCCAAAAATGGAGATAAAGAGAGAGCAAGCGCAGCTGATGGATTGTTTTTTATGAAAAGTATTTGAAACCCTAGTTGATTCTTTTAGACAAAACGGGCCGGGTCGGTTTAAAAGAATAGTGGGTTGCATATTGGACTGATTTTTTAGGAGATGCTTAGATGGGCTATTTATTCGGCTAAATGGGCTATCCGTTTTAGGCTGAATTAGAGACAGATTTGTGCAAAGGCATTTGAGCTTAATTCAAGAATATTTCCTCTTTTTATAATGCTTTGAGATTCTTTTCTTAAAACTTGAACCAAGATAAAATCATTTTCAACATGTATAATATCGTATATAAAAATAAAAGGATTAACTATTAATAACTCTATCAAGAATTTTAAAGAGATACTAGTAAGTTGTTATTTTAAACAAAATTGTCGACAAACTAGACAAAATATAGTATTTTAAAAGTTATTGATGACAAGAAGCTCTAAGAAATTAAATGGAAGAAAGGAGGGTCAAAATTAGGTGTCAACAGGGGTGGTAAAAATAAAGCTGAGGATCAAAGTGTCAAAAACGAAATTGTTAGACAAGCTCAAAATCCCTTAATCACTAATCAAAAATCATCACATCTATTCAATAATTAAAACTTGAATCACCTCCCCTCAATTTTTAAACTTAAATATCACTTATAATTAAATGCCCCAAGATACCACAAGTTAACTAATATGAACTAAATTTCCAGCACGTGAGTTAGTCACATGAATAACCATTTAGCACCAAGATAATTAGTTCAGTTTGGCAATACTACTTATGGCTTAGGTTAGTGGTGCATTTTAGCATCTCAAGGTCATTTAGGTCTATAAATAGTATTTTCTCCGTTTCAATTTATACGAACCCATTTTACTTTACACGAAATTTAAAAAATAAAAAAAACTTTTAAACTTATGGTGTTAAATGAGTAACATATATTTTATGTGATTATAAATTATTGCACGTAGGCAAATTGTTTTTAAATGTAGAAATAAGTTTTTTTTTTTGACACAAATTAATGAAAAAATAGGTTCAGAAATGAAACGGAAGGAGCAGTATATTTTCATTCCATTGTAAGCATCTTTGAAGAAATGAAATAGGATTAGCCTAGTTTAGCTCTTAATTTCTTCCTTTATTCTTCCTCTATGTTGTATTTCTATTGAAGTTCAGTGAGCTCAAATTCCAGATTTGTATCGGTGGTATCAGAGCATTCATCCTCGCTCTGTGGGTATTCGTTAATGGCGTTCCAAAATCGCTTCTAATTTCACTTGCAACCCACCTCCAAGTTCTAATGCTTTAGCATTTGGTGGTTATGGAGGAAATCGATACGGGTATAACAATGCAGCAGGATATGGGGGGTTATTATAGTGGGTATCAACAACAATTTAATCAAACTCCTCTATATACTTGTAATTTCAGTCCACATCAACCTTGGCAAGACGGGAGTTCCCAATCTGTCCCTTATACATACCAACCATCGGAGTTGTCCACTAATTTTCCGTCATATGGAGGTTATACAAGTGGTGTTTACAGTAACCACTCCAGCACGAGACCATATGCAACATGTAATCCCCATCCACA
Source organism: Lycium barbarum (assembly GCF_019175385.1). Classification (NCBI taxonomy): domain Eukaryota; kingdom Viridiplantae; phylum Streptophyta; class Magnoliopsida; order Solanales; family Solanaceae; genus Lycium; species Lycium barbarum. The sequence continues at coordinate 18,017,063 of NC_083340.1, read as the reverse complement.
TTCAGAATATCATTCTTATTCCAATTGTGATTACAGTTTATACCACTGCTACTGCAGTTTCAGAGCATCAACTCCTTCTCTTCATCTGAAGTGAATTGGAAGCAGTCGGAGGTTTATGCGGCATCCAGTGAAGCAATTCTACCACCTTCGGTGGGAAGAAGCTCTGTTCTAATGGAAGGTAGAGTAGGAGTAGAGAAGAGAGAAATTGGATTTTTCTCAGGGAAGCATCGGCCCTTGATGTTCATAGCAAAAATGATAGCACAAGATGTTCGATGAAATTACTACTTATGGTCACACCACTGCTCCTCCTAATGATATGACACATATAAATTCTCCGTTTCTCCAGGTGAAGGGAATTGGAGGCAGAGGGATGATATCCGGTGAACCATTTTCGTCATCTCCAATGGAGACTCAACTGGGAGAAAGTCCAGCTCCTATACTAGTTTGTACGCTATTAGAACGAGGCAGAGAAGCCTCACCAGTAGCTGTGTGCTGGAATACAAGTCCTCAAAATTATGTGCACAAACTGTTCGATGAAATGCCAACTGTGGATGAGGACGGTATCAACAGTAGCGAAAGCAAGGAGAATAGCCTACATGTGATGGAGCAAGTTACTGATTCAGAAAGTATTGCTTCTGTTGCCATTAATTTCAGTAATGTTGCAAATGCTGAACTCTTGCTGGAGGAGATGAGGTTGACAAAGGGTGAACAGAAGTCAACCACTGTTGGGTCATCAATTGGTATTCAAGAGGCTTCATTGAAGAGTAATACGTCTGAAGTGGTCGGGCGATTGAAGGAAAGAATGTTTCCCACTTATGAGCCGCAATCAGAAATAGCTGTTGGTGATTTTGAATTGCAGAATGAGAGCACTGACAGTGATGTCATTGAGTCTGACCTTTCATATGTAGTTCCAAAAATGCAAAATGCTCGTCCAACAAATGATGTTAACGGTAGAGAAGCTGACTCAATTACCAAATCCGACGAGGTGTGGAATTTCAGAAGGAACGAAAGGGTGCCTGCTGGCAGAGAGAAAGGTTAATATCTTTTGGATGTATGATACTTGATTCGGATGTGGATGCAATTGAGTCTAACCTGACTGAAGGGAAGAGGCTTAGAGCGCTACAGAAGGTAGATAGGATGGAGGTAACAAAGAAATTATCAGTTAGGGAGCAATCATTCCCTTATGATAAACGCTTTTTTGTTCCAACGTTCAGGGAGAAAGGACATGTTATATTTGTAACTGGAGAAGGCACAAAAATTGTACCATTGGTCCTGCAGCTGCACTACATCACAAGCAACAGTGTCACAAGCAGTGAGCCTTTGCAACAAGGCACTGAGAAGCTATTAGAGAATAAAATTGTTGACAATGGTATTGAAGAAGCAGTGTTTGATCAATGTGTTTCTGGTAGTAAGGACTTGGCACATGAGTATATTTTGGTGTTTATTTCCATTTCTGAGCAATTACGGACTTGCCAAAAATTTAATATCTGAGAATGTAACATTTTAATAGATACATATCTATTTAGAGAGTTTATGGATTGTTATGCAACACGGGGAGTTCTTGGAATATTAATTATGTGTGTGGGAAGTGGGATAAGTCATGACATGAGTTCTACTTGGGATGTGATTGTCATTGTCCTGCTAGCCTCAAGGTACTCACAAAAGTCTATTCCACCTTCTTGTGATTTAATTGGCTTTCTATATTATTTGGAGTCATTTAGTATTGGAAGCCTGCATAAGGTGTACAAAGTTTTTAGCCATCTTGTGCTTCCAGCTCAAAATTTTATATGGTCGTTTGGAGCTCCTATTGTGAATAATGTACTGTTGATTATGAGAAAGCAACTGCATAATCCTGCTTCTACTGCTGTTGTAAAACTAAGCTGGTCTGGAGAGCTCGATTATGTTAATCAAGGGATAATTGTTGATGAAGCACAATATCTTGAAGTGCTTTGTGAGTTGTATGCAAATACAGAGAAATTTAAAGATGTTCTTAACAGGAAAGCTTTAGAGAAAGTTGGTCCAATTTTGTATTTTATAACTGAATGTACTGTGGAGCATATGGATTTAGCTAGGAAGTGTTTTGGCAAGGTTGGCAAATTTCATGTGGCTCTTAAGCCAGCTGTTATTAGTACTAGACTGCTTGTTCTTATAGACATTATCTGGTATCTCATGAAAACAGTTGACTTGCTTGTGGACAAGACTATCGTGAAAGCAATATTTTATTTTTCAGATAGAAGAGTGACCAAAAGTACCGACGTCATAATAAATGTCAAGGGAATTAGACATCTTGAGAAGGCATCAATGGTTGCAGAGATTAAATTTCCCATTGTGCAGAATGAGTATGTATCGGATGAGGTACTTAGAGACTGTGATAATGTGGCGAAGAGGAATATGGATTCTTGGCAATTGATGACGAATCAATATGCAGTGGATGTATTTGGGTCGTCACTGTATTATCAAATGCAAAAGTTTCTATTGAAGCCAAAAAGGGAATCTTCACTTAATATTTTCGTCTTATCTCATTGCAGATGCCTTTAATATGACTTCCTTTCATTTTGAGTCAATGGAGCATAAGTCAACTGGGTCTTCTAAGAATTAATGGGCACTTTCTTGGAGGCTGGGGCTACTTCTTTTCACTGGTAAACCAGCTTACGGACACATCTACCTGGAATGGTGCTAGTGAAGCAGTGAAAAAGATGATTGATCCAAAGACAAGGGCTCTTGAGGACGAGTGTGTTTTGAAGGGGAAGGATCTGATATGGAACTAAATTTCTAGCACGTGAGTTAGTCACGTGAATAACCATTTAGCACCAAGTTATTTAGTTCAGTTTAGCAATGTTACTTATGGCTTAGGTTAGTGGTGCATTTTAGCATCTCAAGTACATTTAGGTCTATAAATTCTCTCTCTATTTCAATTTATGTGAACCTATTTCCTTTTTAGTTCGTGTCAAAATGAATGACCTCTTTCCTAATTTGAAAATAAATTCACTTTGTTAATGATTTACAACCACACAAATATTCAAGACTTATTTTGAATCACAAGTTTCAATAGTCTTCCCTCTTTCTTAAATGTCGTGTCCAGTCAAATTGGTTCACATAAATTGAAACGGAGGGAGTAGTATCTTTTCATTCCATTCTAAGCATCCTTGAAGAAATGAATTAGTATTAGCATAGTTTAGCTCTTAGTTTCTTCCTTTATTCTTCCTCTATGCTGTATTTCTATTGAAGTTCAGTGAGCTCAAATTCAAGATTTGTATCATTAACTTTTAATGAAACGATGCAATAAGCATTAGTTTACCGCCCTGCGGTTGTGCAGCTTAAATGGCTATGAAATTTGTAAATTATCATACACTAAGAGGCATTCCCACAACATAAATATGATTCAATAAAATAAAACAGTGGCCACCATTTCTCATTTTTCACATTATTATCAGTCTATCCACAACACAGGAAATTATGAATTATAGTTTGCTGGCCTTTGGAATACTCCCCATAGCTTTGGCCCTCTGTCTCAAAACAAATTTCTGCGTCTTTCCTGTAGAGGTTTTGGGCAAATCATCGAAAATTACTGTTTTAGGAGACATGTAATGTGGTAAACGACCACGGCAGTACTTGATGATTTCATCCGCAGTTTCATTATTACCATCCTTTAGTTTCACAAAGGCACAAGGTGTCTCACCCCAGTAATCATCTGGTTTTCCTACTACAGCAGCCTCAAGAATGGCTGGATGGCTGAATAATACAGACTCCACCTCAATTGAGCTAATGTTTTCTCCACCAGAAATAATGATGTCCTTTGAACGATCCTTCAATTCAATGTAACCATCGGGGTGCTTCACCGCCAGGTCACCGGTTCGAAACCAACCCCCTTTAAAAGCATCTTCTGTGGCTTTGAGGTTCTTCAAGTACCCATTCATTACAGTGTTTCCTCTAAACATTACCTCGCCAATGGTTTTTGCATCTGGTGATATGCTCTTCATTGAAGCTGGATCCTTCACATGTACTTCCTCCATACCAATATGGTGCAATCCCTGACGAGACTTGATCTTTGCCTGCTCATCAGGTGACAGAGAGTTCCATTCAGGTTTCCAAGTGCAAACCGTTCCAGGACCATAGGTTTCAGTTAGACCATATGAGTGAGTAACATTAAAACCAAGCTCCTCCATCTTAAATAACACTTGAGGAGGAGGTGGTGCACCGCCAGTCATCACTGCTACCTTCCTTGGAAGTGGCCTCCGGCTACTAGGAGGTGCATTTATTATCATGTTCAAAACTGTAGGCGCACCACCCATGTGGCTCACTTGGTGCCCAGCTATGCTTTTAAAAATTCCTGCAGCGGTAACATTCCTAAGGCAAACATTTGTGCCACCCTGTGCTGCCACGCCCCAAGTAAGGCACCATCCATTGCAATGAAACATGGGAACAGTCCATAAGTAGACAGGCATTGAAGGCATTTCATTGAGAAGAACAGCAGCCAGAGAATTAAGATATGCTCCTCTGTGACTGTAGACGACCCCTTTTGGACTGGATGTTGTACCTGAAGTATAATTCAGAGCAATGGCATCCCACTCATCACTTGGCCATACTATCTCAAAATCAGGTCTTCCTGTCGCTAAAAAGGGCTCGTATTCCAGATCTCCGGGTATCACATTAGATAGCTGTCTGTCAGAGTCTGAGATTAGGACTAGATGGGGCAATTTGATTCCTTCCTTCGAAAGAATCTGTAATGCCCCCTTAGCAGCATCAAGGAACTGGTAATCTACAAATATGACTTTTGCCTCTGAATGTTTGAGCAACACCGACACCATTGCTGAATTATGACGAACATTAAGAGTACACAAAACAGCCCCAGCCATAGGTACCCCAAAGTGTAGCTCATACATAGCAGGAATATTTGGAGTCAAGGCAGCAACCTGCTTATAATAATAAGAAGAAAAAACTAAGAACAACATGAGTACGAGGATGCACACTTCTGAATGAGAAGTTACTTCTTTTCATAGAAAGCATAAAGTGCAGTACAGGCAGCTGTTATTTTTCTAACAGAGGAGTTCTGTGAATAAGTATTTGACGAGATAGCACTCGAATAAGAAGATAGGGTTTAGAGGAATTGATATGATAATTCCATCAAATGTTAAGGATCAATTCGGAGACACTACTTAAACCAATGCGTTTGAGGGTGGTTTGACTTGGAGACTCGAAGCAGACCATGAATAAGTACTTTGAAGTAAGAATATTGGAGGCTGTCGTCATCACTGACAAGGCTACTGGAAGATCTACAGGCTACGGATTTGTTTGCAAATACTTCCACTTTTTCTATTATATGGGATATATTTTCAAGACGAGTTGGGTAACTTTTTCCATCTGTACAGTCATGTCTTAGTCAGTTATTTTCAAAGAGCAGTGGAGATCTTCTGCTGAGTTATATGAGAGAATACATTATGAAACCAGGTGGACAAGCACTGCTACTGTTTTCATGTTTTCGATGAAAATACACATTGAAGTGGTCTATTTACAAATTCCGGGCTAAGGTACTCGGACTCTTCGAAAGTGTTGCCGCACCCGTGTCGGATCCTCCAAAAATACACTACTTTTGAAGGATCCGACACTCATCCGACGACATTGTAGGAGAGTCCGAGTAACATAGATTCCGGGAGCTAGAAGATTCCACGCCGCTCTTGTCATTGATAGTAGAAGGGCTGAATGCAATCTCACCTGAGCAGCGCACTGCTCCCTTTATAAGAAAAAATAGCAGCTGTTCTAGGAGAGATTAAAACTGCGCAGATTTGGTAAACAATAAGTACTATCAGTTCTCCATGTCAAAAGAACAGGAAATATTATGAGTCTAAGCCCACATAGATAGGGGATGATTTTGTGCCTTTTCTCATCTATCCTACACTTTTGAGAAATTTCTTTCCCAGTAGCAAATCAGTCCACTAAGAAAGTAGCATACTAACATCATCAGTCACTACAATACTATGAATTCTAGTCAAGGAGTTCTATATTTAAGACCACAAAAAAAAAATTGTCAAACTAAATTTATCGGTGAAAGTTTAATGTACATGAGTGGACAGACTCTAGACAGATAATAAATCAAAGAAGAAACTTGTGTGTTGTTTACGCCAACTGTATCAATTTGGCATCTTTGCACAAGACAATAAGAACTAGATAGGGCAGCCACAGGCTTCATCTAAAGTACAAAAGAACAAACTAACCAAAATAAGTAAGAAATGTAGAGTCAGTTTTTGAGGTCCCCATATGGAGAAAGCAACATAAGAGCATTCCTCACCCACAATTAGAGCAAAAACCTCAATGAGAGAGCATATTGAAGAGTACATGAATGTTAACACACCTAATACCATGTATAAAATTCAGCACACCTAATACGGCGTTTGGTTTATAATTTAGAAACCCACATAACTAATACTCTTCTGTCCCAATTTATGTGATACAATTTCCTTTTTAGTCTGTCCCATAAAGAATAATGCATTTCAATATTTAGAAATAATTCAACTTAAAATTTCTCTATTTACACTTAATGAAATGATCTACGTCAACACAAATATCTATGACTTATTTTGGATCACAAGTTTCCAAAACCTTCCTTTCTTTCTTAAACCACATCACATAAATTGGGACGGAGAGAGTACATGTATAAGTTATAAGGGAAATTACGTGCTCCCTCTGTCCCAATTTATGCGATACACTTTTTTTTTTAGTTCGTCCCAAAAAGAAAGATATATTTCCTTATTTGGCAACAACTTAACTTTAAATTTTGCCAACTTAATTTTATATTTTACCTTTTACGCTTAACAAGATGTTTTATAATCACACAAATATTTTTGACTTGTTTTAGACCACAAGATTCAAAAGACTTCTTTAATTTCTTAAACTTTATGTCCAATTAAATTATATCAAGGACGCGAGAGTATTACTTTATAAAGGACATAAAATGTAATAACTAATCTCTATATTACTAATAAGTGATCTCTATATATATTACTAATAACCTGCTACCAAACGACCCTTAACTACATGCATACATATGTATAAAATCAATATTATCTCATTTCCAAATTAGTTTAAGCACAAAAAGGGAAAGAGGAAGCAAAATAGAAAGAAAAAAAAAACATACGACATCACCACGACAAATCCCAAGTTGGGTGAGAGCAGAAGCAAGTTTGAGACACCTTCCACGTGTCTCTGCCCAAGTAAACTTTACATCCTCATAAATAATAGAAACTCTGTTTCCATATACCACTGCTGATCTTTCCAAGAAGCTTATTGGACTCAATGGTACATAGTTTGCTGAGCATTTAATTGTCCCCTCCATTGAATAGAATTTTCTCTGAGTTTTGAGAGGCGGGGAAGGGGGGGGGGGGGGGGGGGGGGCTTCTAATGCTGTCACGAGTCACGACCGCAACTCAACAGTATATTGGCATTTGTACCTCTGCCGAAAGAGAAAAGGGTGTTGCACCTATAAGTCCAAAAGAGCTATGATGACTCGAGAAATGGAATTGGAAGAGCAAGACGGGCTAGGACTGGGACATTTGTGGCTCTTGGTTGTAAGGGATTATTATATTGCATACTTTTGACAAACAAATCTACAGAGAATATTTTTGTGGCTGGTTCGCACATGTACAATATATAATATAAAAATATACTCCCTCCGTGCCAACTTTACTAAGAGCCCGTTTGGATTGGCTTATAAGTTGGCTTATAAGCTGTTTTCAGCTTTTTTGAGTGTTTGGCTGGCCAGCTTAAAGTCATTTTATGCTTAAAATAAGCTCAAAAAAATAATTGGACCCATTTGACTTAGTTTATCTAAAGCAGCTTATAAGCTGAAAACAGCTTATAAGCCAAAAAAAATAAGTTGGACTACCCCAACTTATTTTTTTCAGCTTATAAGCTGCAAACAGCTTTAAGCTGTAAGCCAATCCAAACGGGCTCTAATACATTTTTCTTTTTAATCTCTTAAAAATGAATGATATGTTTTTATGTTTAGAAATAATTTAATTTTTTTTTTATCTTTAATAAAATGATCTACAATCACATAAATATTATGATTTATTTTATATTATAACTTTCAAAAGTCTTTCTCTTTTTATTCAATTTCGTATTTAGTTAAACTGTATCACATGAATTACAACGGAGGAAGTGACCTTTAAATTTAAAAAGAAACATTGCAATCCAAAAATGCTTTATATAAAGTCAATTGCAAGAAGTGCGGGACATGTACTCTAAAGGAGTGAGGTGCTTATCGGTCAGTTCGGTTTAGTTTTGTGTATTATCGGTTTAGTTTATAGATTTTTGATTTTTAAATATGTTAAATCGATAACCAAATCAATAAGATATTCGTTATTGATTTCGGTTTATCGGTTTTTGGTCCTTAACGTTTTGTTTTTCGATTTAATCGATAAGAAAATGCTCCTCTATTTTTTTCTGCTTTCTTATTTTCATTTGTTCATATATACACTGTCTTCATACATAAAAAATTAAAGGGAAAAAGGTCAACTATACTCCTCTACTTTAGTTTATTGACTAACTTTGCCCTCTGTTAACCAAAGTAGTCAAATATACCCCTCCCATTACAAATTGGGGTCAAATATACCCCTACCGTTAGCAAAGTTTCAAAAATATTTCTCATTTCTAACATATTCTCACATAAGCAAGTCTAGTCATTGAAATTAGGTGACATGGACGCCACGTGACATTTAACTTATTCTATGTGAACGTCACATGGCTTTTAACTTATTCTATGTGAACGTCACATGGCTTTTAACTTATTCTATGTGGTGCCTACGTGACAATTTTTCAAAAAACAATCTAGAAAATTGATTTTTTTTAAAACAAATCTGAAAAAAAAAAAAAAAAGGCTTTTATTAAAATCTGAAACTTTTTTGTTTTTAATAAAACCAATTGTTTAAAAATATATTCTCGAAAATTGGATATTTTAGTTAACAATATGGAAAATGATTTTTTTTTTAAATCTGAAAAATGTAAAGTATTTTTTTTAAATCAGGATTAATTTTAAAAAATCTGAAAAACTGATTTAAAAAAATAAATCATTTTCTAAATTTTTAAATTAAAAAATCCAATTTCTCAGATTTTTTTTTTAAGAAGCGGGTTTTATAAAATAAAATAAAAATTCAGATTTTTAATAAAAGCCATTTTTAACAGATTTGTTTTTAGAAAAATCAATTTTCCAGATTGTTTTTAAAAGATTTGTCACGTAGGCACCACATAGAATAAGTTAAATGTCATGTGACATCTATGTCACCTAATTCCAATGACTAGACTTGTTTATGTGGAAATTTATTAGAAATGAGGGGTATTTTTGAAACTTTTCTAACGGTAGGGGTATATTTGGCTCCAACTTGTAACGGGAGGAGTATATTGGACTACTTTGGCTAACGGAGGGCAAAGTTAGCCAATAAACTAATGTAGAGGGGTATGTTTGACCCTTTTCCCAAGATTAAAAGTCTACACAAATTACAAGCACAAGCAAATTCAAGTATATTATTGGTATTTGCTAAAACAAACTTCTTTCTTTCACGTTAAGTAGCAAACTTGGATGTTGTAGAAGCAAATTCAAATACGTATTGCTATTTGCTAAAACAAACTTTTTTTCTTTCACATTAAGTAGCAAACTTGGATGTTGTAGAAGCAAATTCAAATACGTTATTGCTATTTGCTAAAACAAACTTGTTTTAAAGAATTAGAATTAAAGTCACTATTATATAATTAAGGATAAAAATAATAATTTTAATATAAGCTTATTGGGTTATCAGTTTAACCATTAACTAAATTGTTAAAATCGGAAACCGAACCAATAACCGGATAAAAAAATTTACAAAACCATTTACGAACCATTAACCCAATAACACGATAATGATAAACCAATAGCTTTTTTATTGGTTCGAATTATCGGTTAAACCAGTTTTTGCACACCCGTATAAAGGAGGAACCAAAGATTCAAAGTTTAACTATTGTTCCAATTCCTTAGTGTCTTTTCTTTTTCGCGTATAAAAAACACTAAATCTCTTAACGAAATATTAGTTGTATTTTTACCTCTTAAAACTAGATTTAATATTGAACAAATAGTAATTTAATTATTTTGTAATATTTAGAACTTTAAAATCAACTAAAATTTTGTCTTAATTATCTCTTAACTGTGAAAGCAGCTAATTGCGATAATACTTCATCAATCATAACTAATAAAAAATGCGTGTTTGAAAAGCTCGGTAAAATTATTAGGCGAGATAAATAATTAAGATTATCTTATATAAATTGTACTATATTTAGATTTGACTTATACTGAACTTTGAATGCAACTAGATATCTACCTAAAATTTTGGTAAATCAGCGACGGGCCATATATGTTACATTCAAATTGATATGATATTTTGGTGAGACGTGAAGGAAGAAGTTATGGGGTGATCAAGATCAGAGTTAAATGTATGTTTTGTTTGAATTATTGTTTGTTCATCAACATTTTATTTTAGAATTTTATCTATCAGTGTTTGCATTAGATATATGAAGTTTTTGTTTGAATTTCTTTTTTTGTTCATTTGACTAAATATGATCAACATTAATCATTTCAAGAATTTACACTTTTTCTTTGGTTTTTGTTTCGAACTCAAATACACTATTTAAGAATATTTATTTACTTTTTTTAATAGTATAATTTTTTTTATCAACTCCTAGAAGGTATACTTCTGTAATAGTATAATCACTGATACGGGTACACGCGCAAAGCGCCTATACTAAAACTAGTCTCGTTAAAAAGTTCAAAGAATATATATAAAAATAAAAAACTAAAATTAAGATAAGAATAACGTAAAGTTCACCTTGGAACCACTAACTATGCCAAAAAATTAAATTACTTTTAATTGTATATTGAATATAGGAGTATAACTAAAATACAAACTTATTAATTAGGGACGATTTCAGAGACCTTCCTCCAAATTTGCTATTATCTAACAAACTTCCTTGTGGTTTGAGGTATTACGTTCACCTCTCCTATTTTCATTTTGATGTAACAAAGTTGGTTCATATATTTCCACTTCAGACTACAGAGAGGGCAGTACGAATTAGCAGAAATTTTGTTATTAGCAAAAGGTAGTAATATCAGATGTAATTTCCACTCACCCCATTCTAGTCTAAAAACACTATATATATGCTTCAACTGAGTTCAAACAATTTAATAGAATCTTAAAACCTCCAAAAGGGGTTTTTGCAATTGGGTGATCAGGAAGTTGTTTTCATCGAAAACTAAAAGACAACAAGAACTCAAAAGTGGCAGTTTAGTGTACTTTGGATTTACTTATCAGAAGTCCATCAAAATTCAAAGTTCAACCATTTAGTGGAGTAGACACCGGTTTGTGGTGATATAATTCCATGTGGTGTACATAAACCAATCCTAGGGCAAGCACCACATGGAATTGAAGCCATTGGCCCTATTGTTTTCGGACCAGTCCCTATTCGATAACAAACTGATCCAACAGGAATAGAATGATATTCTTCCAATCCATTGCTCTTTACTTCTATAATAGCATTGTCCAGAACCATACTGTTAAATATTTGCGCAACCTGTTAACTTGTGCACTCAACAACATTCCGTTTCTTCAAGTAGTCGTGGATTCCCTCCGGAGTAGCAACTTTCATCTTTTCTATGACCTTGAGGCACGTGTCCATAAGAACAGTGATGAATTGCTTACCCTCCGAGTACCATGCACCGCCAGTCAGTTCCTCTGAAGGTTCAAACTCAACAGCCATGTAATGCTTCCTTGCCTTATTTTGGATATTCGGGACTTGTTTTATCAAATTCTTCTTCACCAATGGCATCAGGGATTTATCCACAATAGCTGGTGCGAGCTTTATCTCTTTTTTCACGTCTCCTACAAAGACACCTGTATTCATTTTACTTTTGATCACGTTGAGCACTATACACTCAGCATCTCCATGAGTAGGTGAATTCATTTTTGGTCTTTTCCGCGTCATGGCGGTTGCTTCACTTGATCGGCTCATCTCTGTGAGCATAAAAGAGCAAATAAAGCACAGCGAGATGAATTTTAGCTTGATTCTTATCACATCAACGGAAAATGGGCAACGACAATTATTTAGTGTAGAGAAAAACAATGTTTGCAGTTCATACTCATGTAGTAACCAGAAGAGCAAGCAAAGATCAATTCTCTCCCAATAGTCATTCCACCAGAAAGTAAAAAATCAGTAAGAGATTTTATTTAAGATAATGATTAAAAAAAACACTCGAAACAGCCGTCCTACCTTAGTAGGAGTAAGGTCTGGGTACAATCTACCCTCCCCAGACCCCACATTGTGGGATTTCACTGGATTGTTGTTGTTGTTGACACCCAATTTTGTCCCTCTTTTATTTAATTTACTCGGGTTTCTAAATTTTCTGACGAGCTAAATACTTTATTTTTCACAATATTTTATTGCCACTACTATTAATATCACTACTTTTATTTTCAACATTATGAGCATTACTTTATCACAAATTTTAAACGGTTAGTCATCGTTTCATTTTCGGGTTTGGAATCGTTAAATTAATTACAAGACAACACTTTGTAAAATATTTATCTTTCTACATATTAATTATTTATTGTCTTTACATAGTATATGTTGTATTAGTTATTAAATTAGAGGCCCAAAAATAATTAAATAGCGGAGGAAGGATCAACAATTTTCAGCCAAATCAATGACCCAAAATACAAATGCAATATTATTTCCCTACCAATATAAATAACCCACATTTTAATACCCAACCCACATTTTTAACCCAACTAAAATACAAAACGGACCAGCCCATTATCTATTTCCCAACGGACCAGCCCACTCCATTACCCATTTCTCGACCCGACCCGACCCGGTCCGACCCAATCCCCTTATTTTTCTTCTTACCCTAATCTCTTTCTCTTTTCTTTCCTTTCCCCTAACCTGCCGCCTCCCCCTTCTCTCTTCCACGTCTCCCTCTCTCTCTCTCTTCTCCACCGCCGCACTCACGCTCTCTGCCACCTCCACTGCTGTCCCCCACGCCTCACGTTCTCTCCATCCCTCCCCTGCCATCTCCACGTTCACCGCACCATGCCTCTGCCACATCCACTTTCCTTTGCCCCCCACACGCTGTTCCCCACTCCTCTCTCACACGCTCCCCTCTCCTCACTCTATAAAGAGAGAGGGAGATCGAACAGAAAATGGGGTTTTTAGAACAGAGAGGATTTTGATTAGCGAGAAACCCGAATCGACAGAGAGCTGGAACTAAAAATTCCCTATCAAACACCAATTTTAATCAACAAAGACAGCGAACAACTACTCTATTTTACTTTCATTCTCTGTTTGAAACTTTAGTTTCTTTAATCGATTTCGAGTTCGTCGCGTTCGAGCGTAGATTCGAGGCCTCTTCGACATCCCAGTTCATTGCGCGCAAAACAGGTAAACTTCGATATATTTGTCACTCGCGATCTTTAATTTCTGTTTGTTTAAGATTTTTGCTTATTCTGCCATATGCTTAGTGGTTATGAAGTTTCTTTGTCGTCGCGTTATTTGTTTGATGTTTGGATGCTGTTAGGATAGAATAACGATCGTTAAGATGAAATTTGAAAGATGTCTGTTAGTTTGGATGGTTAGATGAAATTTACAGGACTTAGAACTTATTTAAGGTCTAATATACATAGGATATACAGTGGTTTATCAAAGTAAGAAGAGCATATACATTCGATATACATCTGATATACATGCCATGGTGTATATATCTTGGGTATATTATGTATATGATTAAAGCAGGTCAGCACTGTCCCTCTTTTGCCCTATTTGTCTTGAATAATGTATTCTGTTATACAATTAATTTATTTAGATTTGGATATGATAGAATGATTATGCAACATGTCGATATCGGTTGTTGAATTCTGTTTGGTTTTAAATCTGAATTCTGTGTTTAGCTTCATTAATAAGTCATGTATTAAACCTTGTTTCATTTTCAGTTGGTCGGGTTGTAGTTTAGTAACTCAGCAGGATTGTGCATATTTTGAGTAGTTTGGATTAGGCATATTCATGTTTTAATTGGTTTAGCTTCGGTTTTTTTTTTAGTAACATCCATACGTTCACATCTTAGTTTAGTTTTTCCGGTCTAGCAGTTAACAGTCCTGCATGTTTGTGTCTTAATTTGGTTTGCTTTAATTTCAGTTTATAAATGCTTACATGTTCACACATGCCTGTCATTTTAGTCGGTTCAATTGTGTGTGTTCCGTGGTTAGTCAATCTAGTCTTAGTTAGTAGCTTGATAGGATTCGTATATGTTTTATGTTTAGCTAATGGCAGTTTTAATGGTCGATAACACAATTGTTGCTAATATGATTTTTTTTTTTCAAATCTGTTTTGAAACTTTCTTAATAACATTCCTTTACCTAATCTTGATTTTAATTCAAAGTCATGAATTGAGTTAAGTCCATATTGTTAAGTATTATATTAGGCTTCCATAGCTATGAAACATGCTTCTGAAGGTGTTTTGGTACTTTGCAAATCCTAAGTACATATGTGTGTTTGAAGACTGGATAAAGGGTTGAATCTGTGGAGTTTCAGTGGTTTAAAAACTGGATTTTGTGGCAACCTTATGATATTATGCATTAAGCTTTACATTAATGTCGGCCTGGTGTTTCCCTATCCCGCTGTTTCCCCGCATCTCGCTTGGTGAAATGTTGAATAGCTTACACTGATGTAACTGTCTGCTTTAAGTCTGGATATGGCTGATGCCATATGAACCCCGGGTCTGATTTTGAGTTTGTACTACCATTGTTGTTTAGATTAAATGTGGATAGCTGTTAATAGAATCCTATGTCAGTAGCGAAGGTCTAAATCATGAATGTTTACCTCGGTTGGTATGGACTAGTGCTAATACAAATTTGTTTAATTCAGAGGCATAGACAGTTGCTGAGTCACTCTGATCAATTTTGGCTATTAACCAATGTGAACTTGCTTAATTTGAACTATTGTAGCACATGCCATAAAAAATAATTCTAATTAGCATTGATAGTGAACTAGCAAACCATGTCTTGATGTGTATTTCCTTTATAAAAGCATGACTGATTATTGTTTCCCAGTTATAAAACCTAAATCTTTCTCTATTCTAAAATGGATCCTGAGTTGTATGTTCAAATTCTTTCCTTAAACTTTGAGTTATAATCTGGTCTCAATTCTGTTTATTTAATGCGTCATTAACCCGTGACCAAGTTATGATAAGATTAGCGTCAAGTTTTTATCAGAGATAGCTACATGGATCCCGGTACAACTTTGTTTGACTTAAATATAAAGAATCAATCTCAAGCTGTGTTTACAGTCATGTTTATATTGAGCTTCCCAAGTGTTAAGTATCTAGTCGTATGCGAAATATTGTTGTTTCTAATAACTTCATCGCCCACTATATCTGCTTGACTGATTACCCATATACACAATACACACATAACCTATCGATTTGCTTTTTCTTTTGAGTTATATCTACATGTTTTAACTTCGTCCACTTATCGTATACTAATCTTTTCTTTCTTTTTGTGCATGAATCTCGCATACGAGTCTCCTCCGCATTCAGTATTGAGCTAAAAGCCCAATAAAATCCTCCTCTCGGATCAACCCATTTGCAGCCAAGAAATCAAAAGGAATTTTGGGCTGAGGCCCATAACAGTAGCAGTCCTAAATGGGCTAAACCCATTTAAATCATTTACTCTTCTATTTTTTATTCTATTTGTGCATTCAATTGTAATTACATGACTAACACTTTACTTGTTTATTTGCTTAGATTAAGTAACCTTAGCGAATTAGTGGGGTTTGGTTTTTAGTTATGAGTAGTTAATTTAAAAAAAAAAAATCAACTATTAAATCCATAAGTTTTAACTACTTATGATATCTATACCGTCATTTTCTATTATTAGGATAATGTATTTCAAATAACATGACTACATATTTGAGTTAAAAAGAATCAAGATTCGCTCTTACTATCTTAAGAAATTTAAAACATTACATATTTGACACTAATGCTAACTCATTTGAGGAATAAAAAGGCAAACTAATTTAACGGATAACTTTTTCACTTTAGCTCTTTTTCAACGCTTCAAACGTATATTTGTTATAATAATCTATATTGAACTATCACTCTTTTGTAAGTCTTACTTTTAATTAGCATTTAAAATCTTGTTTTAAACAATTTTTTTTTTTTTTACAAGTTATATTTTAAATAGCATTCTTACATATCTATCTATAATTTTAGTCATACTTACAAAACTACTTTCTTTTTCTATAATACTATATTTACACTTGGCCTAATTAATTATAAGTCCGGTCGGTTAACCATTGTTAATGGGTCTTAAAGGGTGCCTAATACCTTCCCTTTAGACTAATTGAACCCTTACCTAGAATCTTAAGTTTCGCAGACCTTAAACAGAGTTAACTTTAAAATAACTTTAATAAATTTAGGTGTCCTAATTCACCATAAATAATTAGGTGGTGACTCCGTAAAATAAACAAGAAAACAGGAATCACCAATGTGTTGTACTCTAATTTAATCCGGTTAAAATGGGGTATAACAGCTTGGCGACTCCGCTGGGGAACTCTACCTAGGTTCTAACCATAACGGACTTAGTTTAAATAGGCTTTGTATGCTTATTTTAATTACTTTATTTGTTTGTTAACTGTTTTTACATGCTATTAATTGTTTGTTAACTGTTTTTACATGCTATTAATTGTTTGTTTGATATAAACTGTTTGTTTGATATAAACTGCTTATGTGTTACTTGCTTTGATAAAACTGTCATTCCGTTCATATTTCTTCCACTCCTGGAAAACTCACACATATTCACACACTTAAAACGGCTTCGCGGTTCGCGCCCGTGCACTACTAAATTTCCCCTTTAGTTGGATTGATCTTGTGGATTTAGTCGATCGGCGGTGCAGTCGACGACCACGGACTTTCCACTCCCAAGTTGTCCGCTTGGGAGAACCTTGCGTCATAGGAAACCAACTCTTAGTCAGCCTAAGATAGAGCTAAACCAACACCTTTATTAAGAGCATACATTTCATGACCTAGGAGGTTTAATACCCTTGGTGTATTAAACCCATTAGTTGACTTTACCCAAACGTCCAAGCGGGTTCACGACCCCGAGTGACACCAATCATACTTTATATGCATGTTTGAAGGATAGTTGTGCCTAAATATTGACTACTTGCTCTAATTAATTAAACTTTAGGAAGGAGGGAATGACTAACGTTTCTATGACAGGTATGGATTTGCATTGGAGTACAATGAGTGACGAAGATCAATGGCATCACAAAACAGAGCTGAAATTTAGACATAGGAAATTGTATTTACTTTACTTAGATTAGGAAACACTTTATGTTGTATTCATTTGACATGTAATAAATATTACACTACTTTTGTGCTTTATTTTGGGGAAATAGAATTTGTTTAATTAATCAAAGCAACGGGATGACGTATTATGACACACTTTACCCTTTCAAACAAACGTTAGGCCTACCTCTGGCACAAAGAAGTCACATGCATATTAGGACGCGTTATTATTGTTTGATATAATCGTTTACATTTGTTTGACAACTTGTTTGACTTTATTTGATGAATTATTTGCTACATGACTTACTTGACTTTACGTGATCATGACTTTACCTAGACACGTTAATGAGACTGACATCATTTGGATTTTATGTTTCTTTTTACTCCTAAAGAGTTGATTCGTGTTGACACTCAATGGCCGACCATCCTTACATCACAAGATCAAAGACATCATCGTTACCTCAACGCAGATGGGTTGTTCAAGGAAAGGCAAATATTATGTCTGATCCAGCCGCATCTATTTCAACTGGTTCAGAAAATATCGTGGTCCCTAATGATCCCCCTGAGACTTCTGAACATAGCGCTACTATCCAACGGGATGAACATATCGCCCGCCTGACTCAAGAGATTGAGGATCTACGCAGAGAACTAAATCGGGTTAGAAACATGACCAATTTATCCGTTAGACTCCAAAGTCCGCTTCCTGAACCTAGGAACGCCGCACCAAACCCGCCTCATTTTCCATCACTTGAACCTTCAGTTCCTGAACATTTTTCTCCACAAAACACTACGCCTACCAACAACCACTTACCTCCAATCACCCCCGCAAATCCATCATCCGTCTATACTCCCCCACAAAGTCAACCACCCACCTACACTACCTATGCTGCTCCTGATCCACCACTCGTCAACCCACCAAATCAATCACTAGCTCATACTCCTTACATTCCTTTACCCACCAACACTAATACACCACCTACAACTACTCCTCTAAACCCACCAAACCAAGCCATTGCATACTTTGACCATCCACAACAGCCTTTCTACCCTTACCACTACCAAGCTCCGCTATTCCCTTACCCTGTCTACAACACCCAAGCAAATTACCACCAACCTCGAGCACCTCACTATCAAAACCCACCTGGTCAAACTCCCACTTACCAAAATCGACCACATACCACACATAGAGCTCGTCCAAACCCTGTCATAAAAAACACCCGTAATTACACTCGGTTCACTGAACCTTTGGCTCAATTGTTCGAAAGATTGAAAGCCGCAGGCGTGGTACAACCTATTGAAGGGAAAATTCTCAATCCTATTCCAAAATGGTTTGATAGTTCCAAGCGCTGTGCATATCATTCTGGAGTTCCTGGGCATGCCACTGACGATTGCTATGGCCTCAAAAATAAAATCGAAGCCTTGATTAAGAAAGGGGCAATCCAGCTCACTGGAGCTCGACCCGATATGGATCACCATCCCTTTGCCTACTCACGAAAACGCCAACGTGAACATGATAATTATCGAAAAGTTAAGAATATGAAGGAGGCCGTTGTGCCAATTGGAAAAGATGGAGAGGGGCATGTCATCAACTTTCGTTGCGCCCGTGGGGATGATGCGAAAACAAGTGCCAGTAAATATTGCTGCTACAACTACTCACAACACTGAGACACCAACCATCCAGGGTGCAGAACCAGGAGAAACTCTGAAGCATTGGACCTGTACTCCGTCCCTGGTTCGCCAGGAGTCTTGGTAGACTGAACATGTAGTGAACTTTTATTTTTAAAGGCTCAAATCATGCTCAAAACTTTTGTTTGCTTTGCCTCATCGTTTGGAAGCTTAAATTGCAGAAACTGTGAATGCATACTGTGAATGCATTTCTATTATTGTTATTTTCTACTTTACTTATCAAATCTGTCAACTCTACGATTGTGACATAAACGAATGAATAACGTACGCCCCGAGGGATAACAAAGAATTTAGAGGATAAAACAAGACTCCATTTAAAAAATTGAAATAGCCGATAGGTGATGACATAAGCCTGAAAGCTAGCAATCCAAGAAGAAATCAAAATACGACATTAGGTTAGACAGCCTAGTTTGCAACCTTTCCTTTAATACCTACGAACTACGCTGACCTGATTCCCATGAGGGGATACGTAGGCAGCCCACATAGGGTTCGGTTGCTTTATAACAAAAAATCCAAAATATCTTATGCATATGAACTACGCTGACCTGATTCCCATAGAGGGATACGTAGGCAGCCCACACAGGGTTCGGTTGCGCTATAATAGAAAATCCAAAATCCTTACACAAAGAAAACCACACAGGGCCTGATTCCCTCGGCGGGATTCGTAGACTATCAACATACAGATCTGTCACACCTAGATAAAATCCAACAAACCTTTTACCGTTTATATAAAAGAACTACACAGACCTGATTCCCTTGGGGGGATACGTAGGCAATCCACATCGGGTTCGGTCCCTTTATTAGAAAATTTCAAACCATTTCTTATGTACCTCACGAACTACGTTCTGACCTGATTCCTTGGCGGATACGTAGGCAACCTATACAAGGTTCGGTCACACCGTAGCATAGGTTTAGTATACCCTTCGGAATCAAAACTGGGGCATGTTTTGAAAAGTAGACAAGGGAAATTTGGACATCGACAATATTAAGGCTACCAGACAGGAAATAGTATAGACAAATGACCTTTCAAGGTTTTCAGAAGTGTCACAATCAGAAGTTAGCAGAAATATTTTACAACTTGCATACATATATTTCATATATATCTTCCCTTATATACATACACTTACATATATATTTTTCAAACGAAATATTTTCACTACTGTTCATCTACCGAGACTTGAACGGAGATCACAAAATCCAAACAAATAAGACGAATGGAGCACCAGCAACGTCAGGCTTCGAGTCAACACGAATCGACTTCCCCCCCTCCCAAACTAAGAATTTTTCTTTGAGTGCAGGAACTTAAAACTGCGAGATCAACAGTCAAGTCTATCAATCAGGGCCAAAAAGCATCATTTGGCTCATTATGGCCTCGCCTTAAAAGCCAAACGACTTTATTTCCAACTTTATCTGTAATTTCATTTTATTTTATCACAATAACTTTATGACTTTATATACCTATTTTTGTAGGTTGACGAAGTTGAAGGCGAATTAAACACACGTCATTAGTTCAGCCTGTCACGATACCATCAACATCATAAGCCAAACGGCTATTCTACCACTTTACTCCATACTTTATCAATTACTTTATCATATACTTTACCAGCTTTAACCATTTTACTCTGAACTTTGCAGGAATCATTGTTAAGTCTCCAAAGACAGCTAGAGGCATCTCCAAAGACAACTGGAGGCATCTCCGAACGCAACCGGGGGCATCACTTGGCTATACGGCCTCATATGCATAAGCCAGACGGCTACACTATGACTCTACTCTCTATTTTATCATTCACTTTACCAACTCTAACGATTTTACCTTGAACTTTACAGGAATATCATCAAGTCCCCAAAGAAAACTGGAGACATATCATCAAGTCCCCGAAGACAACCGGAGACATATCGTCAAGTCCCCGAAGACAACCGGAGACATATCATCAAGTCCCCGAAGACAACCGGAGACATCGCATGGCTACACGGCCCCACCTGCATAAGCCAAACGGCTATACACTTACTTTACTCCTTACTTTATTTCTTTATTTCATCATCTACCTTACCTACTTTAACGAATTTACCTTAAATTTCGCAGATATCATTTATCATCGAGTCCCGGAAGACAGCCGGAGGCCTTATTATCATTTACAGTCTTCAAATACAACTGGAGATATTCAGCATAAACATCGCGCATTCATTCAAGTCCTGGAAGACAACCAGAGACAACATTTGGCCACACTGCCTCATTATAAGCCACACGGCTTCATTCCCACACTCATGTTTACTATCATTTTACACTGTTTATAATTTTACACTTTCAACTTTATTACTAATTTTTACATGAATTTCAGTTTTGGCAAAAAGTACAACCTGCAGAGACGCAACACAACATGGAACTTTATCTTACGCAGTGAACTGGGGCAAATTTGCTGAAGAGGAATATCAAACTCACAAGCAAAGGTCACGGATCTACTCTCAAACTCGACTCCGCCTACGTCCACAAACATGTGATACGTAGGCTATCCAAAAAATTTCTTTCATATCCACCGCTAAAATTCTACTCAATCAACTCTTGTCGCAATCTCGTATCCTTTTCTACATCCCCCAGCGTCTCCATAACTCAACACTGGGGCATTTTTTTGGAGAATTTACATCGTGTCTAGTAGAGTCCTACTTATGGTTGTGTTGTGCACCACATTTATAATTAGGAGGCTATAAGCATATGTTCAATTCTTGAACGTTCTCGTCACCTGTCTACAACCCTTGCGAAGTTATAAATCCATAAATAACATTCTCTCAGCTGGTTCAACCATAATTCTTTCCATACCATATTCTTTTCCACCAATTCTCCTAAACCGCATTTCTCAAACTCGCATTTGTCGGTCGGAACAAAATTGGCCACTACGTCAATTTCTTCGCCCGAAGATTCTTACATCATCTCCAGTCGAAGAGGGGCATCTGTTGACACCCAATTTTATCCCTCTTTTATTTAATTTACTCGGGTTTCTAAATTTTCTGACGAGCTAAATACTTTATTTTTCACAATATTTTATTGCCACTACTATTAATATCACTACTTTTATTTTCAACATTATGAGCATTACTTTATCACAAATTTTAAACGGTTAGTCATCGTTTCATTTTCGGGTTTGGAATCGTTAAATTAATTACAAGACAACACTTTGTAAAATATTTATCTTTCTACATATTAATTATTTGTTGTCTTTACATAGTATATGCTGTATTAGTTATTAAATTAGAGGCCCAAAAATAATTAAATAGCGGAGGAAGGATCAACAATTTTCAGCCAAATCAATGGCCCAAAATACAAATGCAATATTATTTCCCTACCAATATAAATAACCCACATTTTAATACCCAACCCACATTTTTAACCCAACTAAAATACAAAACGGACCAGCCCATTATCTATTTCCCAACGGACCAGCCCACTCCATTACCCATTTCTCGACCCGACCCGACCCGGTCCGACCCAATCCCCTTATTTTTCTTCTTACCCTAATCTCTTTCTCTTTTCTTTCCTTTCCCTTAACCTGCCGCCTCCCCCTTCTCTCTTCAACGTCTCCCTCTCTCTCTCTCTTCTCCACCGCCCCACGCATGCTCTCTGTCACCTCCACTGCTGTCCCCCACGCCTCACGTTCTCTCCATCCCTCCCCTGCCATCTCCACGTTCACCGCACCATGCCTCTGCCACATCCACTTTCCTTTGCCCCCCACACGCTGTTCCCCACTCCTCTCTCACACGCTCTCCTCTCCTCACTCTATAAAGAGAGAGGGAGATCGAACAGAAAATGGGGTTTTTAGAACAGAGAGGATTTTGATTAGCGAGAAACCCGAATCGACAGAGAGCTGGAACTAAAAATTCCCTATCAAACACCAATTTTAATCAACAAAGACAGCGAACAACTACTCTATTTTACTTTCATTCTCTGTTTGAAACTTTAGTTTCTTTAATCGATTTCGAGTTCGTCGCGTTCGAGCGTAGATTCGAGGCCTCTTCGACATCCCAGTTCATTGCGCGCAAAACAGGTAAACTTCGATATATTTGTCACTCGCGATCTTTAATTTCTGTTTGTTTAAGATTTTAGCTTATTCTGCCATATGCTTAGTGGTTATGAAGTTTCTTTGTCGTCGCGTTATTTGTTTGATGTTTGGATGCTGTTAGGATAGAATAACGATCGTTAAGATGAAATTTGAAAGATGTCTGTTAGTTTGGATGGTTAGATGAAATTTACAGGACTTAGAACTTATTTAAGGTCTAATATACATAGGATATACAGTGGTTTATCAAAGTAAGAAGAGCATATACATTCGATATACATCTGATATACATGCCATGGTGTATATATCTTGGGTATATTATGTATATGATTAAAGCAGGTCAGCACTGTCCCTCTTTTGCCCTATTTGTCTTGAATAATGTATTCTGTTATACAATTAATTTATTTAGATTTGGATATGATAGAATGATTATGCAACATGTCGATATCGGTTGTTGAATTCTGTTTGGTTTTAAATCTGAATTATGTGTTTAGCTTCATTAATAAGTCATGTATTAAACCTTGTTTCATTTTCAGTTGGTCGGGTTGTAGTTTAGTAACTCAGCAGGATTGTGCATATTATGATTAGTTTGGATTAGGCATATTCATGTTTTAATTGGTTTAGCTTCGGTTTTTTTTTTTTAGTAACATCCATACGTTCACATCTTAGTTTAGTTTTTCCGGTCTAGCAGTTAACAGTCCTGCATGTTTGTGTCTTAATTTGGTTTGCTTTAATTTCAGTTTATAAATGCTTACATGTTCACACATGCCTGTCATTTAAGTCGGTTCAATTGTGTGTGTTCCGTGGTTAGTCAATCTAGTCTTAGTTAGTAGCTTGATAGGATTCATATATGTTTTATGTTTAGCTAATGGCAGTTTTAATGGTCGATAACACAATTGTTGCTAATATGATTTTTTTTTTTCAAATCTGTTTTGAAACTTTCTTAATAACATTACTTTACCTAATCTTGATTTTAATTCAAAGTCATGAATTGAGTTAAGTCCATATTGTTAAGTATTATATTAGGCTTCCATAGCTATGAAACATGCTTCTGAAGGTGTTTTGGTACTTTGCAAATCCTAAGTACATATGTGTGTTTGAAGACTGGATAAAGGGTTGAATCTGTGGAGTTTCAGTGGTTTAAAAACTGGATTTTGTGGCAACCTTATGATATTATGCATTAAGCTTTACATTAATGTCGGCCTGGTGTTTCCCTATCCCGCTGTTTCCCCGCATCTGGCTTGGTGAAATGTTGAATAACTTACACTGATGTAACTGTCTGCTTTAAGTCTGGATATGGCTGATGCCATATGAACCCCGGGTCTGATTTTGAGTTTGTACTACCATTGTTGTTTAGATTAAATGTGGCTAGCTGTTAATAGAATCCTATGTCAGTAGCGAAGGTCTAAATCATGAATGTTTACCTCGGTTGGTATGGACTAGTGCTAATACAAATCTGTTTAATTCAGAGGCATAGACAGTTGCTGAGTCACTCTGATCAATTTTGGCTATTAACCAATGTGAACTTGCTTAATTTGAACTATTGCAGCACATGCCATAAAAAATAATTCTAATTAGCATTGATAGTGAACTAGCAAACCATGTCTTGATGTGTATTTCCTTTATAAAAGCATGACTGATTATTGTTTCCCAGTTATAAAACCTAAATCTTTCTCTATTCTAAAATGGATCCTGAGTTGTATGTTCAAATTCTTTCCTTAAACTTTGAGTTATAATCTGGTCTCAATTCTGTTTATTTAATGCGTCATTAACCCGTGACCAAGTTATGATAAGATTAGCGTCAAGTTTTTATCAGAGATAGCTACATGGATCCCGGTACAACTTTGTTTGACTTAAATATAAAGAATCAATCTCAAGCTGTGTTTACAGTCATGTTTATATTGAGCTTCCCAAGTGTTAAGTATCTAGTCGTATGCGAAAAATTGTTGTTTCTAATAACTTCATCGCCCACTGTATCTGCTTGACTGATTACCCATATACACAATACACACATAACCTATCGATTTGCTTTTTCTTTTGAGTTATATCTACATGTTTTAACTTCGTCCACTTATCGTATACTAATCTTTTCTTTCTTTTTGTGCATGAATCTCACATACGAGTCTCCTCCGCATTCAGTATTGAGCTAAAAGCCCAATAAAATCCTCCTCTCGGATCAACCCATTTGCAGCCAAGAAATCAAAAGGAATTTTGGGCTGAGGCCCATAACAGTAGCAGTCCTAAATGGGCTAAACCCATTTAAATCATTTACTCTTCTATTTTTTATTCTATTTGTGCATTCAATTGTAATTACATGACTAACACTTTACTTGTTTATTTGCTTAGATTAAGTAACCTTAGCGAATTAGTGGGGTTTGGTTTTTAGTTATGAGTAGTTAATTTAAAAAAAAAAAATCAACTATTAAATCCATAAGTTTTAACTACTTATGATATCTATACCGTCATTTTCTATTATTAGGATAATGTATTTCAAATAACATGACTACATATTTGAGTTAAAAAGAATCAAGATTCGCTCTTACTATCTTAAGAAATTTAAAACATTACATATTTGACACTAATGCTAACTCATTTGAGGAATAAAAAGGCAAACTAATTTAACGGATAACTTTTTCACTTTAGCTCTTTTTCAACGCTTCAAACGTATATTTGTTATAATAATCTATATTGAACTATCACTCTTTTGTAAGTCTTACTTTTAATTAGCATTTAAAATCTTGTTTTAAACAATTTTTTTTTTTTTTACAAGTTATATTTTAAATAGCATTCTTACATATCTATCTATAATTTTAGTCATACTTACAAAACTACTTTCTTTTTCTATAATACTATATTTACACTTGGCCTAATTAATTATAAGTCCGGTCGGTTAACCATTGTTAATGGGTCTTAAAGGGTGCCTAATACCTTTCCTTTAGACTAATTGAACCCTTACCTAGAATCTTAAGTTTCGCAGACCTTAAACAGAGTTAACTTTAAAATAACTTTAATAAATTTAGGTGTCCTAATTCACCATAAATAATTAGGTGGCGACTCCGTAAAATAAACAAGAAAACAGGAATCACCAATGTGTTGTACTCTAATTTAATCCGGTTAAAATGATGTATAACAGTTGTAATGATAAAAAACACACCTAAACTATCACTTTTTTTTGTAAGTTTCACACCCAAATTATCAATTATTTTTTTTTCCTACCTGAACTATCACCATCTAGATCTAGTCATTTGAATATTTGGCAAACGTTTGCCACTCCAAAACTTGCAGAAAATTGACACAATCACTTTTTTCAAGAGTCTGCCTTTCTTTCGTGGAAACTAGCTGTGATGACCGAAATGTATCACAGCTGACACAATCACTTTCTTCAAGAGACTACCTTCTTTTCGTGGAAACTAGCTGTGATGACCGAAATGTATCACAGCTGACACAGTCACTTTCTTCAAGAGACTGCCTTCTTTTCGTAGAAACTAGCTGTCATACTCACATTCTTCAAGAGATTACCTTTTTTTCGTGGAACCTATTAAGTGAATAAGTCATAATTCTTTAATACTTCCAAACAAGGTTAGTTCATATGCACTGCTTTGCTTTTGTTTTCTCTTTTGGGCCATGGTGGAACCTCAGAGTTTATGATTCATTTCATTTTATGTTTAATTCCTTTGTCTTTTTTATGTATTTATTTTTATATATTTTAAAAAAATTAATGATAATTTTGACTCCGCCACTAATTGTGCTATTATGGTATGTAAACATGTCGCATGGGTGATGACTACTTTATATTAGTACATAATCCTTTTCATATAATGACAATTTCCTTTTCCTCTACATTTTGTGTTTCTTCACTTGCTGATTGACCTAGTTTGTTTTGGACGAATTCTGTACCTAAGAGTTTAATGGAGATACTTTTTAGATTTAGGGTTTTTATTTTTCCATGGTACATGAAAGAACTAACTACACAACGGACACTTCCCGAAATAATCAGGAGAAAGTTTCATCGTTTATACGTTCAGATTTAAAAATGTGTTTGAATGAGCAAAAAATTTATTTTTAAGTAAGATAATTGACGGTGCTGTCGATGCAAAGATCTTTTTAAGTTCCGGATATTATGGCTTGGCAACTTATACCTATTTTCTTCTTATATACTCTGTTTCAATTTATGTGAACCTATTACTATTTGAGGAGTCTACGAGATAATTCTTTGACCACGTTTTCCTTATATTTTTTCTAAATTATAGTACTTTTTATTTAGTTTTTAAATATATAAATTTTATTTTTACAAACTTGAAAAATCTATGTCAAAATTTATAGTCAAAGTTATAAAGTTTGACCCTCATACTCCGAAAAGGTTCACATAAATTGAAACAGAGGAAGTATATAGATATAGCCAATATTACATAGTACTTCTGATTTATTAGATATTGATTCTTGACTCATTTTCCTTACAAAGTGTATTCTCAAGTTTGAAATTAATCTTGCTAATTTGAAAGTGGTTCCTCACTCATTTTAGTATAGATACTTTATCTTAAGGGATAATTGCAGAGATCTCCTCTCATGTTTCGCTCCATCACTGACCTGCCTGGTGGCTTACGATATTACGCTTACTTCCCCTACTTCAATTTTCTTGTAACAATCTTATTTTTACCTATTTTCTTAATGTAAATAAAATATAACTTGACGAATATGCTCTTTTGTAATGTTAAATTATTTCTATCAGTAAGTCATATTTAACAAATTCATTAAAAAGAAAAATAAAAAACTCAATTCCTTTGCTCGAAAATCCTTTTCTCTTGAAACACGGGACAACCTTCTTCTCCCCTTCCTTTGACCCATGTTTCCAGAGAAAAGGATTTTTTGAGCAAATGAATTGCGATATTGTTTTATTTTTATGAATTTGTTAAAAATGACATTTTGAAGACATAATTAATTGAAAGAACATTTTTTTAGAAATATTAATTGAAAGAATTGAACATTACAAAAGGGCAGATTTGTCATATTATACTTTATTTACATTAATAAAATAGGTAAAAGTAAGATTGTTAGAAGAAAATCGAAATAAGGGAGGTAAGTGTAATGTCGTAAGCCATAAGAGATGTTAGTGTGATGGAGCGTAACGTCAAGGAGATCTCTGAAATTATCTCTTATCATAAAAAATCAAGTAATGTTACAGGCACGCTGTTGATAAAAGGATTTGTCGATTACAAGAAATGTAGGCCTGGGATTTGTTTAGAACAAATTTATTTATTAACAAAAATTTTGTTATTCTTTTCTTTGCAGAATATTGCATCCAATTTGAATTTATTTTGTACTCTTCTACTAGGTTATAAGGATCACTCAGTCACACAGTTAGCAATACTTGTGGTTTTTACTACTTAGAATCAATTCAATATACTAACCGCAGTGACACTCCCTCCATCTCAATTTATCTGACACAATTGAATAGACACGTAATTAAAGAAAGAAAGAAAGACTTTTGAAATTTGTGATTCAAAACAAGCCTTACATATTTGTAATGTTGTAAACTATCTCATAAAATTAAATTGTTTCTAAATATAGAAATGTGACATTCCTTTTGTGACGGACTAAAAAGAAAAGTGCACCACGTAAAATGGGACAGAGGAAGTAATAACTATTGCTAGCACAATATGTTAATAAACACAAGGTCAAATAATCTTAATGTTGGATTATATCTATCACGACATGTTTTCTCACACATGGTCAACTTTATACGTCGCACATTCATGAGAATATCAATGTCGTCAACAAGAGCCTTTGTCATTACTCATTTACAGCAACCGAAAGAGATGATGAACAAGTATTCAATCATCTTGACTTCAACAAACAACTTACCGTATGACGGTCCACATTGATTATTGACAAAACGTCATATTTTATTCTTTCCCATATAATTATTTAATCAGATTTTTTTTTAACTAATATTGATCATTTTACAAAACATCTAAATGACTTGGCACATACGTGCAACGCACATGTCGAAAAACTAGTAAAATATAAAACACAAAATCATTCTTTTAAAGCCAACAAGTAAATTGACAATAAATTCAAAAAAATTGTACAAAGTTAAATTTCATTATAATTTGAATTCTTTCAACTAATGTAAGCCTAGGTTAAAATATAATTAAATAATTTGATAACTTCGAATTGACATAAGGATGAATTAGCTGCGATCACAATTTTTTTTAATTAATGATAAAAAAAGATTTAAGAACCACAAAATATCACAATGACGTCAACGGAAACTTCGGAAATTATTCCAAAAATAATTAAAAAAAAAAAAAGATTTGCACCTTCTTGTTTGCAGCTGGCGGCCATCTTCATTAAAGCACTATCTGGAGTCAAATATTATTTATATTAGGCTATATATATATATATTTTATATTAAACCAATTCCATAGACTACGATTGTCTATGGCCATCGGGGGGTTTGGCATTGACCCCTACTTTGTTAATAGCATACCAAAATATATATGGGAGGAGGGCTACGCCTTTACTCCCTTTTTTACATTTAGTGAGGGCAATCCTCTGCTCACCATTAGTCCCTATATTAGGCTATACATTGTAGTTTTGCGCATTTGCACATTATAGGATGAGATATTTTTTGTTCGACTCTCTCCAGCTAACTCATTCTAGTTCATTTGTTGGTTGATTTGCCCAAGTTCAGAAGATGAATTCAAATACTATTATAATTTATATTTTACCTTTATCCACATAAGTAATCTACTACTAGTATTAAACTAAGCACTGAATTTAGGAAATCAAAACGTTAAGTCTCATAATGAAGTGACTTCTATATTGTTGGGTGGATCTCTTTAATTGTAGGGAGGCCAAGATTCTCTCAAGTTACAATTTCACTAGCTGCCATGCCTTTTTTGCATATTGTTTACAAGAAAACTCCAAATAAAAAGAGAAAAAAAGCTAATATAGTATCAATTTGTTGCAAATCAATGGTAGAACTTACTTCATTATCCTTTCCTCTACTCGGCCCTCACAAGAACTTTACCTTCCATTTTGGCTTCTTGTTGCACTTTGCGAAAAGTTGGTTTGAATCTTGTTGAGTCTTATAAGGACATCTTTCATAGTGATTCGATCTTGAGGTGATTCAGATGTACATTGTAAGGCTAATTCCATTAGCAACTTAATGCAAATCTCTTTGGAAGAAAACTGCTCATCCTGTCTTGAAAAGAGATTAGCATCCACTACATCCATCACTCTGTCGGGGAATGATTCAAACACCCATCTCTTCAAAGTGAGTTCTTCAACAAAAAGATTGTCCATGGGCTTCTTTCTTGTAAAGGTCTCCATTAACAAGATACCATAACTGTAAACATCTCCCATAGTTGACACTAAGCCTTCTGATCCATATTCTGCAAACATTCATCATCCATTAATCTTCTTAATCAACAAAAATGACATAATGTTGTTCTCAATTATCTTTCTATCTAGTTAACAAAACGTGACATTAACACAAAGACAAATTTATGTTATCTAACATTAGGAAAAAAAGACTTGATAATAGTTGAATACCTGGTGCCATGTATCCAATAGTGCCTAACGTCTTTGTTTGTGCTATCAACTTATCCGTTGTCATAAGTTTGGATATACCAAAGTCACTGACTCTTGCAAACATATTTTCATTCAAAAGTATATTACTTGGTTTTAGATCACAATGTACAACAACAAATGAATGACCTTCATGTAAATATTCCATTGCAGAAGCCACATCAATCATGACCTTCAATCTTTGGATTAAATCCAAGAAATTGTTGTGAGAGTAAAGCCAAGTATCAAGGTCACCATTAGGCATGTACTCTAGCACCAGTGCTTTAAAATCAAGATTAGCACAACTACTTATCACCTTAACAAGATTTCTATGACGAATGTTACGCAAAACCTCACACTCCAAATCAAACCTTCTAAATGCATCTTGTACTTCTGTATTGAAAACCTTTACAGCAACGATATTTCCATCTGGGAGCGTTCCTCTGTATACTAAACCAAGGCCTCCCCTGCCAATCAAGTTGGCTTCATCAAAGTTGTTTGTCCCTCGAACAACCTCATAGTAAGAGATCCTCTTTTGGGATTGACCAATCAAATCTGGTATAAGAAATTGTCTGCTTCTTTTTCGGTATTTCAGAAACCAAACCATGAAAATGGTTGTGACTACTACTGCTACTGCAATTGATGCAAGAACAAAATTTAAAGCCCTCCTTCTGTTTCTTCTTTTCGGGCTACCAATTCTGCATTTCACGACATTGAATCGAGATGGTCCACACAATTCAGAGTTACCCATGAAAGATTCAGCGGTCAAATTTGCAAAAGGTCCTCCGTTTGGAATCTTACCAGTGAGTGCATTGAAAGACACATTAAGATAGCTGAGTTGTTTAAGATTCTCCAAAGACTCAGGGATAATACCAGAAAGGTTATTTCCAGATAGATCCAAGTATGCAAGAGCAACCAAGTCTCCGAAAGATTCAGGTATAAGACCTTCAAAATTATTCATCGACAGTGAAAGATTCACCAAATTCTGTAGTTGTCCCATTGTGCTTGGAATTTTTCCTGTGAATTGATTTCTTGATAAATTTAAATTTCTTCGACTGTTCAAACTTCCTATTCCTAAAGGCAGAACACCATTGAGAAAATTGGATGACAAACTTAGTATTGATATACCCCTGTTACTCCAAAAAGTTGGTGGAAAATTGGAGCCCAATGCGTTTGAATCTAGATAAAGTTCTCTTAAAGAAGAAAGACTCCCCAAACAACTTGGTATTTCCCCAGATAGCTGATTTTCAGCCAAGCCAAGTAGATATAAGACCTCCATATTGCATAAGCTTTTTGGTATGGTTCCATTGAATTTATTTGAAGAAAAGCTCAACCTTTGCAACTTTTTCATGTTCCCCATTTCTTGTGGAATTGAACCAATCAATTCATTCTCTCCAAGGCTTAACCACACCAAGTTACTCAACTTACTTATGTCAACAGGAATTTCACCTGTGATGCCATTTCTAGGGACGATGAACGTTTCAAGAGAATCTGACCAATTACTGAAGGCTAAGGACTTTGGAAAATTTCCTCTGAAAACATTATATCCTAGTTGTATACGCTTCAAGTGCTTGCAGTTAGACAGGGAAGTAAGGAAACCTAATTCCCCTGTGGAAGGGTCATTTGTCAGTTGATTCCACTGCAAGTTGATCACTTCAAGATGCTGTAAATTTCCAAGATTCATCGGTACATCCCCACTAAGAAAATTGCGGCCCAAATCAAGGACAGTGAGTTTGGAGACATTAGAAATGGAGCTAGGAATTGTCCCAGTAAACTGGTTTAACCCAAGATAAAGGCCATTAAGATTTGGAAAGTTATGGGCAATGTTAGAAGGTAGAGTTCCAGAAAGCTCATTAGCTGCAAGTGCAATCTTTTCTAACCCAGAAATGTTATATAAAGAGTCTAGAATTTGACCTGATATCTTGTTTGAACCAAGATATATTTCTTTCAGATTAACGAGTTTTGCAAATTCTGTAGGAATGTTTCCATGAAGATTATTAGCACCAATATCTATCATCACCAAAGTCGACAAATTCCCCATAGAAGGTGGAAGAGTTCCAACCAATTCGTTTTCCCGAAGACTTAGGCTTTGAATTGCTGGAAGATTCTGAATTTCACTTGGTATGTTTCCTGAAAGTTTATCTCATATTTTTGGAGCTGTTAGACACTCAAGAGTCAAATTCTTATCTTGTAGTAGTATAAAAAAAAAACTTGATCAAACTATATTAATGTTTAGTTGTCACTAGAAAAGGTATAGGAAATGCACGTATTGACCATGTCTGATTTAGTATTTAGTGTTTGTGAACAAAATTGATACTAAGATTGATATCAGTGTAGATTCATATACGATAATTTCTTTTCCAACACAAGAACCTCAGAAAATCCAGTGGTCGTAATAAAATTCCGTCTGTTTAACTTATAAAGTCCTATGAAGCAGCAATTTTCAATAAAGCTTTTCTTTTTCTCTTTTAAGAAAGAGAGCTTAAAGAGTCAAATTAAGTAACTAAATATAGATTCTTCAATCCTGTAAGAACAAGGAATGCCTTCCCCTCCTCCCGGGCGCCTTGTAGCTTGGCTTGGACCAAAGGCTGTAGAGGTAAATTTAAGATTGTAACGTAATGTGTTCAAGATTCTTAGTTCCTCAGAAATATGAATCCAGAATTTAATATGGTTTATGTTGAAAATGATTGATTCAATTGAATCCACTTCCAACGCTAGCAATGTAGTTGCAGAAGGGGATCCCAGGTTGTTAGTTGATGGTTGCTCTTGATGGGAATAAAATAGACCCGCAAAATAATATTCACGGTATTAGTGATAAACGCGGAACACTAAGTTATGGTTAAATCAGCAAGAATAAAATGCAGCAATAATGACACCAAGATTTTACGTGGAAACTCTTCTGAATAAGGGAAAAAACCACGGCCAAGAGGAGCAGCTGATATCACTATAGTAAAGAATTTTACACAGTGTAGTAACGAGTATAAATACTCCTAAGACCACTACACCCACAAAAGAAATAACACTCTTTTGATTTCCCACCTTACTACAATATCACTCACACTCTATTTTTCTTCACAGACTATTTTCTCACAGTCTATGGAACACCTCACTTTGCTCTCACTCAGATGTATTGTCTGAGATTTTGGGGTGTATAGCAAATGATCTTGGTGATGATACAAATGAACCATAAGCTGCCTATTTATAGGAATGAATTTCCTATGGTGAGGTAAGCGCTTCCATCACGATTATGATGAGGTAAGCGCTTACATCACGACTATGATGAGGTAAACGCTTACATCACGACTAAGATGAGGTAAGCGCTTACATCACGGCTATGTGAACAAAAGAATTGACTTGTTGGCCAATTCCACAATTGCTACCAATGTGATTTTGTCAAAGGAAGAAAAATCTTCCTTTCTTAAAATATGGGATAGAGGACTGGACCCCACAAATCTCCCCCTCCAGTCCCATTCACCTGAAGGAGGGTACACTGGCTTCGAATTTGAGTGCATGCCGACAAGTTCTTTGCACGATTCGAACTTGTCTCTCGGTACCACCTTGGTCAGCATATCTGATAGTGCGACACACTTCTGCAACTTCGACTGCCATGGTATAGCTCTCCCTGAGCTTCCTCTTAGATACCTGAGTATCCACTTCATAGCTTCCCAATGCTCTTTCCCTGGATTTTCGAGAAATCTGCTAACAACACCGACTGCATGAGCAATATCTGGTCGAGTGCATACCATTGCATACATCTTGTTGGTACGAGTTTTTCGAGCATACAAACTTTCAAGATGCTTCCATAGGGTCCGAGCATGTGTCTCCCCAGAAATATGGTTCAACACATTATCGTCAACCCACTGTCTAATAAAGCCGCAAACCTGCCGATGCAACAAATTCCACTCTTCATCTGATTTATTATCAGGCTTTTTATTTCCAAAGACAGGTTGATGAAAATTCTTGACATAGAGCAAATCTTCCATTTTGCCCTTCCAAATGGCATAATTTACGCCACTCAAAGTAACCATTCTACTAGTGTTGGCTTCCATTGTTTATCACAAATACAAATACTATTTTATTCGAAGACCAAAGTAATTCTTTTCTGATGTGGAAGTTCAGACTGTGCTGCAACCACAGAGCATACTCAGACAGAACCTTGGCTCTGATACCACTTGATGGGAATAAAATAGACCCGCAAAATAATATTCACGGTATTAGTGATAAACGCGGAACACTAAGTTATGGTTAAATCAGCAAGAATAAAATGCAGCAATAATGACACCAAGATTTTACGTGGAAACCCTTCTGAATAAGGGAAAAAACCACGGCCAAGAGGAGCAGCTGATATCACTATAGTAAAGAATTTTACACAGTGTAGTAACGAGTATAAATACTCCTAAGACCACTACACCCACAAAAGAAATAACACTCTTTTGATTTCCCACCTTACTACAATATCACTCACACTCTATTTTTCTTCACAGACTATTTTCTCACAGTCTATGGAACACCTCACTTTGCTCTCACTCAGATGTATTGTCTGAGATTTTGGGGTGTATAGCAAATGATCTTGGTGATGATACAAATGAACCATAAGCTGCCTATTTATAGGAATGAATTTCCTATGGTGAGATAAGCGCTTCCATCACGATTATGATGAGGTAAGCGCTTACATCACGACTATGATGAGGTAAACGCTTACATCACGACTAAGATGAGGTAAGCGCTTACATCACGGCTATGTGAACAAAAGAATTGACTTGTTGGCCAATTCCACAATTGCTACCAATGTGATTTTGTCAAAGGAAGAAAAATCTTCCTTTCTTAAAATATGGGATAGAGGACTGGACCCCACAGCTCTTATCGCCTTTTAAAATATTCTGTAAGCGTTAAGTGCTCCATATATATAGAATTACCTGTCAATTTATTCCATCCAAGAAACATATCTTGAAGCTTTGACATGTTCCACATGTCTCGGGGTAAATTTCCTATTAATTAAAATACAATATCAGATAAGAAAAAAAAAATACAATGATCAATTCAAAGAAGAAGAAAAAGGAAATGAGAAGTACAAGTTAGTTACCTGTGAATCTGTTATAAGACAAGGACAGAACTTCAAGTTGGGTGCATTTATCTAAACCGCTCGGAAGTTCACCCACTAATTGATTATTTGCCATGGATATATACTGCAACACTGGGAGATTACTGCATATCTCATTTGGCAAAGTCCCACTTAATTCATCATTCCAAGCCAAATCAATGATCTTTAAAGCAGACATATTGAAAATGGACAATGGAACATTACCAAATAGATCATTTTCAGAAAGATCAAGCACTTCAAGCCTCGAGAGAAATCCAAGGCTTTGTGGGATTTCACCAGTGAGATTATTCAGTTGCAAAGACAAGTATTTGAGTCTCTTTAGACGCCCGATTTCATCGGGGATTTCACCAACAAAAGTGTTGTTGCCAATCTGCAAGGAACTAAGGAAGGAAAGGTTTCCTATTTCTTTTGGAATGGACCCTCTTAATCTTAGGCTCTTTAGGTTTAGCGCGACAACTCTTTGATGCCTTGTGCTACAAGAAATTCCAATCCAACTGCAAACTCCAGTCCCTTGTGTCCAGTTTTTGGACAGAGTTTCATTAGGGTCATTGGTTATTATTTGTGCTTTGAAGGCTAAAAGAGCAGATTCGTCAGTAGATATGTTCATTGAAACAGAAATATCGATGCAGTAGATTAATAGAATGAAGCCAATCATCACAGCCCTTTGCACCATTTGTATTAAGAACCAAATTTCTCGAAAGGTGTATGAAGAAATTAAAATGCAAAAGCAGAAGAG
Organism: Lycium barbarum; assembly: GCF_019175385.1. Classification (NCBI taxonomy): domain Eukaryota; kingdom Viridiplantae; phylum Streptophyta; class Magnoliopsida; order Solanales; family Solanaceae; genus Lycium; species Lycium barbarum. The sequence continues at coordinate 17,980,566 of NC_083340.1, read as the reverse complement.
AAGTTCTTAATTTGCGTTTTCTCCTTTCAAGCAGGATGGGCGTTCGGTTCTTCGGTTCAGTTTTATCAAACTTCGATTTGGCTATTTCGTTTTTGGTTTTTTGAAGGTGGACACCCGAATACCGAACCCAGCTTAGTTCGGTTTCTGTTTTTTGAAGTTTGGTTCGGTTCGCTTTCGATTTTTTCAATTCAGTTTTTTTGATATGAAATTAGAAGCGATTCCATTTACACTAATTCATATTCTCAAAAACAACAAAACATAAAACTAACAAATTAAAATCAAATCAAACAAACAGGATACACAAGAACAGAAAATCATAACCATAATATAGGATTACTAGGTGTTATATACATACAGTAAGAATAATTAAGAAAACACATAAAGGACATACATTTATCCTAAAAACACATCCTAGTTACCTTTCTTTGTTAAGGATATTTGATTTTTTCAACTGAAGTGGAAAATTAGGGATACAAAAGCAAAAGAGAGCTTATTACAATTGAGTTTTTTTAGGGCTTAAACTTAATGGGTTTGGACTATTTTAAATTTTTTGGGTAATGTATAAATTTCGGTTCTTTGGTTCGGTTTCATCAAAGTTCGGTTCGGCTATTTCGGTTTCGATGTTTTGAAGGTGAACACCAAACACCGAACAAAACTAGTTCGATTCGGTTCTTTCGATTTCGGTTTCTTAAAGTTCGGTTCGGCTCGGTCCGGTTTTTCGGTTTTCGGTATTTATGCCCAGCCCTACTTCCAAGTATCCAACATTATATAATGGACATCGTTAGGATACATCCGTCTTTTGTAGAATGCGGTTCAAAAAATCTTTACTCTGAATTATTAACATTACAAATTACATTCTTCATTCACCTTTAATGTTGTGGACTTATGTATTATAACCGAAAAATCAAATCATCAATACTGTCTAAATATTGCCCTTGCAGAATTGTGCCAGTAGATTTTTTTTCCCTCTAGTATATGTAAGATGAAGGTAAAGCCAGGATCATAGCAGGATGAGGTTATTCAGTGGCTTATTATTCTATTGCCATCCTTACAGAGACAACTTGTTAGATCTACTTATTTCTTCATTTAGATTTTAAAAGAGGCTTAATACATAGACAGCCCCTTAAACTTGCTAGTAAATTTCATTGAGACACTTGAACCACGACTTGTTCTAATTAAACACCTGAACACATGATAAAGTATTCTTATTAGATACTTTCAGTTCAAATTTTGGAATTCGTTGCGTGTATTCTCAAGCATCTATTAAATGGTTAAGTTAACCATATAAAATATGTCACCTCCTTGAATTATACACATAAGTCTCACTGGGAACTGCTAGAGGTCGCATGGCTTACTGAGGCTAATGCATATAATTAAAGAAGATGTTATATGTTATATGGTTAACTTATACGTAATGGGCACTTGAATCCACATAAAAGTTTTTTTTATTTTATTTAAATGTGAACATAAAGTGTGTAATAGAGACGCTTTATCATGTGTTTAGGTGCTCAACTGGAATAAATTATAATTCGAGTATCTAAATGAAATTTACTAGCAAATTTAAGAGGTTGTCTTTGTATTACTCCAATTAAAGAAAAAAATGTCTTTGTCGCGTATGTAAAGTCAACCAGACAACATCTTTTATCATATAGGCTATGTGTACTTCAATTCAGCTGGGAAGGTGGAGGGCATTAAATATAAATCAATAATTGAGCAAGCTAATAATTTTTGGTCTTTTGCTCTTTTTGTCTAAAGTCCAGATCATATCATCTGATGATTTGTGAAATAATTGAAATGTAGTTGTAAGCTATGATCTCATAAACTAAATCTATACGTAAACTAATTAGTAACTCTAAACTCTACATGAAGTCTATTGTTAGGCTAATAATTGAAGCTATGGTTTTGTAAGAAAAGTCAAGTTCAACTTGGCAAACTACTCTGTCTGGGAAAGGTGTAATGACATGATAATTGCCTGGATAACAAGTTCACTTTTCACAGAAGTTGCTACTAGTGTAATGTGTTTTGATATTGCCAAAGATATTTGGGCTGATATAAAAGAGTGATTTGGCTCTTCTAATGGGTCAAAGTATATTCAGATTCAGAGGGAGATTAGTGCTACCTCAGGACAAATTAATGCGTTGATCTTAGGAGTTACTAATTAAGATTGGTAACTAGAGGATGTGTGAAATGTCTTTGTAGTCTGTCTTATAACAACTTGCATACAACCGAAAGGAAAACAAGAATGTATAACTCTGCAATAGTCAAATATCTGGCTGAAAATTAACTGTAGAATTCAGGGGCGGATTTAGAGGGTGGGGAGGGTGTTTACCCGAACATCCCCTGTTGACACCTAATTTTCACCTCATAAATCGCGTATTTTAATTTTCAAATTGTTCGAAACCAAGACGGAATAGGATGCCCTTAAAAAAATTAAAATTTAAAAATCATGAGAAAATTGCAAAAATTGATGTTTAATTATTATTTTTCAAAAAAAATAATTAACAATTACAAGAAATCACGAGTTATTTACTTTTACAAACGTGATTTGAAAAGAAGATACGTATCCCGCCCCGTCTAATTCGGAAAAATTATTAATTAAAATGACGTATGAATTACGATTCATTTTGACCGCATTTTTTTTATATATTTTTAAATATTGCTCGGAAGTATATCAATATTGGATTCATTTTGAAGCTTGTATTTTAAAACTACGTGTTATAATTTTTATTTCGTCAAAATATTATTTTACAAAGGGAAAATTCTTGATAATGCTATCTACCAAAAAAAAATAAAAAATTTTGCACTCCTCTTTCTTCGTCTCACGCCACACACCCCCTTCCTCTTTCCTCTTTTTTCTCCTTCAGCCGCACTCTCTCTCTCCTTCATTTTCTACATCTTTGATTTTTTCTGCACCCTTTCCTACATTTTTTGACCTTTTTTTTTTTTCACATGCTCCACACATCTGCACACATCTGATTTCTTTTTCCTTTTTTTCTTTAATGGGCTCCACACATTTTTTTGACTTTCCCTAAATTTGCTCCTTATCCCCCAATCTCAACTACACAATCTGTACTTTTCTACTATCAAATCACCTCTCTCTCTCCTCATTATTTTTTTCACCACCAACGTTAAAAAACAAACAGATTTCTTCAACTTTGAAATCCAGCCTAAAATCACAAATTCTAGTTTTTTACATCTATAAATACTTTATTAAATGCTTCAGCAGGGGATCTTTTTTTGAACATCTTGAAACACTACATATCAAATACATTCCCTGCACATTTTAAAACTTTAAGAACCTTTAATTTCTAGAGTTACTCTCTCTGTCTAAGTGGACTTTAGCTGTGACAGAGATTTTGGAATTCATTTGTGTCGAGTTTTAAATTTATTAATAACGAAAAAGAAGGTTTCTTTCTTTTTGGATTCATGAAAAACTCTCTCATCTAAGATATTTATATTTTTATCTCTCAAAGAAATTTTAGCATTTTCATTATTCTTACTCTCTGTCCAACTCAATTTTGCTCACAAAGGAGTAGATCTGAGACCTCAAGGCTTCAGTTCACTGTACCCAAAACAGGTTGGCGCTTTCCCTCTTTGGCTCTATTTGTTCTAAGTAATGCATATCCTGTTATGAATTTGATCTACTTGGGTTTAGATATAATGAAATGATTATACAAACATGTCTATGTTGATTGTTGATTTTATTTGGTCTCAAGTCCGTATTCTGTGTTTAGTTTTATTAGCAATCATGTATTAGGCCTTTATCTCATCTAAGTATGGAATCACATCTCTAGAGAAGAAGACATACTTATAAAATACTCATATGTGAATATACTCTACTACATCTCTCTGGCTAATAATAACCATTGTTGGTTATATATCATGCTTTAGGATTTTTCTTCACCTAACAGTGCTCTTTAGATTTTTAAATGCTCTGTTTGAGATGGTTGATGTGAGATGAACCACTTATTTTGGTATAAACTTTATGTCTTTTAGTTTTGTGCTTTAGCCTTCGTTAGCTTTCATGTTTGGTTAATGTGAGGTTCCTCTCAATCTATTCGTCTTCTTTTGTTGATTTATATAATACATTTTTTGATGTTATTTGAATATGGTATGTTAACGTTTAATTTTAATATAAGAATGTTATTTCTTAAAAAAAAAAAAACTCTTTCTATTGGTTAATGGTTAGCTAGTGTCTTTATTGTTTTGATTAGCATGATCTGTAAAAGTACTGGTTTTTAGCATAAGTTCTTTAACTTTCTTCTTTATCCTCCATAATTGTTTAGTCGGGTTTTCTTTCTAATCCTTTTCATTTCTCTTCTTTGTTTTGCATGACATATTGGGGCCGACGAGTTTCACTTTGAAACTCAACGACGCCGCTATCACAAGGAGTCCGCACATCCACATCCTCTCTTGCTCGTTGCTAGCCTTACATCGCCTTAAAAGCGAACCACAGAAAAATCTAATCTTGTTATTGGGAGTCGAATTTGGCTGTTGATTATTTTCACTTTGCTTGTTTACTTGTTGGGTGTGACTAACACTTTTATCTCAGTTATGTGATTACTAATTGCTAGCCAAGTCGATTCATGACTTATAGTTCGTAGAATATGATTCTTTGATACGTTTTAAGATTACAAATCCAAATCAGGATTTCAAGTTTGAATGTAAAACTACTTCATTTTGGGGGCATTTCAATAGAAAAGGACTTTCTCAAAAATATTTTCCTAGTATCTAGTCTTTTCCAAAGTGTTTGAAGTCTGCTATAATAATTTGAACTCGAATTTACTAACTTCTTAAGTTGTTTTCCTACAGGTGCAAGTATAATGTTTTTTTTAAAAAGAGCTTGCTTTGTTAAAGTTGGACCTTTGAGTCAAAATTTGTGGGGTCTCATGTTTTGAAAAAGTGAGATAATTTTAATCTCAACACATGCTTCAAATATTGGCTAATCAAACACCCTCACTTTTGACAAACTCACTTTAATAATTATCTTATTACTTAACTAGTAATTTTACCTATCCACCTAGTAATTATTTTTAAAACAATAGTATTTTTTTAAACTTTAGCGAGCTTTAGTCTTAACTAGTTAAGCCCGATCGGTTAACTATTGTTAATGGGTCTTAAAGAATGCCTAATACCTTTCCTTTAGACTAATTGAACCCTTACCTAGAATCTTTTGGTTTCGTAGACTTTAAAATAAAATCAACTTTAGATAATCATTTTAATTAACCTTAGGTGTCCTAATTCACCATAAGCAATTAGGTGGCGACTCCTCAACTTTAATTAACCCCGGAATTATTGGGATGTTGTAAACTATTTTGACTCCGGTTAAAATAGGGTATAACAGCTTGGCAACTCTGCTGGGGAATACTTAGGTTCTAACCATAACAGACTTAGTTTAATTAGGCTTTGTGTGTTTATTTAATTACTTTATTTGTTGTTAATTGTATTACATGCTATTAATTTTTTGTTTGCTATAAACTGTTTAAATGTTACTGTTTTGATATAAACTGTCATTCCGTATCACTTTTCTCCACATTTGGAAATTCACACTATCACACGTACACGCGAGGTGTGTTTTGCGCACCCGCAAATTTCTTCAAAAAATTCAAATTTTAGGAGAGTTGGCGTATGCGCGCGGTGTCCGAATAACGGTGACCGCGTAGCCTTCTCACTCGAGTAGTCCACTTGGGAACCTTGCGTCTAGTAAACCCGCTCTTAGTCAACTTAGGATAGAGCTAAACCAGCTCCCTTTATTAAGAGCATACATTTCATGACCTAGGAGGTTTAATACCCTTGGTGTATTAAACCCATTAGACGACTTTACCCAAACGTCCAAGCAGGTTCACGACCCCGAGTGACACTAATCATACTTTATGTGCATGTTTGAAGGATAATTGTGCCTAAATATTGACTATTTGCTCTAATTAATTAAACTTTAGGAGGGAGGGAGTGACTAACGTTTCTATGACAGGTATGGATTTGGAGTACAACAAATGACGAAGACCAAGGACATCACAAAATGGAGCCAGACGTTGTATTTACTTTAGGAAACATTTTATATTGTACCCGTTTGACATATAATAAATATTACACTACTTTTATACTTTATTTTTGGGAAATAGAATTTATTTAATTAATCAAAAGCAATGGGATGACGTATTGGGGGCACACTTTACCCTTCAAACAAACGATAGGCCTACCTCTGGCACAAAGAGGTCACATGCATATTAGGACGCGTTATTGTTTGATATAATCGTTTACATTTGTTTGACAACTTGTTTGACTTTATTCGATGAATTATTTGCTACTTGACTTTACGTGATCATGACTTTACCTAGATATATTAATAAGACTAACATCATTTTCACTTTATGTTTCTTTTTTATTCCCCAAAGAGTTGATTTGTGTTGACACTCGAGCTGGCTGACCATCCTTACCTCACAAGGTCAAAGACGTCATCGTTACCTTGACGTAGTTGGATCGTTCAAGGAAAAGAAGTTATTATGTCTGATCCAGCTGCATCTATTTCAACTGGTTTGGAAAACATCGTGATCTCTAGTGATCCCCCTAAGACTTTCGAACATAGAATTATTATTCAACATGATGAACATATCGCCCGCCTGACTCAAGAGATTGAGGATCTACGTGGAGAACTAAATCGGGTTAGGGACCTGACCAACTTATCCGTTACCCTCCAAAGTCCACTCCCTAAACCCAGAACTATCTCACCAAATCCACCTCGTTTCCCATCACTTGAATCTCCGGTTCCTGAACATTTTCCTCCACGAAATAACGCACCCACCAACAACAACTTTCCTCCAATCACCCTCGCAAATCCACCAAATCCATCATCCGTCTATACCCCTCCACAGAGTCAACCACCCATCTACACTACCTTTGCTACTCCTAATCCACCACTCGTCAACCCACCAAGTCAATCGCTAGTTCACACTCCCTATGTTCCTTTACCCACCAACACTAATCCACCACCTACAACTACTCTTCTAAACCCACCAAATCAACCACCTAAAAACACCACTTATAACACACCACCTCCTGTCCAAAACACCCCCACCGTCCAAACTTATCCGACCCAGCATATACAAGGGGCACATTTTGTCACTCCAAATGCGCAATATGTTCCTCCGGTATATGCCGCAGAAACACAAGCCTTTACCAATCCAGTAACGGTCAGGTTCCAACCCGAGGTGGATCAATATGAGGAACTGGAAAAAGAGGCAAAAGCAAGGGCAGATGATATGTTGTTAAAAGAAATCCACAGTCTCAAAGAAGCAATGAGAAATCTTCAAGTTGCTATGGGAAGTAAGAGTGTAGAATACGAAGATCTGTGTGTTCAGCCTGACGTTGATTTGCCCGTAGGCTACAAACCGCCGAAATTTGATACATTTAATGGGATAGGCGACCCTCATACACACTTAAGGGCTTATTGTGACAAACTGGTTGGAGTGGGTAGAGACCAGAACATAAGGATAAAGCTCTTCATAAGAAGCTTATCTGGTGAGGCTCTTACTTGGTATACACAGCAAGACGTCCGTAAATGGCGTGGTTGGAGTGATATGGCACAAGACTTCATGGATCGATTCAGTTTCAACACTGATATCACACCAGATAAAGTCTACATGACTAAGTTAACCAAGAAATCAACTGAATCGTTCCGCGAGTATGCGCTACGTTGGAGGTCAGAAGCGGCCAGGGTTCAACCCCCGATGAGTGATAGAGAAATGACTGCCACCTTCATTGAATGCCAAGCTGGCATATTTTACGATAAAATGATACGCAATGATGGGGCAAAAATTCACAGAAGTTGTCTGAATGGGAGAATCCTTGGAAGAAGGAATCAAATCAGGGAAAATTCAGGATCTTACAGCTTTGCAAGCTGTAAACAAAGCTATTTAATCTGGTTCTATTAGTGGGACTAAAAAGAAGAAAGAAGACGCAGCTGCAGTCATGAACATCCAAGGGCATAAGCCAAGCCAAACCGTCACATACTTTAACCATCCACAACAACCTTTCTACCTTTACCACTACGCTGAACCCTACCAAGCTCCACTATCTCCTTATCCTGTCTACAACGCCTAAGCAAATTACTACCAACCCCGAGCACCTCCATATCAAAACCCACGTCCATATCAATCCATTCAAGCTCCAGCTTACCAAAATCGACCACATGCTACACCTAAAACCCATCCAAACCATGACATCAAAAATACCTGTAATTACACTCGGTTCGCTGAACCCTTGGCTCAATTGTTCGAAAGACTGAAAGCTGCAAGCGTGATACAACCAGTTGAAGGGAAAATTCCTGATCCTATTCCAAGATGGTTTGATGGTTCCAAACGTTATACATACCATTCTGGAGTAGCTGGGCACGACACTGAGGATTGCTTTGGTCTCAAAAACAAAATCGAAGCCTTGATCAAGGAAGGAGCGATCCAGCTCATTAGAGCTAGTCCTAATGTGGACAATAATCCTTTACCTTCTCACGAAGATGCCAAGGTAAGGATTTGAAAGAAGCCATTGCGTCAATTGGAAAGGTGGAAAGAGGCATGTCATCAACTATTTTCGCTCCCGTGGGAACAATCCAAAGACAAACACACATGAAGATTACTGCTACAACTACTCACAACACCGAGATACCGACCATACGGGGTGCCGAACTAGGAGAGACTCTGAAGAATTGGACTTGTACTCCGTCCCTGATTCGCCGGGAGTCTTGGTAGATTGAACATGTAGTGAACTTTTTATAGCACGATTTTTTTTAGGCTTGAATCATGCCCAAAACTTTTGTTTGCTTTGCTTCATCTTTTGGAAGCATAATTGCAAAATCTATGAATGCATTTCTGATTTTCCTTAATTGTCTATTATTGTTATTTTCTACTTTATTTATCAAATCTGCCAACTCTATGATTGTGACATAAGATGAAGACAACATACATCCTGAGAGAGTAACAAAGAAATTAGAGGAAAAGACAAGATCCCACTCGGAAGAAATTGAAATAGCCGATAGACAATGACACAAGCATGAAGGCTATCAAGTCAAGTAGAAATAAAAGGACGACATTAGGTTAGACAGCCTAGTTTGCAACCTTTACTTTAATACATATACGAACTACGCTGACCTGATTCCCGTGGTGGGATACGTAGGCAGCCTACATAGGGTTCGGTTGCATTATAACAGAAAATCCAAAAAATCCTTACGTAAGGAGAACAACGTATGGCCTGATTCCCTCGGTGGGATTCGTAGACTATCAATATACAGGTCAGTCATATTTAGATAAGAATCTAACAAACCTTTATCCATTTACACAACAGAACTACGCTGACCTGATTCCCTTGGTGGGATACGTAGGCAATCCACATCGGGTTCGATCCCTTTATCAGAAAATCTCAAACCATACTTATGTACCTCACGAACTACGTTTTGACCTGATTCCTTTAGAGGGATACGTAGGCAACCTATATAAGGTTCGGTCACACCACAACATAAATTTAGTATACCCTTCTGAACCCAAAACTGGGACATATTTTGAAAAGATATAGACAAAAGAACGGTTGGACATCGACAAGATTAAGGCCACCAGACAAGAAATATTATGGACAGATGATTTTTCAATTGCTTCAGAAGCGTCGCAATCTAAAGTTGGCATAAATATTTTACAACTTACATATACATATATTTACGTATATATCTTTCCTTATATACGTATACTTACGTATATATCTTTCCTTATACATATACTTACATACATACCTTTCAAATGAAACGCTTTCTTTCAATTGTTTCACTACTGTTCATCTACCGAGGCTTGAACGGAGATCACAAGATCCAAACAAACAAGACGAATGGAGCGCCAACAACGTCAAGCTTCGAGTCAACACGAATCAACTTCCCCTCCCAAACTAAGAATTTTTCTTTGAGTGCAGGAATTAAAAGACCGCGAGACCAACAGTCAAGTCTATCAATCATGGCGAAAAACATCATTTGGCCCATTATGGCCTCACCTTAAAAGCCAGGCGGCTTTATTTCTAATTTTATCTTTAATTTTATTTTATCACAACAACTTTATGACTTTGTTAACGAATACACTTGTTTTGCAGGTTGCCGAGATTGAAGGCGAATCAAATCAGGATTACACCAAAGACGTCATAAATTTGGCTTGTCACAGTCTCATCAACATCATTAGCTAACTGGCTACGCTTACTTTACTCCATACTTTATCACTTATTTGATCATCCACTCTACTTATTTTAATCACTTTATCCTGAACTTTACAGGATTTACATCAAATCTCCGAAAACAACCGGAGATATCTTTTACTTTACTTTATCCTGAACTTTACAGGATTTACATCAAATATCCGAAAACAACCGGAGATATAATTTACTTCACTTTTTCCTGAACTTTACAGGATTTACATCAAATCTCCGAAAATAACCGGAGACATCGTTTACTTTACTTTATCCTGAACTTTACAGGATTTACATCAAGTCTTCGAAAACAACCGGAAACATCATTTACTTTACTTTATCCTGAACTTTACAGGATTTGCATCAAGTCTCCGAAAACAACCGGAGACATCATTCACTCTACTTTATCCTAAACTTTACAGGATTTGCTTCAAATATCCTGAACTTTATAGGATTCGCATCAAATATCCTGAACTTTACAGGATTCACATCAAATATCCTAAACTTTACAGGATTCGCATCAAATATCTTGAACTTTACAGGATTCGCATAAAATATCCTGAACTTTACAGGATTCGCATAAAATATCCTGAACTTTACAGGATTTGCATCAAATATCCTGAACTTTACAGGATTCGCATCAAATATCCTGAACTTTACAGGATTTGCATCAAATCTCCGAAACAACCGGAGATATCATTTACTTTACTTTATCCTGAACTTTACAGGATTTGCATCAAGTCTCTGAAGACAACCGGAGACATCATCCACTTTACCGACTTTATCCTGAACTTTACAGGAATTGTCATCAAACCTCCGAAAACAACCGGAGACATCATTCACTTTACTTTAACAACTTTATCCTGAACTTTACAGGATTTACATCAAGTCTCTGAAACAACCGGAGACATCACATCGCTACACAGCCTCACCTGCATAAGCCAAACGGCTATACACTTACTTTACTCTTTGCTTTATCACATTACTTCATCATCTACTTTACCTACTTTAACGACTTTACCTTAAATTCCGCAGACATCATTTATCATCGAGCCCCGAAAGACAGCCGGAGGCCTTATTACTATCATTAAAATCTTCAAATACAACTGGAGATATTATTACATCCTCGGCATACACATCACACATTCATTCAAGTCCCTGAAGACAACCAGAGACAACATTGGGACACACGGCCTCATTATAAGCCACACGGCTTCGCCTTCATTCCCACATTCATATTTACTATCATTTTTTTACTCTTTATAAATTTTACACTTTCAAATTTATTCCAGACTTTATTACTGATTTTGACATAAATTTTAGTTTTGACAGAAAGTACAATCTACAGAGACACAGCGCAACGTGGAACTTTATCTTATGCAGTGAATTGGGGCAAAACATGCTGAAGAGGAATATCAAACTCCTAAGCAAAGGTCACGGATCTACTCTCGAACTCAATTTCGTCTACGTCCACAAATACGTGATACGTAGGTTGATTTCTTTTTATATCCACCGCTAAAACTCTACTCAATCAACTCTTTTCACAAACTTGTAAGCCTTTTCTATATCCCAGTCTCACCATAACTCAACACTGGGGCAATTTTTGAGAATCTGCATCGTGTCTAGTAGAGTCCTAGTTATAGGTGTGTTGCGCGCCACATTTATAAATAGGAGGCTATAAGCATATGTTCCATTCTCGAACATTATTATCACCTCTCTACAACCCTTGAAAAGTTATAAATCCATAAATAACACTCTCTCAACGTAAATTTCGAACTACAATTGGCTTGATTCCCAAAGCCAGGGATACGTAGGTTACTTAAAATTCGAGGCTCGGCCGTATTCCTATAATTATCTCGAGACACCTCGAGGTGGTTTAAAGAAAACTCTTATTTTTCATAGTCCTCATAGAGTCAGAACTACAAACGGCCTGAATTCTCATGTGGCCTGAGATATGTAGGAAGCCCAGAAATCGGGGTCTGACCATACTTTCGAAATTTTGCGTAAAAAAAAAGGGCTGTAATTTCTTTTATCCGGTGAAAATTAGGTTTGTCAAATTCGCAGCTCGAGGATGGCCTTGCCTTCCTCGAACTCCGAAGGGGCTGCTGTTGACACCTAATTTTCACCTAATTAATCGCGTATTTTAATTTTCAAATTGTTCGAAACCAAGACGGAATAGGATGCCCTTAAAAAAATTAAAATTTAAAAATCATCAGAAAATTGCAAAAATTGATGTTTAATTATTATTTTTCAAAAAAAAAGAATTAACAATTACAAGAAATCACGAGTTATTTACTTTTACAAACGTGATTTGAAAAGAAGATACGTATCCCGCCCCGTCTAATTCGGAAAAATTATTAATTAAAATGACGTATGAATTACGATTCATTTTGACCGCATTTTTTTTATATATTTTTAAATATTGCTCGGACGTATATCAATATTGGATTCATTTTGAAGCTCGTATTTTAAAACGACGTGTTATAATTTTTATTTCGTCAAAATATTATTTTACAAGGAGAAAATTCTTAATAATGCTATCTACCCAAAAAAAAAAAAAAAAAAAACTTTGCACTCCTCTTTCTTCATCTCACGCCACACCCCCTTCCTCTTTCCTCTTTTTTCTCCTTCAGCCGCACTCTCTCTCTCCTTCATTTTGTACATCTTTTATTTTTTCTGCACCCTTTCCTACCCGACCTTTTTTTTTTCACATGCTCCACACATCTGATTTCTTTTTCCTTTTTTCTTTTATGGGCTCCACACGTTTTTTGACTGCATATCATCTTTCCCCTAAATTTGCTCCTTCTCCCCCAATCTCAACGACACAATCTGTACTTTTCTACTACCAAATCACCTCTCTCTCTCCTCATTATTTTTTTCACCACCAACGTTCAAAAACAAACATATTTATTCAACTTTGAAATCCCGCCCAAAATCACAAATTCTAGTTTTCTACATCTATAAATACTTTATTAAATGCTTCAGCAGGGGATCTTTTTTTGAACATCTTGAAACACTACATATCAAATACATTCCCTGCACATTTTAAAACTTTAAGAACCGTTAATTTCTAAAATTACTCTCTCTATCTCAGTGGACTTTAGCTGTGGCAGAGATTTCGGAATTCATTTGTGTCGAGTTTCAAATTTATTAATAACGAAAAAGAAGGTTTCTTTTTTTTGGATTCATGAAAAACTCTCTCATCTAAGATATTTATATTTTTATCTCTCAAATAAATTTTAGCATTTTCATTATTCTTACTCTCTGTCCAACTCAATCTTGCTCACAAAGGAGTAGATCTGAGACCTCAAGGCTTCAGTTCACTGTACCCAAAACAGGTCGGTGATTTCCCTCTTTGGCTCTATTTGTTCTAAGTAATGTATATCCTGTTATGAATTTGATCTACTTGGGTTTAGATATAATGAAATGATTATACAAACATGTGTATGTTGATTGTTGATTTTATTTGGTCTCAAGTCCGTATTCTGTGTTTAGTTTTATTAGCAATCATGTATTAGGCCTTTATCTCATCTAAGTATGGAATCGCATCTCTAGAGAAGAAGACATACCTATAAAATACTCATATGTGAATATACTCTACTACATCTCTCTGGCTAATAATAACCATTGGTGGTTATATATCATGCTTTAGGATTTTTCTTCACCTAACAGTGCTCTTTAGATTTTTAAATGCTCTGTTTGAGATGGTTGATGTGAGATGAACCACTTATTTTGGTATAAACTTTATGTCTTTTAGTTTTGTGCTTTAGCCTTCGTTAGCTTTTCATGTTTGGTTAATGTGAGGTTCCTCTCAATCTATTCGTCATCTTTTGTTGATTTATATAATACATTTTATGATGTTATTTGAATATGGTATGTTAACGTTTAGTTTTAATATAAGAATGTTATTTCTTTAAAAAAAAAAAAAAACTCTTTCGATTGGTTAATGGTTAGCTAGTGTCTTTGTTGTTTTGATTAGCATGATCTGTAAAAGTACTGGTTTTTAGCATAAGTTCTTTAACTTTCTTCTTTATCCTCCATAATTGTTTTAGTCGGGTTTTCTTTCTAATCCTTTTCATTTCTCTTCTTTGTTTTGCATGACATATTGGGGCCGACGAGTTTCACTTTGAAATTCAACGACGCCGCTATCACAAGGAGTCCGCACATCCACATCCTCTCTTGCTCGTTGCCAGCCTTACATCGCCTTAAAAGCGAACCACAGAAAAATCTAATCTTATTATTGGGAGCCGAGTTTGGCTGTTGATTATTTTCACTTTGCTTGTTTACTTGTTGGGTTTGACTAACACTTTTATCTCAGTTATGTGATTACTAATTGCTAGCCAAGTCGATTCATGACATATAGTTCGTAGAATATGATTCTTTGATACATTTTAAGATTACAAATCCAAATCAAGATTTCAAGTTTGAATGTAAAACTACTTCATTTTGGGGGCATTTCAATAGAAAAGGACTTTCTCAAAACTATTTTCCTAGTATCTAGTCTTTTCCAAAGTATTTGAAGTCTGCTCTAATAATTTGAACTCGAATTTACTAACTTCTTAAGTTGTTTTCCTACATGTGCAAGTATAATGTTTTTTTTAAAAAGAACTTGCTTTGTTAAAGTTGGACCTTTGAGTCAAAATTTGTGGGGTCTCATGTTTTGAGATAATTTTAATCTCAACCCATGCTTTAGATATTGGCTAATCAAACACCCTCACTTTTGACAAACTCACTTTAATAATTATCTTATTACTTAGCTAGTAATTTTACCTATCCACCTAGTAATTGTTTTTAAAACAATAGTATTTTTTAAAACTTTAGCGAGCTTTAGTCTTAACTAGTTAAAGTCCGGTCGGTTAACCATTGTTAATGGGTCTTAAAGGATGCCTAATACCTTCTCTTTAGATTAATTGAACCCTTACCTAGAATCTTTTGATTTCGTAGACTTTAAAATAAAATCAACTTTAGATAATCACTTTAATTAACCTTAGGTGTCCTAATTCACCATAAGTAATTAGGTGGCGACTC
Organism: Lycium barbarum; assembly: GCF_019175385.1. Lineage (NCBI taxonomy): Eukaryota > Viridiplantae > Streptophyta > Magnoliopsida > Solanales > Solanaceae > Lycium > Lycium barbarum. The sequence goes on along the minus strand of NC_083340.1, from coordinate 17,965,329 downwards.
CTCAACTTTAATTAACCCCGAAATTATTGGGATATTGTAAACTATTTTGACTCCGGTTAAAATAGGCTATAACATCCCCGACAAAAAATTACATTGTATATGTAGACGGTATACACTGGGGTAAAATATTTGAGTCCGTCATCGGAAGATCGAGCAAGATATGAGAGTTGGTTTTGAGATGTAATGTCGGTTCGAGTTCGGTTAGTCGAATAGAATAAAGCCCGAAGGATCACCGGTTCGGTTTCAACCAGTCGAATAGAATAAATCCAGAGGCATCACAAACCGGAGGAGCGCTAGTTGACACAAACGTGAGAAATCCGACCTGTAACGGATTTCTCGCCGACCGTCATGCTATCAACAGTTGAGGCACCCGAGATCGTCTAGATCATTATCTCCTTAACAGATTTGGTTACCATGTATAACTCTAACTCTTGTACTATAAATACAGAGGTGGATCCTCTCATTAGAGGATCGGATTCTCGCCTTACACACATATTTCCTACTCTTAGACCTGTAATCACTAAGACCATTCAAATTTTCTTAAGATTGGCTCGGGTCGATACAAAAAGGCTCCAAGCCGGACAAATTAGTTGTGTTCCTCAATTACCAATCAAGACGATCTCTTTTCTTGCTCTTTACGAATCTTTGCTTGTTATTGCTTATTTCATTACTTTATCAACAGATTACACCATGAATCATTCAGCCACGTATAAATTTAATTGTTACCTATTTAAGGGGTAGACAGTTGGGCGCCCACCGTGGGGCTAAGGGTAATAGTGGTGGTTTCTTTACAATGCTACTTTCACTCGTTCTATTGATCTTTGTGATTTCAGGTTTACTTATAAATGTCAAACCTTAGCCAATCAATCCACTTGAACAACGATAATTCAAGTCACCACGACGAGAACCTCAACAACGGGGTACCAACAAATGACCTGCCCCATATTGGTCCAAACAACAGCCTTCACTTCAATCCAAATGCCGTAAATTCTAATGATGCTATCGATAATGGCACTCAGCCCGTTGATAGGTGGTCTGTGCGAAAGACACCCGATGATGCGGGGGAAGAGATTAATTTACGTTTGATTTTTAAAATGTTGTAGGAACAACAGGCGGCTATAGCCTAACTCCAAAAGAAGAAGAATAGCATAGTAACACCGGAGCCGAACCAAATTAATAAGCTAGTCCGTAAGGGAGATAAACTAATCGACAATTGCAACGGGTCAGGTTCTAGCAAGTCAGGTTCTAACGGGTCATTAGAGGTCTTGAAAATGCTTGAGGCACTGGCCAAACTGATCAACACCAATGAGAAGAAGGTAGAGAACTACAAATCTCGAGTGGACCAGATCCCCGGAACCATACCAATTTTATCCGGGCCAGATTCCAAACGTTATATCCGGAGGCCTTTCCAACCGAGTGCAGCCCCGAAGTTAATCCCTAGGAGTTTTAAGATTCCGGATATCCCTAAGTATGATGGAATAACGCGGATCCACAAAAACACGTGACTTCTTGTACTTGCGCCATAAACGACAATGATCTCGAAGAAGACGAAGTTGAGTCGGTGTTGTTAAGAAGTTCAGCAAGACGTTATCTAAAGGGGAAATGACATGGTATTGTATGCTTCCCGTACACTCTATTAACTCTTTTGAGATGCTTGCAGATGCTTTTGTGAAAGCTCATGCTAGGCTCGAAAGGTCCAAGCAAGGAAAGCTGACATATTCAGAATAACCCAAAAGGACAACAAATTACTCTGAGAATTCGTAACAAGGTTTCAGAAGGAAAGAATGTTGTTGCCCCCGATCCCTGATGAATGGGCAGCCCAAGCTTTCACTAAGGAACTCAATCCTCGTAGCTCTGCAGCCTCGTTCAAACTAAAGGAAAATTTGTTGGAGTATGAAGCAATAACATAGGCCGATGTCCATAACAAATACGAGTCCAAATTTCGAGTGGAAGATGATCAACTCGAGCTTCTCCCTGGTTCGGCAAGCCAAAATAAAAATACGGAGAGACTAAAAAGGGTGATGAAAGACGAGTTGAAACCATCAAAGGACAGATACCAGTCATACGGTCGACCAGAAAGATCCAGCTTTAGGACGGAAAGAGGAAGGAGCGGCCCCAGCCATAATTTAGTAAGAAATGGCAGACGAACTGCTAGTGGCTCAAGAAGCAGCAGGGGTTTGCAATTCCGGAGCAACGCTGTTGGGACATCTGACACCGGTGAAATCTTGAGGTTATCCGAGTATAACTTCAACGTCGATGCTGCTGCTTTTGTTTCTGCTATTGGACACATTAAGGATGCGAGATGGCTGAGGCCACTTCGGACTGACCCTGCCCAACGGGAGCCGAACGTGGTATGCGACTATCACGGGACTCATGGTCACCGAATCGAGGACTGCTGACAACTGAGGGATAAAGTTGCCTAGTTATTAAAGAACGGTCACTACAAAAATAGGGAAGCAAATAAGAAAGATGAACCGGCGGAACCTCAGCACGTGATCAACATGATTATCGGAGGAGTAAAAATTCCTCGAGGTCCGACGATGAAGAAACAAAAGTCTCGATCACTCGGAAAAAAAGAACCAAAGATTATGTATCCGAGGGATACATTCCTTCAGTGACGAAGACGCGGAGGGAATCATTCAACCTCACAATGATGCTTTGGTAATTTTTGTCCTTATAAATAAATCTCAGGTTAAGTGAATTTTGATTGATCGAGATAGCTCGGCCAACAGTATTCGTTGGAAGATGGTAGAGTAACTGGGTTCTGTTGGACCAAATTGTGCCGGCAGCCGGGGTCCTCAACAGGCTCAACATGGCATGCGAAACTACCAAGGGGAGATTACTCTGCCGGTGAACACCGTCGGGATCGTTCAATATACAAAATTCTACATCATTGATAGTGAAATGTCGTACAATGCTTTATTCGGCAGACCGTGGGTACACAACATGAGGGCAGTGCCCTCAACTTTACACCAGATGCTGAAATTTCCGACCCCGGAGGGAATAAAAACAATCCATGGAGAACAACCGGCAGCAAAAGAAATGTTTGCAGTTGAAGAAGCAACTCCAGCATCGAAATCACCCACACCCAAGGATGCTGAAGATTTGAACAGACGTAAAAGTACCAAATAGCAATAATAGGACTCGGGCCCAGCCAGACCTGGCAACGAGGAGAAGACGATCTTCGAGGAAGATGACTTCGACGTTCCGAGATCATTCATGCTACCAAAGGAATCAGATGCAACAAAATCGACTGTGGAAGAATTGGAACAAGTTATCTTATTCGTCTACCTACCCGAAGGAAAGGTATACCTGGGCGCAGGGTTGAACCTGGAGCTTAGGCATAAATTAATTAAATTTCTTCAAGCTAACGCCGATTGTTTTGTATGGTCCCATAAAGACATGACTGGTATTCCACCGGAGGTAACGATGCACAAGCTAAGTCTTGACCAAAATTTCACCCTGGTGAAGTAGAAATGAAGACTAATAGCCGAGGTCAAACATAAATTCATCAAGGAGGAGCTAACAAATCTTTTAAAAATAGGTCCCATCCGGGAAGTTAATACCTGGATTGGCTAGCTAATGTAGTAGTTGTCCCTAAAAAAGGCAATAAATTCTGAATGTGCGTAGATTATAAAGATTTGAACAAAGCATGAATGATCGATGCAATGGCAGGGCATGAAATGCTAAGTTTTCTCGACGCTTACTCCGAGCACAACCAAATTCAGATGAACCCAGAGGATCAAAATAAAACTTCTTCCATTACTAGATATGGGACTTACTGCTATAACGTAATTCTATTCGGATTAAAGAATACTGGAGCAACTTACAAACACCTAGTTAATCGAACATTCAAAGAACAGATAGGGAAAACTATGGAAGTTCATATTGAGGATATGCTAGTTAAGTCCCTAGAAACAAAGGACCATTTAAAGCATTTTCAGGAAACTTTCAATATACTGCGCAAGTATAACATGAAGCTGAACCCTGAGAAGTGCGCCTTCGGTGTGGGTTCGGGCAAATTCTTGGGCTTCATTGTGTCAAATCAGGGAATCGAAATCAATCCGGACAAAATTAAGGCCATCAAAGAAATCATAGTGGTCGTCAACGTTAAAGCAATCCAAAGGTTAACCGGGAGGATTGCGGCTCTAAGCAGGTTCATCTCTTGGTCTTCGGATAAAAGTCATCGGTTCTTCTCGTTGCTGAAGAAGAAAAATGACTTCATATGGACACCGGAGTGTCAGCGAGCTTCAGAGGAATTGAAGCAATACTTGTCGAGCCCGCCCCTGCTGCACACACTTAAGGCAGATGTACAGCTGTATTTGTACCTCGCGGTATCTGAGGTCACGGTAAGTGGCGTTTTGGTTCGAGAAGAGGAAGGTACATAATTCCCAATTTATTATGCAAGTAGAACTTTGGGGGATGCAGAGAAATGATATCCTCACTTGGAAAAATTGGCTTTAGCCTTGTTAAGTGCATCTAGGAGGTTAAAACTGTTACACCTTGGAAATTTCCCCGTTAGCGTACCGCGAATAGACCCACGAAGGGTATGACGTATACGACATGTTGACGAGTAAGAAGTAATGTTTAATGAATCTAAATGAGATTTCAAAGACACTTGTGGGTGATGAAGAATGATGTTAATTACATCTAATTGAGATTGTAGAATTATCTAAAAGTAATAGAATGGGGATTGGGTGAAGAAAACACCATTAATGAAGGTTATGGAGCTTCATGCCCACCAAGTGTTTGATAAAATGCTTAGATGAACAAAGCATGGATATTGTTGCTAATATAGAGTCTCTATGACCTGTATTGCTATAGATTAAAGTTGAAGGGATTGAAGGACATTGTGATACGCTCAAAAGCAGGAAGTTAAGGTATGTAGAACTTCCATCCACATGTGGGAATCTCTATGTTCTTCCCCATGCTTCGTTTCCTTGATAATCATGAAGTTCAAATCCTAGGGCATTAAACCCAACATATTGGTAGCCCGTATTTATGTATTTATGTACATGAATTTTGTATCTATATTCGTTATTGTATTCCTAATCTTCCATTACGGATATTAGGAACTCCAGCTTAATCCATGAATCATGAATTCTTCCTCATGTGTTCTCATTATGTTTACATGAAACATTATGATTTTATCTAGCAAGTTACAAGCATGTTTTCAAGTCAATTATATATGTAATTATGAACTACTCTTATTACTCATGAATCAAGAACATGTTTGCAAGACTATGACAAGTTATCTTATGAAACTATTTACAAGTTATTTCATGAAACCATGTTTACAAGTTATTTCATGAAACCATGTTTACAAGTTATTTCGTGAAATCATGATTACAAGACAAGTACAAGTTAATTCACGAAACCATGTTACAAGTTATTTCGTGGAATCATGATTACAAGTTAATTCACGAAAATCATGGGCTTTTTAGCCAATTATATTATGTTCATGTTTTTGGGAGTTGCACGAATTACCGAAAAGGCTCAGATAGCCTGAAACTATGTAGCCACCATAGGACAAGGATCGCTCCGCCCAGTTAGGACGATACCTTAATTTTACACTGAATGGATCCATCAGGCACGTTACCACCTTATACCCTGGCAAGGTATAGGGGCTCTGCTGGTCCGGCGAGGTACCAGACTCCACGTAACCACGTGGTGATATCATGTTGTCGGTTTATGAAATGCTCTCCCTACTTATCATGTTTTTACTTATGTTATATATATACATATGTACTCATGCTCATGTTCATGTCCAGGTTTTCAGTTTCAGTTCTTATCATGATTTGTCATGTCCCATTTTATTTCTTTCAGTTGCTTTACATACCAGTACATTCAATGTGCTGACGTCCCCTTTTTATTGCCCGGGGGCCTGCATTTCACGATGCAGGTACATATATACAAGACGACACATCGGCTCAGTAGGACAACATTCGTATCGGCTTATTGGTGAGCCCCATCTCATTCGGGGTTTAGTCAACTTTGGTTTTATGTTTAGTTATGCAACTAAGGTATGCTGGGGGCCTTATCCCAGTAAGTATGTCTTCCAGTCAGACTCATGATAGAGGTTTCATAGACTAGACAAGTCAGTTATGTCATGTCAGACATTCGGAGTCGTATAGCCATTTTGGCTCATTCATATTATTTCCGCACTCATGTTTAAACAAGTATTTTTATTAAGTATTATGACTTACTAAGTTTTATAAAGGCTCATCATACATTCACGTTATATTTCGCTTATGTTATGTATCATGATGATTCAGCAAGCCATGTGGTTCGCTCGGTCACATGCAGTCAGGCACCGAGTGTCGTGTTACGTCCAGGCCATAGTTCGGGGCGTGACAAAAACCTTATTTCCAATGCTACCTTATATGTGTAGTAACCACATAGCCACTAAAAAACGTCATGCCTAAGCTGGAGTTATCTGGTAGGTTAGCAAAATGAGTGGTAGAAATTTGTGGTTATGATATCGAGTATAAACCTAGAACGGCTATAAAGTCTCAAATCTTGGCAGACTTTACACCCGCAATGGTTCCCGAGGTAGAAACGGAACTCTTGTTAACCTCGGGAAAAACTTTTGGGGGTTTGGACCATACACACGGAAGGAGCATCAAACGTGAAAGAGTTCGGACTTGGAATAGTACTTAAAGCCCCTGCGGGCGATATTATTTGACAGTCTATAAGAACTCTAAAATTAACTAACAATAAAGCCGAGTATGAGGCTATGATTGCATGTTTAGAGCTGGCTAGAAGCTTGGGAGCTGAAATCATCGAAGCAAAATACGAGTCACTTTTGGTCATCAATCAAGTAAAGAGGGTATTCGAAGTGAAAGATTAAAGAATGCAGAAATACTTGGAGAAAATCCAAGTTGTTTTACATCAATTCAAAGAATGGACCATGCAGCATGTGCCTAGGGATAAGAACACCGAAACCGATGCATTGGCCAACTTGGCTTCATTGGTAGGAGCGGAGGAATTTAATTCAGGAACGGTTGTTCAATTGATGAACTCTGCAGTAGAAAGCATCCATCCCGAGATAAACACAACTAGCTTGACTTGTGACTGGCGCAACAAGTACATTGATTATCTCGAAGATGGGAAACTGCCAACGAATCTTAAGGAATCTAAGGCTCGGACCAAAGCCGCAAGGTATTGCCTGGTCAAAGGCAAATTGTATCAAAGATCATTTTACGGCCTTTTGGCTAGATGTTTGGGGCCCGGAGAAACCAACTATGTCATGCGCGAAGTCCATAAAGGGACTTGTGCAAACCACTCCAGAGCAGAATATCTGGTTTGAATGTTTATTCGGGCCGGTTATTATTGGGATCATATGGAAGAGGATGCAAAGAACTTCGTTCGGAAGTGCGATGAATGCCAAAGACACGCTCTAATGATCCATTAATCGGGGAAATTGTTATATCCGGTATTATCTCCATGGTTGTTCATGAAATGGGGGATGGACATTGTCGGCCCTTTACCTTGGGCACCAAGTAAGGCTCGTTTCATACTGTTTATGACTGAGTATTTTTCTAAATCGGTTGAAATGCAGGCTTTCGAAAAAGTCAGAGAAAAAAAGGTCATTAACTTTGTCTGGGACCATATCATCTGTCGGTTCGGTATTCCAACCGAAATCACATGCTACAATGGCCGGCAGTTCATAGGCAATAGAGTCAATGATTTCCTCGAAGGTTTGAAAATCAAAAAGATAATGTCAACTCCGTATCATCCAAGTGCGAATGGGCAAGCGAAGTCAACAAAAAAAACAATCATTCAGAACCTAAGCAAACGGTTGGATGAGTCTAAGGGAAGGTGGAAAAAAGTTTTGCCGGAAGTACTTTGGGCTTACAGAACGACCTCGAGGTCGAGCACCGGTGAAACACCATTTTCATTGGTCTACGGTGCAGAGGCTTTGATTTCTATCGAAGTTGGGAAGCCAAGTTTAAGATTCAGTATGCAATGGAAGAATCGAATGACAAGGCTATGGCAGTGAAGCTTGACTTAACGGATGAACTTCGCGAAACAATGTTGGTCCACTTAGAAGCACAGAAGCAACGGATGGGAAGATACTACAATCAAAGAGCACATCTTCAAAACTTCCAAGTCGGGGACTTGGTCTTTCAGAAGGTTACTCTGCACACCAAAAAGCCCTACGAGGGGAAGTTTGATCCAAATTGGGAAGGGTTGTACAGAGTAACTGGAATAACTGGTAAAGCCTCATACCAACTTGAATCAGAAGATGGCCAGCAGCTACAAAATAGTTGGAATGTGGCACGCTTGAAAAGATACTACTGTTAAGATATGAATCCCTCGCCCTTCGAGAATTTTGTAAACTTACGCACTTGACCTTTGCTGGAATAAACCGGAGCAAAGTTAAAGAGGCTAGAGTTAGGTCTGAAAATGTGTGTTACACTATTTTTCCCTTAGCTCGGTTTTGTCCCAAAGTGGATTTTCCAACAAGGTTTTTAATGAGGCAACAATGTACCACGTGTTACTTTCGTATCGAAGTCTAGCTAAGTGCTGGGACTGGGGACTGCTCAGCATCAACGAATAGTGTTTCTCTTCTCATACTTTGAACACAATTACTAGGGGACTATAATACCCTCGAGAGATTCGAGATAGCTCAACAAGGCCAAACCTTTTGTATTTTTTTTGAAATTTTCACACTAGGATCTATTATAAGGGCCAAACGATCAAATGAATCATGCCTAGTTAGTTTATTTGCTACGACAAAAGTAGAAAAATTAAATGGTTGCCCGCGATCGTTTGTACGATACAAATATATGAAATGAGAAGAGCACTTCGGTTTAAACTCGCGTAAATTATGGCATTGCGTGAATATTTACTTCACACGTATGATTTATTTTACCTTCGAAGCTCACGAGCTACCTCGACTAGGGACTACCATCACGAAACAAACGAACAAATCGAAAGCGTTAAGGTTCCAAGTGAATTAAGCTTGATTTTTGTACAAAGGCGTTAAAGTTTCAAGTAAACTAAGCCTAATTTAAAGACCAAGTATAAAAACTTCAGTTTTAAAAAGTCAAAAAATTCAAACAATATGCATGAAGTGATTTGGAGACGTCTGAATTCAAAAGCATAAAAATAAGGCCCTTATATGTAATCACCGGCAGGAAAAAGGCTCCGTGCACAACAAACTTATTTTAACTTAAAGCTGGTTCCAGCAAAAGCTTTCCATTAAAGTAAAATATTATTAAAAGTTTATTCAAGGTTGAACCTAGTTCGTACTCGGACAAAACATCAGTCCAAGTTGATTCACCTCCCTTCGATTAAATATTGACAATCAAATATTGATTAAGTATTGAAAGCAGAAGAATGCTCAAAAAATAAATACCAACACAGTAAAGTCAAATAAAAGTTTCCACTTTATATAAACACAAGGCCAAAGACCGACCTTGATAAATTTACAAAAAGCGAAAGAAAATACAAGCCTAAGCCTATCTAACCCTCCGAAGAGGAATCCAAGCCATCAAAGTCGGAGCCTTTGAGGTCATCCTCTGAGCTGTTCTCGAGTAGTACTTTCAGAGCGATACTCTCGACGACCCTCGCCTCCTCGATTTTGGCAGCAATATCCTCAATGCCACCCCGAGCCTCTTCCAAGGTAGCCCTACGATATTTTCATTTCTTATGCTCAACTTTTAACACGGATCGAGCCCTGGCTGCTTCAACATCATCCCGGGCATGGTTCCTTTCGGACAGGGCTAGCTCCAGTTAGGCCGATAGCTCGACATTCCTTTGGCTCAGGGTGTCACGGGCTTAGGCAGAAGTTTTGAACTCACCCCTGAGATCTTCGAGGGCTTTAGCCTGATTGTCTACCTTTTCTTGGGCAACCCTCAAGACTTCTTTCTCGGAGGCCCTCTCCGACTCAATCCGGGCGAATTGATCTTGAGAGAGTCTACCTCTTGCCTCAGCTGGGTGATGGTTGCCCCGCGTTCCTCGAACTGCTTGGCAGAAGCGGAGGCATCCTCAACAAGCCTCTTTATGTCCGCCTCTAGGAGTTTATTTTTCTCGACCATGTCCGCGAGATCGTTCTTTGCTCAAAGGTTTTCCTCTTTAGCTTCGAAAAGCTCAGTTTTGAAGGCTGAAGGGTCACCGACCTAACGTAGCTGGTCTTTTTTTTTTTTGCTACAGGAGAAGCTTGAACTTCTCAATTTCTTGGCCCCGGGCATCCAACTGGCCCCGCAGATCATCTATCTCCCGCATGGCTCGAACAAAACCCTCGTTCTCGAGCATGATAGACTGCAAAAGAGTGAAAAATTAGCATACAGTGAGAGTTACTCGAAATGAATGAAATTTTTCTCAAAGGATGGGATGTTTACCTAGTTCGCAGCATGCATACTCTCGTTGAGGAGACACTTCTAGGAGACTCGCCCCATCTTCTCTTTGTCGTATTCCGACATAAGGGGGCGGACATAGCTAGCTACCCCGATAGACCGGGATAAAAAATTAGTGTCCTCAGGAACGACAATGGTGACAGACTACCTTCTTTTCAGCTCGACACTCGAGGCCGGAAAGGTGTCCATGAGCTTCGACCGCGAGCCAGTTTCAGATTCCCTAAGGGAACGAGAAGAGTCCCTCAACATATGCTAAATGACGAGGTGGCCAAACCCGGAGGCATCCGCCATCACAGCGGATGTGGCAGCAACCCCTGCCTCGAGAAACATATGATCAAAACTTTCATGCCCAAAGGAATGAGAAGGAGGTAGAGAAGAAGTTGACTCGGCTTGCCTGACCCTCTTAGCCGCAGGTTCTACATCCGAGGATGTGTCATCCCCAACTATGACAGTCTCCACCTCAGGCAAGACGACCTTCCATGGGGCCGGTGAGTGAACGACATCAACGATGGGGATTGAACGGTTTTTGATAGCGCCCTCAACAAGATTGGTCGAATTAACGGCAATATTTTCCTCCAGAATATTTACCAGAGTAGGTTCTGTCTCGGCGGCAGCAGTTGTGGTGGTGGAGCCGGGGCTGACTCTCGCTATTATAATATCATCATCTGGAAAGTCCCTTAGGCCCCGCACTCCTAAAGCACTGCCGTCACCTGTTACACCCCATTTTAACCGGGTTAAATTTAGAGTACAACATATTGATGATTCCTATTTTTGTTTTGTTTAAGGAGTCGCCACCTAATTGATTTTAAGGTGAATTAGGGCACCTAATTAACTAACTAAGGTAAAGCTAACTAAACCTCCGTCAATAGTCTGCTTAATCAGTGAGATTCTAAGTAAGGGTTTTATATTATCCTAAAGGGAAGGGGTTAGGCATCCTTTAAAATCCGTTAACTACGGTTATCCAGCCAAACTTAGGTTAATTAATTAAGGGTAAATATAGTGCTTAAATTTTAAGAAAATGACTTATGATATTACTAAGGTTTTAAAGGAAAATATAATAACGCCATTTAAAATAAAAATAATAATAATAATAATAAAAAAAATATGCTGAAGCTTAAAAAAAATGTTATTTTAAACAAGACTAATAATTTGCATAAAGGAGCTTTTAAAATGCTATTTTGAAATAAAGCTTATAAATGCTACTAATGCCTTAAATGGAAGTATGATGATGTTGTTCAAAATAAAATTTGAAAAATATGATAATTTGCATATAAGTAGAAGAAAATGCGGGTTTGCGCAGTATTTTAATAAACATTTGAAACAAACTAAACGATGATATGTTAATTGATTTTGCGTTTTAGAAGTATAAACAAGATTATGTTTTGTTAACTACATTTGGCTAAAAATATGCATAATTTGGGTAAACTTTAAAAGATGTCTACAAAATATTCTTTGGTTCCTCTTTGCGTGTTAATGGCGTTTTAAAATTCCCAAGGTAATAAGAATAAAATATAATTCCTTTAACTCAAATATGAATTTACGCTATTGAAAATTAATTATTCTAAAAGTAAATATTATAGATACTATAAATACTTTAATATGAAAAGAAGAAAATGAAACTTATGGAAATAATTATTAGTTTCTCTTAAATTAACTACCCACGACTAAAACTAAACCCCACTAAGAGCCCGTTTGGATTGGCTTATAAGTTGGCTTATAAGCTGTTTTCAGCTTTTTTGAGTGTTTGGCTGGCCAGCTTAAAGTCATTTTATGCTTAAAATAAGCTCAAAAAAATAATTGGACCAATTTGACTTAGTTTATCTAAAGCAGCTTATAAGCTGAAAACAGCTTATAAGCCAAAAATAATAAGTTGGACTACCCCAACTTATTTTTTTCAGCTTATAAGCTGCAAACAGCTTTAAGCTGTAAGCCAATCCAAACGGGCTCTAAATTTACTAGAATTCATCTAAGTTAGGAAACAAAACAAAATAAAGAGTTAATCATGCAATACAAATTAAATGCAAAAAATAAAATAGAAGAGCCAATAAGCTGAATGGGCTCAGCCTCTTTTAAGGATTGCTACTGCTGTTTTTTTTCGTTTGGGCTTTGGCCCAGAATTTTTATTTGCCGCGGACAGAGCTGATGCGAGGGAGATTTCGTTGGGCTTTTAGCCCAACACCGAATGCGAAAAAAGGAGACAAGTCCCTCGGACTCGTATGCGATGGTCATGCAAAAAAACGAAAGCAAAGGATTAGTATCTACTCAATGAATAATGTTAAAGGTGTAAAAAATATGAATTCAAACAAATCAGTAGATTATATATATACTATGTATATTTAAGTATACTTCATGTATACACATAATCAAACATGGTGTATATAAAAATAACAGGTTCGAGAAACATAATATGTTTGCAGAACTGAGATTTATATCTGAATCAATTGGCACCGATTAAACAAACTAACTAAAGGGTCTTTACACGAATCCGAAATGAAGAGAATTAGACACTACCTAGTCATGGGAATCTTAAACAAAGAACGAGTGATATCAGGCACCCACATTAAACATGCTAAACTTAGTCAACAAAGGAAAGGAATTGGACACCACAAACAGCCGTAAAGAAACCCAAAGCCAGGACAGCAGGATCAGTTACTATAACAAAGCAAAGAGGTCACCATTAAACTAAATATGTTGATCCCAACCAAACCCATGTTTTAGACTTTGAGAAACTATTTAGTAATACCCTATCTATGATGACATAGAATATTCAAACAGTAGCGAGTTTCAACTTATTGACATACTTAAGACGTCATTTCAAGACAAAAAGCACTAAAAAAAAAAGGGGAACAACATTCGGCAGACAAACAACCAGATTTGCACACTGGATTCATATTTAACCGGACAAATACCGAATGTTTGGAAACAGAAGGACACATCAGAGGAGTGGGAAGAGGTGTAACATGATACAAGTAAAACAGCTACAGTTCTAGATATCAGGCAGGAGGTCTTCATCATACGAATTTAACCATAAAGAAAACCAATTTGTAATGATATACGCAAACTGGACTGGGCTAAGCAAAATCCCCTACGTCATTGAAGTTTAAACTAATCATGTTTTCGTAAATTACGAGTCAACATAGAACCATGATTCAACTAACAGAACCCACATAGCATTCCCAAGCAACTCCAATATCAATCAAGATCTATGGACTATACTAATAACAGGTTAAATCATACTAACTTCATTTAAACAAGTTATGGAGGACTGAAACCAATTAAAAGTGAGCACAAGCAAGTGTCAGTGAACTTCCAAGGGTGGCACTAACCTACCACAGACTTAAGCGATTAAAACACCTAATCCGAGCCCAGGTCATAATACTTGAATACATGAAACCATAAATTTAGTAGCATGATCCAGAACCAAGCATATAGAACGATAATGGATTTAAACTACCATGTTAGCAGAAAATTAAACATGTGAAGATCCACTTAGGCAGGCTGTAAGCTAACCTAGAATGTGACTGAATGAAGTAATCTTATATAGCATAACAAAGTAGTTGCAGACCCAAACTACACGTGGCTAAATCAAAACATAACTGAAATAAACTTGCTCAGGGTCATAATAAACATCAACTTCTAAGCTTCATCAGACCAATCATAGCATTACATCCACTATGATAATAGACTCACAGAACCCATACTCAAGCAAATAATAGTCTAAACTGGGCTACCGCATACTGGTAATCAGATCCAAAACTAACATATCTGAATCCTACTTTAGATCATTCAACTAACACGGGACATGTGCTTAACAGGGACAAATTGCGCAATGCTTTCGTACATATTTAAACTAACAGGCTGGCTATAAGTATGAAACAAACTAAACATTAATCAAGAGCATCCAAACATGTCTTTAAACTGGACTACCATATAATGCAGGCAAACGACAAGCGATTAATTGAGACAGTGAAACTACATCATATACGTATCTAAAATACACCCTAGCGACGTGTTGAGCTAAACAACAGATTAAGCATAGAAACAGACTCGCACCAGAACTGGAAGAAAAAAAATAATAAAATGAAGTTTACTGACCTTGGCCTAAAGCAAACATCATTCTAAAAACAGCAAGCTAACCATATAATTTATATTAGCATGAAATTATTTAACTATGCCAACAAATGAATGTACTTGTATTAATATTCAGCTAAACCGGCTCATGGTTAACTGAACTAAGGGGGAAATCATACTAATATGAAGGACAGCTAACAGCATAGTAGCTTCATATAGGTACAAATGACTGGTTACTACTAATCAACTATTTTGCAGGTACAAGTGACCATTAAGCATGACCCATGACAAATATTGCTACAAGATTTAATCAATAAGCTAATAACTAATCAAAATTGCCAACATCGACAGATGCTAAGCTAAATTAACTTAAATTAGCCATAATGATCACATAATAATCACTAACTAACATGCAGACACTTAAGAATTTCATGTGAAATTAAACAAACTTCTAATACTAAACTCACTAATATGCTAAACTAACAATTAATCCAACATTAACAATCGTCAACATACATAAGCATACTAAGACACTATAAATTCAACTAAGGAAGCTTTTTTACCTTCTTCGAGTGCAGCGAACTGAGGTGCGGAGTCTCGATTTACCCTCGAACACCTCTAAATCCGAACTTGCGCACGCTCGGATTCAAACAAATATCAAGGGCAAAACAGAAAAGAATTTAGTGCTTGAGACGATATTTAGAAAATAAAAACTAATATTTTAAAGGGAAACTCGGGCGATTGGAGACTGGTATTTTTAGAGGTATTCAAAGCTGAAGAATTGTTTTTTAGGGAGAGGTTTATGCGGCTGAAAACATCAGTTCTTAGGGAATTTCATGAATCCAAAAAAAACTCCCTTTCATGGTATTTATAGGGCGATTTAGGGTTTGAGTTTGAGAGGAGCGGGGACAGAGGGAAGTGGAAGAGAGAGAGGAGCGTGGGGGGACAAGACGAAGTGGGGGACAGAGGGAAGTGGGAGCGGGGTGCAGGCGGCGGTGGAGGGGACGAGAGATGATGAAGGAGAGGAGCGGATAGGGAAAAGGGGAGAAGAGAGAGGAAGGAGAGAAAGAGGAAGGGAGAGAAGACGATGGGGGGGCGGCGACCTGAAGGAAAAAAATGAAAGGAAACCCTCCTTTATTTTGAACGGATCCGGGTCGGGTCCAAATGATTTAATGGACTGGGTTGGCTAAAATATGGGTTGTTTGGGTAATTATTTGGGCTAAATTTTATGAATTGATCCGAAAAATAGTACGGGTGATAATATATTTGAGATTCAACAGTGAGTAAATGCTATTATTAAGCGAAGATAAATGTGATGCGTGTGCATAAGCTGGTAAAATGCCAAAATAGATAATAATAATAATAATAATAATAATAATAATAATAATAATAATAATAATAATAATAATAATAATAACTGTAATAGAATAATCAAACGTTGGTATTAATTTGTCGAAAATATTAGAAGCGTAAATAGGTATTCCGGGGGAGAGGCGGGACAAAATTGGGTGTCAACATCACCCTTAGAGATTTTCTTTCTTTTTCGGCTCACCGAAGATGACTTCGGGATCCTGGAGGACCTGGTTCTCTTTTTCTTATCCTCTGCCTCGATAATAAGCCTCGCCGAGCCTGACGGGTCAAACTCTGAACTTGGCGCGGTAGGGGCATCAGTCGGTTCTAGCATCGAGATTACGGAACCCTTTCCCCAAGCCTGAGAAAAATGTCAATATTAGAAAAGGGGATAAATGAAGGGAATAACACAAGACAAAAGAAATCCACTTACCATGATTTTTTGCTATCCATGTTTTGTCGGATAGCTCCTTCCCCGTACGCAATTGATGCGGGTACTGGCATATAATGCCCTCCACCCAAACGTGGAAGTTTATTTCATCCAGGATCCATGCAACGATCGAAATAAAAGAGAATTAGATGAACAGTTAAAAGAGCGCGGAGAGATTAAAGTTCTACGATGCTTACGAGTATCGTTCCACCGCTCGGGAAATGGCATAGATCCCTCTGGGATAATCTTCGCGGTCTTAACCCTGACAAAATGTTGCATCTATCCTCGGTCTCTATTTTTATCGACTCTGCAGATGATAGGGTTCTCTCCTCGTTTAGAAAGCTTTATGCCCCCGCCACAAAAGAAACGTGGGCAAAATAGCCGAATCAAACGATGCCGAGTGAATTCCACATTGACGTTGTTCACCAAAAAGCGAAGGCAAGTTGCAATCCTCCAAACATTCGAGTCGGTTTGTGCATGGCACAAATTATATATTTGGCACATATCGAGAATGACCCAATCGATCAGGGGGTCAAGTTTGAACATGAAAGGGTAAGTGTAAACACTTGAGTATCCCTCCACAAAGGTGTGATGTCATCGTCCGGACCCAGAATGACAATCTCTGAAAGAAGGTCTGACCAACCGCATTAGGTTCGGACTCGCGGTAAGTCTATCGCCTTGATCGAAGAAGGGTATCTTCGGATATCAAACCCTCTGTCGAAATTTTTCATGGCCACTTCGACGGCGAACTCGGTGTCGAAATGGAAGTATGTGGGCAGAATATCTTGTGGCTGAGATTCGAAGGGTTCGGTTCGAGCTCTAATCCCGAGGCTAGTGCCGAAGTCAGCCGCTGGAGGAGGAAAAGTAGTCAGTGAGGCGTTTCTAGAAGAAGATCGGGAGTTCGTTGTTATTTTTTAAGATTTGAAGATAATATATGAAGATTTGAAGAAATTGGTGAAGGTTTGAAGGTTTCTGATGAAGATTTGGAGAAGTTTATGAGGATTGAAGAAATTTATAAAGATTTGAAGGTTTCCAACGAAGATTTGAAGATTCTGATGAGGGTTGAACGTTTCAGATAAAAGGTAGAAAGAAGGCAAGAGTGAAGAACGGAGAGTAAGAAAGTGTGGTAAATGGTGAAATGTGAAGGGGATAGGACTATTTATATGCGATGAGTAATTGTGGCGAAACGCATCGATCAGAGAACTGAAGGGACGTCCAATTGGGAAGCTAGACGTGTTCAAAGTCAGTCGGACGTGATGTGAAACGACACTTGTTTTCCCGCCTATTTCAAAACTTACAAAAGAAGGTTCTACCGAGACCGGCATTCCACTTCTTGTTATTCCGATAGAAATTCGGACAAAAGGAAAAATTCATGCACAAAAAGATCCAATCTGGTTCGAATGAAACTGAAAGCGGATAAAAGCATTCGTAATCCAAAAAGATCCTATTAGATTCAAATAAAACTTATATATATTGAAAGATGCATAACTATCTCGGTTATAATAACCGTACAAAACATGGCCAAACATATGGACTTAAACAAAAAAACTGGGGGAAATCAATCTGGTGACCCGAAGGTTAGGAGCTTTAGTTCGCAACCTCGGGCGCTTGGCAGATTCATACTTCAACTCAGCGACTTCGGGTTTGTCAAAATTGGAATCCCGATGAGCAGACTTAAGTCGTTGATTCTCTTCTCGAAGGCGTTCATATTCTCGTCTCGAAGGCGTTCAATCTCTTCATGGAGGTTTTCATCTTGTTGAGAACCAAAATGAGGCGAAGGCCCCATAGCAGCTCCTTCAGGCAATATATTCCTCAGAGATGATGTAGCAGATGGCATGGCCGAATTACCACTGGGAATGTTCTGCATGGCAACATTGACTTCGACAAGCGACTCATCATCATCAAGAATGACTACAGGAGCTTGATTCCCTCGAGAAGCTTCCCTCCTAGCCTCTGAAAGTAAGTGACATGATCGGACCCTGAAGCCACTTCTTGTGAAGGAAACTGGGATTGTCGGAGCATCTCCTTGCTTCTGTTTCTTGCTCGAAGGAAGAATACCTTCAACAACTTCTTCCTTGGAAGCAGTCTTCTTCGTCGAGGAAAGTCTCTTTGTTAGAAGTCCTAAAAATAAGGATCCTAGTATAAGGCGCACAACGGATGAAAATTGTGAGTAAGTGTGAAAGAAGGTCAAAAACTTACCATGATTTTTCCCTCTCCACCATTTGGAGGAAATGCGTCTCCATGAGCGGGTCAGGTCACGAGAAGTGGCTAGCAACGCGACGACCTAATCAAAAATTCTGATTATAAGCTCTAGTTCGACTGATATCGGAGTGGGATTCCATGCTTGGGGAAAAGGCTCGGATAGGGAACGATGGAGTTGGTTCGTCGGAATCATAACAAATCAATGTAGCCAGCCTCTGTCATAGTCGTCCTCTGGGTTAATGAGACCTCGTGCTTCACGAGGATACAAATGCACTAGGCCACCTCGAATAACTTGTGGAACGTAGATGTGGATCAGATGATCAAGAAAAAAAAGAGACTCCGGATATGTTGGCCAAAAGATTGATACAATACACCAATCTCTAAACTTGCGGAGAAACTTTCCCGACACAAATCCGATAATGGTGACAAAAATCCTATATTATCTGAGGAACGAGGAAAGAATAACCAATTACAAAAGGGTATGTGTAAACCAGGGAGTAACTTGCGACATGATGGTTGATTCTTGTCCCATGGCTAACTTGGACGACATCGATCTCGGCATCCAAGTTACAATCATTCCGAACCTTGGGGATAGTGGCAGCATCAACAAACGATTCGAAGCTCTCTACGGATTCAAGATGGTTTTAAACCTTACAATATTTTTGGTACTTGAAGCCAGAGGGGAGAATGTCAACAGCAAGAAACTCAAGTTCTTCACTGGGACTAGAAGCCGCCGTTGGAGATGGTGGTCAAGAACGGGATGGCGATGAAGGATTAGCAGGAAACTGAGTTAGCAGGGGAATGGAAGACATTGTTGAAAAAGGATTGGAAGAAAGAGATTTCAAAAGCTATGACGTAGGGTTTTTTCTATAGAGTTTTTGCTGTGTAAGGAAACTAAGTGTATAGCTTAGTATGAGTGGAGCATTTACCTTTTATACACAAAAGGTTAGAAGTTGAAGAGTTGGAAGTCCTGATGTCAAAACGGTTACCAATGCTGATCGCTACAGTGGTGTAATAATGAGCAATCAACATCGTGTAAAGTGCAGAACTGAAGAATGTCTTTTTAGGCGGCGGAGCTGGACTTTCGTGTGGCTACCATGGATCGGTTTCGGTTTTTTGTTTAAATCCATTCCCCGGAGTCAATGCTTTCCACCGGGAAATGGAGGGACTATCTGTATACAGTATAAACCGGGGTAAAATGTTTGGGTCAGTCAACGGAATATCAGAGCAAGATATGAGAGTTGGCTTTGAGATGTAATGTTGGTTGGAGTTCGGTCAGTAGGATAGAATAAAGCCCGATGGATCACCTGTTCAGTTTTGACCAGTCGGATAGAATAAAACCCGAGGGATCACAAACCGGAGGGGTGCTAGTTGACACAAATGCGAGAAATCCTACTTGTAATGGATTTCTCGTCGCCCGTCACGCTATGAACCATTGAGGCGCCCGAGATCATCGGGATCATTATCTCCTTAACAGATTTAGTTACCATGTATAACTCTAACTCTTGTACTACAAATACAGAGGTGGATCCTCTCATTAGGGGATCAAATTGTCACTTTACACACATATTTCATACTCTTAGACCCGTAATCACTAAAACTATTCAAATTCTCTTAAGATTGGCTTGGGTTCGAGACAAAAAGGCTCAAAGCCGGACCAATTAGTTGTGTTCCTCAATTACCAATCAAGGTTATCTCTTTTCTTGCTCTTTACGAATCGTTGCTTGTTATTGCTTATTTACACCACATATCATTTAACCACGTATAAATTCAATTGTTACCTTTTTAAGGAGTAAACAGTATACATATGGTAGATTTTCTGTGTTTATGTACATATATTAACTTTTGAATATCCTAAATAAATGCTAAAGGTTAGCTCGAACGGTCCAGGGTGTTCAAAATTATCTCTAGCATCCTAGGTTTGATTCCCAGGGACAACATTATTTTTTCTATTTAGCTTTTGTTTTTGTTTTTTCGAACCTCAGGATTGAAAATTTTGGATCCGCCACTGATAGAATTATCTGTCAATTACACCAAACACCATTCCCTAATCTGACATTTGGGTTATTTGCAATTCCAAGTATGAAATATCTCTCTCATTCTATAAAATCTTGAACCCTCCTTTGATTATATACATCTATTGCACGACGTACTCTCTGCAAACGCTACAACAACACACCCGGTGTATTCCCACAAGTGAGGTCTGTGGAGGGTATGATGTACGCAGACCTTGATTCTAACACTAATTTTAAAATGTATAATATGTAGAGGCAGAAATTAAAGTGAAACAAAGGAATTACCATGCATGGTGATCAAGCAGGAATGTTTATTTGAGCTGAGCAACCACCGTAGTACTGCAATTCTTGTGCACACTGTTTTGCCTTGTGTGTTTGTGATCACAGTTTCCCTTCCCTGTCCATTTCCCACCAAATCACTTCCCTCCTTCACCACTTCTGTTATGGAACCTTTTTAACTGGTGAAAATGATAAAAATGGTCTCTTATCTTGGTTCAATCTAGTCTCTTGAGTATCAACGAGCAGTGCAGTTTTGATTCTTTAGGTTTTTCGTCAAATATTTATCTAACTTTGATTGTTAATTTAGCTGGAACTTTCATTAAAAGGTTAAACAAAAACACCAGAAATTTTTGTCAAAATTCCAGAAACTGGAACATAAAAAACTACACCAGACACAAAAAAAAATAAAAAAAAAATAGATTAAAAATAACAGATTTTGCACTGTAAAAGTTGCATCGGACTCTTGAAATACACAAAAAAAAAAAAAAACATAAACTACAAAATTTGTACTTCCTAATGTGAGTTCCCGTTAAAAAAAATTATTTTCATAGTTCTGATTAAATTTAAAACAGAGTTTGGCAAAAATTTTATGGAGACAAAAAATATTCACTTTTGACAAATTTAAAAGGACCAAAACTGCTAAATTGTTATTTAAGGGACAATTTTATCTACTGCCAAAGATAAGGAGACATGTATGTCATCTTCTCTTTTTAACTGCTATGTTTGTGTTATGTTTGTTTGACGGAATACTGAATTTAAGAAAGGAAAATATTTTTTGAATTAACAATCTAAAATAAATTATGAATATTTATGTTGATTTAAATCATCTTATTCATGGCAATGCAAAGTTTAAATTTGAATTAATAAAGAAATGTGTATTTTTTAGCAGAGTAAAAAGATAAGAGTGTCACCTAAAATGAGTCCGGGGAGTACTATTTTCTATTTTCCCTTTTTTTGTTGTTCTCTCTCTCTCTCACTCACTCCGACAAACTTCATTTCATTTTCTCCTAGACTTAAAAACAAATTCAAATTCTTGAATTTTTGTTCTCCATATTCTGACGATTACTCTATTGGATTAAATTTTAAACTACATAAATTTTTTTATCTGTTCAATTTTGGAAATTTATTGTTGCACTATTATTCTACCGGATAACTTCTCAATTTTCACCAAAACACTGTAATTTTAGATAGTTTATACAGCAAAAGCAATTTTTTCTAAACCGGGCAACAGGGCAGCGACAAATTTACTAATTTGAAAAAAGGTTGTTTTTATATTATTCAAAATTAAACAACTTTGCCACGAGTATATGTTAGGCATTTGATCTAATATTATTCTCATCCTTTGGAAAAAATCATTGCCTTGACTATTAATATTAAACCATACTCCAAAATATTGGAGGAGGACAAAAACAGATTTTTGATCTTTTACAAACTTTTTTTTTTTTGTATGACCTTTTTACAAGAGATTTTTATTTTTTACACATAAGAGATCTGAAAAAAAACACATAAGAGATCTGAAAAAGACATTTTCTTCTATTCAAGTTGTAAGTGGCCAAGAGATCCTATTTCCTCCACAAAAACAACATACCCACTCTAATTTCATAAGTGGAGTTAGGAGGATAGAGTGTATGCAGACTTACCCTTACTTTGGGAGGTAGAGGGGGTTCTTATCAACATATGAGATGTTTTGGGTGCTTATGTTATGCAAGTACTCTTGCTCATGGAAGGGGTAAATTTGACTTAAGAGCTAAAATCTGTGTGTTCTTAGGGTATCCCAGTTCTCAAAAGGGATATAAGCTATTAGAATTAGAGAGCAGAAATGTGTTTGTCTCAAGAGATGTTTCCTTTCAGGAGGACATATTTCCTTTTGTTCCTAAAACTGATCCTTCCCCTATTTCCACTTCTTCCTCATCATCTCCTGATCATTTTTTTCCTGATGTTTCACCCTCTCTAGAAATTGCGTCTCCACATATCACAGATCCTACCTCACTGCCTACACCCATACCTATTCCTCCCCAATCACCTATCACTACACCATCTCCATATATCACATCTGATCCTACTTCACTGCCTACACCTTTGCCTACTTCTTCCCAATCACCTATCACTACACCACCCTCTTCCCAATCACCTTTTCCTGTACTACATAATTCTGATTCTTTATCCACTTCTAATCCTAATCCTTTACCCATTTGCATCCCTGCTCCTTTACATATCCCACCACCCTCTTCTAATGCCCCTGTTCCGGTTAGACAGTCTGAGAGAATAACCAAAGGGATTTTACCCTCTCATCTCAAAGATTACTACTGCAATACAATTTTTCTTAGTCCAGGCACTGAATCATGTTTTGTTACCCCTATCAAACCTACTGTTCTTTCCATCACTGGTTTATCTTTGTCAATCAACTCCTACTTAAATCAGTCTCCAATATCACAAAACCCACTAGTTATTATCAAGCTTCAATTCACCCTGGTTGGAAACAAGCAATGGAGGTTGAGATTAAAGCCTTACAATCTAATCACACATAGGATGCAGTCCCTCTTCCTCCCGGAAGAAGAGCATTACCTTGTAAATGGGTTTACAAGGTGAAACAACATGCTGATGGTTCTTTGGAAAGGTTGAAAGCTAGACTAGTAATTAGAGGTGATATTCAACAAGAGGGAATAGATTTCAATGAAACATTTTTCCCAGTGGTCAAAATGACCACCATCAGGTGTTTGCTATCCATTGCAGCTAAAAAGAACTGGCCAGCTTCACAATTTGATGTGAACAATGCATTTCTACAGGGTGATTTGCTCCAGGAGGTCTATATGAAATTTTCAACTGGTCTCACTCCTCCTCATCCTAATCTGGTTTGCAAGATTAGACGATCTTTATATGGCCTCAAGCAAGCCTCTAGGCAGTGGTATGCCAGGCTTGCTGGTGCTTTGGGTTTTAAAGGTTTCACTGCCTCTCTTAATGACTATTCACTATTTTTTAAGAAGAAAGGTGATCTTGTTTCTATTGTTGCGGTATACGTAGATGATATGCTCATTACAGGCAATGATGTTCATGAAATTCAACAACTCAAAGTTTTTCTTCATAAGGAATTCCAAATCAAGGATCTTGGCCCTATTCACTATTTTTTGTTAATGGAAATTATACGAGAAGAGCAGGGGATCATCATCAGTCAGAGGAAATATACCTTAGATCTACTTCAAGAGTTTGACATTTCCCATCTGTCATCTGTTTCTTCACCCATGGACTCTTTTTGCAAGTTATCTGCAAATTCAGGCTCATTAATGACTAATCCTACTCTATATCGACATATCATTGGCAAACTCAATTATTTGACTCACACACGGCTAGATTTGTGTTTTGTTGTGTTGACTTTAAGTCAATTTATGCAAACACCTCGTGACACACATTACACAACAGCTTTGAGAGTTTTGCGTTACCTGAAAGAAAATCCCAACCAACGAATTTTTTCGTCTGCTTCACCATCCTTCTCCCTTGCCGCTTTTTGCGATGTTGATTAGGCTTCGTGTCCGGACTCTCGTCGCTCCGTTAGTGGGTTTTATATCACTATGGGTGGTTCTACTATCTCGTAGAAGTCAAAAAAGCAAACATCCGTCTCTCTATCATCGGCTGAAGCCGAATATAAGTCAATGCGTCGATTGATGGCTGAGTTAACTTGGTTGACCCGTCTACTCTCAGATCTGTCGATTCCACCACCATTACCTGTTCCGATTCACTCCGATAGTCAAGCGATGATTCACATTGCACGAAATCCAGTGTTTCATTAGAGGATGAAACACGTGGAGCTTGACTGTCATTTTGTGAGACAGCAGTATCTCTCCGGTCTCATCTCCCTCTCTTTTGTTCCTTCAAAAGACCAGTTAGCCGACATTTACACGAAGTCCTTATCAGGCCCTTCTCATCAACAACAGCTTTACAAGATGGGTGTCGCTTCACTCCCCTCCATCTTGAGGGGGGATGTTGGAATTAAAAGAAGCTCAAGCTTACCAGCAATGGAGAAAAACTCTCAACTCTCAGTGAAGAAGAAAGGGTCAACATCGTGGGTTTCAATTGGACAAACTTTGAACTCATCAAAGTGTTTAGATCTGTCCTTAAATTATTCAAGGCTACGTGGACGAGATCTAGCCATACATAAGCACCAACATAAAAGGAGAAATTTGGGCCGTCCACATCAGCTCAGAAACAGCTCATCACACAATTGTGGCCCAATAAATCCAGAACCTTCTAATGGTCACGTGAATGGCACAATATTGACATAGAGAGGAATAATTATGTCCTAGTTAGTTATTGTATAGCCAATAAGATTTAGACAAATACAGCCAATAAGATTTAGACAAATACAATAGGATTTAAATATTCTTTTATTATGTTATGCAATAGACTTGTATAAATACATGTAAAGGTATACAGATGAAATACAATCAGAAATTTCCCAATACCGTTCTTAATTAAATCTAACAAAATCACATGGAAGGAAGTTGAAAAAAAAGACCTAGTTGAAAAAAAAGACCTACTATCTATTAGAATCAATTTTGACTTAGTGAGAAGTAGATCAAAATGGAAGAGTAAGATCCATAAAGGAAATACCAACTAATTGAGATTAAAGCTTAATCGTGTTGGTACCTTCACTACTAGAAAATCACTATTTTCGCACTGAAATTTCTCACTGAACCATGTTTAGTGGTTATCCATAGATATTTTGATTGAATCAGTGAAAAAAGAAAAAAATATTAGTGTTTTCACACAAAAAAATCAGGAAGTTTCCCAGTGTTTCAATGAGAACCTGTTTCCCACCATATGTTTTCTCAGTGAGCTGGTTCAGTGGAAAAGATCATATTTTTCACACGAATTTCCCACTGACTCGTCGGTGGAAAAGATCATGACTAGAAGTGCTCTAACTTAGGTGTGTGTGTGAGTGTGTGTGTGTGTGTGTGTTAGATGTTTGTATGTAAACAGAAAATATAGGGAAATTTTAATGTTAGAAAACTTCAATTATTAAACCGTAGATTAAGACGGGACTAAATGGATCAACATGGATATTGAGGACTCGTATAGCAAACACAAGCTAGCATTGAGCCGGTGTTGTAGTAGTTGTTTGAAAGTGAAGAACAAGAGTTATGCTATCATTTTTTTTCTATTACTCTTTGAAATACAAATATTAATTTCTCCTAAATGACTTGAAGAGTGAGTTTGGAAATGTCAAAAATCTTTAATGCTATGAGGTGAGGAGTTTAAATTTTCCAGTAATAAATGTATTAGTAAGCAGATTCAGTCTAGCCTATCAAAGTTGTTAAACTGGAATATTGTTAGACTTAGAACCAAAATAAGTACCTGTTAAGTTATTCCATTTAAGAAATAGATGTTGAAGTTTTGTCAAGTTCCACATGTCTCTAGGCAAGTTTCCTGTATGATAGGACATTACAACAAGTTATCCTTTCATAGCATATGATTGTTTTCACTAAAAATTGTCGGAACTTTTGTGGTCAGTGAACCAAAAGGAGCAGACAACGAAAATGATTCAGTATTTTTACCTGTGAACTGGTTATATGATAAGGACATATATGTAAGCTCTTTGCATTTGTCTAAATTGCTTGGAAGTTGGCCGGAGCGTTGATTCTATGCTAAGTGTAAGCCCTCCAGCTGCGGAAGATTATGGCAAATGTCATTTGGCAAAGTCCCAGACAATGCACTAAGACTCAGATTGATGATCTTCAAAAAAGGGACAGTGAAGATTGACAAAGAAACAGATCCAAATAGCTCATTTTCAGAAATATCCAGCGACTCGAGCCTTTTCAGTAATCCAAGACTTGATGGAATTTGACCTGCGAGATTATTTATCAAGAAGGACAAGTACTTCAGCCTCCTCAAATGGCCGAGTTCAACTGGGATTTCGCCATGGAAGCTGTTGTTGCCAATGTCTAAGAAACTGAGAAAGGAGAGGTTCCCAATTTCTTTCGCAATTATTAAACCTCTTAGTCTTAGGCCATTGAGGTCTAATACTCTCACTCGTTGATGCTTTTTACTGCAAGAAATGCCTATCCAATTTCAAATTTCAATCCCTTTTGTCCAGTTTTTTGACAGCATTTCATTTGGGTCTGAAGTTATATGAGTTTTGAAAGCTAAAAGAGCAGCCTCATCAGTTGAAATGTTCCTGGAAGAAGCTGCATTAGTATCCAAGAGGTACATTAGCAAAAGGAATGTTATAATTGTTGGGATATATACTATTAACCATCTGTTTGGATATAATATTTATTATAGAACAATTATTTATTCATTTTTTAATAAAGAGTTAAATAGATCATGCACTAGTATGTGTGTCCTTTACTTATATAGTAGATGATTTAGTGTATAGAGTTTAGCTTATATACGGAAGATTAAATCGTCGGTTCTTATAAGTATAAAATTTATGTTCACAATCTAAGATGGAAATTGGACAAAGTCATCGGTATGATTATGGCACAAGATTAATATAATGTATCTTCATTATAGGAATGGTATAGTTCCGTCTTCTTGTGCTAGTACATTTTGTATGTATTGAACGGACCAAGTAGAGATAAGTGTTTTTGTACTGAATATATAAAACAAATTCTCTAGTTCATTAAATGTACTTATACTCTTAAACTTGATATAATTATTATCATCAATGTGATTTGCTCATTATTTTGATTTATTACAAGGTACGACTCAATTGCGGGTCTATGTATTCGTGGTAAATTGGATAATGGCAAATTACATTTGTGAAATAATAATTAGTTGATAGAATCCATGTCTCGACTTTGAGATTGATGATACCCCTTTATGGATGCTTATAAGTCTCATGTGAAAACTCTGCAGATGGATTTTGTATCCTTCACATGATGTAAGTTAAGCAGATATATAAAGGATTCAATTAGTCAATGAATTAAATTGTCAGTAATTTAATTTAATTGATTGGTATTTGCAATCTTAACATGCGGAGTTAAATAAGTTTTAATGTGTGATTTCGAAATTGAACTGAGGAGTGCAGTTACGATTTTTAGTGGAATAATTCATAATTTATTATGGTAGGATTAATTCAGATTTTTTGAATTAATTCCATAATACGAAGCCACGTTAATTAAATTTTGTGGTCCCCGTTGTGCCCGGATAATAAAGGATTAAATGGAATATTATTTCTTGGTGGGAAATAAAGACCCAACACGTTTTTGGAAAAGGGTGAAAACACTAAACCTATAGTTATAAAATAGGGGTCTTATTCCATAAGGAGGCTAAGGGGTTTTAGAAGTTTCTTCAACTTTTCCATAGAAATTTGCCCACATGAATATCCAAATTCTAGTATTATTCGGGTTACACAGCAGAAAATTGTGGAACTGGAGGATGAACACGTGGACAACTTTTGCTCGTGCTTGAAAGTTCGATTTGCAGTTGCGGTCACGCTCCAAGAGATAAGTATCGATTTTATGTTTGATTAAAATCTTTAATTATGTGTTTTCTATATTACATGCAAGTTCGATCCTGACTATTTGCTTCCCTTACGTATGCCTGATTTCCATCAATAATCATAGTCTTCGCAACCATTTTGTGCAACTTCTCTAGCTATTTGAGTGGGGAATTAGGAAGTGCTTGAGTTTTCTTTTTTAAGTACCATCTATATAATGTGTATTCATCTAATTGCTTCAACGTTTGTCTAATTAATAAACGCAATAATGATATCATATATTAGCAGTAGTTTACCGCCAGTTTTTTTTTTTTTGTGACACTGGCTATGGTTTTTCCTTAGAACATAGAATCTAGAGTTCAATGTCAATGATCAACATATATAAGTAATATTTTTGAGATATTGTCTTTTTTTAGCATGTTGCTGAAGTTGACTGCAATTCACTGCTGAAGGGAAACCATTGGTTGTGGAATTCCATAGCTATAGTTAAATAATTTTCTTGGTTATATATATGCCTTAAATATTCATGTCTAGATTCAAGATTCAAGAATAAAATCACGATTAAACTGTTGTAGTTTTAGGCTATAATGTCATCATCCGAAAGCAGACCTCTGGATTAGATGCTTGACAAAAGAATGTTAAGTATTACGGTCAAGTTAGGTGAATCTAACATGTAATGCGTGGTTTTACGTGAACCAAATAGCTTTTGCTACATTTTTTGCATGTATTACGAAATTCACTCAAAATCTATAAATATTTGGATGTGAACCAATTAATATTGCATTTTAACTTGAATTGGTCTAGGAGTCGATAAACTTCAAATCTTATTTCCGCTTCTGATTGGGTTTCTTGCTTTTCTCAAGAAATATGAACGGTTAAGACCATTCATAAGGGCAGGAAATGATAAAAACTAAGGTTGACTAGGGCTCAAGACTGTTTCTAAATTTGACGAAAATTATGCGATTACAAACTTGAATTAGTAAATTGCATGGCATCACTATACACGAGGCAGACTCATTCAAAGTCAGTCAATTTTTGAAAGAAATTTTTCCTAGTTCTTATGGTAAACTCAGATTCTGCTTGTTGCATCTCTCAGTTGAAACAGAAAATGGAGTTTCCCAATTTTATATTACTTGGCTTATTCTAACTTCTAGTGCAGAATCTGCAGATAGCCAATATTATTTACATTTAAAAAAGAAAAAGTCAAAAGAAATTTGCGTGGCTAGGTTCGTTGTACTTTGAAGGAGTATCTACACCTTTATTGGGAAAGTCATCTGTTATCACACACAACTATACAAGGATCATCCAATTCATGTATGCTTTTCCTAATTGGGGATTCAAAGTCAATCTTGCCAAAGTAAGCATGACATGTTTGGCTCCTGAAATCAGTATAATTAGAAGTCTAATATATACAAGCAGCGGCGGAGCTGAATCCAATAGTACTTTCAACGCGGAGTATCAATTTATGTAGAAAGTCACTATATTTGCAATAAATAGTAGTTCTGAATCCATAATTTTAAAAATGCAATAGCTTCAATGGTAAAAAACTTAAAAATTAAACTCATAGAGTTTAAATCACGGATCTACTTGTACTTACCAGATATATAACAAAATATTAATTGGAAAAAAATCCATATGTGATGTGTACGGATGCAATTGATGATACAGTCACCCCACCAAATCGAGTTGATTGCAACTAGAATGAATGTTTTCATTATTACGTAATGTTGGAAATAATAACAACACGATAAATCTAAGTATAAAAAACATTGCATTAAGAGGTAGTTTGGTTTGAAGTGTCAGCAAAACTAATCTAGTATATAAATTGGTATTGTTTATGCAACGTTTAGTGAAACTAGTAAATTTATTCGAGCTTCGCACGGTCATAATTTTATTTTATTTTGTACTAAATTAACAAAATGACGTTTTTGTAATGATTGAAAAGTAATTTTGCAATAACTATAAATATCTGTAAATTTCCTTATAAAAAAAATATTCTACACATATAAGCTAAGCTTGTAATCCAACTATACATATTTGCGAAATTTAAACAATATAAAAGTAAATCAAAACTACTCAATGAAAACTCACTTATATTTTATCATAGATAAATAATCATAATAAAAAGAGATAGTTCCTACTTCCAACAGCGCAACAATAACATGCAGATTATTCGTGTACTAGGAAAGAGAGAATTCAAGCTTTTTCACCAAATTTTATTCTGCTTTTGAGTTTGATGAGTCTGTTTTGATTTTTTCTTATTTTTGTTTCTGTCTTATTTTTACCGCATGTATTATTCTTTTGACAGTCTTTACAACAACTATCTTCTTTCTTTTGCAGGTTTATTCGGTCTGTGGGAGGGATCTTCTTATGACGGATTCTAGTTTCAGTCTTAAGGACTTGTACTGGTGTATGAGTAATATTTTTTAAGAAGATTACTACATCTCTTGTAATCATACAACTGTCATTATTATGTAACATAAAGTCTAATCCTATGACAAAATTTACATTTATATTAAGGTCTCTCTTACCCATATCTTATCCATTTTATAGCTTGGTTTGTGAAATTCTAAACATGTATTTATAAAGCTAATGTATGTCTTATGAACATAATGTCTATATATGTTATGAGTCTCATCCATTTGCATGGCGGCAACTGTTTTTTCTAGAATTTTTATTAAATTAGGTGAAACTATTCTTTTATTTATTATGCACTTTGTGCACCCTGAATCTACTAATGCTAATGTTTCTATCTCATAACCATCTATTTTAATTCTTGCAAATATCTTTATTGTTCCTAATTTTTTATCTTCATTACATACTAATGCTTCATGGTCTTCTATACTCATTAATTCTGCTTGAAAATCTTTCTGTTACTGTTTTTAATGGTCTCATGGTCTCGTTATTGGTTGTATATTCGATAAACTTATTTCTTCATCTTCGCTATCTGTTTTTTTTTTTTTTTTCCTTTTTCTAGTTTACATAATCTAGTTTCTAATTCATTTATCCTTGTTTCTAATGTTATCATTCTTAGATTAATAATAGGGTCTTCAATTTTCTTATGAGTGTCCTCTTTATTTATTTTTGTTTTAAATTCTTTTTCTATACACATTGTACATCCTTCTATATAACAACTTTTACATTTAGCTCGTTTGTCTCTACTAGGATACCATTTACAAAAGAAACACACATTATGATCCAATCCTTTATTTCTTTCGAACTCATGGTTACAGTCTTTCACTATATTTGCTAAATTATCTATTGCTTCTAAGTCTAGATTTTCTAATCTTATTTCATTAATTAATTCTTCTGCTTCTGAGTCTGATGAGTCTGTTTTGATTTTTTCTTCAGTGTCTACGCTTATTATAGAATATATACTTTCTGTATCTGACATATATTCATCTTATTTATAATTTTTCTTGAAAATCTTCAATTAGCTGAGAATTTCTTGTCTTATTATTTATTCTTTTTGCACATGTGTTTGCTGAGTGTTCTACAGTTTCACAAGTAAAGCATTCGAGTTTATTTTTATAATTTTATCTGTTCTGTATTTTCTGACATGTTTATTCCTGTCTAAGCAAGGTTTTCTAGCTGTTGACTTTCTAAG
Organism: Lycium barbarum; assembly: GCF_019175385.1. Taxonomy (NCBI): domain Eukaryota; kingdom Viridiplantae; phylum Streptophyta; class Magnoliopsida; order Solanales; family Solanaceae; genus Lycium; species Lycium barbarum. The sequence continues at coordinate 17,933,576 of NC_083340.1, read as the reverse complement.
ATAATATTTCTTTCTATTATATTGAGGATAGTTTCTATTGTAATGTGTTCTATATTTTTTATGCTTTTTCTTTTTATAATTGTCTTTATCATAGCTTTGAGTGGTGTAAACCACACTTTTACAAAAGTTCATTTCATTTTGTTTTAGTTGTTTTTGTATCTGTATATGAGTACATTTTTCTTGTAGTATATCCATTATATGTTGTATTCTATGCCCTATTGACCATTTTAGATTAGGGTTCTGCACTACTCCGTCTCTCTTATTCCATTTGTCTTCTATTTCTCTTCCTAAGGCTCCTGGTAGTTTATTAAATAATTTTTTACCTAATTTTTTATCAAAAGCATTTCCACTAATAGTACAGTAATAAAAATAATCGTTTAAAAATTTCTTAATATGGAACCAACTACTTATACTTAGCTGTTCTAATTTTATTACTGCATTTCTTTGTAAATTTAATAATCCACTATTTGGATCTTCCCCTATAATTAAAGTATGTATTTTTTTGGTAAAATTATATGAATTTGCTCCCATGGATACTAAGTGTTGGAACTCCATTGGAAAATTTTCTTTGTAGGCTTCCCATAAAGCTTTTGTTGATTCTCCTAGAAATGTTTCTAGATATTTATACATTGTTTATGCGTCTGTAGCATTATACGTTTTTATATAGTCTGCTACTACTATTCCTTTCCAAAGATCTATTACTGAGTTCCATCTTTGCGAATTATGTGCTGCTATATTTAATATTTTACCTTTATTACCTCTTTCTTGAAGGATAATAGGTTCTTCTATAGGCATTCTTTTCCCTGATGGTTTAACATTATCTATGGGCTCTTCTGTTGTTCTAAAAACTCTTCTTCTCGATACATTTCCTGTACTTGTATCTATAGTGTATTGTTCTCCAACAGTTGTTCTTTGAAATGGACTAGAACTAGACGCACTAGATTCAATTAATTCTTTTTGACTTATTATTGAGTCCATCTCTATTTCTTCATCACTGTATTGCATATCTTCTAATATTTTATCAAATTCGTCTGATTTCTTTTGATATATATGCTCTACTCTATATCCCCAATTATCAGTTCTAGCATCACATAATTTAAAGTGACTTATGGTTTCGTTTATTGTTAAGTCTCCTAACTTACACCCTTTACATCTAAAAAGTATATTTTTATTATCTTCATGGAGTCTTTTTGCTTCTTCTATAGCTATGTCTACCGCAAACTCGTCTTGTATTAGTTCTATATTCATTAAATTTGATTCTGTAATTTCAATTTCTTCTAAAGTACTTTCTTCTTCTATGTATTTTTGTGGTGTGTAATTATAATTGGTGAAACGTATAGATGTCTCTCCCCTAGAATTAGTGTACATTAGGTGAGATTCTGGCTGTAAAATTATTTTTCTATTAAAATCTTCTAAATTCCATTCCATCCCTGCATATTCTTTAGGATTTATTTTTATGAGTTTTATTAGTCTTATTCCTCTATTTCCCATTACTTCTACTACATCTTCTACCTTAATTTTAAATTTTGTATTACTATTATTCGTCATTTTTCCTAGAAATCCTACGCACATTAATAAATTATTACCATTACACATTTCTTCATATCCCTTGGTCTGTATTCCTATTTTTATGTGTTTTCCAAATTCTGCTAAATTCATTATAAATTCTGGGCTAATATAAAAAATTCCTCCATTATTTGTCTTGTCTACTTCCGGTAGTCCTATTATTGATTTTTTCATGTCTCGCCACCTATCGTCATAAATTACTATTAAAACTTTAGTTCCTAAGTTCTTTCTAGTTAATCATTTTAATCCTACTACTATTAATCCCATATGCATCAAATTTCTTCCAGTATTTTTTATTTGTCTTACAGCCTCTGGATCTATTAGATTTATTGTAGTGACTTTAGTTCCTATAGCTGATAATTGTTCTTCTCTATAATGTCTATATAATTGTGTTGTACTTGAGAACTGTACTATATTGTATAAAGTCTTTGGATTTAATAGTTTTAATTGATTTTATTGGAAAATCTGTATATCTCTATCTACGTCTATTACCTCACTAATTAGTTGTTGATTGTTTTCTTCTGGTCTTCTTCTATTTAGAATTCTTGATAAAAGATTATTACCAATTCGATTGTCTTAAAAACTTACTCTGGGTCTTTCTTGTCCTTGCCTTTCTGATCGTCCTTCGTTTCTTGGTCTAATTGGAAGAAAGTCTATTTTTGTGATTTTCTAATTACTTTAGCTTTCTCCTTTTGAGGTGTTATTTCAACTTTCTTTAATTGTTCTATTAATTCTTCAACTTCTTTATTCTTTGGGGTTTCTATATTAATTTTTGGTTTTTGTCTATCACTTATTAGTCTTAAGTGTTCGCTTATTAATTCTAACCTTAGTACTATTATCTGTTCTACTTTCTTAGTTATTTCTAGTAATGAAGAGATTATAGTAATATTTTGTTTTAGTACTATTTGATCAGATTTAGCGTTAGGTATGTAGTCTATATAGTCTTGTGGTAAAGATATAGATTTTTCTATTAATTTTGAGGCTTCTTCTTGGGCTATAGTGGCTCTATTCATGAAAGAGTAATCTCTTTTAGTTATTCTAATGTCTTTTTCAAATCTCTAATATCATTATATAATTTTTCTATTTGTTGTTTTGTTTGTGTTACTATCTGGTTTGTCTTTATTTCTATTTCTTTGGGCTATTCTAGAATAGCCTTAATTAGTTTTTCTTTTTCAGTCTTTGTAGGCGATTTTTCTAAATTCGATTTATTAATTAAAATCAAAACTTTTCATTCTAATTCTAATTCTTGCGATTTTAGGTAATCAAAGTTCTGCTCTAATTTTTCTAACTTATTCTTTTGGTTAGTTTGAGAAACTTCTATAACTTCTAATACTCTAGTAATAACTTTATTATTTTCTTGAGTTTGTCATTAAAATTTATGACTAAATCTACTAGTGTATTAAATTGTTTATCTTCACTATGTAATATATGTTCTCCGTTACTAAAATTATACTTTATAATACTATGATCTTTTAATGCTCTATATTTCTTTTCTGGGTATATTCTTAAGTCTAAATATTCTAGATTCTTTAGTGTATTTATTTTATCAAAGTTTGTTTATTATCCTAAAGGAATTCTTATTTCACAAACTTTCTTTTGATAATATTATCTGTAAGTCCTTTTATATCTTCTCTTACGCCTTGTGTTATATCCCGCATTTTGTACATCCGGATAATTCAAGATAATTGCGGGAAGTTAAGAGCAAGACTATATTTTTCATCTTGTTTAACACACAAGTTGCTTATGAAAATTTTGATGTGGAAATATTAAGAATGGCTAGGGGTAAAAAGGAAAAATCGCAAGATGACTCATAGAAATATGGAGGAAGGCTAAGGGCAAATTTGGAATTTGGAAAATAAATTTTCATGAATTACAAAACAAAAAAAAAAGAGTGGGCTTGAACTTATGGGCCAAGTGGCCGGTCAAAAGAAGTGGGCCAAGGCCCACATGGGAACTTAATATTAACACACAAAAGATGACAAATAGAGCCCATTTCTCATTTTTCATCCTTAGAATTTTCAAGAAGCTTGGAGAGGAGCAAGAAGCAAGGCCATTCGGCCAAACCAAGCAAAAATTGGAGCCTTCAATTTTGATCCAAAAAATATTTTCTTCTAGTATTCCCACTAATTTGAAGGTCCTCTTTAACGTGGTATAATTGTTAGAGCAAGAAGACCTCTCTTTGTTGCAAGTTCATAATCATAGCCAAGTGAGAAGTTAAGGGAAAAAGGTAAGAATTAATCTTCTTTTATATGTTATGGATGGTTGTGTATGTTGTAGTGTGTAGAAATGAGTGAAATTCATGAAAATATGGATGTAGTGTTGTGGCCGTGTGGTTGTTATGTGGTATAGAAGAGAATGAATAAATTTTATCTAGTATTTTGGTTGTTGTTGTAATGGAATCTATGATGAAAATGAAAGTTTAATGATTCTAGTTGAAGTTGTAAGCATTGCAAAGTTGTTTAGAAGCTAATGTGATGTTAAAAGCCATTTCTTGTATTTATGGAAAACAATGTTGTTAGTGTGTGAATTGTTGGTGTAGTTCATGAATGTGAAGGAAGGAAATGTGTTGTTATTGTTCTTGTTCCATTTGGAAGGTTTCGGGTGGATTGGCATATTGGTTGGATTATTTTGAATATTGTACGGATTGTTTGAAGTATTCTTGAATATTGTTTGAATGGTTGCGGATTAGAACTTGAATATGTAAGCAATTATGAATTGAACGTAAATGGAAAGTCGTCAAAGTTTGTAGAAAGAAGTTGCTAACGTTAGTATGCATTTTGAATTGATTGTGGATATTGTTAGAATAACTGTTGGTATTGTTGTTAATAATTTGGCCGAGTTAAATTCTCGGATTTGTTGTTGATGATTTGGCCGAGTTGGATTCTCGGGGATGGTGGTATTTACAGGGAAATGCTGCCGAAATTTCTGTAGATAAAGTATTGGTTTAGAATTGGACTCTTAAGTGTTTATGGCTAATGTTTGGTATATACTAATATTGTTGTAGATCTTGTGAAGCCAAAGACTTAAGTTCGGATTCGCTTAGAAAGCGGGCAAGGTATGTAAGGCTTACCCTTTCTTTCTTTTGGCATGATCTTTATGAAACGAGCAGATAACGTATATGTATGATTTCAAAGAAATTCCTATTCTTAGAGCCACTAGGATGGCTAATATTCTTGACTTCCATAAGCTATTTCATATGGCTTTGATGCGTATCTATGATGTCCGAAGATCTATTTGATATGTTTCCGAATGGCATTCGAGAAATGATTGATATGATTAATGTTTTGATTTTCAAATGATAGCACATTTGATTATTCCATTGAGTCCTTGATGTATTTTGATACGTACATATGGTTCCAAAAGTTCTATCTGATTTGATCCATAACGATATCTGAAAGGTACCTAACATGATTGTTGCTTTTATTTTCCAAAAATGGCTTCCGAAACGTTCGTAGAAGGTTCTATACTTCAAACGCTCATAACTTTCTTATACTAAGTCGGATTGACCCGAAACTTGTTTCTGAGCCTTTAGGTGTCGGTAAGTATACTTGTCTACCGAGTCTTGATTTATGTGCATATGGTTTCACACTACTCTGTTCGTGCAAGCCTCAGTATGTCCTTCACTAAGCTCGGGCCAGGATATGTTCTCGTGCGTACTCCACTGCATTGCTCACCGAGTCCCTCTCACTTGCGGGCCGGGACACGTTATATGTATATGTATATGATGATACGGGGATGGCGGCCAGGATGGAATATGATGACTTTATTCACCCAGACCCGCAATAGAGGGCCAGGACACGTTATGTATATATGGTATATGATGCTGACATGCATGATTCTATCCACCGAGTCCCTTAATAAAGGGTCGGGACACGTTATATGTATACATGATACCTGATGTTGACATGCATGATTCTATCCACCGAGTCCCTCACTAGAGGGCCGGGACACGTTATATGTACATATGGTATATGATGTTGACATGCATGACCTTATTCACCGAGTCCCTCACTAAAGGGCCGGGACACGTTATATATATATATATATATATATATATATATATATATATATATATATATATATATATATATATATATGTATATATATATATATGTGTGTGTATGATTCATGATTTGAAATACACGACTTTATTTCATAAAGAAACGTATTGATGATTTTAGCAGTCATACTGGTTCTGGTGAGTTTCTATTTTGGCTATGATCCCCTGTACTGTACCTCATGGCTTACATACTCGGTACATATTCCGTACTGACCCCCCTCTTCTTCGGGGGCTGCGTTTCATGCCCGCAGGTACAGACGTTCACGTGAGTGACCCGACAGCTTAGGCCATCTATTCTGCTGCTTTGGAGAGCTCCCTTGTTCTGGAGCCTACATTTTTGGTACACTCTTCCGTTGTATATATGTATGTATATATATATTCAGGGGTACGGCGGGGCCCTGTCCCGTCATATGTTTCTGTTGTTATTCGTAGAGGCCTGTAGACATGTATGTGGGTCATGGGTCATTATGGTTCAGTTATGTCTGTGTGGCTTGCGTCTAAGCGGTTCTATTTGTTATGACAGCCTTAACGGCTAGTATGTATGTATACGTATGTACATGTTTTTGGTGATATGTTTTACGACAGCCTTGGTGGCTTCTGTATGGTATGTTTGTTATATGTGACCGCTTAAGACGACATCTGCTCTTCGTGTCTGTGTAAGCCGATGTACGCTGAATATGGATAAGTCATTGATATGCCGATTTGGTAAGTGAGTATGTAGGAGTGTCCAACTCGGGCACTAGTCATGGCCCATGGGGTTGGGTCGTGACACCTTGTAATTCCCAAGTTATAGCCGAAATTGTATCTTCATTAATTTGACTTTGTAACAGTCTATTTTTTATTAGGAATGACAAAGTTTCTGTATTTATTACTTCTAAATATGCACTTAGGGCCTTTTCAACTTTTCTATATTCTCTTCTTTTCTCTATATCTCTATATAAATACCAATAGTTTATAGCTATTTGTTTAACAAAAGGTTGTGTTTCCATATAAAGGTAACTAGTATGGCTTAAATCGCTTCTGCATCTGCTTTTGAGAGTATTTCTTAGATCTTATATGTCCTAATAATTTATATTCTAATCCTAATATTATATCTATTAATTCTTGTAATCATAACTGATTCTCTTTAGTACTACTTAGTCTGATATATTCTTGGTATAGTTTTTCTAACTCTTGTTTCACCTCTAAATAGCTATGTTGCATTATCCTAATGGGATAAATTTTACTTTGTGTTCTAGATGTCTAATACGATCTTCAGCTCTAACTATCTTGTGGTTGGTGAAATATATTTCCCAATTAAGGTTATTTCTTAAACTTAGTATTGTTATATTATCATGCAAGTCTTGGCGGTGGACTATATCTATATATCTATTATGTTCAGTTAAAAAATTTCTTGTTTTTCTGATATTTATAAGTATTTTTCAAGTAAATATATCATACGATAATTATGACTTATATATTTAGTAAAACTATGTTCTCTCATATAATATTCTTTCTTGTTTTCTGAGATTTATAAGTCTTTTTCAAGTTAAATATATCATACGATAATTATGACTTATATATTTAGTAAAACCAAAGTGATTTGGGGGGTTATATTTTTTGTTTCAATATAGATATGGATAGAAATATAGAGTGGTTTTTAGCAAATATTTTAAACAATCCTACTCGGTACTCCCTCACTCCTTAATTCCTCTTATCATGTAGGTATATTTCTTATTTTCTGCCTATCTCCCAATTTTTACGTTTTTACATTTATTGTTATTTATTTTATTTAATAATCTGGACTGTGTCCAGTTATGAATCTTATTACACCGTTCATCTCTTTCTCTTAATCTTTGTTCTTAATATCCTTCTTTGTTAACCACACCCCGGTTACCACGGCCAATATCGTCCCTTATCATTTGGACATTAAAACGGCCTTTCAAACACCTAGGAATTTACAGGTTAACCCATCGAGTATATTAAGAAATTAAGAGAATAACCATATACTAAGAGTAATCGATTCATAATAACAAGTAAGTAATTACTCAAACATAATATATTAATTAAACATGGAATAATTTACATAGTAGGGAGATTAGTACAGAAAACATAGATAAAAACTTACATGACTTGAAGATGGAGAGAGGTTTCCCTTTTGGGGAACCCAAAAAACTACTTCACATTAAGAGAAAATTACTGAAAGCTTAATATTATTTTTACAAGGTTTATATTACAAAATTTTTGGACTGGGAAAGGGATTGAGACATGTGAAAGAGAAGGGGAATATGGAGTTTTTCTGGAGAGATGTGGTGGATGCCTTTTTTCTCAATGATCTTTGCTTCTCCTCAAATGCTGCTATTTATAGGTGTCTGGCGGACTTCAACTCTAGATTTCAAATTTGTAAAGAATCTTTTGAGTTCAGCCGGATGCTCTTGGGGCCCCATCGTCACGTGAAAAGATACTTTATATGTTTGTCAGTTTGCTGAGTTGTCCTGTTACTTTATTAAAGTTACTACTTTTATTAGAGCTACTTTAATAAAGTCTTCTTTTTCTTTTCTGAAACGTCTTTGTCTTGTGCTATCAATTTCTTTTCTGAAATGTCTTTGTCTTGCGCTATCATTATTGCTTCCACTAAAGTCTTTTTTTTCTGCAACATCTTGTTTTTGATTTTGTCTTGTTGCTATCATCATTGTTTCAACTAAAGTCTTCTTTTTCTGAAATGTCTTCAGCCGTTTCTTTTGACTTTATGCTATCATTATTTTTCTCCATTAATTGATCTAGGTGTCGAAATTGTGTAGAGCAACCGAATCAAAACTCATGCCTGAGTCTACATCATTTGGATCTTGAGAGTCTTGAAATGCACTATCCTGGAAATTAATATCATTTCCTTCGAAATCTGAACTATGGACTGGTGACATCCCTTGACTTGGAGATAATTCTGGACTAAGATTTTTAACTATATGTTTATCTTGTTCTTTTGTTTAAAAAAAAATTCTAGTGTCTCTTTTACTATATTTTCTATTTTTTTTTTCTTTTTTGCAAGTATGCTTTTCTTTGTAGAAGTTGCTCCTTGCTTAAGGGCCTTTGGTAGTCTTCATCTTGTTTGGAGAGATGAACATCCATCATCTTCACTTTTTGACAAAGTGACAGCCATCAACGGATTTAATGAGTCTTTACCGGCTACCGTTTGAACTTATTGCGGTATAATATCTTTATATTATTTGATATTATTTGGTAGCATATTTGTAGGGAGATAATTACCATATATTAGTTAGTTTCCTTGTTTCACTAGGATTTTAGTTTCCTTGTTTCACTAGGGTTCAAGATTGTATCCTATATATATTCTCTCTTGGTGAATGAATGGAACAAGTCAAGATTGTATAGTTTCTACATGGTATCAGAGCCACACGGTTTTTTCTTCTCTTCATCGTAAATTTCCATGGCCGGTGACGTCGTACCTCCTCCACCACCACCCAAAATTGAGTCTAATTCTCCCTATTTTCTCGGTCCTCAAGACCGATCCGGGGACTATATCACGCCTACTCGTTTCAAGGGCGACAATTTTGATGAATGGGCAGCCGACATACAAACGGCGTTGGAGGCACAACGTAAATTTGAGTTCTTGGACGGCACTATCACTGAACAACAGCCTCCTTGTACAAAGTCCGATTGGACTGCAATTAACACAATGTTAATCTCTTGGATCACAAATACCATTGATGCTGATGTCAAATCTTCCTTGTCAAAATTTAGGGAGGTCGAACCCTTTTGGGATCACCTTAAAAGGAGGTTCGCGCAGACTAATGGACCACGAGTTCAACAACTTCGGTCTTCCCTGGCTAAATGTGAACAGACCAAAACCATGTCAGTGTCCGTATATTACGGAAAATTACATGCTCTATGGCAAGAATTGGATCATCATGAGCCCCTGATTTCTTGTACTTGTTGCTCCGTCACACGTTTCAACATCTTCACAATTGGCAGACATTTTTACCAAAGCTCTCGGCAAAACTCAGTTTGACTTCTTGCTTTCTAAGTTGGGCATTTTTTATTCCCATGCTCCAACTTGAGGGGGGGTATTTGTCACGACCCAACCCCGTAGGCCGTGACTCGTGCTCGAATTGGACACTCATATTATCTGTTAACTATAGTCATTTACAATTAGCATGTCATGATCTCATTTGTATATAAAAAGATAGGGAGTTATTTTAAATTTGTCAATGTTTTGTGTGTCTTAGGCACCTGTCTCCTGAGGAGTTGCACTTTTAAATAACCACATAGATATATATATTACTACGCGAGCCGACAAGGCTGCCACGATATACAAAATACCAAACATACATATATATGCAAGCCGACAAGGCTGCCATTACGAATGGGTACGCCCCAAACATAAGTCATAGACATAAAACGCATCAACAACTACAAACAGACCCACACCGATGTCCACAGACCTCTAAGAGTAATGACCGTGTTATGTGGCGGGACAGGGCCCCGCCATACCCAAATAAACACATACGAATACAACATAAGGGAGTTATACCACAAGCTAGCTCCGGAACAAAGGAGCAGTCCAAAATAGCTGAAATAGTGTCCTAAGCTGGCGGATCTCCGAAACGAGCGTCTGTACCTGCGGGCATGAACGCAGCCCCCCGAAGAAAGGGGGTCAGTACGGAATATGTACTGAGCATGTAAAACATGAAATGTAGTAATAGACTCATAAGGAGACAAAGTATGTAGGACCCAATGCAACAATCAGAAATTCATAAAACTTGCCTTTGGACATATTTCATCTGTATCATTCTCATATCAATATCGTTATAGAGTTTTGTAATCAAAGTTGCAAAATCATTCTGTATATGACATATATAACGTGTCCCGGCCCTTTAATGAGGAACTCGGTAATTTAAAATCATAGCATCATAACATAAACATAGACGTGTCCCGGCCCTTTCCTGAGGGACTCAGTAATAAGGAATATGCCCTCCTGGCCACCATCATCTCCATATCATCATATCATCATATCATCACATCATCATATATATATATATATATATATATAACGTGTCCCGTGTTGACACACAATTTTGTCCCGCCTCTCTTCCAAAATACCTATTTATGTTTCTAACATTTTATGGAAAATTAATATATATATATATATATATATATATATATATATATATATATATATATATATATATATATATATATATATATATATATATATATATTATATTTTACTATAATTATTAGCCTTTTATCAAAGCTGGTGTTTCATTATTATATTACAGTGGCTAATTATTATTATTATTATTATTATTATTATTATTATTATTATTATTATTATTATTATTATTATCATTACAGTTTACAATTTTTATCATTTCAGTATTTTACCAGCTTACGCACACACATCACATTTATCTTTGCATAATTAAATAATAGTATTTATCTTACTGCGGATTTTCGAAATATTATTGCACGGCTATTATAACGCCATTTTTACCCGAGCATTGATGATTGCATATTTTGTATTGAGCAATATTTAACACAAGTTATTTAAACAGGTCTTTTATTTAAATTTAGAAGCCAAACTATTTCTTGCACTCAGTCCGTATTCTGATTTATCGGATCCCAAATCAAAGCCCAATCAACTCATAAATATTTCCTGACTAGCCCATATTTTGATCTCAATTTTTTGGAATAGTCCGTGTTTTAATTCGCTAGCTCATTCTTTTAATACCCGGTCCAAAAAATTAACCCGGTCCATTTTATGGACCGGGTCCAGCCCATTTTCGTTCAGGATAAGGGTAATGGACCGGGTCCAGCCCATTTTCGTTCAGGATAAGGGAAACCCTTTTAGGGTTTCCTTATCATTTTTTTGCCCCTCCGCCGTCTCTCTCTTCCTCCCTCTCACTCTCTCTTCCGCCGCTCCTCACTCTCCTCTCCTCACTCTCTCCATCATCGCTCCGACACCTCTATCACATCCCACTCCATCACCATCTCCACCGCACCCATACCCCCACGTTACTTCACCCCACTGCTCCGACACCACCACGTTGCCACTGCTACATCCACGTGACCCCTGCCAACCCACTCACCGCTGCCCCTCACCTCTGTCACCTCTGACGCTCCCATCCCTCTCCTCGTTTCACCCCCACGTGACCTCTGCCAACACCCTCTCCATCTTTCTCCCCACGCGCATCTATCTAAAAAAGAAATAAACAAAACCCTAAAAGAGAGGCTCTATAAGAGGAACTGGGGGAGATTCTGAAAAAGGAGGGGATTTTGGGATCGGTGAAACCCCCCCAAGAACCGAGAGGAGACTTTTTCAATTCATGAAATTCCCCAAGTTTGAAACCCTTGGAATCGCAGAAATCCCCCAAGAATCAATGTTCCTGAATCGCTAAATTTCCCTTGAAAATACAAGTCTTTAATTGCTCCAGTTCTCCTTTAAAACATCGGCTTTCAATTTTCTCGATATCATCACAAAATATTAAATCTTGTTCTGTTTTACTTTGGGTGTTCGTTTGAATCTGAATACACGCGAGTTCGAATTTTGAAGTGTTTCGAGGTATATCGGAAGCTCGAGCCTCACTTCGCTGCACCCGAAGAAGGTAATACCTCTTCCATTAGTTATTTTTTAATAAATGTTTGAGTGCTTAAGCTGCTTGCGTGATTTCGTTTGACCAGTTATGATTTAATTCTTGTTTGTGTTTGGTTTAGTTGAATTACGCGTGTTTGAGATTAGTTTGATCACGTGTCTAGTTCTGTAGTTATTCAGTTCTATGTTAGATATCGATTTGGATTAATCATGTGTTTTGCTGGGCTCACACTACTTATTTGTTCTTCATAAGATTAAGTTTTGTATACTAGTTCAAGTTAAACATTAGCCTATTTCTTTCGCCATTCTTAGTTTGGTTGCTGTTGTAATCTGTATACAGTCTAGATATTAGCATATGATGTAACTTTAAAATGGTTTTGAAGCTACTGCTGACTCAAACTGAGAACAATTTTAAAGTTGTAACTTTGGTTTCAATATGGTTTGTTTAAATTTCTAGTTTGTAGCTGTTTCTTGGAAAGAACCTGCATTGCTATTATCAATATCCAGATTAATCCTTGGCTAGACTCTAGGATCCAGTATCATATATTGCGTCTCAGCCATGCATTTGTAGGTCATATCACCCTTTGCATTGTGCCTATACTGTTCTGATTAATCCCCTGTATGTTGAGGTTGACATATCTTTTTCCCTTGCTATCCTGCCTCTCATCATAAGCATCCCCTTTCATCTCTGTGTATGCTTCCTTATAGTTCACAGCCTACTTGTGTTTCTTTGCATCCACTCCTCCTTACCTTGTTATGTTCTCCTATGTGTGATTATGTGTCTCCTCTGCCTTCTTTTCTTGCATCTCAGTTTGCCTGCTTGTACATATTTGTTTATCCTGTGTGACCCCCCATCTGAAACCACCCTCACTATGCATTTAACCATCTATACTGTAATTTGTCAAGCCCCTCTCCTATTTCAGCCTAAATATAAGACTATTTGATAAGCATGACTTCTTGCTATAGATAAAGTATCTACATGGTTTGACCATTATGCTAGTTATGTCTGCATCCCATGTATGTTTTCTTGTTTGAAATCAGTATTGCCTTCTCTTTGAACTGCCACCTTATTTTGAAGGATTTTGTATATCTGGCTTACTTATTGTTGCATTAGGTGTATAACCACATATTGTTGATTCCATTCTAGCTTAAACAATGAACTTGATGCACTACTAGTATGACTGTCAGTTAGCTCAATTTCCTTATTTAAGGTGTAGGATAGTCTTAGATTTCTTTTAATTGAATGTTATTCGTGTGATATAATTACATCAGTATCTGTTATTAATGTTGTGGGATGGCTATAAGCCTGGTTTGTTAGGAATCAGCAGCTTAGTGAATCTCAGTTTAATAGGCATTGTTTGGATCAGTGTGCTTTAGCGTCATTTCTCGCTGAAAATGAAGATGATTTGATTAAAGCATAACTTGGGGAGTACTACTAGTTCTGTCCAGATTTGGTTCTGCCTGATATATAAAAAATAGTAATATTCATCTATGCATCTCCAACTGTCCACTTAAGAATGTGTTGTTTCTCTTAGATTCTGCGACTGTTCATCAGATCATGCTTAATCCGCAAGTTGTTAAATATGTGTAGATTGGTGTGCTCATTTTGTTCGAACCACATGACATATCTGATTTTTTTTTTTTAAAACATGTTTAAGTGCAATGAAGTTTACACTACTGGTTTTGCTGATGTTCGTTTAATGTTGCCTATACTCATGTTTGATGAACAACATCTCCTTGTCAGTCCCTACCGTTCTGATTATTCAGCTCTCTTTAGGGATGAATGAGACAATTGCCTCGTCCAAGTGTTAGTATACATCAAATATACATAGTATATATATATATATATATAATCTCTGGAGTTTGCTTTGGATTCGTACTTTTGCTTATTTAAGTCTTGTTGATCGTATACTAATCCTTTTCCTTTCATTTTTATGCATGAACACCGCATACGAGTCCGAAGGACTCATCCTTCTCTCGTGTTTGATGTTGGGCTAAAAGCCCAACGAGATCTCCTTTAGTCCCTGTCCGCAGCCAAGAGAATAAAAAATGAAGTTTCTGGGCTAAAGCCCAATACACAGGAACAGCAGCAGCAGCACAATAATATGGAAACTGCTGGGCCGAAGCCCAACAGAAAAATGGGTCCAGCAGTCCCAAACGGGCTGGCTCATTGGATACTTATTACCCTTTTATTTTATTTTTGTGTATTATGCAAACTAACTCTTTGTTTGTTTTGTTTTCCTAGTTTAGATAAATCTTAAATAATTAGTAGGCTTAGTCTTTAGTAATGGGTAGTTAGTTTAAACAAACCAATAATCCATCCCCTAAGTTTCATTTTCTTTTCTCCACATTAAATTATCTATAATATTTGCTTCTAGAATAATTGATGGCATAAATTAATATTTTTGATTTCCAAAACACCACTATTACATAAGTGTAAACTCAAGCATATTTTCGCAAATAACCCTTCAAATTTGGAATCAATCATATGTCATTTTAGCTAAGGGTAATTAATAAAGTTAAGGAAAGGAGAGAAACTTATGACCTTTTTTTTCGTCATAACTGTCTTCTAAGCTAAAAAAGGGGTCTAAGTATCTCCACATCACTATATTGATATAATATAAAGTTTGTATGAAGTTCACATTTTTGCTAAAAGGCTGTAGGTGAGTTGTTATATTTTTGCAAGTCTTATTTTTCAAGGAAATTATTACATTTTCATTCACGGCTTAGCATGTCTAAGTTTTATTTTAAATGGTAATAAAATCTTCTTTTTATGCAACACATCATATTTTCCACAATTATTATTTCAAATTCAAATGACATCATTATTACTTTTATTTAAAGTCTTGGCGACGTTTATAAGTCCTATTTTTAAAAAATGGCATCTGAAGTTTCCTTATGTAAATTACTATATTTTCTACAAATCTCATTCTAAATAGCATTCTTGTTTAAAAGCTGTATCGATTTCTATAAGTTTTTAAAATAGCATTTAAAATCCCCTTTCATGTAAACCATTATACTTTACTTAAATATTATCTTAAGCATCATTCTTATATTTTTATAAAAAACCTCAGCAACATTTCTTATATTTTATAAACTTCAGCAATATTTCTTATACTTTTTTTTAAAATTTCAAGCATCTTATTCAATCTAATTAATTAACCTAAGTTTGGTCGGATAACCGTAAGTTAACGGATCCTAAAGGATGCCTAACCCCTTCCCTTTAGGATAATATAGAGCCCTTACCTAGAATCACGCTGGTTAAGCAGATTATTAATTGAGGTTTAGTTTAACTTTCCCTTAGTTAACCTCTAGGTGTCCTAATTCACCGTTAAATTAATTAGGTGGCGACTCCTTCAAACAAATAAATAGGAATCACCAATACGTCATACTCCTTAAATCTACCCGGTTAAAATGGGGTGTGACAGCTTGGCGATTCTGCTGGGGATTTTATGCTCCAACCATAACAACTTAGGTTAATAAATAATTTGTGGGTCACTTTGTTTGTTTTGCT
Source organism: Lycium barbarum (assembly GCF_019175385.1). NCBI lineage: Eukaryota > Viridiplantae > Streptophyta > Magnoliopsida > Solanales > Solanaceae > Lycium > Lycium barbarum. Next base: position 17,917,850 of record NC_083340.1, on the reverse strand, counting down.
TTATTTTCCTTATATTGTTGCTTTATATACTTCTAAATGTTTGTATTTCATTACTTATGTGCATTTTTTCTATGTAATATGTACATTACTGTTTTCCTTAAACTGTCATTCCGTTCATATTTCTTCCACTTCTGGAAACTCACACTATCACACGTACACGCGAGGTGTGTTTTGCGCACCCGCAAATTTCTTTCGTAGAATCCAAATTTTAGGAGAGTTGGCGTATGCGCGGGGTGCCCGAGTAACGGGGACCGCGTAGCCTTCTCACTCGAGCAGTCCGCTTGGGAACCTTGCGTCTAGTAAACCCATTCTTAGTCTACTTAGGGTAGAGCGAAGCCAAAACCTTGTAAGGACATGCATCATTTTAAACCTAGGAGGCTTAATACCCTTGGTGTATTAAGTTCATTAGTCAACCTTACCAAATGTCCAAAAGAGTCTATGACTCTAAGTGACACTACTCACTATCTATGTGCATTATTTGAAGGATAAATATGTGGAATATGTGGACCTAGTACTCTATAGATAAATATTTCAAGAAAAACTGACCTTTTGTTGCAGGTTGATGTGGAGCATCTAAAATTAATGCCGGAGGTTGAAGACAATTAAAAGAAATTAGTGGAGATAAAGCGTTAGATATCCTAGATCAACTTTAAATTGTATTATTAAACTGGCATGTAATAAATTTTATTTTTCTTGTAAATTAGTTGTAAGAAGAGTTATGGAATGATACATAAAAGACATGTTTGTCCTTCAATGTTCGTTAGGCCTACCTCTGGCATAAAGAGGTCCCTTGCATTATAAAACGCGATGTATTATGTGCAATAATGTGTTTATATGCAATAATATTCTCCTTACCGCATACTGACTCATTTTCCTTTTCTTTTTCTTGTTTTTATCTTTTTTCTTTTTAAACTTATTTTCAAAACAAAAAAGGTTGACTTGTGCTAAAGGGGAACTGGCGGAGCATCCATATTTCACACGGTCTAGAGCCAAGAAATCAGATTCTGACTCATCACTAATCACCTGGTTAACTAAAAGGACTCGTTCTAAAATGGAGCAAAGTTTGATCAATGCAACCACTTCATCTGAACCATCTCTTAGTTTACCAATCACGAGTGATCCCACATCCTCTAATGAACCAGAAACACATTTGGAGACCATTGCTCGTCTGGAGCGACGAGTTGCCGAACTAAGTCATATGGTACTTCATAACCGGTCATTTTCTCAAACACCGCCACATATGACTCCGTCCCAGGGAGTTCGTCAGACTTTGCCTGTGCCACCTCCATTCCCAAATTTGGACGAATTTAACCAAGCAAATTATTTCACCACTTCTCAGCCAGTTCGTTCCGAACACCTCACTCAAAATGCTCCCTTTTTATTTACAACCACCTCTTCAAAAGCTCAATTCATACCGCCAGCACATGACACACATCAAGTTCCGCCAGTGTATACTTATACCACAGCTCCACCCATGACACAGATTCAAGGACAATGTCGCACAGATGTTGATCATTATGTCGAAGTTGAAAATGAGGCACGGTCAGTTAATGATGAAATGATAAATAGAAAGCTCAAAAGTTTGGAAGATGCCATGAGAAGTTTGCGTGGACTTGGTAGTAACCAAAGCGTGAGATATGAAGAATTATGTGCATTTCCTGAGGTAGAATTGCCACCAGGTTACAAGATTCCAAAATTTGAGAAGTTTGATGGGTCGGGGAACCCTTTCTTCCATTTGAAGGTCTATTGTGAAAAGTTGATTGGTGTGGGGAAGAATGAAGGGATAAGAGTCAAACTATTCAATCAGAGTTTGAGTGGAAAAGCCTTGGAGTGGTATTCTAAGCAAGATACAACCAAATGACGTACTTGGGATGACTTGGCAAATGCTTTTGTGGATCATTACAAGTTTCATGTTGAGATTGCTCCTGACAGAATCTCAATTAAAAAGTTAAACAAGAAGTCAATCGAATCATTTCGAGAATATGCTATACGGTGGAGAGAAGAAGCATCTAGGGTACACCCACCCATGGAGGAGACAGAAATGGTTACTTTCTTCATTCAAGCACTAGAACCGGAATACTATGAACGTTTGGTGACAATGAGTGGAAAAACTTTTGCAGAAGTGATCAAAGCTGGGGACATGATCGAAGATGGCATTAAGACAGGGAGAATAACGAGTCTTGCGGCTTTGCAGTCTACTAGTAGGGCTATACAAACAGGTACTCTCGGAAACGGAAAGAAAAAAGAAAAGGAAGCAGCCTCGGTAATGGCTTTGGGAAACACCTCGTACCACCATCAACGACCCCCGCGATACCAGCCTAACGCTCACCACTCACAATATTTCCAATATTCTCCACATCCCTACGACCAAGCTTTGTCATCTTACTAACCTCAATCACCACAAATATCCTACCCTGTTTACAACACACAACCAGCATATCGAGCTCCACGACCACCAACATATCCAGCTCCACCATCACAAACTCATCATCCAAACAATGTATCCGCACCTCGCCCAAATAAATCGTTTCGCAATTTCACACCATTAGGAGAGCCACTGAGCGTTGTTTTTGAAAGGCTGCAAGCTTCAGGCTTAGTATATCCCGTGGAAGGTAGAATTCCAGATCCATTACCCAGAAGCTTTGATCCCACTAAAACATGTGCATATCATTTGGGGGTAAAAGGCCATTCCACTGATCGTTGTTATGCATTGAAGCATAAGGTTGAGTATCTTATTGAAGCAAAACAGATCAAAGTCAAACCACCAACACCAAATGTGGTTAATAATCCACTCCCGACCCATGATGGGGCCGCGATAAATATGATTGGAATAGATGGAAATGTTGACGACCCAACCGAATTTATAGTGCCTGTGGATCGTGTGGAGGATCATGATCTTGTAGCCGTTGCTTCTCCGGATGTAGTGATAAGGGGTTGTGTGCCTATCGAGATATTAGGAGCTTCATCAACGCCTGTGGAAGTAGTTCAAGCACCAAATCAGTTACCAGTGCTCAATACAAAAGCCGTACCATGGAATTATCAACAAACTGTGATGGAATGTCGAGGAAAGGACACGATCACTGACAAGGTTAAGACATCAGGAATGACAAGGTCTGGAAGATGCTATTCTCCAGAAGAGCTAGTTAGATTGGGGCAAGTTAAGGAAACCAATGTACCTCCCAAAAGGGTCGTGACTGAATTCGAAGCAGAAGAATTTCTGAGGAAGATTAAGGCTAGTGAGTATTCAGTTGTGGATCAGTTGAAAAAGACCAATGCTCAAATTCCTATTCTCTCTTTGCTTTTGAGTTCGGATATGCACAGAAATGCACTGTTGAAGATCTTGAATGAAGCATATGTCCCAAGCGAAACAACTAGTGAGGCGTTAGCTGGGATGATTGAGCGCGTACTTGACAGTCATCGAATCAGTTTCGATAATGAAGAACTGCCGCCAGAAGGATGCATGCATAACAAAGCACTCCATATAACTGTCAAGTGTCGTAACATGTTTGTGGCTAAAGTATTGATTGATGGGGGTTCTGGACTCAACATCTGTCCATTAGCAAGTCTGAAGAAGATCGGATATAATGTTAGTGAGCTCAAGACCAGTGATATGAATATTCGAGCATTTGATGGGGCTTAAAGGCGCCCTATTGGGGAAATAGAGTTGAAAGTGTTGATTGGCCCTGTTGAATTCATTATGGATTTTCAAGTACTTGATATTTCCACGACATACAACATGTTGTTAGGTAGACCGTGGATCCATTTGGCTGGGGCTGTACCATCTACTTTGCACCAAACTGTCAAATTCGAGTGCGATCAGCAACAAATATGTATACACGGAGAAGGAGACACGTCTTTCTATCTAGAGCAATCCACCCCATTCGTCGAGGCAGAAGGAGGGTTCGACGGAGCAGCTTACCACGCTTGGGAGGTTGTGAATGTCACTAAGGAGAGTGAAGTATGTCAAACTCAAGAGTTCAAAAGATCATGTGCCGCAATTATGGTTGCAAAAGAAATGGTGAGAAATGGGTACCAACCTGGATTTGGGCTAGGGAAAACACTAAATGGGCGGGTTGAGCCAGTCGTTCTCCCTACGCAACAGTTTACATTCGGTTTGGGATATGAGCCAACTGAGGAAGAAGTGAAGAAAGCACGAAAGAATAAAAGGAAGGAGGTTCCATTGCCAAAACCTATTCCTACCATTGATCAAACTTTCTCAAAACCTTCAGATCTGATTATTGAGGTTGCCTATGATGATATCGTGGAAGGAGTCAAGAACCTGTTCGTGGAAGATGAAGATGATCATGCTATGATAATCAAAGACTTTGCTGAAATATTGACTTTATAGGCTGGTGAGCCAGGACCTGAGTTGCAAAATTGGACTTCTATCTTAGCCCCGGTTCGCCGGGAGTTTCAGTATTTTAAGTTTAAATTTCCTTTTTGTAGCAGGCCGGAGGCATCAACTAGAACATTTAGTTCCTTTTGTCATGTTGCCTCTATGTTTTGTTACGGCCTTTTTAAATTAAGATTCTGTCATTTTGTTTGTAACGAACTACGTTTGGCCTGACTTCCTGTTGGATACGTAGGCAGCCCACATCGAGTTCGGCCACTCTTTTCAAATCATTTCAGTATCTTTGTTTATGGTTGGAACTACGTTTGGCCTGACTTCCTGTTGGATACGTAGGCAGCCCACATCGGGTTCGGCCACTTTTCCAAAATATTACAGTGTTTTGTTGTATGGGTGGAACTACGTGTGGCCTGATTTCCTTTTGGATACGTAGGCAACCCACATAGGGTTCGACCCCCTTTATTAAAAAAAAAAAAAAAAAAAAAAAAAAAAAAAAAACTCAAAAGTCTTTATTTTTATCACGAACTACGTCTGGCCTGATTCCTTTGGTTTACGTAGGCAACCCGAGGCGGGTTCGGCCCTTCTATCTTAAAATTTTTATCTTCAGTTTGTCCAAACATTTTGGTTCCTATAAAATACATAAGGATTTTTATACAAGACTTGGTCTTCCCACCGCTTAAATTCATGTGTCTTAGTATCTTGAAACTGGGACAAATTTTTGAAATCGGTCAAATCACTTTCAAAAAATTTTCATTACAATTTTCTCACTTTTCGATCGTTTAGAACCAAGCGTTTCCAGGACTTGAAACTGGGACAAATTTCGAAGTCGGTCAAATCACTTTCGAAAACTTTCATTATAAGTTCTTATTTTTCAATTGTCCAGAATCAAGCATCTCTAAGACTGAAACTGGGACAAATTTTTAGAAGTAGCATAAAAGTGGTCTTAAACAAAAGTCCATCCGTATTTCTAAAATGTGAGTAAATTAAAAAATCGAGTCTTCTTAATCATGTTACATATTAGAGCCACTAAGTATTTCCTTTCAAAGTCATCCAAATCTCATTACTTTTATTTTCAAAATACATTTTTTTTATAACTGAAACTCCCCGGCAAAGCAAGATATGTGGTGAGACATCGAAGAACGTGGACGCGACCGAGACAAAAGTCAATTCAAGGGCCAAGTTCCCCGACATGCACAAGTCAACCAATTTTCTTTTAAACTCACAATTTTTCTTTGTTGAGACAGGTCCAATTAACATGAACACGGTGCATGTATTAAATTATGAGCGTGATCAAAAAGTTAACTTTCTTCAAAATGCAAATACTCTTCAGCGTGGATGCAAAGGTAGCTTATGCCGAACGGTGGGCGTCGTTCCACTCATCACAAAATTTCAATTGCAACAGTGGACACAAGTTCATCTTCTCAACCAAGGGCGGTAAGTATAATTCTTTTAGACCCAGCTATTGATTCTTATCACTAACAGTTGTTTTAGCTCGTGACATTCATCGATGGATCGAATACATATAATCATGGACACTGACCTTGATCACCTGTTATTGGTTAGAATTCCTCAATTTCGTCATCACTTCATACATGTTCAAATCATTATCAAATTCTTTTAGAATGAAGTATGTTAATAAGATAACAAGATCGAAATATTGCATCGTATATCAAATTGTGGGGGTTAATTATATATTTAACTTCCGTCACAACGGGACATGGATTAAGATGTGGATATCTTTTTACAATACTATTTCTAAAGTGGACGTGGATTTACATTTACATTGTGGATGCGAGCATGGAAGTGGAAATAGAATTATATTACAAAAAAAATATACATATAATTGTAGAAAGTGGATACAGATTTATGTTTTTGAAAATAAAAGTGAATTTATTTTTGCGCCGTATAATGCAGACGTGAAAGTAGATGTAAATTTACTGTTGTACCGTATAATACGGACGTCAAAGTCGACGTGGATTTATATTTTGTACCGTGAAATGCGGACGTAGATTTATATTTTGAACTATGAAAGTGAACTTGGATTTATTTTTCTGCACCCTGAAAGTGGATGTGGATTTACATTTTTTGCACCATGGGAAGTGGACATGATATAGGCACCCACCTTAAAATGCGGGTATTTCAAAATTCAAATTAGGCACCCACCTTAGAATGCGGGTATTTCAAAATTCAAATTAGGCACCCACCTTAGAATGCGGGTATGTCAATTTTCAATTTAGGCACCCACCTTAGAATGCGGGTATTTCAAAATTTAATTTAGGCACCCACCTTAGAATGCGGGTATGTCAATTTTCAATTTTAGGCACCCACCTTAGAATGCGGGTATTTCAATGTTCAATTTAGGCACCTACCTTAGAATGCGGGTATGTCAATTTCAATCCAGGCACCCACCTTAGAATGCGGGTATTTCAATGTTCAATTCAGGCACCCACCTTAGAATGCGGGTATTTCAATGTTCAAATTAGGCACCCACCTTAGAATGCGGGTATGTCAATTTTCAATTTAGGCACCCACCTTAGAATGCGGGTATTTCAATGTTCAGTTCAGGCACCCACCTCCGAATGCGGGTATCTTATATTTCAAGTTCAAGCACCCACCTCCGAATGCGGGTATCTTATATTTCAAGTTCAGGCACCCACCTCCGAATGCGGGTATCTTATATTTCAGTTCAGGCGCCCACCTCCGAATGCGGGTATCTTTTATTTCAAGTTCAGGCGCCCACCTCCGAATGCGGGTATCTTATATTTCAAGTTCAGGCGCCCACCTCCGAATGCGGGTATCTTATATTTCAGTTCAGGCGCCCACCTCCGAATGCGGGTATCTTATATTTCAAGTTCAGGCACCCACCTCCGAATTCGGGTATCTTATATTTCAGTTCAGGCGCCCACCTCCGAATGCGGGTATCTTATATTTCAGTTCAGGCGCCACCTACGAATGCGAGTATTTTATATTTCAGTGCAGGCACCCACCTCCGAATGCGGGCACCCACCTCCGAATGCGGGTATTTTATATTTCAGTACAGGCACCCACCTCCGAATGCGGGTATTTTATATTTAAAGTTCAGGCACCCACCTCCGAATGCGGGTATTTTATATTTCAGTGCAGGCACCCACCTCCGAATGCGGGCATCCACCCCCCGAATGTGGATTCAACTTTCGAAACAGGGTTGCAAGTGTAACTTCTCCAACCTTGTCTCATTTACACATATATTTCTCTATTGCTAACGATTGTTTTAGCTGGTGGCCTTGAACGAATATCAAAGTTGGCATCACACATCAAATCGTGGAACTTTTTCTTCGGCAGCGAACTGGGGCAATTTGTCGGGAAGGATAATCAGACTTCCCGACACGGGTCAAAGATCTACCTCGAACACTCGTCTCTAATTACAAGTATTCTCTTGCATTTCAGCAATTCAATTTTCAGAATTCTCAAGTTTCTATCATAATACCCAGTGTTATCATAATTCAACACTGGGACAATATTTTGCAAGCTTCGCGCCAATCGGGGTTCAAGTGTCGTAAGTATCCCAGAACTACACTCGACCTGATTCTCGTAAAGCCCGAGATATGTAGGTAACTCAGAGACCGGAGTTCGGTCATAATCCTCTCAAGTTTCCTTTAGCCAGGACAAAATAGGCTATTGAGTCAACGTCTTTGCCCGACAACTCTTTCATCATTACCGGGCAAAGAGGGACAAGTTGTTGACACCCAATTTTGTCCCGCCTCTCTTCCAAAATACCTATTTATGTTTCTAACATTTTATGGAAAATTAAAATATATATATATATATATATATATATATATATATATATATATATATATTATATTTTACTATAATTATTAGCCCTTTATCAAAGCTGGTGTTTCATTATTATATTACAGTGGCTAATTATTATTATTATTATTATTATTATTATTATTATTATTATTATTATTATTATTATTATTATTATTATTATTATTATTATCATTACAGTTTACAATTTTTATCATTTCAGTATTTTACCAGCTTACGCACACACATCACATTTATCTTTGCATAATTAAATAATAGTATTTATCTTACTGCGGATTTTCGAAATATTATTGCACGGCTATTACAACGCCATTTTTACCCGAGCATTGATGATTGCATATTTTGTATTGAGCAATATTTAACACAAGTTATTTAAACAGGTCTTTTATTTAAATTTAAAAGCCAAACTATTTCTTGCACTCAGTCTGTATTCTGATTTATCGGATCCCAAATCAAAGCCCAATCAACTCATAAATATTTCCTGACTAGCCCATATTTTGATCTCAATTTTTTGGAATAGTCCGTGTTTTAATTCGCTAGCTCATTCTTTTAATACCCGGTCCAAAAAATTGACCCGGTCCATTTTATGGACCGGGTCCAGCCCATTTTCGTTCAGGATAAGGGAAACCCTTTTAGGGTTTCCTTATCATTTTTTTGCCCCTCCGCCGTCTCTCTCTTCCTCCCTCTCACTCTCTCTTCCGCCGCTCCTCACTCTCCTCTCCTCACTCTCTCCATCATCGCTCCGACACCTCTGTCACATCCCACTCCATCACCATCTCCACCGCACCCATACCCCCACGTTACTTCACCCCACTGCTCCGACACCACCACGTTGCCACTGCTACATCCACGTGACCCCTGCCAACCCACTCACCGCTGTCCCTCACCTCTGTCACCTCTGACGCTCCCATCCCTCTCCTCGTTTCACCCCCACGTGACCTCTGCCAACACCCTCTCCATCTTGCTCCCCACGCGCATCTATCTAAAAAAGAAATAAACAAAACCCTAAAAGAGAGGCTCTATAAGAGGAACTGGGGGAGATTCTGAAAAAGGAGGGGATTTTGGGATCGGTGAAACCCCCCCAAGAACCGAGAGGAGACTTTTTCAATCCATGAAATTCCCCAAGTTTGAAACCCTTGGAATCGCAGAAATCCCCCAAGAATCAATGTTCCTGAATCGCTAAATTTCCCTTGAAAATACAAGTCTTTAATTGCTCCAGTTCTCCTTTAAAACATCGGCTTTCAATTTTCTCGATATCATCACAAAATATTAAATCTTGTTCTGTTTTACTTTGGGTGTTCGTTTGAATCTGAATACACGCGAGTTCGAATTTTGAAGTGTTTCGAGGTATATCGGAAGCTCGAGCCTCACTTCGCTGCACCCGAAGAAGGTAATACCTCTTCCATTAGTTATTTTTTAATAAATGTTTGAGTGCTTAAGCTGCTTGCGTGATTTCGTTTGACCAGTTATGATTTAATTCTTGTTTGTGTTTGGTTTAGTTGAATTACGCGTGTTTGAGATTAGTTTGATCACGTGTCTAGTTCTGTAGTTATTCAGTTCTATGTTAGATATCGATTTGGATTAATCATGTGTTTTGCTGGGCTCACACTACTTATTTGTTCTTCATAAGATTAAGTTTTGTATACTAGTTCAAGTTAAACATTAGCCTATTTCTTTCGCCATTCTTAGTTTGGTTGCTGTTGTAATCTGTATACAGTCTAGATATTAGCATATGATGTAACTTTAAAATGGTTTTGAAGCTACTGCTGACTCAAACTGAGAACAATTTTAAAGTTGTAACTTTGGTTTCAATATGGTTTGTTTAAATTTCTAGTTTGTAGCTGTTTCTTGGAAAGAACCTGCATTGCTATTATCAATATCCAGATTAATCCTTGGCTAGACTCTAGGATCCAGTATCATATATTGCGTCTCAGCCATGCATTTGTAGGTCATATCACCCTTTGCATTGTGCCTATACTGTTCTGATTAATCCCCTGTATGTTGAGGTTGACATATCTTTTTCCCTTGCTATCCTGCCTCTCATCATAAGCATCCCCTTTCATCTCCGTGTATGCTTCCTTATAGTTCACAGCCTACTTGTGTTTCTTTGCATCCACTCCTCCTTACCTTGTTATGTTCTCCTATGTGTGATTATGTGTCTCCTCTGCCTTCTTTTCTTGCATCTCAGTTTGCCTGCTTGTACATATTTGTTTATCCTGTGTGACCCCCCATCTGAAACCACCCTCACTATGCATTTAACCATCTATACTGTAATTTGTCAAGCCCCTCTCCTATTTCAGCCTAAATATAAGACTATTTGATAAGCATGACTTCTTGCTATAGATAAAGTATCTACATGGTTTGACCATTATGCTAGTTATGTCTGCATCCCATGTATGTTTTCTTGTTTGAAATCAGTATTGCCTTCTCTTTGAACTGCCACCTTATTTTGAAGGATTTTGTATATCTGGCTTACTTATTGTTGCATTAGGTGTATAACCACATATTGTTGATTCCATTCTAGCTTAAACAATGAACTTGATGCACTACTAGTATGACTGTCAGTTAGCTCAATTTCCTTATTTAAGGTGTAGGATAGTCTTAGATTTCTTTTAATTGAATGTTATTCGTGTGATATAATTACATCAGTATCTGTTATTAATGTTGTGGGATGGCTATAAGCCTGGTTTGTTAGGAATCAGCAGCTTAGTGAATCTCAGTTTAATAGGCATTGTTTGGATCAGTGTGCTTTAGCGTCATTTCTCGCTGAAAATGAAGATGATTTGATTAAAGCATAACTTGGGGAGTACTACTAGTTCTGTCCAGATTTGGTTCTGCCTGATATATAAAAAATAGTAATATTCATCTATGCATCTCCAACTGTCCACTTAAGAATGTGTTGTTTCTCTTAGATTCTGCGACTGTTCATCAGATCATGCTTAATCCGCAAGTTGTTAAATATGTGTAGATTGGTGTGCTCATTTTGTTCGAACCACATGACATATCTGATTTTTTTTTTTTAAAACATGTTTAAGTGCAATGAAGTTTACACTACTGGTTTTGCTGATGTTCGTTTAATGTTGCCTATACTCATGTTTGATGAACAACATCTCCTTGTCAGTCCCTACCGTTCTGATTATTCAGCTCTCTTTAGGGATGAATGAGACAATTGCCTCGTCCAAGTGTTAGTATACATCAAATATACATAGTATATATATATATATATATAATCTCTGGAGTTTGCTTTGGATTCGTACTTTTGCTTATTTAAGTCTTGTTGATCGTATACTAATCCTTTTCCTTTCATTTTTATGCATGAACACCGCATACGAGTCCGAAGGACTCATCCTTCTCTCGTGTTTGATGTTGGGCTAAAAGCCCAACGAGATCTCCTTTAGTCCCTGTCCGCAGCCAAGAGAATAAAAAATGAAGTTTCTGGGCTAAAGCCCAATACACAGGAACAGCAGCAGCAGCACAATAATATGGAAACTGCTGGGCCGAAGCCCAACAGAAAAATGGGTCCAGCAGTCCCAAACGGGCTGGCCCATTGGATACTTATTACCCTTTTATTTTATTTTTGTGTATTATGCAAACTAACTCTTTGTTTGTTTTGTTTTCCTAGTTTAGATAAATCTTAAATAATTAGTAGGCTTAGTCTTTAGTAATGGGTAGTTAGTTTAAACAAACCAATAATCCATCCCCTAAGTTTCATTTTCTTTTCTCCACATTAAATTATCTATAATATTTGCTTCTAGAATAATTGATGGCATAAATTAATATTTTTGATTTCCAAAACACCACTATTACATAAGTGTAAACTCAAGCATATTTTCGCAAATAACCCTTCAAATTTGGAATCAATCATATGTCATTTTAGCTAAGGGTAATTAATAAAGTTAAGGAAAGGAGAGAAACTTATGACCTTTTTTTTCGTCATAACTGTCTTCTAAGCTAAAAAAGGGGTCTAAGTATCTCCACATCACTATATTGATATAATATAAAGTTTGTATGAAGTTCACATTTTTGCTAAAAGGCTGTAGGTGAGTTGTTATATTTTTGCAAGTCTTATTTTTCAAGGAAATTATTACATTTTCATTCACGGCTTAGCATGTCTAAGTTTTATTTTAAATGGTAATAAAATCTTCTTTTTATGCAACACATCATATTTTCCACAATTATTATTTCAAATTCAAATGACATCATTATTACTTTTATTTAAAGTCTTGGCGACGTTTATAAGTCCTATTTTTAAAAAATGGCATCTGAAGTTTCCTTATGTAAATTACTATATTTTCTACAAATCTCATTCTAAATAGCATTCTTGTTTAAAAGCTGTATCGATTTCTATAAGTTTTTAAAATAGCATTTAAAATCCCCTTTCATGTAAACCATTATACTTTACTTAAATATTATCTTAAGCATCATTCTTATATTTTTATAAAAAACCTCAGCAACATTTCTTATATTTTATAAACTTCAGCAATATTTCTTATACTTTTTTTTTTTAAAATTTCAAGCATCTTATTCAATCTAATTAATTAACCTAAGTTTGGTCGGATAACCGTAAGTTAACGGATCCTAAAGGATGCCTAACCCCTTCCCTTTAGGATAATATAGAGCCCTTACCTAGAATCACGCTGGTTAAGCAGATTATTAATTGAGGTTTAGTTTAACTTTCCCTTAGTTAACCTCTAGGTGTCCTAATTCACCGTTAAATTAATTAGGTGGCGACTCCTTCAAACAAATAAATAGGAATCACCAATACGTCATACTCCTTAAATCTACCCGGTTAAAATGGGGTGTGACATCCCGGCCCTCTAGTGAGGGACTCGGTGATTAATATAGTAAATGTGCGCACGAAAACGTACCCTGGCCCGGGACTCAGTGAAGGATATAGCGGTAAGCACGAGCAGAATAATAGGCAACCACATATATGCAATTCATCTTTTTGAGACTCAATGGATAAGCAACTAACCAGCTCTAAAGTGTAAAAATAATATTCATACTCAGTTCATCTTAAGTCTCATACAAACTATTACAAGAAACGTTTCAGATTTCATGTACATATATCGCTTCAACATGGTATAGCTTTTGAAAGTCAAGTATGTCTCTAGTTGTGCAATTCTTTAAGTATAGGAACTCTCATGCATTATTCATTAGTCAATCATATTGTAGGCACATGACAATAACCTTAATGAAATATAGAATCATAAGTCATACATGAAACTAGAGAATAGAATTTACCCTAAGGTTCATATCGTTTCACACTTACGTCTAGGACATGCCAAAAGAAGAAGGAATAGGCTTTACATACCTTTTGCGTTTGGTTGTATTCTAACTTGTACTTGCTGCCCAAAAACACTTATTCTATATCAAGATGTGAAGAACTACAATTAGTCTACAAGGGCATTCAATACGTATTGTGACACTCACAATTCCTTTCTAACAATTAAACGACGTTTCGTTCGCATTCAAACCAACTAGCGTTACAAGCTAACATTGCTAATCGTTCTTTCATATATTAATCAAGACTTGTTTAAACATGACTTAGGGAACTTGGGCAGTCCCTGCACCATTCAAAACTGTTTCATACACATGGCTAAACAACACACATAGCATTTCCATTCTCACTTAGCAATTTTCCAGTTTTAACTTGCAACAACAACAACACGTTTAATGACATTACTTTCATGGTTTTTGGAACTGTTTTTGCATCATTTTCATTCTTACAACAGCCCACAATCATTTCAGTTTTAACTTGAATCATGGCACTTTACATTCACTAAACGTTTGCAACAAGAATCAACATTCAACACACACAAATTTACTTCTAACCTCAAAAACTGTCCACGGTTTTGGACTTCCTTTACCCCTCAACATAATTCATTTCTTTAACACCTCAATTCACATACTCAACATGCATACAATACACCACAATGTCCATAACAACAACAACCCAAATGTGACACAAAACAGTCCCTAATTCTCCCCAAAACAGTTCCTACTACACGGCTACAACACCCTTCCACCATTTCATGATTTTCTTCCGTTTATCCAACTACAATGCATTCAATCCATTTCCAATACATGTTCAACAAGATTAAGCATGACTTCATTAGAATCTTCAACACATGGCTCATTTTAAATTCAAGCAAAAACAGTACAATATCCAACATGCAACATCACAACCAAACTCCTACAATCTTTGTTCATTTACATATGTTGATTCATATTCAATTCACCAACAATACATGCAAAATGAAATCAATCATGAACTCCCCTCACTCATGGCTCACTCTCTACTTCAACTACAACCACAATCCAACAACAACATGCATAAACTATACATTCAAATCATCATGCAACACAAGAACAACAAACATTCTTACCTTTCAATCTTGTTCTTCACCTTGGCCGAAACTTCACTCTACTTGGGTGCTTCACTTTCTTGTTTCCCTTCAACAACTAATACACCTTCTTACACACTAGATGAGGAGTAAATTTGGTGGAGGAAAACTGGAATTTTTGGGCAAGATTGCACCTCACTCTCTCGGCTAGCTCTTAGCCGATACTCCTCTCTCTCTCTTTAAATGTTCTACACTTTGGGATGTTGAAATGACTTTGTGAAAATGTGGAATGATCAGATTTTGTGTCTATATGTTCCCCCCTTTGGCTTGGACATGTGGATCACACTAAATTGAGTCAAGATTCCTTGACCAAGGCACTAAGGTGCACGGCCAAACAAGGCCTAAAAGTGGAATGATTTTTGGTCTTTCCAATCCCACTTATTAATCCAATTATGGCTAGTTTAATCCCAATTTTCCATTAATAGTTTAATGCCACACGAAAATTGTGGATGAATTGTGACTCGACACGAAACCGGAAGTTAAAATCTCTACTTCATATCTTAAAATAGTCTTGTCTTTAACTTGTCACTTTTAGTTTAAAACGTCCCAATGTATGAAAATATGGGATATAACAGTATTGCGGTATAATATCTTTATATTATTTGATATTATTTGGTAGCATATTTGTAGGGAGATAATTACCATATATTAGTTAGTTTCCTTGTTTCACTAATTACCATATATTAGTTAGTTTCCTTGTTTCACTAGGATCTTAGTTTCCTTGTTTCACTAGGGTTCAAGATTGTATCCTATATATATTCTCTCTTGGTGAATGAATGGAACAAGTCAAGATTGTATAGTTTCTACAGAACTGGACTAGCTGTATCTTTACCCGATACAGTGGGTCTAACTGCATTCATTGGGGAATGCACACCCGTCTCATCCATTTTTGTCTGAGATAGAAAACTCTGAGATTGCACTAATTTGAACTTAACCGCTTGTAATCTTTGTTCTAATATCTTTACATGATCCAAGAGTTTCATTTTTTCTTGAACCAATGTCTCTTTCTGCTGGTTTAGTCTCTTGACTACTTCAGTCATAGTAGAACAGTGATCACAAAAAACCACCTTGTCTGTGTCTTTTTGTATGTTATACTGAGGGATTTTGTCACGCCCCGAACCATGGCCTGGACGTGCAGGTGTGTTTATCAGGTGATAGTACTATTTGAAAGACAAGTTTCGATAGGCCATGGAGTTATAGTATAAGGGTTATGGTTCAGATTTAAGACCCCACAAGATAGCATGTTATGAAGTTAATCGCAGCAGGCAAAATTACATAAGATATTTTCATATAATCTTTCTCAAAAATAATAGACCTGACATTGATTTTTATAAAAAAGTTTGTCTTTTATTTTTTCTATTTTTGTGAAATTCACAAGGAGTAGAATTAAGGACCTTTTTTTAATATATACTGATTAACGTTTTTGCATAAAAATACTCAAAGGAATACATGGCCTAATGACCCTAATATATCACCGGGACATCGAGTAAGACTGCATGTTAGGTTGCTAGATTTATGTTTGCATTAGACAACGCTAGATCTAATAATACACCATTTGCTCCACCGGATATATCTTCACCAAGGAGCAATTTTACAATTTTCTCCCCTTCATCAGCTTCATATATCAATGGAAAATTGACATCACAAACTATAGTACCTTATACCATAGTACCTTGATAAATCTGCTTCCACCTCAAGAAATTCATAGCCATTGAAGATCAAAAATAAGTTCCTGGTCCTAAATTCAAATGGAAAAAAAAATGTAACATTAATTGAAAAACAATAATTATCAGCTAAAAATAACACATAAATGAATCATCAAAAAACATTAACTGGATAAATAAAATTACCTACACTAAATTATAAAAACTGAAAACAGAACAAACAATATTTGAATCACAATATAAATAGGATGAAGATAAAGAGACTCAAGCACATTCTAAACATTGAGTAATTGGAAATAAGGAATAACGCACACTGAGGAGATCACAATATCAATATTCAGTATTAATTGCAATTAGTGCAATTGATTGTAATAGGATCATTCTTCACAAAGAAAATGAGGAAAGAGGAAAAATGGGACTCGAGTCAAAGCCTTTTCAATGAGAAGTTTAGCATCTGTGTGGAATAGGAACAGTGGAGTATTAATTATTGAGCAATTAATCTTGTTACAATATGATACATTAAAAATAGGATAAAAAATCAAGAAAAGGAGTAGAAAAGACCAAAAAAAAGGAGAAAAAAGATAATTGTGTTTCTTGGCCAAAGAGAGGTGTCACGTCACTCTCTTATTGCCTAGCTTTATATTATATATAGTTATAGTTTGTACATTAATAGTTAATCTTCGGATAACTTTAATCTGCTTGTAGTTATCAGTATTAAAATTCGTATAACTTCTGTGGATTTTAATACCGGTAATGAAACGTTGTTTAACTAATATATTTATACATTAACGAGAATTTATGTATTGCTATATACGGGATATATGAAAGATGAAATAAGTAATGCATATATAAGCACATGTAAAGACGAAACTTCTCTTATAATCGGTAATCCCTAAAATATATTCCTCGTATTATTTAATTAGTCAATGTATTTATTCTCTACATAATAATTCTCGTATTATTTATCTCTGTGTACAAACAATCATTACGTTACAATTCCTATATACCCAATCCATCAGCCAAACTGACGAGACCTAAGTAACAATACAACACAATATAAAAACACACAATCCAGATCAAAGTTATTTGACATTTGTAAAATTAGTTTAGGTGAGCATAAGTTACCGGATAGCATAATTGTTAAAGAAAAAACACACACACACACACAAAATCCAAACAGCCTGCTTGCCCACAACTTTCGATCTTCGTCTAGTATCTCTAAGGTACATTGTGCAAAAATTGAGTTTGGATCTTTGAGCCTTAAAAGGACACTGTTCATGGTAATTCGGTGTTGGGGAAAGTCCATAGTACATTCAAGAGCTATATATTTCCAATACTGATCTCAAATCAAATGTACATCATCGTCATCTCTTGAAAATAAATTAACACTATTCATGGTAATGATCAGGATATGATTCTGCTATACCCATCTCTTAAAGGTAAGATATTAGGCAAATGTTGCTGTTTTAGGCTATAGTATAATGTCACCATTCGAACGTAAACCTCTATGGAATAGATGCCTGACAAAAGAATGTTAAGTGTTATGGTCAAATCCGCGAATCTAACTTGTAATATGTGGGTTCACGTGAACCTAACAACATAAGAAATTAAATTTACTAAATTTCTATAAATATGTGTATGTCAATCCAGTTATTATTGCATATTAACTTGAGGTCGGTGTAGAACTTCATAAACTTCAAATCTTGAATCTACCTCTGATTAATTGGGATTCTTTCCTTTTTCAAGAAATATGAAGGGTTAAGATCATTCATAACGGGAGGAAATGGTAAAAAGGAAGTCAGGTTGACAAGAGCTCGAGACTTTCTTAATTTGACGAAAATTATGTAATTACGAATTTGAATTAGTAAATTGCATGGCATCATCACTATAATTAATACACGATGCAGATTCATTCAAAGTTACTCAGTCAATTTTTGAAAGAAATTCTGCTCAGTTGTTATGACAAACTCATCAGATTGTGCTTGCTTAAGTTGATGGGCTAAATCCAATTTAAACTCAGAAAGACTTGCTGCATCTCTCTGCTAAAATAGAAATTGGAGTTTCCCAATTTTATATTACTTGGCCTATTTTAACTTCTGCTGCAGAATCTGCAGATAGTCAATTATTATTTATTATTTATATAAAATAGAGTCGAAAGTAATTTGCATGGCTTATGTTGCACTTCGAAGGAGTCTTTACCGTAGAGGTAGCCTCTATTGGGGAAGTTATCATATCCAATTCATGTATGCGTTCCTAATTGGGGATTCAAAGTCAATCTTGTCAAAAGTAATCATGCTGACATGTTTTGCTATTAGAAGTCTAATATATATGCAAGATACATAACAAAATATTAATCAGAAAAATCCAAGAGATGATGCAGGGACGGAGCTAGAAACCGAGACACGGGTTCGACCGGACCAGTAGATTTTTTTTTTTCAAACAATGTATTTATATTAATATATTCATTAAATATATATGTATAAATATTAAACTTAGAATTTAGTTATTACCACTTGAAGTCATCATTCTAAAATCCAGAATATGAGGTTATTTGTACTACCGTCTACGGATGCAATATTGATGATATAGTCAATGTATGTCATCTTTATTCAAATAAATGAAGAGTTTGGAATATGAAGCAAGCACATCTAATATTCGGTGTAAATACGGACTTCAATTTTAAAACAATTTAATTTTTAGAAATTATAGAAGAAATGCTCCAAAAATAAAACGAAGAAAAGGTGGAAACTAGTGGCGAGAAGGAGTACTTGTATAGCCACAAGGAGGAATACAGATGAAAAGGAGTTGACTTAAAATATGATGAAGACAAAATATGATAAAGGGTAGAGTTGAAAAGAAAATTAATGCAGAGAGTATAAGATGATATTGCTAAAATAGTTAAACATGAGATTGTTGTACAGTGAAAACTTGAAATCATGATGTTGCATGGTGGTTTGGTTTGAAGTGTAACCAAACTAGTCTGGTGTATGAATTGGTATTCTTCATGCTATGAAATTCTGCATTAATATAGTCAATCTTCTTGTAACTTTATACGCTTTTGACAAGAAATTAGCCGCTCCTTATAAAAAGTAGTCACAAAATTATTGACTTAATTAATTTGATTAATGAATTCAAACCTATGTTTTATGTTCCTTCATTTATATAATAATCACTTCCTTTTTGTTAATAAATAAGTAGATATCGTCTGCGACCTAGTATTACAGTTATAACATGTATGACATAATTTCAAATTTTTCTTATAAAAGCGTGCACATTGTGAGAAGAAAAGAGACAACAAATATTGTTTACACTAATAACCAAAAATAATGAAACGCAATTTGAGGAGTATCCTTGGCCTATTGTTACTATGCTGCATGCATGGTTATTTAGCAGCTGATGATCAATCTGCTCTTTTGGCTTTCAAGTCTCAAATAACTTCTGATCCCTTTGCAGTTTTAGCCAAAAACTGGACACAAGGCACTTCATTTTGCAACTGGATTGGCATTTCTTGCAGTACAAAGCATCATCAAAGAGTAACAAAATTATTCCTAAGAAGCTTTGGATTTAGAGGTTCAATAGCAAAAGAAATTGGGAACCTCTCCTTCCTTAGTTTTTTGGATATTGCAAACAACACTTTTATTGGTGAAATACCCGATGAAATCGGGCGTCTGAGGCGTTTAAAATACTTGTCTTTACAAATGAATAATCTCACTGGTCAAATCCCACAAAGCCTTGGATTTCTCACAAGGCTTCAAGTTCTTGATCTTTCTGAGAATGATCTATTTGGAAATGTTCCATTGTCTATATTCAATATCTCCTCTTTAATTATCATTGATTTGAATTTCAATCATCTAAGTGGGACTTTGCCAAATGATATGTGCACTAATCTGCCACTGTTGCAATATCTATTCATGGGAAAAAATCAATTAGTGGGTGAACTGCCTAGTGGTTTAGATAAATGCACCCAACTTGAAGCCCTGACCTTGTCTTACAACAGATTCACGGGTAATTAACTAACTTGTGCTTCTCATTTACTTTTAGTAATTTCTTCTTCAATTAATTAATCCTCCTTTTTTTGTGATATTATATGTTAATAGGAAATATACCGAGAGACATGTGGAACATGTCAAAGGTTCAAGATATCTTTCTTGGATGGAATAACTTGACAGGTACGTAATTCTATATGTATTAAATCTTGAACACCGTTGGCGAAAATCTTGATTTAGGTTCAAAATGGGCGTTATGCGTTGTGAATTTGGATTAATCGAATCAATAGGTATCGAATTTCAAAAGATTGTTCTAGTTTAACAACTTTGATAGGCTAAACAGAATCTGCTTACTACTACATTTATTACTGGAAAATGTAAACTCCTCACCTCATAGCATTAAAGATCTTTGACATTTCCAAACTTACTCTTCAAGTCAATTAGGAGATTAATATTTGTATTTCAAGGGGTAATAGAAAAAAATGATAGCATAACTCTTTGTTCTTCACTTCCAAAAAACAACAAAAAACACCGGCTTAATGCTACCTTGTGTCTACTATATAAGTCCTCAATATCTAATGTTGATCAATTTAACCCCGTCTCAATCCAAGGTCAATAATTTAAGTTTTTTAACATTAAAATTTCTCTATACATACAAATCTCTAACAAGATTAAAAGCATTCTAGCGGACATTGACCTAAGTTAGAGAACCAATATTTGAAATTTAAATGCCCTAAAGAGAAAACCTTTCCTAGGCTTGTAATGGTTCATCTTCAAGAGGACGTTGAAACAGATTACAAGGATTACTGAACTATGGGAGATAAAAGTATAAAGCATACAACTAACAGTTTTCTGTTATTTACGATAACTTAGTATTGTAATTCTGTTACACAACATTGGATTTTAGTGTAGTAATCACACAATTTGACATTATATTTTACAGGATATATCCCCAGTGAAATTGATAACCTATCAGCAATTCGAAGAATAAGTCTACGACAGAACAATTTGGTGGGAAATCTTCCACCATCTATTGGGAATTTGTCAAATCTAGAGATGATAGACCTAGGTCAGAACAGTCTACATGGTGGCATTCCTCAGGAATTTGAACATCTTGTAAATTTGAAAGAAATATATCTTGGTCCAAACAGATTATCCGGTGAAGTTCCAAGACCTATGTACAATATTTCTGGACTAAAAAGGATTTCGTTTGTAGCGAATGAGCTTTCAGGAACACTTCCCTCAAACATAGGCCATAGCCTTCCAAATCTTGAAGGCCTATATCTTGCACGAAACATGTTCACCGGGCTGATTCCTACCTCCATTGTGAATTCCACCAAACTTACCCAACTTGATCTTGGACGCAATATGTTTAGTGGACATGTACCTATGAATCTTGGAAATCTACAACAGCTTCAGTTCATCAACTTGCAAATAAACCAATTGATGAATGATCCATCTATGGACGAGTTAAGTTTTCTTACCTCACTATCTAATTGCAAGTATTTGAAGACAGTTCAAATAGGAGGTAACCAATTTAGTGGAAGTCTTCCAAAATCCTTAGGTTCAGGCAACTGGTCCTTTTCCCTTGAATATTTCATTGCCGGTAATAATGGTATCACAGGACAAATACCAACTAACATCAGTAACTTGAGGAACCTGGAGTGGTTAAGCTTGGGATACAATAAGCTTACAGGTACAATTCCTCCAGATTTGGGGAACTTAAGGAGTTTGCAAATGTTTAGACTGGAGAAGAACAATTTAGATGGAATTATACCAACTAGCTTATGTAACATGGAAAACTTGTATCACATTGATTTGGGCGAAAATCAACTTTCTGGGGAAGTACCAAGCTGCTTTGGAAATCTTTCTTCTTTAAGAGAACTCTACTTAGATTCCAATGCACTAATTTCCCATATTCCATTAACTTTTTGGAGGAACAAAGATTATTTAATTCTGAATTTGTCCTCCAATTTTCTAAATGGATCTCTTGCAATAGAAATGGGAAACTCAAGGAGTTTGCGGATATTACATTTATCTGGTAATCAGTTCTCTGGTCAAATTCCTAGCACAATTGGCCAACTACAAAGTTTGGTTAGCCTTTCATTGTCAACGAACATGTTAGATGGTCCTATACCTGAATTATTTGAAGATTTGGTTTCGTTGGAATATTTGGATCTATCTAGCAACAATCTATCAGGCATGATCCCCAAGTCCTTGAGGAATCTTCAACATCTCACGTATTTCAATGTCTCATTCAATGGGCTCATAGGTGAAATTCCAGATAAAGGGCCATTCGTAAATTTTACAGCTGAATCATTTATGGGTAACCCTGCATTATGTGGATCATCACGCTTCCGTGTGATGCAATGCAGAGTCAATAGCCTTAAAAAAACAAAAAAGAGAAAAGTCTTAACTTTTGTTCTTGTATCAATTTCCTCAGGAGTTGTAGTCATCACTATTTTCATTATTTGGTTGCTGAAATGCCGAAAAAGGAGTAGGGAACTTCCTATAGTTGATACATTTGGTCAAGTACATAGGAGGATTTCATACCATGATATTGCTCAAGGGACAAACAACTTTGATGAAGCAAACTTGATTGGAAGGGGAGGCCTTGGTTTGGTGTACGAAGGGACACTTGCAGATGGAGTAGTTGTGGCAATAAAGGTATTCAATACAGAACTGCAACATGCATTTAGAAGTTTTGATGTGGAGTGCCAAGTTTTACGTAGCATTCGACATAGAAACCTTGTTAAGGTGATAAGTAGTTGTGCCAATTTTGATTATAAAGTTCTGGTGCTAGAGTACATGCCCAATGAAAACCTCGAACGTTGGCTTCATTCTCCTGACAAATTTTTGGATTTAACTCAAAGAATAAAAATTATGATTGATGTAGCTTCTGCTATGGAGTATTTACATGGAGGTCATTTGTTTGTAGTCATCCATTGTGATTTGAAACCAAGTAACGTACTTTTGGATGGAGATATGGTGGCAAAAGTGAGTGACTTTGGGATATCCAAACTTCTAACAGCTGAGACACTAATAGCACATACCAAGACCTTGGGTACTATTGGCTACATGGCACCAGGTAAATGTTATTACCAAGTTAATTTGTATATTTTAAATGACGTTAATTATTTTCATTAATGGGATTACATGAAAAACTTTGCAGAGTATGGGTCAGAAGGCAAAGTGTCAACCATGGGAGATGTTTATAGCTTTGGTATTTTGTTAATGGAGACTTTTACAAGAAAGAGCCCTGTGGATGATCTATTTGTTGGAGACTTCACCTTGAAAAGATGGATATGCCAATCATTACCAAACCGATTGGTGGATGCAGTGGACATTAATCTATTTTCACTGGACGAAGAAAATTTTGCTTCTAAAGAGAGATGCTTTAGATTAATTATGGAATTAGCTCTTGAATGCACAAATGACTTGCCTGAAGAGAGAATTAGCATGGAAGATGTTAATTTACGACTGAAGAAGATCCTTACTCAATTTCTGCAGAATGTTGTGACAAACTAAATGGTAGTGCTGAAATCTATAGTGGAATTGTCACATATTTTCTTCACGGAAAAATAGTTGGGCTAGTACGTAAAATTTAAGAGATTGAAAATGTTTCATTTCAATTATTTAAGGAAGTTTATGTTATGTTTGTTCTTCTTTATATATGAATTATTTATGTAGGCGTCATTTTTCCTGTTGTTCCTTTTTTCTTCCTAATCATCAATCAATGAACTTTTACCATCGAAGATGTATCATTTCCTCTCTGGCATTTTTCTGAACTTGGTTAATTATAGGGCTAGGCATAACACCGAAAACCGAAAAACGGACCGAATCGAATTAATTCAGTTTTTCGGTTTCGGTGTTTTGGTTCTGTTTCGGTTTTTTTTTATGACAAATTCGGTGTTTCGGTTCGGTGTTCGGTTTCGGGTCAATGTTTCTTCAGTATTTCAGTTTAACCGAAGTTTTTTTTTTTTTTTTTTTTGAAGATTTACTACATGAATACAATTTATTTTACAACACCCAATCCATTCTCTCAGGCCCAAATTAATGTATATGATTAATAAAAGAAGCTGCTAAATTCTAGAAGCCATCAAAGATTCAATTGGAAAATTTTCCATTCAAAAATCAAAAGGGTCAACAAGAATGGAACAAATTATTCAGAGATTATAATACAAAATAGAAGACAATTGATAATAATCACAAAAGATTTTGTTTATTGTCGGATGTTTGGTTCATCATATTAAAATTTGGACGTGAGATGTACTATTTAGAACATCTATAGGTTTAAATTGGATAAATAAATTCGTCTTCAATAATACTAGTGACCTATATTAAATCATTTTTTCCAATCTGGGAATGGTTTTTATACCATCTTGATCAAAATAATTAGCTGAATGTATATAAATGATTATCAGACAAATAATATTTTTAAGGGGGAGATAAAATAAAGCATACAATAAGAATATGGTCTGCTAATTCGGTGCGGTGTTCGGTGTTGAAAAAAATTGAATTAGAAAAATTGAAACCGAACTAATTCGGTGCAGTGTTCGGTGTCCACTTTCAAAAAACCGAAATAAAAAAACTGAATTGAACTTTGAAAAAACCGTACCGAAGAACCGAACGCTCACCCCTAGTTAATTATGCTTAGCATGATACATCACTAGTGAACTTGCCGCGCTTCGCGCGGTTATGACTGATTTCGTTATATTTATGATTTTTTTTTCTAATGTTCAATTTTTTAGAATAATTAAGATAGGTTGTTTTACCTATTTTTTTTTTATCAGTTCATTTTTTATATAACTTCAATTCAATAATTCAGAAAAAAGGTGGCCAAGGTAGATTTTTTCTTTGCCTTTCAAGATACTGCATATAAAGAGAAAGATAGCCAATCCTCTTGGGCGGCCCGCAATGAAGGACTATCGTCAATGTGCTTGGAGCCGCTAGATCCCACAGCAGCGATCTTCAAACTGATAAACTCTTCTTTTGATCAATCAAAAACCCTTCCCAAACCTCCGGGCAGCAACCCGGCCGGTATACACCCCACAGAGGAAATTGGGCTGTGAGGTGAGTAACTATATTCAACAATCATTTGCCAACATCGTTCCTAAGCCCTACTAAGTAAACCCCGCCGGTTATTGGAACGACGTGAGCCGGGTCAGGTCTCGATTCAGAAAGATGAAGGGCCAACTGAATGAAGCGGTGTGGGGCCTATAAGATTATGAATAAGCTATTCATTCTCCGTCCCAAAGTGAAGGGGAATTTAACGGAGAAAATTTTCATTGATTAATTTTCTTTACATAAAATATCTATAATTAACCTTTTTAGCTGTTTGACAAAAATTGCAATAAAGGTTAGATTTGTTCTCACTTCAGTCTAATTTTTAAGTAATATAAAAAATTATATAGTTAGATACGTTTTCACCAGGAATAAGGAATATGGTATCTATTCATGTAACTGTATGTTATTTGATCTAAACTTATTTAAAGCAAGTTTTGACGCTAAGATCTCTTACTTTTAAGGTTTGAACCTTTTTTATTTGATTAATGCTACATTAGCACATTTTAGTTAATTGAGATTTGTTTGGGAGAGAATAGCTTATGAGTTGATTTTGGTATGTTATTTGTCCAATGGAAGACAATTTGGTGATATTCTCATAATAAGTCAATGGTCCCTTCAAGTTATAAGGTGCATAAAATTTAAAAAAAAAATTCTCTAAAAGTTACAACTTATTTTGTTGGCAAGAAAACCAAAATGCTTTCAAAACAAAAAAATAACTTGCCGTTGTTGGGGTAAAAGTCTATTAAAAAATAAAGTAATTTTACAAATTCAATTAATAAATTTCCCCTATAGAAATATTTTTAAAAAAGTGTCCAAAAGCTAACAGAACTACACCTCTATCTTTGAAAACATGATTGAGGGGTGAAACAAACATCTATCCTTATATTCATTTCAAATAATTACTGATCCTTGTTTTAATACAGATTACAGCAACATTATTGTCACGACCCGAATAGGGCCGCGACGGGCACCCAGGGCTAACCACCGAGCACCGCTCGTTCTAATACTCATCTTACTCATTTAATGCCCTTTTACCAATTTTATACACGAATTGTAGGAAAATCATATTTTATATAGAAACATAAATACTTATATACATTTGCCTCTCGGCCGTCAAAATAATATATACATAATAATAACATCTTGTGAGACCATCTAACCCACACTGCGCGTCTACGAGCCTCTACTGACATATTATACATATAGACGGAACAAGACTCCGTCGTGCGCGAAATACATAAAGGAACCAAAGGAATAAACATAAGCACCTCCGAACAATGGAGTGCTCTCAATCAGCTGACAACTACTAAGAATCTGGATCAAGCTCACCTCCCTGTCTACTTGTGGGCATGAACACAGCGTCCGAAGAAAACGGACGTCAGTACGAATATTGTACTGAGTATGAAAGGCATAAACAGTAACAATATATCAATGAAATATGAAGGCATCAATGAGATAAGGAGGCATCAAGAAAGAGCAATTTGTACTGGCTATCAAATACAACTGAAATAATGCATGCTGACTTACTCATAATATTTATCATGTCATGTATCTATACATATATAAGCTGCCCGTCCATGCAGGTACGGTGTGAAAATGTATAAGTTGCCCGTCCATGTAGGAGCGGTGTGATAATCATAGCCTGCGTCCAGGCCTCCCGCGTCCGGGGTATAAGCTGCCCACTATAGTGGTGTGCACATCTATGTGCCTGCTCGGCCGACTATAGCGCGGCGCGGTGTGAGAAAATACATACATATATATATATATATATATATATATATATATATATATAAAGCATGCATAAGAGCCCAATCAAAAGCCATAACTATATCGGAGTGACGTAAGGTCGGTGGCTTTCGACGTCATTATGGAACATTCATTGACATCCTGCCTCACCTTGAAGGAATTAGCATATAAGGTGAGTGTAAGTAATAAATAGCATCATTAATATCATAGGATCATCACAACATGAGTATTAAGATTTCTATACTTTACCCATTACCTTGTGTGGCTAATTATGAACATAGACTCATATTTTTCGGAACTTAAGGAAACTCATTGATAAAAAGAGAGTCAAGCTATAAGATTCATGCCAGAGAAATAAAGGACTAGCCTCACATACCTTTGTCGTTTAGCTATGTTGTCGTTCACTTGCCCTCCCCCAATGTCACGTCGTTACCTTCACGGGAGAATTTGTATTAACATTAGTTAATCGACTATAAGAACGCGTCGTAAATTCTAGAGAAAATTGGGCAGCATTTCCCCTGCAAACTTAAAAATCCTCGAAATTCCAACTTAGCCAAACATCAATCAAAATACCAACAACAACAATACCAACAATTTCATATCAAACTAGGATTAAATTCATTCTTAAATTACTCCCAAAACAGCCCAACATGCATTCGGATGTCAATGCTTGTATACACTTCTTTATTTCCGTATATCCATAATATAACAACAACAACTACCGCCAATCCCCCGATATTCCAGCCCACAAAACAGTCCATAACGACCATAAAACAGTCCCCAAAATATCATCGCAATACAGGCATAAATATTATACCAAATAGCTCCAAAATACAGTCATAAAATAGCCACGAAAATTACATAAAACAGCCCCAAAATATTGTCACAAAACAGCCACGAAAATTACATAAAACAGCCCCAAATATCGGCACAAAACAGCTCGGTATACGCTTTGTATACAATATCTTTATACACTTTATTTTCTCAAATTCAAGAACAACAACTTATCAACAACATCAACAACAATATCAACAACCTCATATAGCAATATAAGCACCTAGAAATCTCTCAAAGTTCCAATAAAAAACAACCCTCAAGGCAACCATATCAACCAACTAATCTATGACTTCATAACATAATTCCCTTCACTTTAAACTAGAGAATTCTCCCATGAATAACTTAATTAACAAGAATAGAGTTTATTACATACCTTATTGCCCAGAAAACTCAACTAAAATCCTAGCTCCAAGCTTCAATAATCAGCCACACATCAAGCACCAAATACTATAATCCTTTCCTAACTAGTTTCCAATTTCCTAAGATGAAATCTTGCTTTGATTTGGAGGAATTCAACTTGAAAGATTTAGAGAGCTTTTAGGAGGGTTTAGAGAGAGTTTAGAGTGAGAGAGAGAGAGGTAGAAAATGAAAAAAATCAGATTTTTTTTCGGTTTTTAATTTCTGATTTTTACTGTTCACAGGATACTGTTCATCCGTGTCTACTTTTCACCCGCAGAATTATTTCATGGACTCAATTTTTTTTTCTGAGGTGTAACATTCTTCCCTCTTTGGGATCATTCGTCCTCGAATGTTAAACTATTCGGGATTCTACGAAATTTCGCCATATATTTTCCTTTAACTGACTCGGAGTACCATGACCACACTATTCTTGCTTACCTCTTACTCCTCTTTTTGAGTACCCACTTGGTTTCATCGGCGACCCATAAATACTTGCAAGTTACACAATCATTCTTGCATGATTCGTGTACATACATTTCTATACATATACAAGTATCTACATTCGTATTCATATTCGTATTCGTAATCGTACTCATTTACCCATCATTAGACTTATTTCTGCACAACTCTCACTCTTTGTTTTAGAGTCTATATCTGTCACATATTGGAGTCCATCATTTCAATCTCTATACTTATATTATCTTTACTCGCTTCCCACCTTTTAGGGTTCTACTTGTACCATTCTCAAATCTCTCGTCTCACCTTCAAATCTTTACTTCATATATCCCTATTTCACTTACCACATAAGTCATTTCAGCAATGTGTTCACATTCATTATAGCCCTTCATATTCGTATCTCTATCTCCGTGATGCTGTTATTTTATTTTGCTAATAAACTTATCGTATTTTACTCGTGCTTATACATCCAATTGATACTCCAGTATCATACTCTATTAGAGTTACACTTTCTCCTCCATGTCATGTTTTAGTGCTACTAATCTCCTTTGTTCACTCTATCATTTCTCTTTACCGTATCAATGTCACTCTTATAACTGCCATTACTATAAATTCAATAGTATCTAACTCAACTCTTATAGTCATTAACGATACTCCTAGCTTAATCTCATTCTGCCATTACTCTTTTGCACATCATCTTTTCTTGTTAGGACATATTACAAGCTTATATCTTATCTCCTTTGGATTCTAGGAAAATTTCGGCAGAATTTCCTCTATATTTCTTACTATCCCAAAACCTGTACGCAGAAAATACCAACAATGCCTCACAGGGCCAAGATATATACATATATATATAGCATATCATAGCCACACAGGGCTCCCAATATCAACAACTGTATGGAAATAATGAACTTACCTCGTATGTCCAACTCAAGCTGTATCTGTTATACCTTTTTTTTCCCTTTCAATCTTTGGTTGTATTTCAATCATACCTGCAACATTCATACCATATCTAACATATATTCTGCTTACCGTTACTGATTCCTTTAGCTTCTTCTGTGGGCACCTTATAACTGAAC
This sequence comes from Lycium barbarum, assembly GCF_019175385.1. Taxonomy (NCBI): domain Eukaryota; kingdom Viridiplantae; phylum Streptophyta; class Magnoliopsida; order Solanales; family Solanaceae; genus Lycium; species Lycium barbarum. The sequence continues at coordinate 17,888,048 of NC_083340.1, read as the reverse complement.
TTATCAACAATACATATATATATTCAATTCATTTTTTTTCTTACTATACTTACAGTAACTTACCTTGATGATAACTAGTTTTCCATTCTGTATATACAAATTTTGATACATAACCTCAATGAAATATTACACTCTGTAACTTCCAGTAGCATTATTTACCTTCTCTTGTCGACACCACTCTCCTGCTGAAATCAAAGATCAGCATATAAGGGATATCATTTCCTATCTTTTAGCTCTATCGCACGATCTAGATTAAGAAGGAGAGGTAACATCCTAAATGTCCTGTAGCTTCCTGTTTATAAATGTGGCGCGCAACACACCATAAACAAGACTCTACTAGACACGGCTCGTAGACACTTCCTAGGACTAAACTGCTCTGATACCACTTCTGTCACGACCCGAATAGGGCCGCGACGGGCACCCGGGGCTAACCACCAAGCACCGCTCGTTCTAATACTCATCTTACTCATTTAATGCCCTTTTACCAATTTTATACACGAATTGTAGGAAAATCATATTTTATATAGAAACATAAATACTTATATACATTTGCCTCTCGGCCGTCAAAATAATATATACATAATAATAACATCTTGTGAGACCATCTAACCCACACTGCGCGTCTACGAGCCTCTACTGACATATTATACATATAGACGGAACAAGACTCCGTCGTGCGCGAAATACATAAAGGAACCAAAGGAATAAACATAAGCACCTCCGAACAATGGAGTGCTCTCAATCAGCTGACAACTACTAAGAATCTGGATCAAGCTCACCTCCCTGTCTACTTGTGGGCATGAACACAGCGTCCGAAGAAAACGGACGTCAGTACAAATATTGTACTGAGTATGAAAGGCATAAACAGTAACAATATATCAATGAAATATGAAGGCATCAATGAGATAAGGAGGCATCAAGAAAGAGCAATCTGTACTGGCTATCAAATACAACTGAAATAATGCATGCTGACTTACTCATAATATTTATCATGTCATGTATCTACATATATATAAGCTGCCCGTCCATGCAGGTACGGTGTGATAATGTATAAGCTGCCCGTCCATGTAGAAGCGGTGTGATAATCATAGCCTGCGTCCAGGCCTCCCGCGTCCGGGGTATAAGCTGCCCACTATAGTGGTGTGCACATCTACGTGCCTGCTCGGCCGACTATAGCGCGGCGCGGTGTGAGAAAATACATACATATATATATATATATATATAAAGCATGCATAAGAGCCCAATCAAAAGCCATAACTATATCGGAGTGACGTAAGGTCGGTGGATTCCGACGTCATTATGGAACATTCATTGACATCCTGCCTCACCTTGAAGGAATTAGCATATAAGGTGAGTGTAAGTAATAAATAGCATCATTAATATCATAGGATCATCACAACATGAGTATTAGGATTTCTATACTTTACTCATTACCTTGTGTGGCTAATTATGGACATAGACTCATATTTTTCGGAACTTAAGGAAACTCATAGATAAAAAGAGAGTCAAGCTATAAGATTCATGCCAGAGAAAGAAAGGACTAGCCTCACATACCTTTGTCGTTTAGCTATGTTGTCGTTCACTTGCCCTCCCCCAATGTCACGTCGTTATACCAAATAGCTCCAAAATACAGTCATAAAATAGCCACGAAAATTACATAAAACAGCCCCAAAATATTGTCACAAAACAGCCACGAAAATTACATAAAACAGCCCCAAATATCGGCACAAAACAGCTCGGTATACGCTTTGTATACAATATCTTTATACACTTTATTCTCTCAAATTCAAGAACAACAACTTATCAACAACATCAACAACAATATCAACAACCTCATATAGCAATATAAGCACCTAGAAATCTCTCAAAGTTCCAATTAAAAACAACCCTCAAGGCAACCATATCAACCAACTAATCTATGACTTAATAACATAATTCCCTTCACTTTAAACTAGGGAATTCTCCCATGAATAACTTAATTAACAAGAATAGAGTTTATTACATACCTTATTGCCCAGAAAACTCAACTAAAATCCTAGCTCCAAGCTTCAATAATCAGCCACACATCAAGCACCAAATACTATAATCCTTTCCTAACTAGTTTCCAATTTCCTAAGATGAAATCTTGCTTTGATTTGGAGGAATTCAACTTGAAAGATTTAGAGAGCCTTTAGGAGGGTTTGGGAGGGCTTAGAGAGAGTTTAGAGTGAGAGAGAAAGAGGTAGAAAATGAAAAAAATCAGATTTTTTTTCGGTTTTTAATTTCTGATTTTTACTGTTCACCGGATACTGTTCATCCGTGTCTACTTTTCACCCGCAGAATTATTTCATGGACTCAATTTTTTTTTTCTGAGGTGTAACATTCTTCCCTCCTTGGGATCATTCGTCCTCGAATGTTAAACTATTCGGGATTCTACGAAATTTCGCCATATATTTTCCTTTAACTGACTCGGAGTACCATGACCACACTATTCTTGCTTACCTCTTACTCCTCTTTTTGAGTACCCACTTGGTTTCATCGGCGACCCATAAATACTTGCAAGTTACACAATCATTCTTGCATGATTCGTGTACATACATTTCTATACATATACAAGTATCTACATTCGTATTCATATTCGTATTCGCAATCGTACTCATTTACCCATCATTAGACTTATTTCTGCACAACTCTCACTCTTTGTTTTAGAGTCTATATCTGTCACATATTGGAGTCCATCATTTCAATCTCTATGCGTATATTATCTTTACTCGCTTCCCACCTTTTAGGGTTCTACTTGTACCATTCTCAAATCTCTCGTCTCACCTTCAAATCTTTACTTCATATATCCCTATTTCACTTACCACATAAGTCATTTCAGCAATGTGTTCACATTCATTATAGCCCTTCATATTCGTATCTCTATCTCCGTGATGCTGTTATTTTATTTTGCTAATAAACTTATCGTATTTTACTCGTGCTTATACATCCAATCGCTACTCCAGTATCGTACTCTATTAGAGTTACACTTTCTCCTCCATGTCATGTTTTAGTGCTACTAATCTCCTTTGTTCACTCTATCATTTCTCTTTACCGTATCAATGCCACTCTTATAACTGCCATTACTATCAATTCAATAGTATCTAACTCAACTCTTGTAGTCATTAACGATACTCCTAGCTTAATCTTTTTCTGCCATTACTCTTTTGCACATCATCTTTTCTTGTTAGGACATATTACAAGCTTATATCTTATCTCCTTTGGATTCTAGGAAACTTTCGACAAAATTTCCTCTATATTTCTTACTATCCCAAAACCTGTACGCAGAAAATACCAACAATGCCTCACAGGGCCAAGATATATACATATATATAGCATATCATAGCCACACAGGGCTCCCAATATCAACAACTGTATGGAAATAATGAACTTACCTCGTATCTCCAACTCAAACTGTATCTGTTATGCCTTTTTTTTCCTTTTAATCTTTGGTTATATTTCAATCATACCTGTAACATTCATACCATATTTAACATATATTCTGCTTACCGTTATTGATTCCTTTAGCTTCTTCTGTGGGCACCTTATAACTGAACTTATCAACAATACATATATATATTCAATCCATTTTTTTTCTTACTATACTTACAGTAACTCACCTTGATGATAACTAGTTTTCCATTCTGTATATACAAATTTTGATACATAACCTCAATGAAATATTACACTCTGTAACTTCCAGTAGCATTATTTACCTTCTCTTGTCGACACCACTCTCCTGCTGAAATCAAAGATCAGCATATAAGGGATATCATTTCCTATCTTTTAGCTCTATCGCACGATCTAGATTAAGAATGAGAGGTAACATCCTAAATGTCCTGTAGCTTCCTGTTTATAAATGTGGCGCGCAACACACCATAAACAAGACTCTACTAGACACGGCTCGTAGACACTTCCTAGGACTAAACTGCTCTGATACCACTTCTGTCACGACCCGAATAGGGCCGCGACGGGCACCCAGGGCTAACCACCAAGCACCGCTCGTTCTAATACTCATCTTAATCATTTAATGCCCTTTTACCAATTTTATACACGAATTGTACGAAAATCATATTTTATATAGAAACATAAATACTTATATAAATTTGCCTCTCGGCCGTCAAAATAATATATACATAATAATAACATCTTGTGAGACCATCTAACCCACACTGCGCGTCTACGAGCCTCTACTGACATATTATACATATAGACGGAACAAGACTCCGTCGTGCGCGAAATACATAAAGGAACCAAAGGAATAAACATAAGCACCTCCGAACAATGGAGTGCTCTCAATCAGCTGACAGCTACTAAGAATCTGGATCAAGCTCACCTCCCTGTCTACCTGTGGGCATGAACACAGCGTCCGAAGAAAACGGACGTCAGTACGAATATTGTACTGAGTATGAAAGGCATAAACAGTAACAATATATCAATGAAATATGAAGGAATCAATGAGATAAGGAGGCATCAAGAAAGAGCAATCTGTACTGGCTATCAAATACAACTGAAATAATGCATGCTGACTTACTCATAATATTTATCATGTCATGTATCTATACATATATAAGCTGCCCGTCCATGCAGGTACGGTGTGATAATGTATAAGCTGTCCGTCCATGTAGGAGCGGTGTGATAATCATAGCCTGCGTCCAGGCCTCCCGCGTCCGGGGTATAAGCTGCCCACTATAGTGGTGTGCGCATCTACGTGCCTGCTCGGCCGACTATAGCGCGGCGCGGTATGAGAAAATACATACATATATATATATATGTATATATATATATATATATATATATATATATATATATATATATATATATATATATATATATATATATATATATATATATATATATATAAAGCATGCATAAGAGCCCAATCAAAAGCCATAACTATATCGGAGTGACGTAAGGTCGGTGGCTTTCGACGTCATTATGGAACATTCATTGACATCCTGCCTCACCTTGAAGGAATTAGCATATAAGGTGAGTGTAAGTAATAAATAGCATCATTAATATCATAGGATCATCACAACATGAGTATTAGGATTTCTATACTTTACCCATTACCTTGTGTGGCTAATTATGAACATAGACTCATATTTTTTGGAACTTAAGGAAACTCATAGATAAAAAGAGAGTCAAGCTATAAGATTCATGCCAGAGAAATAAAGGACTAGCCTCACATACCTTTGTCGTTTAGCTATGTTGTCGTTCACTTGCCCTCCCCCAATGTCACGTCGTTACCTTCACGGGAGAATTTGTATTAACATTAGTTAATCGACTATAAGAACGCGTCGTAAATTCTAGAGAAAATTCGGCAGCATTTCCCCTGCAAACTTAACAATCCTCGAAATTCCAACTTAGCCAAACATCAATCAAAATACCAACAACAACAATACCAACAATTTCATATCAAACTAGGATTAAATTCATTCTTAAATTACTCCCAAAACAGGCCAACATGCATTCGGATGCCAATGCTTGTATACACTTCTTTATTTCCGTATATCCATAATATAACAACAACAACTACCGCCAATCCCCCGATATTCCAGCCCACAAAACAGTCCATAACGACCATAAAACAGTCCCCAAAATATCATCGCAATACAGCCATAAATATTATACCAAATAGCTCCAAAATACAGTCATAAAATAGCCACGAAAATTACATAAAACAGCCTCAAAATATTGCCACAAAACAGCCACAAAAATTACATAAAACAGCCCCAAATATCGGCACAAAACAGCTCGGTATACGCTTTGTATACAATATCTTTATACACTTTATTCTCTCAAATTCAAGAACAACAACTTATCAACAACATCAACAACAATATCAACAACCTCATATAGCAATATAAGCACCTAGAAATCTCTCAAAGTTCCAATTAAAAACAACCCTCAAGGCAACCATATCAACCAACTAATCTATGACTTAATAACATAATTCCCTTCACTTTAAACTAGGCAATTCTCCCATGAATAACTTAATTAACAAGAATAGAGTTTATTACATACCTTATTGCCCAGAAAACTCAACTAAAATCCTAGCTCCAAGCTTCAATAATCAGCCACACATCAAGCACCAAATACTATAATCCTTTCCTAACTAGTTTCCAATTTCCTAAGATGAAATCTTGCTTTGATTTGGAGGAATTCAACTTGAAAGATTTAGAGGGCTTTTAGGAGGGTTTGGGAGGGTTTAGAGAGAGTTTAGAGTGAGAGAGAGAGAGGTAGAAAATGAAAAAAATCAGATTTTTTTTCGGTTTTTAATTTCTGATTTTTACTGTTCACCGGATACTGTTCATCCGCGTCTATTGTTCATCCGTGTCTACTGTTCACCCGCAGAATTATTTCATGGACTCAATTTTTTTTTCTGAGGTGTAACATTCTTCCCTCCTTGGGAACATTCGTCCTCGAATGTTAAACTATTCGGGATTCTACGAAATTTCGCCATATATTTTCCTTTAACTGACTCGGAGTACCATGACCACACTATTCTTGCTTACCTCTTACTCCTCTTTTTGAGTACCCACTTGGTTTCATCGGCGACCCATAAATACTTGCAAGTTACACAATCATTCTTGCATGATTCGTGTACATACATTTCTATACATATACAAGTATCTACATTCGTATTCATATTCGTATTCGCAATCGTACTCATTTACCCATCATTAGACTTATTTCTGCACAACTCTCACTCTTTGTTTTAGAGTCTATATCTGTCACATATTGGAGTCCATCATTTCAATCTCTATGCGTATATTATCTTTACTCGCTTCCCACCTTTTAGGGTTCTACTTGTACCATTCTCAAATCTCTCGTCTCACCTTCAAATCTTTACTTCATATATCCCTATTTCACTTACCACATAAGTCATTTCAGCAATGTGTTCACATTCATTATAGCCCTTCATATTCGTATCTCTATCTCCGTGATGCTGTTATTTTATTTTGCTAATAAACTTATCGTATTTTACTCGTGCTTATACATCCAATCGCTACTCCAGTATCGTACTCTATTAGAGTTACACTTTCTCCTCCATGTCATGTTTTAGTGCTACTAATCTCCTTTGTTCACTCTATCATTTCTCTTTACCGTATCAATACCACTCTTATAACTGTCATTACTATCAATTCAATAGTATCTAACTCAACTCTTGTAGTCATTAACGATACTCCTAGCTTAATCTCATTCTGCCATTACTCTTTTGCACATCATCTTTTCTTGTTAGGACATATTACAAGCTTATATCTTATCTCCTTTGGATTCTAGTAAAATTTCGGCAGAATTTCCTCTATATTTCTTACTATCCCAAAACCTGTACGCAGAAAATACCAACAATGCCTCACAGGGCCAAGATATATACATATATATATAGCATATCATAGCCACACAGGGCTCCCAATATCAACAACTGTATGGAAATAATGAACTTACCTCGTATGTCCAACTCAAACTGTATCTGTTATACCTTGTTTTTTTTCCTTTTAATCTTTGGTTGTATTTCAATCATACCTGCAACATTCATACCATATCTAACATATATTCTGCTTACCGTTACTGATTCTTTTAGCTTCTTCTGTGGGCACCTTATAACTGAACTTATCAACAATACATATATATATTCAATCCATTTTTTTTCTTACTATACTTACAGTAACTTACCTTGATGATAACTAGTTTTCCATTCTGTATATACAAATTTTGATACATAACCTCAATGAAATATTACACTCTGTAACTTCCAGTAGCATTATTTACCTTCTCTTGTCGACACCACTCTCCTGCTGAAATCAAAGATCAGCATATAAGGGATATCATTTCCTATCTTTTAGCTCTATCGCACGATCTAGATTAAGAAGGAGAAGTAACATCCTAAATGTCCTGCAACTTCCTGTTTATAAATGTGGCGCGCAACACACCATAAACAAGACTCTACTAGACACGGCTCGTAGACACTTCCTAGGACTAAACTGCTCTGATACCACTTCTGTCACGACCCGAATAGGGCCGCGACGGGCACCCGGGGCTAACCACCAAGCACCGCTCGTTCTAATACTCATCTTACTCATTTAATGCCCTTTTACCAATTTTATACACGAATTGTAGGAAAATCATATTTTACATAGAAACATAAATACTTATATACATTTGCCTCTCGACCGTCAAAATAATATATACATAATAATAACATCTTGTGAGACCATCTAACCCACACTGCGCGTCTACGAGCCTCTACTGACATATTATACATATAGACGGAACAAGACTCCGTCGTGCGCGAAATACATAAAGGAACCAAAGGAATAAACATAAGCACCTCCGAACAATGGAGTGCTCTCAATCAGCTGACAGCTACTAAGAATCTGGATCAAGCTCACCTCCTTGTCTACCTGTGGGCATGAACACAGCGTCCGAAGAAAACGGACGTCAGTACGAATATTGTACTGAGTATGAAAGGCATAAACAGTAACAATATATCAATGAAATATGAAGGCATCAATGAGATAAGGAGGCATCAAGAAAGAGCAATTTGTACTGGCTATCAAATACAACTGAAATAATGCATGCTGACTTACTCATAATATTTATCATGTCATGTATCTATACATATATGAGCTGCCCGTCCATGCAGGTACGGTGTGATAATGTATAAGCTGTCCGTCCATGTAGGAGCGGTGTGATAATCATAGCCTGCGTCCAGGCCTCCCGCGTCCGGGGTATAAGCTGCCCACTATAGTGGTGTGCGCATCTACGTGCCTGCTCGGCCGACTATAGCGCGGCGCGGTGTGAGAAAATACATACATATATATATATATATATATATATATATATATATATATATATATATATATATATATAAAGCATGCATAAGAGCCCAATCAAAAGCCATAACTATATCGGAGTGACGTAAGGTCGGTGGCTTTCAACGTCATTATGCAACATTCATTGACATCCTGCCTCACCTTGAAGGAATTAGCATATAAGGTGAGTGTAAGTAATAAATAGCATCATTAATATCATAGGATCATCACAACATTAGTATTAGGATTTCTATACTTTACCCATTACCTTGTGTGGCTAATTATGAACATAGACTCATATTTTTCGGAACTTAAGGAAACTCATTGATAAAAAGAGAGTCAAGCTATAAGATTCATGCCAGAGAAATAAAGGACTAGCCTCACATACCTTTGTCGTTTAGCTATGTTGTCGTTCACTTGCCCTCCCCCAATGTCACGTCGTTACCTTCACGGGAGAATTTGTATTAACATTAGTTAATCGACTATAAGAACGCGTCGTAAATTCTAGAGAAAATTGGGCAGCATTTCCCCTGCAAACTTAACAATCCTCGAAATTCCAACTTAGCCAAACATCAATCAAAATACCAACAACAACAATACCAACAATTTCATATCAAACTAGGATTAAATTCATTCTTAAATTACTCCCAAAACAGCCCAACATGCATTCGGATGCCAATGCTTGTATACACTTCTTTATTTCCGTATAAACATAATATAACAACAACAACTACCGCCAATCCCCCGATATTCCAGCCCACAAAACAGTCCATAACGACCATAAAACAGTCCCCAAAATATCATCGCAATACAGCCATAAATATTATACCAAATAGCTCCAAACTACAGTCATAAAATAGCCACGAAAATTACATAAAACAGCCCCAAAATATTGTCACAAAACAGCCACGAAAATTACATAAACCGACCCCAAATATCGGCACAAAACAGCCCGGTATACGCTTTGTATACAATATCTTTATACACTTTATTCTCTCAAATTCAAGAACAACAACTTATCAACAACATCAACAACAATATCAACAACCTCATATAGCAATATAAGCACCTAGAAATCTCTCAAAGTTCCAATCAAAAACAACCCTCAAGGCAACCATATCAACCAACTAATCTATGACTTCATAACATAATTCCCTTCACTTTTTTTTCCTTTTAATCTTTGGATGTATTTCAATCATACCTGCAACATTCATACCATATCTAACATATATTCTGCTTACCGTTACTGATTCCTTTAGCTTCTTCTGTGGGCACCTTATAACTGAACTTATCAACAATACATATATATATTCAATCCATTCTTTTTCTTACTATACTTACAGTAACTTACCTTGATGATAACTAGTTTTCCATTCTGTATATACAAATTTTGATACATAACCTCAATGAAATATTACACTCTGTAACTTCCAGTAGCATTATTTACCTTCTCTTGTCGACACCACTCTCCTGCTGAAATCAAAGATCAGCATATAAGGGATATCATTTCCTATCTTTTAGCTCTATCGCACGATCTAGATTAAGAATGAGAGGTAACATCCTAAATGTCCTGTAGCTTCCTGTTTATAAATGTGGCGCGCAACACACCATAAACAAGACTCTACTAGACACGGCTCGTAGACACTTCCTAGGACTAAACTGCTCTGATACCACTTCTGTCACGACCCGAATAGGGCCGCGACGGGCACCCGGGGCTAACCACCGAGCACCGCTCGTTCTAATACTCATCTTACTCATTTAATGCCCTTTTACCAATTTTATACACGAATTGTAGGAAAATCATATTTTATATAGAAACATAAATACTTATATACATTTGCCTCTCGGCCGTCAAAATAATATATACATAATAATAACATCTTGTGAGACCATCTAACCCACACTGCGCGTCTACGAGTCTCTACTGACATATTATACATATAGACGGAACAAGACTCCGTCGTGCGCGAAATACATAAAGGAACCAAAGGATTAAACATAAGCACCTCCGAACAATGGCGTGCTCTCAATCAGCTGACAGCTACTAAGAATCTGGATCAAGCTCACCTCCCTGTCTACCTGTGGGCATGAAAACAGCGTCCGAAGAAAACGGACGTCAGTACGAATATTATACTGAGTATGAAAGGCATAAACAGTAACAATATATCAATGAAATATGAAGGCATCAATGAGATAAGGAGGCATCAAGAAAGAGCAATTTGTACTGGCTATCAAATACAACTGAAATAATGCATGCTGACTTACTCATAATATTTATCATGTCATGTATCTATACATATATAAGCTGCCCGTCCATGCAGGTACGGTGTGATAATGTATAAGTTGCCCGTCCATGTAGGAGCGGTGTGATAATCATAGCCTGCGTCCAGGCCTCCCGCGTCCGGGGTATAAGCTGCCCACTATAGTGGTGTGCGCATCTACGTGCCTGCTCGGCCGACTATAGCGCGGCGCGGTGTGAGAAAATACATACATATACATATATATATATATAAAGCATGCATAAGAGCCCAATCAAAAGCCATAACTATATCGGAGTGACGTAAGGTCGGTGGCTTTCGACGTCATTATGGAACATTCATTGACATCCTGCCTCACCTTGAACGAATTAGCATATAAGGTGAGTGTAAGTAATAAATAGCATCATTAATATCATAGGATCATCACAACATGAGTATTAGGATTTCTATACTTTACCCATTACCTTGTGTGGCTAATTATGAACATAGACTCATATTTTTCGGAACTTAAGGAAACTCATTGATAAAAAGAGAGTCAAGCTATAAGATTCATGCCAGAGAAATAAAGGACTAGCCTCACATACCTTTGTCGTTTAGCTATGTTGTCGTTCACTTGCCCTCCCCCAATGTCACGTCGTTACCTTCACGGGAGAATTTGTATTAACATTAGTTAATCGACTATAAGAACGCGTCGTAAATTCTAGAGAAAATTGGGCAGCATTTCCCCTGCAAACTTAACAATCCTCGAAATTCCAACTTAGCCAAACATCAATCAAAATACCAACAACAACAATACCAACAATTTCATATCAAACTAGGATTAAATTCATTCTTAAATTACTCCCAAAACAGCCCAACATGCATTCGGATGCCAATGCTTGTATACACTTCTTTATTTCCGTATATCCATAATATAACAACAACAACTACCGCCAATCCCCCGATATTCCAGCCCACAAAACAGTCCATAACGACCATAAAACAGTCCCCAAAATATCATCGCAATACAGCCATAAATATTATACCAAATAGCTCCAAAATACAGTCATAAAATAGCCACGAAAATTACATAAAACATCCCCAAAATATTGTCACAAAACAGCCACGAAAATTACATAAAACAGCCCCAAATATCGGCACAAAACAGCTCGGTATACGCTTTGTATACAATATCTTTATACACTTTATTCTCTCAAATTCAAGAACAACAACTTATCAACAACATCAACAACAATATCAACAACCTCATATAGCAATATAAGCACCTAGAAATCTCTCAAAGTTCCAATAAAAAACAACCCTCAAGGCAACCATATCAACCAACTAATCTATGACTTAATAACATAATTCCCTTCACTTTAAACTAGGGAATTCTCCCATGAATAACTTAATTAACAAGAATAGAGTTTATTACATACCTTATTGCCCAGAAAACTCAACTAAAATCCTAGCTCCAAGCTTCAATAATCAGCCACACATCAAGCACCAAATACTATAATCCTTTCCTAACTAGTTTCCAATTTCCTAAGATGAAATCTTGCTTTGATTTGGAGGAATTCAACTTGAAAGATTTAGAGAGCCTTTAGGAGGGTTTGGGAGGGCTTAGAGAGAGTTTAGAGTGAGAGAGAAAGAGGTAGAAAATGAAAAAAATCAGATTTTTTTTCGGTTTTTAATTTCTGATTTTTACTGTTCACCGGATACTGTTCATCCGCGTCTATTTTTCATCTGTGTCTACTGTTCACCCGCAGAATTATTTCATGGACTCAATTTTTTTTTCAGAGGTGTAACATTCTTCCCTCCTTGGGAACATTCGTCCTCGAATGTTAAACTATTCGGGATTCTACGAAATTTCGCCATATATTTTCCTTTAACTGACTCGGAGTACCATGACCACACTATTCTTGCTTACCTCTTACTCCTCTTTTTGAGTACCCACTTGGTTTCATCGGCGACCCATAAATACTTGCAAGTTACACAATCATTCTTGCATGATTCGTGTACATACATTTCTATACATATACAAGTATCTACATTCGTATTCATATTCGTATTCGCAATCGTACTCATTTACCCATCATTAGACTTATTTCTGCACAACTCTCACTCTTTGTTTTAGAGTCTATATCTGTCACATATTGGAGTCCATCATTTCAATCTCTATGCTTATATTATCTTTACTCGCTTCCCACCTTTTAGGGTTCTACTTGTACCATTCTCAAATCTCTCGTCTCACCTTCAAATCTTTACTTCATATATCCCTATTTCACTTACCACATATGTCATTTCAGCAATGTGTTCACATTCATTATAGCCCTTCATATTCGTATATCTATCTCCGTGATGCTGTTATTTTATTTTGCTAATAAACTTATCGTATTTTACTCGTGCTTATACATCCAATCGCTACTCCAGTATCGTACTCTATTAGAGTTACACTTTCTCCTCCATGTCATGTTTTAGTGCTACTAATCTCCTTTGTTCACTCTATCATTTCTCTTTACCGTATCAATGCCACTCTTATAACTGCCATTACTATCAATTCAATAGTATCTAACTCAACTCTTGTAGTCATTAACGATACTCCTAGCTTAATCTCATTCTGCCATTACTTTTTTTCACATCATCTTTTCTTGTTAGGACATATTACAAGCTTATATCTTATCTCCTTTGGATTCTAGTAAAATTTCGGCAGAATTTCCTATATATTTCTTACTATCCCAAAACCTGTACGCAGAAAATACCAACAATGCCTCACAGGGCCAAGATATATACATATATATATAGCATATCATAGCCACACAGGGCTCCCAATATCAACAACTGTATGGAAATAATGAACTTACCTCGTATGTCCAACTCAAACTATATCTGTTATACCTTTTTTTTTCCTTTTAATCTTTGGTTGTATTTCAATCATACCTGCAACATTCATACCATATCTAACATATATTCTGCTTACCATTACTGATTCCTTTAGCTTCTTCTGTGGGCACCTTATAACTGAACTTATCAACAATACATATATATATTCAATCCATTTTTTTTCTTACTATACTTACAGTAACTTACCTTGATGATAACTAGTTTTCCATTCTGTATATACAAATTTTGATACATAACCTCAATGAAATATTACACTCTGTAACTTCCAGTAGCATTATTTACCTTCTCTTGTCGACACCACTCTCCTGCTGAAATCAAAGATCAGCATATAAGGGATATCATTTCCTATCTTTTAGCTCTATCGCACGATCTAGATTATGAAGGAGAGGTAACATCCTAAATGTCCTGTAGCTTCCTGTTTATAAATGTGGCGCGCAACACACCATAAACAAGACTCTACTAAACACGGCTCGTAGACACTTCCTAGGACTAAACTGCTCTGATACCACTTCTGTCACGACCCGAATAGGGCCGCGACGGGCATCCGGGGCTAACCACCGAGCACTGCTCGTTCTAATACTCATCTTACTCATTTAATGCCCTTTTACCAATTTTATACACGAATTGTAGGAAAATCATATTTTATATAGAAACATAAATACTTATATACATTTGCCTCTCGGCCGTCAAAATAATATATACATAATAATAACATCTTGTGAGACCATCTAACCCACACTGCGCGTCTACGATCCTCTACTGACATATTATACATATAGACGGAACAAGACTCCGTCGTGCGCGAAATACATAAAGGAACCAAAGGAATAAACATAAGCACCTCCGAACAATGGAGTGCTCTCAATCAGCTGACAGCTACTAAGAATCTGGATCAAGCTCACCTCCCTGTCTACCTGTGGGCATGAACACAGCGTCCGAAGAAAACGGACGTCAGTACGAATATTGTACTGAGTATGAAAGGCATAAACAGTAACAATATATCAATGAAATATGAAGGCATCAATGAGATAAGGAGGCATCAAGAAAGAGCAATCTGTACTGGCTATCAAATACAACTGAAATAATGCATGCTGACTTACTCATAATATTTATCATGTCATGTATCTATACATATATAAGCTGCCCGTCCATGCAGGTACGGTGTGATAATGTATAAGCTGCCCGTCCATGTAGGAGCGGTGTGATAATCATAGCCTGCGTCCAGGCCTCCCGCGTCCGGGGTATAAGCTGCCTGGTGTGCACATCTACGTGCCTGCTCGGCCGACTATAGCGCGGCGCGGTGTGAGAAAATACATAGATATATATATATATATATATATATATATATATATATATATATATATATATATATAAAGCATGCATAAGAGCCCAATCAAAAGTCATAACTATATCGGAGTGACGTAAGGTCGGTGGCTTCCGACGTCATTATGGAACATTCATTGACATCCTGCCTCACTTTGAAGGAATTAGCATATAAGGTGAGTGTAAGTAATAAATAGCATCATTAATATCATAGGATCATCACAACATGAGTATTAGGATTTCTATACTTTACTCATTACCTTGTGTGGCTAATTATGGACATAGACTCATATTTTTCGGAACTTAAGGAAACTCATAGATAAAAAGAGAGTCAAGCTATAAGATTCATGCTAGAGAAAGAAAGGACTAGCCTCACATACCTTTGTCGTTTAGCTATGTTGTCGTTCACTTGCCCTCCCCCAATGTCACGTCATTACCTTCACGGGAGAATTTGTATTAACATTAGTTAATCGACTATAAGAACGCGTCGTAAATTCTAGAGAAAATTGGGCAGCATTTCCCCTGTAAACTTAACAATCCTCGAAATTCCAACTTAGCCAAACATCAATCAAAATACCAACAACAACAATACCAACAATTTCATATCAAACTAGGATTAAATCCATTCTTAAATTACTCCCAAAACAGCCCAACATGCATTCGGATGCCAATGCTTGTATACACTTCTTTATTTCCTTATATCCATAATATAACAACAACAACTACCGCCAATCCCCGATATTCCAGCCTACAAAACAGTCCATAACGACCATAAAACAGTCCCCAAAATATCATCGCAATACAGCCATAAATATTATACCAAATAGCTCCAAAATACAGTCATAAAATAGCCACGAAAATTACATAAAACAGCCCCAAAATATTGTCACAAAACAGCCACGAAAATTACATAAAATGGCCCCAAATATCGGCACAAAACAGCCCGGTATACGCTTTGTATACAATATCGTTATACACGTTATTCTCTCAAATTCAAGAACAACAACTTATCAACAACATCAACAACAATATCAACAACCTCATATAGCAATATAAGCACCTAGAAATCTCTCAAAGTTCCAATCAAAAACAACCCTCAAGGCAACCATATCAACCAACTAATCTATGACTTCATAACATAATTCCCTTCACTTTAAACTAGGGAATTCTCCCATGAATAACTTAATTAACAAGAATAGAGTTTATTACATACCTTATTGCCCAGAAAACTCAACTAAAATCCTAGCTCCAAGCTTCAATAATCAGCCACACATCAAGCACCAAATACTATAATCCTTTCCTAACTAGTTTCCAATTTCCTAAGATGAAATCTTGCTTTGATTTGGAGGAATTCAACTTGAAAGATTTAGAGAGCTTTTAGGAGGGTTTAGAGAGAGTTTAGAGTGAGAGAGAGAGAGAGGTAGAAAATGAAAAAAAATCAGATTTTTTTTCGGTTTTTAATTTCTGATTTTTACTGTTCACCGGATATTGTTCATCCGCGTCTATTGTTCATCCGTGTCTACTGTTCACCCGCAGAATTATTTCATGGACTCAATTTTTTTTTTCTGAGGTGTAACAATTATCTTTCGCTCTTCCTTTTCATCCGTTTTTTTCTTCCTTCTCTTTTTGTTTACTTTCTTTTCAATTCTTATCTACCAATTAGTCACCAAAGTCTGAAGTCACTGCTTTAAATATAGGAAAATTTCTTTTCCCTTAAAAAAATCAGACTAAATATTCTATATTTACAGCATCTCATAAAATTCATGTTTACCAATTTACAATTTTCACGACGTTTTTTGCATATAAATTCCGCAAAAGAAATGACGTATAGAAAACAAATCTACAAAGTTCAACTAAAAGAGAAAAGAGAGAATAAATTATAAAATTAAGCGAAACTAAAATGCGAGACTCCATATTCATGAAGTACAGAATACTAAGGATTAATAACATATAACAAGTCACACACGTACCAAAATATTTCTGTGGAAGAATCCAATGCTATCACGCATCTCCATGACTCCACCTTTCTACTTCCACCGACATGACCACTTTTGTTATCTTCATCGTCTCATTATATAAAGTTGTCATTATTTTGTCCATTTGATCGAGGACTCTCCTCATCTACGTTCTTCAGAGTTGATATCTTGCAATTTTCCTTTCTTTCTATTTTTAATGATTCACTTCTTTCCTCTGTGCTACATATACTACCGAGATCGTCTATTTTCTCCATTTCATTCCCTTCCTCAGCAACACTATAAAAATGCTTTTTTCTATTTTGCTTACCTATATACGTTGTCATAGCTATAAAATATTCGTCCTCAGAACAAAAACAGTTTGGGATGATGAAATGTCCTAAGAAGTGTTGTTTTTATATCTTGCATTTTCCTTACTGTCTTCCTCTTTAATGTGCTTAAACACATATACAATAGTTAACGTCCATACATGTATATTCTAATAATAAAGCAATTAATGGTAGAAATTTAAGGTAAGAAATGAGTAGAGGGTAACGTACATGTTAATTCTAATAACAAAAAAATATAGTGGAAGAAATTTAAGGGAAATTAATAGTGAGTCTTCATTTAGTCTTAACAGAAATAATCTGTTCATTCACTTCTTTTTTGAAAAAGATATACTACAACTAACTTTAAAATAAGTAAAAATAAGTAGGAAGTGGTGACCCTTTGTCTTCACCCGTTTGTTGATATATTAAAGATCTTATTTAGGGGACTTAAATTATAATTAATAAGGGAAAATAAAAAGAATCAGATTATTTGGATATTTTGGAGCAAAATGAGAAGGTGAAAATTTCAAAAAAAAAGAAAAAAGATAAATAGGAATGGTGATCATAGAAAAGTGTCACGTCACCTTGTTTATGTCTATCTTTATATTATATATAGATTCGTACAAATAAGTGAATTTAGAAATTGAATAAGTAAGATCACTTATTAATCCCGTACAAACAATCTTGATATTGCATTCCCCATATTAACTAATTCATCAACCAAACGACCCCAAGTAACATTAAAATATAATAAGAAAACCCAGGAATCCAAACAGCCCATTCGCCCCACAACTTCCCAGCTTCGTCTAGTACATCAAGGTTTATTGTGCAGAGTTTGGATCTTGTTGAGCCTTACAAGGACGTCATCCATGGTAATTCGGTCTTGAGGCAAGTCCGCGGTACATTCAAGAGCTATTTCCAATACTGATCTCAAACAACTTTCAGTAGCTATCAAATGTTCATTATCGTCATCTCTTGAAAATAAATTGACATCCACAATGTCCATGACCCTATGAGGATATGATTCGGCGACCCATCTCTTCAATGTAAGCTCTCCAACAAATTGATCATCTACTGGCTTCTTTCTTGTGAAGGTTTCCATCAATAAAATACCATAGCTATAAACATCCCCCATTGTTGACACTATCCCTTGTGACCCGTACTCTGCAATTTGTAACTTAGCCATCAAAACGAAATACATATATTGGTACATATGCATATAGAGTACAGTGTTAAAGAAGGAAATTAGTAAGTAAAAAATTGATCACCTGGTGCCATGTAGCCAATGGTGCCTAAGGTCTTGGTTAACGCTACTGGATCATGCGCCGTCAAGAGTTTGGATATACCAAAGTCACTTACTCTGGCAACCATGTCTCCATCCAAAAGTATGTTACTTGGTTTTAAGTCGCAATGGACCACAACAAGTGAATGACCTTTGTGTAGATACTCTAAGGCACAAGCCACATCAACCATAATTTTCAGTCTTGGGACTAAATCCAAGAAATTATTGTGAGAGTAAAGCCAATAATCAAGATCTCCATTAGGCATGTACTCTAGCACCAATGCCTTGAAATCAAGATTAGCACAACTACTAATCACCTTAACAAGATTTCTATGGCGAATATTGCGCAAAACTTCACACTCCAAATCGAACCTTTTGAATGCATCTTGTACTTGTACATTGAAAACCTTTATAGCAACTACTGTCTCATTTGCAAATTTCCCCTTATACACCATACCAAGGCTTCCCTTTCCAATCAAATTCGATTCTTCAAAGTTGTTAGTCCCTCGAACAATTTCATAGTAAGAAAATCTCTTGTGTGATTGACCATTCCAATCAGTTAAAGGAATAAGTTGGTCGTTTCGCTTTCGATATTTCAGCAACCAAATAATGAAAATGGCCATGAGTATGGCTCCAGCTACAACAGGTCCAAGAACAAATTTTAGTAGTACTTTTTTCATCCCATTTCTGCTTCTCATATTTTTCTGGTTTTTGCACGCCTTGACGTGGAATCTAGAGGGTCCACACAACTCCGTGTTACCAATGAACGATTCATCCGTGAAATTAGCAAAAGGTCCTCCATCTGGAATTTCACCAGATAGTTCATTGAAAGAGACATTCAGATAGATGAGGTGCTCAAGCTTTGCCAATGACATAGGAATTTGGCCTGATAAATTGTTGTGTGATAGATCCAAGTTTTCCAAGCTGACCAAATTTTCAAATGACTTAGGTATAGCACCATCTAACCTATTTATATCTAATGAAAGATTTACCAAATTCTGAAGTTGTCCAATAGTGCTTGGAATTTGACCAAACAACTGATTTCCTGATAGATATAACTCAATTAAACCCCTCATATTTCCAATCTCCAACGCCAACGGACCACTTAACTGATTGAAAGACAAACTCACTATTGAAATGTCTTTGTTGCTCCAAAAATTTAACGGAATATTTGAACTTAAAGAATTCGAATCCAAATAAATATTTCTTAACGAAGAAATATTCCCTAAACACCCTAATATTTGCCCTGAAAACTGATTTCTTCTCAAGTCCAAATAGTATAATTCTTTGATATTGCATAAGCTTTCAGGTATGATCCCATCTAATTGGTTCTCATACATTCTCAAAGTTTGCAACTTTTTCAAGTTTCCCAATTCTTGAGGAATTGAACCAATCAACTCATTGGCTCCCAGTGTTAACCACGATAAGTTAGTTAAATTACCAATTCCAACTGGGATTTTCCCCCTAATTCCACAGTTATAGGCAACGAACCTCTCAAGAGACAGCGATAAGTTTGTTAAGGATGATTTCGGAAGACTGCCATTAAACTGGTTGTCTCCTATCATTAAAAATTTCAAGAACTTGCAATGTGAGAGGGAATTTAGAAAACTCAATTCACCCGTAGAAAGATCATTTGTGAATTGATTCCTCTGCAAGTTGATGCTTTGAATCTGGTGGAGATTTATTCCAAGATCAATTGGTACATTTCCACTAAACATGTTCCTTCCAAGATCAAGAAAATTGAGCTTAGTGGCATTTGAGATTGAGCTAGGAAGTGTACCACTAAATTTGTTTATGCCAAGATAAAGTCCCTCAAGATTTGGGAGGCTATATGCTAAGTTTGAAGGAAGTTTACCAGACAGAGTATTTGCCGCAAGTGCTATTACTTTTAGTGATGAAATGTTGAAAATTCCAAGAGGAACATCACCTGATAGCATGTTAGATCCAAGATATAGTTCTTCAAGACTAGAAATATGTCCTAGGTCTGGAGGAATATTACCATGAATATTATTGTCACTAATGTCTATCATCACTAGAGTTGACAAATTTCCAAGAGATGGTGGCAGTGTTCCAACCAACTGGTTTCTGAAGAGACTCAATCTCCGAATTGATGAGAGGTTCTCTATTTCACTTGGAATATTTCCTGCAAATTCATTTTACACTTATACGGTCACTACTGAAAAAAAAAAATAGCAACGAAAGAATTATGTAGCTAATCAGCAAATTAGCGATGAATTAGCTATAAAGTTCGTAGCTAATTTCAATTTTTTTTCTTGCAGTGGGTTATTACCACATTTCTTTTGCTCGATATATCTAGAAAATAAAAATTATATACTTTGGAGTTTATGAGACTTTAATTTCTTCTTATAGACCACTCAATTCTTATTATAAAAATAAAATAGGAAAAGAAAAGGGCTAGAAGGAAAAAGAATCTCTTTTTGGCTACTAGTTATATATATAAATTTCCTTTTAAAGTTGGACCATTTCTCAATTTATATGTGTCCATTGTCATCGTGCGCGCAGAGACTATGCTAATCTTCTCTCCGTTCTAATTTTATCTCATGACGCCAAAGGAACCATTAGGAGGATATTAGATTACTAGGTATTAGAGATTGTTACTTGTCAGATGTTTCTTTCTTCTCATGTTTTTGCTGAATACTTCTTCTAATAAAACAAAATAAATTCACTTAACCTCTTAGGTTTTTGGGCTTGGAAAACAATGTCCTCTTTACTTTTTGAATGGAACAATAAACTTTCTTGATTTTAAATTAACAATCAAAAAGAGCCAGGTCACTGCATACATATTTAAAATGTCAAAAATTGGCCTCAATTAGGATATATGAAATATAACATGTACAATTTTTTCAATAAATAAAAGAATTTGAGAGATAATACTGTATATAGAAAATTGAAATTTCAAATCTCTCTTTTTCCTCCTCTAGCTTTTTTCTTTCATTTTTAAAATCTCAATTTGCTTAATGGTTTTTTTAGAGCTTCAGTTTTAATTTTAAATGTCTTGATCCGTTTAAAAAGGTCTAATTATTTTAAAATTAAAAAAAATTATCTCATGCAGAATAAGGTCTTATTTCCTTACCTCAAAATATTTCGCCAAATAACTGAAATATTATCAGTTATATACAATAAAATATTATTGAGTACTTTAGATAAGTCTTTTTTATTTGAAAAAAAACTGTAATAGTCCCTCTTAATTGATGGTCATTTTTGACATTTTAAAAATACAGGCTATGACCCACATCATTTTTGGCCCTTGATTTAAGATTTATGGAATTTATTTTCCCATTCTAAAGGTGAAGGGGTATAATTTTTCAAGTCCCAAAAGATGAAGAGGGAATAATCTCCCACTAAATAAATGTTTTAAAATAGTTTATACTACCCAAAATTCTAGGTAGTGATGTTCACTTTTACAAATGGATTTAAGTTTTACTCTCTCCGTCCCAAGATAAGTGTCATCATAGCGCAAAAAAAAAAAATTGTTTCAAATAAGTGTCATCTTAGGAATTCAAGACAAAAATTGAAAAGTGTTTTCAACTATGCCCTTAGCATTACAAAAGTAGTCCTCTTTAACATTGCTCAATTCTCAAAAAACATCTAGTAATAAATAGGGGCAGTTTAGTAAAATTCACATTATATTTATTGATTCTTTATGGGCGTGAATTTTGCTAAGGTGACACTTAATTTGGGACTGAGAGAGTATGTACTAATAATGTAATTTTCTTACATCATCCTGGTAATTTAACCTGTTATAACACGTTTCTAATTATTAAAGATTATCAATCGCGCCTATTACATAAAGTTACCTGTAATTACTTGATTGTAGAAATATTTTTACATCCTCGTTATACTCTTTACAAATTTGTTTGCAATTTCTACTTCTATCAAATTTATTTATTTTCTAAAATCACAAGAGTTATTGCTTCAGCATGTTTTACTCATTATGTATATTACCTGTAAGGTTATTCCCAGCAAGAAATAAATCTTGAAGTTTTGCCAAACTCCACATGTCTCTCGGCAAACTTCCTGTTAATACATACATATATGCAATCTAAGAATATCAATAACTAAGGTAAATCAAATTAAACTTCAAGTCGTGAACTTATTTTTGTATGCATAGAACAAGTATTAGGATATAAAACCAAGATAAAAAGTGAGGAAATATTAGTCCAAGAATTGAATTAATATTACGTACCTGTGAACTGATTATATGACAAGGAAAGATAAACAAGTTGCGTGCATTGGTTCAGCCCACTTGGAATTTGTCCTACTAATTGATTATCTGAGACGGATAAACCTTGTAGATTTGGAACCTTAGTACAAAATCCCCTTGGGAGATTCCCGCTAATCCTATTTTGTCCCAAATCCATAATCCTTAAGAAAGAGACATTATTAAAGATGGCCAAAGGAACATGTCCATATAAATCATTACCAGAAAGATCCAGCATTTCAATCATGTTAAGGTTCCCAAGGCTCCCGGGGATTTCGCCACTGAGATTATTCATTTGCAAAGACAAGTATTTTAAACGCCTCAGACCCCCGATTTCATCAGGGATTTGGCCATGGAATGTATTGTTTCCAATATCCAAAAAACTAAGGAAGGAGAGGTTCCCAATTTCTTTTGCTATTGAACCTCTAAATCTAAAGCTTCTCAGGACTAATTTTGTCACTCTTTCATGATGCCTTTTACTGCAAGAAATGCCAATCCAGTTGCAAAATGAAGTGCCATGTGTCCAGTTTTTGGCTAAAACTGCAAAGGGGTCAGAAGTTATTTGAGACTTGAAAGCCAAAAGAGCAGATTGATCATCAGCTGCTAAATAACCATGCATGCAGCATAGTAACAAAAGGCCGAGGAAACTCATCAAATTCCTTCCCATCATTTTTGGTTATTAGTGTAAACAAAAGTTGTTGTATGTTTAATTTCTTCTTACACTTTGTAAGTGTACGTCCTCGAGCTTTTATAATAGCATGTAACTTATACACAAGTCATATAAACTACTTAAGAATTGTGCTCCTATTAGCTGGCAAACAATTTGCAAGTTAAAGTAGGGCCTGTTAATTATTTTTAATAATTATGATTAAGATATTTGAGTCTAAATTCATATCTGATTATTAACATAATATATAATGTATATTGATTTATTAACAACGTTGAACCATTAATTAAGTATGTTTATTTCCTCGACATCTAACAACGTATAATTTTATTTATTTATTTAAATTATAGTATATTATAGAATTTTAAAATAATAATAACTGAATATCATGTTGGAAAATATTATCCGAGAACACAAAAAATGCATGAAGAACACAAAGATGAAGGTTTGACAATATGAATAACGAACATAGGATTGAGGCTTGAAACACGTGCGGAACGCTTTCTTAAAAACGATATTTGTTCCGTCCATTCTGCGAGATTGCTATGAGATTGTATGCAAATAGTTTAAACGGATATGACAAGCCTTTGAATTTCTGCACTAAGCAAATAGTGAAGAAATTCTATTGGAAAGGAAGAACTTAGAACTTGATCTTTTTGGAATTAGAGAAGAGTAATTTTCAGACCTTCTATTGGAAAGGAAGAACTTAGAACTTGATCTTTTTGGAATTAGAGAAGAAAGAGTAATTTTCAGACAAGAAAATTCTGTAGGATTAAAAAGGTACATTGGAATGTTAAGAAGTTGACTTTAAATAAATGTAGTGGTTATCAAAGAATGAAAGGACGCAATCCTTTCATTTAAAAGACACATTTTCATCTCAAATTAATATTTAATTTTATTTAAACAAAATTCCAACATATCATATCAACAAAATATTAGAGAAATTATTAATTTATGTAGCGTCATAAAAGCTAGTATTTGTTTTAGAAAGCACGCTCTAAAAAATAGCAACGGGGCAGCCGGTGGTAGTGGCCATCGCCAATAACAGTTGTAAGGTGGTAACTAATGTACTTGTGGTAGGTGGAGGTGCCTATCGTTGGTGTATTTATAGCAGTGAATAGTTATGGTTATTGCAGTTTGAAGTGGTTGTCAATGGTGATTGTATAATGCGCTAATTGGTGGTTGTGTGGTGGTAAAATTAGAAGTGATTACTCTACAATGCTAGTTGGTGGTGTAGGTCGTTTGGTGTTTGGGTTGGCGGTGCATGGGTTGCAGAGGCGGACCCAGGATTTTGAGTTCGGGGGTGCTGGACTCAGGAATTTTGAGTTCGGGGGTGCTCTATTAACTGTTTATATCTGTTTCCTTTATATTTTCTATACAATTATACACTCCGTGATTAAGTTTAATGGGTGCCGGAGCACCCAAACTTTACACATGGATCCGCCCCTGATGGGTTGTAGTGGTGGTGTCCACTTGTGATTATGATGGCTGGTAGTGGAGATTGCTAGTTGTGATTGTTGTTAGTGGATGTAACTATAGTAAGTCGTAGAGGTGATTAGTGGTGATAGTTGCATGAGATCGCCGATGATGGTAGAGGTAGTTACATGCTTCTGTGTGTTTAAAGTAGTGGTTAAAAGTTTCACCTTCACAAAAAAATTTAAGTAAATAGCGTATTATGTAGATTTAGACCTATTTACCATAAATAAGCGTGAATGGCTATAAGTCATCTTAATAATGATAAATTGGCACCTAGACAGCTGATTGAACAAGTTCATCTTCAAGCTACAACTGATAAGAGTATGATTAGACGACTGTATCATTTGCTCCTTGGTGATCAGCAGAAAGTACCATGGAAATCCCTCATGTTCAGTAATTCAGCAAGACCAAAAGCTATTTTTATCATGTGGTTGCAGATACAAGACAAACTACTCACAGCAGATAGGCTGACAAAGTGGGGATTGGTAGCTGAGCCAGAATGTGCAATGTGTCAAAGTCATCCAGAATTTAGGAACCACCTATTTGTTAGTTGTGTTTATGCAAGACAGGTTTGGGAGAGAATATTGCAGTGGCAACAGAGACAGGCATAACCCAGTGATTGGGATCAGCACATCAACAGTATCATATGCAATTGTATACGGTAAAAACCGGATATGAGTCAAACCGGTGAGACGAGGGGCCGATGGAAGAAGGTTACAAGAACATAGGTGAAGACTTTCATTCTGAACCGGAGGAACGCGCGGACCGGAAGAACGCTCGGACCGGAGCTGAGCAGGGGCACCGTTTGGTCCGGTTTCTTCATCATCGGGTCGGTCGGGGACGTTGGTCCGAATATCCGCGGCTATTGGTCCGGTAGAGCCGTTGCGCGTGAGCCACGCGTCAGTAGCGTCCTGTCATGGTCAACCACCAACCATGCGTGTGTCAGACCGTACGGTCAACCTAACCCACTCAGAGTTGTCCTTCCTCTTATTTTTTAATGATTTGTATTGTATGAAGCCCATAGAGGCAACACTATAAATAGAGCTCATCCCTCTCCTTTGTGAGGGTTGGCTTCCACACATCAAGACCACTTTGTAATAGCAATATATATACAAAATCTCTCTCTCAAACACCTGATTTCGGTCATATTTGTTGTGTTTATTTCTTGCACTACTTCAATCGAGTAACACTCATACATTAGTGAACATACAAGCATATAGCAAACCATCGATTATAATTGCTCTCGTCGTATTATATCCACATTTATATCTTTATTTTATCAAGTAGATTAAGACGTAGCCACATATCTTATACCCACCCACAAATTTAATTGATTATCCAAATTCGGGGTAAACAGTTTGGCGCCCACCGTGGGGCTAAGATAATAGTGGCCTTTTGTCTTGATCCCTACCTTACCCATCTAAATCAAAAGCACCTTCTGTTCGTATTTGAAAAAACGGACTAAATGGCTGACAGTGGGCAATCCGGTCACGTTAACAACAACGAAATCGTGGCCGAAAATGAAGGAAGCGGTCCACGAGGACCACCAAACCCATCTGATCCTAACCCCGTTAATTCGAGGGAGGGCCTCAACCAACGAAACACCGTAAACCAGGAGAATGCCACTTTACCGGCCACTGATCCTCTAAATACCCACAATTCTGTTACTCTGTCCTGGGCACAGGATCGGAAAGAACCGGGTACACCCAATGATAATATTGACCTACGTTTAATTTTTGAGATGTTGCAGGAGCAAAGAGCGTCGATTGCCGAGCAGGGAATCGCAATAGCCCGATTGCAGAACGGAGGGGATACAACAACCCCGGAAAAAATGAGCGGTGTTGCTGAACCTAGAAGGGAGGAGGCACGTGTCATTGAGAGAAATGGATCCGGAGCAGGATCCTCAACTAAGGTCCTAAAAATGCTCGAAACTTTGGCAAAACGGGTAGATACGACCGAGAAGAGGGTCGAAACGTACAACTCTCGGGTGGATCAGATCCCGGGGGCTCCCCATTTACTGAAAGGGTCGGATTCGAAGAGGTACATCCAAAGGCCTTTTCCTCCGAGTGCGGCCCCGAAATTAATCACGAAGAGGTATAAAATGCCGGATATCCAGAAATATGACGGCACAACGGACCCGCACGAGCACGTGACCTCATACATATGTGCCATAAAGGGTAATGATATGGAGGAGGACGAAATTGAATCGGTACTGCTAAAGAAGTTTGGGGAAACTCTGTCTTAAGGAGCATTGACGTGGTACGACCATCTACCCGAGCATTCGATCACCTCCTTCGAAATGCTCGTCGATGCCTTCATCAAGGTCCACGCCAGTGCCAAAAAGGTACAGGCCCGCAAGGCCGATATTTTCCGTATAACCCAAAGAGACGATGAGTTACTGCGTGAGTTCATCAACCGGTTCCAAAGGGAACGGATGGAGCTCCCCCCGGTCCCAGAAGAATGGGCCGCGCAAGCTTTCACAAAGGGGCTCAATGTTCTAAGTTCAACAGCTTCGTTCAAATTAAAAGAATATGAGGCTGTGACATGGGCCGATGTCCATAATCGGTACGAGTCGAAGATTCGGGTGGAGGATGATCAATTCGAGCTCCCCCCGGGGCCAATAAATGTGGATAGAAGTTTTGAGAAACCAAGAAAGGGTTACGAAACAAAGGCCGAATCATCGAAGGAAAGGTATCGGCCATACTCCCATTCGGAGAGGCAAAGTTTTAGGTCGGAAAAGTCAAGGGTGAGCCCAAGCCGTTTCTCAGGTCGGGGTAGTAAACGGGTCGAACGCCCGTCAAACAGCCGGGGTCTCTCATTCAGGAGCGACGCCGGAAGTTCTGCCGGTAACAAGGGTTTGCCAAAGATATCGGAGTACAACTTCAACGTTAGTACTTCGGGCCTCGTCTCGGCCATCGGTCGGGTCCCGGATGTAAGATGGCCGAAAACTCTAAGGTCGGATCCGGGCCAACGGGACCCGAGCATGGTGTGTGAATATCACGGAACCCATGGTCACAGAACCGAGGATTGTCTCCAGTTGAGAGAAGAGGTAGCCCGCTTACTAAAGAACGGTCATCTCCGAGATCTGTTGAGTGAACGAGCCAAAAGTCATTACAAGGAAAGGGAAGCGCATCGAAGGGCCGAGCCGGTAGAACCCCAGCATACAATCAACATGATAGTTGGGGGTGTCGATGCCCCTCGGGGGCCGGTAATGAAACGGGCCAAGGTTTCTATTGTTCGTGAAAAGCGCATCCGAGATCATTTATCCGGGGGCTCTATCTCCTTCGACGACGAGGACGCAGAGGGCATCATTCAACCACACAATGATGCATTGGTAATTTCTGTACTTATCTTTAAAACTAAGGTTAAACGTATTTTGATTGACCCAGGTAGCTCGGCCAACATCATTCGGTGGAGAGTGGTCGAACAGCTAGGGCTGCTTGATCAGATCGTACCGGTAGCCCGGGTACTCAGCGGGTTCAACATGGCAAGTGAAACTACAAAGGGGGAGATCTCATTGCCTGTAAACGTTGATGGCACCATTCAACAAATGGTGTTCTACGTGATCGAAGGGGACATGAAGTATAATGCATTACTGGGCATACCCTGGATACATAGTATGAGGGTCGTGCCCTCGACACTGCATCAGTTGCTAAAATTTCCCACCCCGGAAGGAGTAAAAACCATCCGAGGTGAGCAGCCTGCTGTAAGGTAAATGTTTGCAGTAGCGGAAGCAGCGCCTCGGCCCATAGAATCGGTTCAGAAGGAAAAGGATGTAACCGGAGGAGAGCACGCCCAATAGTAATCAAAGCATACCGGGTCGGATCCAGTGCATGAAGAGGATGATTTCGAGGTACCCAGATCGTTCGTCATGCCGGATGACTCGGATGCAACCAAGTCAACTGTAGAGGAGCTGGAGAAGATCATCATGTTCGAGTACCTACCCGACAGAAAGGTATACCTGGGCACGGGGCTTACCCCGGAGCTCAGGAGCAAGTTAATTGAATTTCTTCGAGCTAACGCCGATTGCTTCGCATGGTCGCATATAGATATGACAGGTATATCACCGGAAGTAGCAACTCACAAGCTCAGCTTGGACGGGAAGTTTTTCCTGGTGAAGCAAAAAAGAAGGCCCATGGCGGAAGCAAAACACGCCTTCGTAAAAGATGAGGTAACAAAGCTTTTAAAAATAGGTTCTATCCGGGAGGTGAAATACCCGGATTGGCTTGCTAATATGGTAGTGGTGCCTAAAAAAGGTAATAAATTTCGAATGTGTGTCGATTACAAGGATTTAAACAAAGCATGCCCGAAGGACTCAATTCTGTTGCCTCACATCGATAGAATGATCGATGCGACGGCCGGACATGAGATGTTAAGTTTTCTCGATGCTTACTCAGGGTATAACCAAATTCGGATGCACCCGGGGGATCAAGACAAAATGTTCTTCATCACTCGGTACGGGACTTACTGGTATAATGTGATGCCTTTCGGCCTAAAAAATGCCGGTGCAACTTACCAACGCCTAGTTAATGAGATGTTCGAAGAACAAATAGGAAAAACAATAGAAGTTTACATTGACGATATGGTTGTTAAGTCCCTGGAAACAGAGGACCATTTGAATCATTTGCAGGAAACCTTCGACGTGCTCCGCAAGTATAACATGAAGCTTAACCCATAAAAATGTGCCTTCGGTGTCCGATCGGTTAAATTTTTGGGTTTCATGGTGTCAAACCGGGGTATTGAAATCAACCCGGACAAAATCAAGGCCATCGAGGATATCGAGGTAGTGAATAACATCAAAGGAGTACAGAGGCTCACCAGAAGGATAGCAGCGTTGAGTCGCTTCATATAGAGGTCTTCGGACAAGAGTCATCGTTTCTTCTCCTTACTGAGGAAGAAGAACGACTTCGTTTGGACACCGGAGTGCCAAGAAGCTCTACAAGAATTGAAGAGGTACTTGTCTTGGTACACCTCGTAGTCGCGTACGTGGAATCTATTGGGCATTAGTTGGTTAAGTCTAGACGTGGCGCATTCATCTCATGGTTACGAGGGTTTGAGTTCATATAATAATCTATGGAAGACTCGGGGACCAAGCAAATCAAGGAAATTAAGTGTGTCGAAAAATTTGAAACAGGATTTTGAGCCAACTTTAGAGGGGTATATCTCCATGAATATTAGGAGTTTTAAGATGTTTCAAAATTCTAAGATGAAGCTCGTCGAGTCTAGTTTCTAATGCAACAAACCACTCGTTGATAGGACATCGGAGTAGAGAATTATAGACGTTACAAACTGAGCCGACAAGCAGACACAGCACTGCTACAGTACTGCTACAGTACTGTAGCCACAGTGCTGCGGCCCAACCCCTATAAAAAGGGTCAAACCCTCATTTTTTTCATCCAACACTCTCCAAAAATTTCCAGAAAATTCCACTCCAAAAAGGCTCTCAAATATCACCTAAAAGTAAGAATCTTGAGTAAAATTCAAGCTCCGGAGTACTAATCGAAGACCGGACAACTTGTAGTCGCAATTATCATATCGTTTTGTGTTAGAGTTAGCTTGGGAACAAGTGATTATTGGAGATCTTTCCATCTTGGTAAAAATAAGGTATGAATCCTTGAATCTCTCCCCTTATCAACCTTGATTAAGGAAATAGTTATAAAAATAAAGGTTGCAGTTTGTTGTATTGATGTTGTTGGTTTATGGATGAAGTTTGAAGAGGGATTTGTATGAAAATACATATATTTGTCTTGTAGAATGTTAAGGATGTGGTTGTTGATGTTGTTGGTATTGTTTGGGAGTTGTTTTGGTATTTGGAGGAAGCCGATGATATAGGGGAAATGCTGCCCAAATTTTTGTAACCCCAAATTGGACTTCCATAAATTGGTGCTCATGAGTTGATGGAAATATGCAAATTGGTCTTCCAAAATTATTACTTATAAGTTGATGGATTTATGACGAAGGTGTGATGAATGATATATTTATCGATATGTATATATAGCCTCGGGCGAAGGGCAAGCCTCGATATAAGGAATTCTTTAAGGGGTGGCTCGACGGATAAGGTACGTAAGGTGTTCGTTTCCCTCTTTCTTTGGCACGAATCCAATTGGTACGTAAACACGAGTGTTCCATAACAAATGCCACTTCATTCCTATGCTCGTAATTTCAATCTTAAGGTCTTGTTGTGTGATTGGTTTGAAGACATTATTTCACTCATCGTCATCAATTATTCCTTTGGACCCGAGATGAATTCCATAAACTATTCGGGGGTTAACGACCTTATGTCACCCCGAAAGGCCAAGAATCAGATCCTTGATTTTTCTCATTCAAAACCAGCCTCAGAACATTGCTGCGGAAGGAAAACAGAGTTCTGCGCAGAAAGCTTCAGGACTTTACGCTTTTCTTCCGCATCGCGGAAGAAAAGCGGAAGCCCTCAGAACTCTGTGCTTTCCTTCCGCATCGTAGAAGGAAATCGGAACTCTGCGCAGTTCTTTTTTTCAGTCCAGTCCAATAATGGTATATACGTATATATATACATGTATTGCACTATTTTACGACACCGTGCCGCGTTATAGTCGGTCGGGCATGGCGCGTAGATGCGCACACCACTGCAGTGGGCATGTTATGATATCGCCCCGGAAGCGGGAGGCCCGGACGCGGGCTAATGATGAAAACACCGAGCCTTAATGGCCGGGCATGATTTTACATATATGACACCGAGCCTTACGGCGGGGCATGGATACTATTTATTATATATATATATATATATATATATATATATATATATATATATATATATATATATATATATATATATATGAGCATACAAATGATTTTATCATGCATTGCATTTTGTGCTACTTCCAGATGTTGGATTTTTCTTTTGCCTATACTAGTGTCCCATTTTATCTTAATTGTGTTGTTGCCCTCCTGCCTTACATACTCAGTACTTTTATCCGTACTGACATCCCTTTGTACGGGACGCTGCATTTCGTGCTGCAGGCCCTGACAGATTTGTTGAAGAGCAACCACAGTAGGGCTTCCCAGCTTCAGCGATGCTAGGAAGTACCTCTACTCCGGGCTTGCTATCTTTTGGTATTTTTCTTTTGGTGTAATATATGTTCATAGGTATACTCGTAAAGGCTCATGGACATTGTGGGATATGTAAATATTATGTATGGCCTTGTCGGCCTTGTTTTAGCTTCTTGATATGTTTTGATTGCCTTGTCGGCTTTAAGATATACTCGATGTTGTAGCAACCTTGTCGGTCCGCATGTATATATATATATGTGTGTGTGTTGATTTATTGAATACCTTTATGTTGGCTCCTTTTCCGCGAGCAGACGTTCTTGAGTTATGGTATGTGATGTCCAAGTAATAGATAAGTCATGTGACTTCGGCTTACGGGTCGGAGCCTGTCATACTCCTCGTCGGGGGTGTGACATGTCTAGCCCCCCGTTGCTGCACACACCGAAGGCGGACGAGCCGTTTTTTCTCTACCTTGCTGTCTCCGAGATAGCGGTAAGTGGTGTTTTGGTCCGAGAAGAATCAGGTACACAATTCCCTATCTATTACGTGAGTAGAACTTTGGGGGATGCGGAGACCCGTTATCCCTATTTGGAAAAATTGGCATTGGCATTGGTAAGCGCTTCTAGAAAGTTCAAGCCCTATTTTCAATGCCATCCAATATGTGTAGTAACTACTTACCCTCTGAAAAATATCATGCATAAACCGGAATTGTCGGGTAGGTTGACCAAATGGGCTGTAGAAATTAGCGGTTATGATATCGAGTATAAACCTCGAACGGCCATCAAATCCCAGATCTTGGCCGACTTCGTGGCAGATTTTACCCCGGCTATGGTCCCCGAGGTCGAGAGAGAGCTTCTGCTGACCTCGGGAAAAGCCTCGGGCATCTGGTCTCTAAATACGGACGGAGTCTCGAACCTCAAAGGTTCCGGGCTAGGGATCGTCCTTAGGACCCCGGCCGGGGATGCCATTCGACAGTCCATTAGAACTGCTAAATTGACTAACAATGAAGCCGAGTATGAGGCTATGATTGCAGGTTTGTAATTGGCTCGAAGTATGGGGCCCAAATAATAGAGGCAAAGTGCGATTCGCTTTTGGTCATAAATCAGGTGAACGGCGTCTTCATGGTCAAGGATGAATGGATGCAGAGGTATCTTGAAAAAACCCAAGTGGTACTTCATCGATTTAAAGAATGGACCATGCAGCACATACCGAGGGAGCAGAACAGCGAGGCCGATGCATTAGCAAATTTGGGATCCTCGGTCGAAGGGGAGGAAATCAACCCCGGGGCAACGGTGCACTTGTCAAACACAGCCGTAGAAAACGGACACGCTGAAATAAACACTATGGGTTTAACTTGGGATTGGCGCAACAAATACATCGACTACTTGCGTGATGGTAAGCTCCCAAACGACCCAAAGGAATCACGGTCACTAAGGACCAAGGCTGCCCGTTTTTGCTTGGTAGACGGCCAATTATATCAGCGGTCTTTCTTCGGGCCACTGGCCAAGTGTTTGGGCCCCAGGGAGATGGAGTACGTGATAAGAGAGGTGCACGAATGGACATGCGTCAATCACTCCGGTGCCGATGCTCTGGTCCGAAAGATTATCAGGGCCGGTTACTATTGGAACCGAATGGACGAAGACTCAAAAAAAATTGTCCGTAAATGCAATGGGTGTCAAAGGCATGCTCCGATGATTCATCAGCCCGAAGAGTTGTTGCATTCGGTGGTGTCACCCTGGCCTTTCATGAAGTGAGGAATGGACATCGTCGGCCCGTTACTATGGGCACCAAGTAAAGCCCATTTCATTTTGTTTATGACTGATTATTTCTCCAAATGGGTTGAAGCGCAGGCCTTTGAAAAAATCAGAGAAAAGGAGGTCATCGACTTCATATGGGATCACATCATCTGTCGCTCTGGCATCCCCGCCGAGATAACTTGTGACAACGGGCCTCAGTTCGTAGGCGGCAAAGTCAACAAATTTCTCGAAGGGTTGAAGATCAAGAAAATTGTATCAACTCTGTATCACCCATGTGCAAACGGACAAGCGGAATCCACGAACAAGACAATAATCCAAAACCTGAGGAAAAGACTCGAAGCATCAAAGCATCATTGGAGAGAAATATTACCGAAGATATTATGGGCTTACAGAACTACATTGAAATCAAGCACGGGGGAGACTCCCTTTTCGTTGGTTTACGGGGCTGAAGCTCTTATCCCCGTAGAAGTTGGTGAACCGACCCTCCGGTTCCGATATGCAACCGAGGAATCAAACGAAGAGGCCATGGCCGTAAGACTCGACTTCACGGACGAGCTTCGCGAAAACGCGTTGGTCCGTATTGCCGCTAAAAAACAAAGGGTGGAAAGGTACTACAATCGGAGAGCCAATTTTCGTCACTTCCAAGTTGGGGACTTAGTGCTCCGAAAAGTTACCTTGAACACCAAGAATCCCAACGAAGGAAAACTGGGCCCGAACTGGGAAGGACCCTACAAGATAACCGAGGTAACGGGCAAAGGATCATACCAGCTGGAGTCCATGGACGGACAGCGGTTGCGCAATAACTGGAATGTGGCTCATCTAAAGAGATACTACTGCTAAGGTAAGAATACCCCATGTTTTCTCTATTTGTGACCTTTTCTTTTTTGCAGAAAGCCAAGTACCAGGCAGAGCAGAGAATCCAAATCTGAAAACACGTGTTGCACTCTTTTCCTTAGTACGGTTTTGTCCCAAAATGGGTTTTCCGACAAGGTTTTTAATGAGGCAACAAGTACAACGTGTTACTTGACAAAAATAAAGGATGAACACCCGGACCATCGAGGTCACGCCCTCCGAGTGGGGACTTAATAGCACTCACCCGACTTTGCAGCCCGGATAAGTGCTAGGGGAATACTATGCCCGCATCGAAGATTACCCCAGTCAAAGAAGACGGAGAAACTCAACACTTGCTACGGCAAAATTATCCTAGCCACCGGCCATAGCCTTCGATGTAAGGACCAAACTATCATAATGTATCGTGTCCCATTTAGCATTCGATGTAAGGACCAAACGATCATAATGAATCGTGTCCCATTTAGTATTTGCTATGGCAAAGGCAAAAGGAATGAAAATTCTCATGTGAACAAACATTTTGCAAGTATAAAACTATAGAAAGTTCGGACAACAATATCTCGGGTGTCTTTCTGATAAATGGACTCTACCCCGGTGATAACCGCTGTATTTCGACACTGCTTCATTCACACGCCCTATACCGGGCACAATGGTCGAAATTCGACAAAGGCAACGAGGTCATAGCGAACCGAGCCAAAATCGTTAAAAAATTCGACTGACGCAACGAGGTCACAATGATCCGAGCCAAAATTTGATAAACTTCCCCAAACGGGGACTGTTATGTCAAAATTTAGCCAAGGCCGAAGAAATACCAGCCCTAAAATATTGCCGAAAAAATACCGGCCCTAAGGAAATGCCTATCGTGTTTCGGAGACATCTGAATTCACAACGCATCGGGTAAGTCCTACGGGCACAGTGAATTAACGACTACGAGTCTATTTGTTCTAAAAAAGCGTCGGGCAAGTCCTACGGGCACGGCGAACTAACAACCACGAGCCAGCTCGCCCTCAAAACGGACCAACACTTCTGGCAAAAGTAATAGCAAAAATTCAAACAAGGAAACCAGAAAGATGCATTTTTCATTTCTACAAAGGGATGTTTTTTACATCGGAAAACCAAAGTCCTACAGAGGCAAAAAATAAAATAAAGATAAAAGCCAAGTACAGGCCCTAATCTACTCGGAATGGCTGGAACCGGAGCGCTCAGACTCTGTCCGCTCAGAGTCATCGGAGTCAGAACCAAGAGCATCCTTAGCCTCTCCTTCGACCCTTTTAGCCTCGGAAATAAGGGCCGGAAGATCGGTAAAGCCATGCTCGGCTTGCTCGAGAGTAATCCTCCGGGACTTCCACTTCTCGTACTCAGCAACAATAGTAGCCTGAGCCTCGGCGGCCTCGACGCTCTTCAGAGCCTCATCCAAATCAGCCTCGGCCTGGGCTAACTTCGCTGCTAGGGCGTCTCGAGCCTCCCGAAGAACATTCTGCATCTGGATGGCCGATTGAAGCTCGGCCTGGAGGGTGTCATTTGCATCGGTCGTTTCCTTAAGTTCGTTCTTCAGATCATCGCACATCCTGGCCCGGCTCTCCGCTTTCTCTTCGAACACCCTAGCACGCTCTTGATACCGGACACTCTCAGATTCGAGCAGTCGGTTCCTCTCGGCCAAGCTCACAGCGTCCGACTTCACCAAATCTAGCTCCTCCCGGAGTTTGGAGAAAGTGGCCTCAAGATCACCGAGCCTCGAGGAAATTTGAGCGTTATCCCGGTTAAGGCCGATCTTCTCAGCTTCGAGGCTCCGATTGTATTCGGTCATGGCGACCAGTTCACTCATCAGCTGACAGTTCTCGGCCTTCGCTGCGTCAAGCTCGGGCTGAAGATTGGAAAGAGCGACTGCTCGGCTCAACTCCTCCTCCTTCTCCCGAAGAAGGTGCAGATACTTCTCCGTTTCCCGGCCTTAGGCATCCAATTGGACCTTAAGATCATCCATCTCTTGCTGGGCGCGGACGAAGGCCTCGTTGACAAGCACCACACTCTGCAAAAGAAAGCAAGTTAAAAACTTGAACGGGACAGGGTTAAAATCCTCAGTAAAGGTGAGCAGAAACAGCTTAAAATCCTACCCGGTTGCCCGCATGCATACCCTCGTTGATGTGGCATTGCCAGGTGACCCCGGTCATCTTCTGCTTGTCCGAATCCGAGACAAGAGGCCTCAGATAGCTCGCTACGCCCACCGGGCGAGAAAGGAAGTTGCAGTCCTCGGGGACGGTGACCACGACCGACTTTGTTCTCCTCGGTTCCACGCTTGGCACCGGGAAAATACCCAACAAGTTGTCCCTAGCCCCAGATTCGGAGGATAGGCTGGCCGACCTCGTGGCCCGAGGGATAGGGAGATGCCCGAATCCCGCAGCTTCGCCGGTAGCGGGAGGGGTGCCCGAGACATATCGTCAAAATCGTCAGGCCGTGGAGCCGGGGTAGAGGAACTTGGAGCAGCCTCAATATCTTCGGCAAAGCTCGGGGGTTCCGTAGTTGCAGCAGGCTCATGCTCGGGCATCAGATCAACGTCAACGGGGACTTCGATCTCCTGGACCGGCCCAGTCCTTTGACCGACTTCAACAGTGGCCGCCTCCCCGGACCTCCTTATCCTTTGCAGGGGAGCTTCTTCAGAAGAAGTTTCACCTGTAATGTCGACAAAGTCAATCGACCTTAGAGGAGCAGGGGAAAGAATTTCTTCCGCACCTGTTTGTGAGACCGGGACCAGAAGTCCTTCAGCAGCAGAAGGAAGAGGTGAAACGGCAACGGCCTCCTCAGGGATCGGAGTCACGGGAGAATCGGCATCAACTCTCCGAATAATAATATCGGGCTCTGCTTCATCCCGGGATGTCTGGGCGACGCTCCTCGCCCTCTTCTTCAACTTTTGCCCCCTCTCCGAGGGCCTCTTTCTTATGGCGGCAGCAGCAGCAGCAAGGGCACGAGACGCACCCGCTGAATCGAACTCAGATGCCGACGTTGTGGGTTCGGCGCCCGACTCCGGTCTTGGATCCACCGAACCTTTGGGCAAACCTGAAAGCCGAAGAGACAATGAGTACGGATAGTGAAAAATGCAGTGAACACGGGTAAAAGCAAAGCACTACCGTGGTTTTGGGCGACCCATCGGCCGCGTGACAGGTGGGCCCATGTTCGGTTGTCGTGGTCATACTGGCTGAGGAGTGTCATGACCCATTCATTCAGGTTACGGACGACCGGAGGAATGTATCCGTTGGCTAATAAAAATAAGAAAAGCAGTGAGAAAATAAGACCGAAGAATGACAAAATATACAAAGGCAATAACTCGAAGTTCAGGCTTACGCTTGTTGTTCCACTCTTCCGGGAAGGGCATGAAATCATTCGGAATGATGTACGAGGTCCGCACCCGGACGAACCGCTCCAACCAGCCTCGGTCTCTGTCTTCATCCATCTTCGAGAAAAAAGGGTTCCGGCTGCGTTTTGCTAATTTTATTACGCCTCCCCGGAATAGCCTCGGGGAATATAGGCGTATCAAGTAGGCCAACGTGAACTCTTTCTCGGCGTTATTGGCCAGTAGTCGGAGGCACGCCACGACCCTCCAAACAATCGGACCGATTTGGGCCAAGGTCACACCGTAAGTCCGACACATGTCTAAGATAACCGGGTCGATCGGAGGGTCGAGTTTGAGAGTGAAGGCGTAGGTGTAAATGTACAAAAAGCCTTTCCGGTGGTCGTAACTGATTCGCCTGGCCCAGGGGCGAAAACTTGAACCGAACGCGTATGCGCAGTCAGCCCGGACCAGGTCGAGCTTATCCTCGGTAATGGAGGAGGGGTATCGTCTCACATCGAACCCCCTGTCGGACACCGACGAAGGTTTTTCAACCTCGAGGTCTTTGTTGAAGTTGAATTTGGCCGGTATAATATTCGAGGCTGTAGGCTCGAAGGAGCTCTTTGCTTTAGCCGGAGATACGGCCTCGGTTCCTGGGGATGAAACCGAGGGAATGTCATGGGAAGTGGCTTCAGACATTGGGAAATATGAAAGGAAGAAGTTGAATGGATTCGAAAAATGAGATAAAGAAGGCAAAAGAGCGAAGGGAACAACCAAAAGGTTCAAAAAATGGCAAAAGCTACAGAAGGAAGCAACAATAGGCGAGAATAACAAGTAGAGAAGGCGGCGGTATCGATCCTTTTCACGTAATGCAAACAGCAGATCAACAAGAATCAAGTTTTTCAGATGATTATGAGCAAAGATATTGAATGTGTAAAAGGCGGAACGTTTGAAGCGGAAAAGATTAATCAAAGAACTAAATGTTCAAATGATGAAATGGAAGGGCCTTATATAGGCATGGCACTGTGGCGGTTACGATTCCCCGGCCAATCCGGGAGCGCCACGTGCCCCCATAATTAATGAGAAACGACTCGAAACGACGTGCATGCGGCAATTGTCAGAGCGGACCATCCGGGATAGGACACGTGGCCGCTGAAAAGGGAGACGTGACGCAACCGTTCCCGCCAAAATGAGAAGATAACAACGAGCTAACGGAGTCACCGGTTTCGTGATTCATCCACTTCCCATTGCTCCGATAGATCGGTGATCCGGGAAGTGTGGGGACTATCTGTATACGGCAATATACCATTAGTTACGAAAAAGAAAATAATGATAAGTTGAGAAGTTTAAGTAAAGACATAGCATTATTTTTTAAAAAAAAAATTATCACATAAATTAAGACGAAAGTGATACTCCCTCCGTCCCAAAAAGATTGGCACTTTTCGCTTTTCGAGAGCCAAACGAGTTGTTCTTTGATCGTAATTTTTTCATATGTCTTTTAAATATTTTAAATTATTAATTATGGTGACTTATAGTACTTTTTACGTAGTTTTCAAATATGTAAATTTTATTTTGAAAAAAAAAAAAAAGATTCTATGTTAAATCACACGGTC
The DNA here is from genome assembly GCF_019175385.1 of Lycium barbarum. Taxonomy (NCBI): domain Eukaryota; kingdom Viridiplantae; phylum Streptophyta; class Magnoliopsida; order Solanales; family Solanaceae; genus Lycium; species Lycium barbarum. Next base: position 17,848,252 of record NC_083340.1, on the reverse strand, counting down.
AAAATTAAAAAGTTTGACTCTCGAAAAGCGAATAGTGTCAATCTTTTTGGGACAAAGGGAGTAATATATAAGACCAAAAAAAATGAAAAATGCTGAATTGTATCATACCGTCAAGGTCAAGCTCATGACGTCGATAATACTGGGTCGCATGAAAGGAACCTTGGTAGATCAAAGACTATCTCTACTTATATATTTATTAACAATGAGAAAGTAATTGTTATAAGAATGATGAAAGAACATATAACTTCTGACCTCCATTACATCATAAAGAAGTGTACGTTTGAATTCATTAATTAAAGTCAACATTATTAATTTCATGACTGCCTTGTTAAGGGCGGCTAACTTTCTTTGGAAACATTTAAGGTTGAATATAAAGATTACTCAGATCTCATACCTTAAATTAAAGGATGTCAGTCCAATAATTAGCTCAATAAAATAACAGATATTGTTAAAATAATTCTAAAATCAGAAGTCAAGTTGGAAACAGCATTCGACAGTGACAAATGAAGTGATCGTTTCTTTGTTGGAAAAAGGAATCAAAGAACGATTTAAAAGACGTAGAAGTCATCTCAATCCATTGCAATTATGTTTTTAATTTTACGAATGATTTAGCACAAGATTATATAATTCTAATAACCAGGTAATATCAAGAAGACAACTATATATAGTGGGCAAACACTAATGATTTGGGAGACGACTATGTACTGGGAGAAATCTTTAAGACTAACAAGCAACTTCGAATCTTCTTAGCAGCCTATGAGTAATATATTATGTGCGATAGAATGTGAAATAAGAATGCAAATATTAATAATATACGAATTAAAAACATTGAAATGATAAAATTAATTCTCATAATAGTAAGAAATCTTTATTTTATTTAAGAAGTAGATAAATATTTAAATTATACATTGTATATACTTATATAATCCCCGCATTATACAATCCTTAAGTTACTAATCCTTACATTACCTTCTCTATATTACTAATCCCTGCATTACAATTCATACATTATAAATCCCTAAATTGTTAATTTACAAAAGTTTAACAAACCACCTACTTTCAGAGTCATTACCTCCCGGTGCATTAGCCCATCAAATTGAAGGAGTGAGTGAGATATTGAACCCCTGAGGTCCCGACTTGTTCATATAGCCTAATGATGACTTAAAATGTCAGTGTCACGTGGAATTAGGCATCCACCTTAGATAGCATTAATGAAGGAGGAAGGTATTTAAGCCACCTGGATAAGATAGCCCCAATGAAGGAGTATATTTAAGGGTATTTTTTACGTAAAATATGGGGAAAGTTTAAAATGGTAGAGTCTAAACAAACAATTTGCACCCCGCATACGTGCAAAGACATTTACATGATTTTCTCAAATTTGATTCTCTCAGTGATCATTTCAGACAACTTTTCTCCTTTGAGCTTCAAGATTCCTTGTGTCTGCATTAGTTCAATTTCATGACCTTAGATAGTAAAAACTTCCTCCGCTATTAAATACTAGTTTATAGTACAAATAACATAAGTACACAGATCTGCCACTCCAGATAAGTTTTTCTTGATTTTTTCTTGTACAAGATGGAACTTCAATATGCACAACTTGGAAAGCCCCTTGAATCTTAAGGTCTCAGTATTTTTCCACTTGGGGATACAAAATTGGAGTAACAATGGCAACTGTGCGCGATTCTAAATGGCAAAAAAAGGTGCCAATAAAACTATGGTAATTATGTACATATATAACTGACTATAAAACTTAAATTGTACACTGAAGTACAGTGACATATGAGAAGAGCCTTCCAAGGCTGCTGCTATCATCAAGAAAGTAAATCTTTTAACCCGATTTTGAACTGTTTTTTCATATATTCTGCCAGCTTATGGAGTACTATAAGCTTTGGTTAATTTGAACTGATCACACAGCATGTAACTGATTTCGAAAATTCAGTTTTATTCTATCAGCATCGACAACTTCTTTCTTTCCGGAAGAACTAGCAGCTGCTTGTTCCTTCAAGGCTTCCTTCTCCAGTTTCTTCCTCTCCGCATCAGCTTGCTGTACGTTCTCATCACGTGATTTTTTAAACATCTTCATGAAGACCACCAAAATCTGTGTCACTGTATTCAGAAAGTAAAGAAATGAAGGCTGCCAAAATTTGTCACGAACATCAAAATAAGATTTGAAGAAATGGTTGGCTGAGGAGAAACCTTTTGAAGCAATTTTCACATTGGTTAAATTGTGACATGCGATTACATGAACTAAACAAGATCACCAGGACAAATGCGATTCAAGAAATCTAGCCGATGGCAATATGCACTCAACAAATGCTACAAAAGCCATAAACTGTGCATCCCATAGTCTTCACATTAAAGACAAAACTACTAAAAAGTCGTATCACTGATAACCCCTACTGAAATAGTTAAACAGTCAAACGACTGTAATTTTTCTTTTCCAGATATCTTAATAGATGAGACAGCAAGAAAAAGTATAACATGCGTAGTTCTAACCTTGCTCAAAGGGGCATCGAGCTGGATCCTCGCCAAAATATAGGGATAGGGAGTCTGCACTCCTTCCCTGCAGATTTACAGGATGAAAATAATGAGCAAACTTGACAAAACTTCCACGGGGATTTCAACTATGACAAAATGAATGCAATAAAACTCACCACTTCAATATAAAGAGTAGTGAGAGACTTGACTTCAGCCTCAGCAGTACCAAGGAAATTCTTCAACACCTGAGAAGGAATGTACAAGTAATTAATAACTAACCACATATTTCAGATGTTTTACAAAATTATGTGTACACCAAATAGAGGACATTGCAATCAAGTTTTTTAACCACCAATTCTGGACACATCACTCTTTTACACCAGCGGTATAACTGCTTCCTTACTTTCTCTTCTCAGAATATCCAGAATAAAGCTTTTAATAGTAAATAAGGATCCTTGTATAATGAAGGAAACTTGGGGAAAGAGGAATCCGCACAATGCCATTCGTTCACTTTTGTCATAAGAAAATCACGAGAATTTGTTAATACATTTAGACATTGCATTTTATGATCTTCTCAACATATAAGAAAACCTAGGATCACTTTGGTCGAATAGACTGAATCATGTGCAATACTAGAATAGGCTTTCTACAAAATATTGTTAAGGTACATTGTCAAATGGCCTTGAACAGTTAAAATCTAAAGCTAAAAAGAAACATAAACCTGGAATTACATGCAACCAGCTAGGGCATTGAGGAAGTAGAAATATTTACATGTTGCCATTCTCCTTCTTACCTTCTGAAAGCCTGAAGATATTGCACCATCATTGTCGGATGCAGTAAGTTCTTGTTCTACTTTCTCAAGACCTTTGCTCACTGCTTGCATTTCTTCAGCCAAAGATTTCAGTTGGATCTAACCAATTAATATGACGTAAACAAACATTTCAGTTCACTGTCACTAATAGTACTCCAAGTGAAGACCACATATATATAGCAAGGGTACCTTAGAAGCAGCTTCCAAGTGAAGAAGACCCTTGTCGAAATCAAGCAACTCTGGCATTTTCTCAGCAAGGAGCTGACAAAAACAAGACAGATTTACATCTTTGGAATCGCAGTGGAAAGTGGAAACATACATATCGAAAAGAATTGAGACACAAGAGAACTCCAGGCTGGCTAATTGACTGGTCCATCCCAGCTTGGCTCTCCATCATAGAATCCAAATTCCTACATCCCAAATTTCCTATGCTTGATTCCCTATTAAAACTGTTAATCCCAAATTTCCTATGCTTGACTCCCTATTAAAACTGCTAATCCCAAATTTCCTATGCTTGATTCCCTATTGCAACTGTTAATCCCAAATTTCCTATGTTTGATTCCCTATTGCAACTGTTAATCCCAAATTTCCTATGCGAATTTTCAGCATCTGCTTTCCTTCTTTCTTATTTTCTCACTTTTTTCAGTAGGCTAGCAAAGAAAATGCACTATCTCTCTCCAAATGCCATGAGAAGTCTTAGCAAAGAAAATGCACTATCTCTCTCCAAATGCCATGAGAAGCCTTAATAAGCGAACTAGGAGTAGCTTGTATTAATCAATCTTCAAATTACTTGTGTTTGCTAATCGATTATTTGTACATGAATAAATTAGCAACAAATTTAAGCTGTCATCAATATCTGAAAAAGAAAAAAGAAAATTGTTAAGTGGTTGTAACTTGGAGAGATGATGTAGAGTTGGCGCTTTGATGCATGCTTCTCAACCTCTGTTTCTAAGAGCTCTTAAACTAGCAGTATGATGCTGTTTCAAATTCTTATTGGGATGTTCCCTTTATCCTTAATTTTTTTCGGCGTGTTAAAACAATGACCAGTCCTATTATTATGACTCAACCACAGGATAGTTGAAGTCAACTATATGAATCCTCATATGCATAGCGCAACATTTCATTTGGATCCATTTCATTCTAATAACCAATAATTTGTCTTTTCAAACAAATAAGTGGCTCATTTAGTGCTAAAGGTTCTCTACACTTTTCAGATAAAGTATTATAATTTTATTGATAGTTGAGCAAAAGAACAGTATACTAGAAGTGCTCGCCTACTCTCAATTAGCCCCATCCATGGCTACCTTATCGCCCTTGTAGCATGTGCGAAATTGTGGCAGTTTTTGGTGGGTTATGACATAGAGCTCAAATAAACTTGGCAATTTGTCAACCCAATCTTGAACTACTTGTCAATCATCATTGAGCCAAAAGTAATCCAACTCAACTTAAACTTAAGTCAACTACAATTGATCTATATAGTACATAAAGGTAAAAACAGAAAGGCATCATAATGCAGTAGTTCTACCTTGCACAGATAATGCATCAAGGTCATTTTGTTGTTTTTAGCACGAGTGTCAGAAAGCTTAAGAAGACTGTCCAACTTGAACCCTACAGCAGATCCTGCAATGTTATTTCAAAAAACAAAGATATTATACACAGCGCGTCCACCCAACAACTGATTGTTCTCGTATAAAGAGTTAGATCTTAGAAATTTGTACCTCGTGCTGTACCCTGATTCAGTGCATTTCCCAATGTTAGAATGGTCTGCATTATCTGACGTAATTTGGCAGATTCTTTCACCTACTCGACCAGGAAATGCAGTTAGAATCAAGTTAAAATCAGAATGTTCCGAATCAAACTTCATACAGTACGAAAAGTACCTCTGTAGTAGCAGCATTAATTGTACTCAGGTTAGTTCTCAAGTCCTTCACCTGAACAATTCAACATATTATAGTCAACAGAAAAATGAATGGCAGAATGCATAGACATTAGTTCGCTAACAAGTACAAGAGCAAATACCTGATTAGAAAAAGTGATAGTAAATGAAAACACTCGTAACTTGGACTCAACTCGTGGGACCTTCATCAGCTCCAGGAAAAACTGAAACAGGTATTAATCCAGTTAGTTACTCATAACTTAGAGGATAGAGAAATTTGTAGTTCCCACATATATGGTCAAATTGGAGAAGACCTGCTCACACTTTCCAAGCATTCCCTTGTCCCCATTATAGTTCTGGAAAATAGAAAATAACCAGTAAGATCAAATTTTGAAATAAAAAATTAACAATTCAATATCAGATGGCAAGTATACACTGTCAAGAAAGTAGCACAACTAAGTTCACAGAGTAGGGGTAAATCAAGCAGAAACAAGTATGGATCCACATACACGACAGACTATGATACATGCCTATGTTTATACACATCCACGCCCACCAGAAAAGGGAGTTATCAGAACTAGGTGTCTGTAATTAGATATTGAATCTCACACATAATCTTGCACATCATAAATGCAAGTACATACTGTATAAGCATGCAACCGCCAAATGGGTCATTGAATTATGGGCATCAATCTGCACAGCTACTTACAACAAAAGGCACATCAATAAAATCATAGGCTACTGCTGTACCGATGACTCACTGAACTAGTAGTCTAACGTTAGATATAATGGCAAAAGGTGAAGGTTTGGACTCTTGGTTCCTAATACTATTGGTAAAAAACTTTAATATGAAGTATTTTCTCTAAACGAGAAGAGTTGAATGAAAATTGAAGCTAACTTCAGGAAGATATTTCTATCATTACTTATGAACTCAAAATACATGACTAGACACACTATACAAATATTATCACAATAGGCAAGCACTGTCAGGATGAGAAAAGGGGTAATACCCTCAGTGTCTCCATTTCTTCTTTTGTTGGGCAAAATTTTATCAGATTTTCAACCTGATCAATGTCCAGAGCTGACGAATCCAAAGCCAAAATAGCATTCTGTCAGACATGCATACAAATATAATTTGTTAGAAATCCAGGGTAAATTTTCCCTCAGTAAAAAGATATCCTATTTGTATTTGCATAATATTAGCATGAGATGAGTTCAAATTAAGTAAAATGGTCATGAGGGTTCATAGAGCGGACCCCAACTTGTTTGCGACTGAGGCCTAATTGTTGTAATAATATTAGTACAAGAAATCCACGGTAAATATTTCATTCATTTCAATGTAATTAAGACTCAAAAACAGAAAAACAAAAAAAAAAAAACTTCCAAAGAAACCATGCATGAGCATCCCTAAAGAAATGTTCACCTCACTTACTGAACACATGCATGAACCACCAAAGGATGTGGTGGAGCGGATGGGGCTCCTCCTCCCTTAACCAAGGTCTCGGGTTCGAGCCTTGGGTATGGAAAAATCCTTGGTAGGGAGCGTTTCCCCCCAAATGGGACCCTACGCGGCGCGAATCCGGATATAGTCAGACTCCAATCTGGGTACCGGACACCGGGTGGGAAACCAAAAAAAAAAACACATGCATGAATCGGAATATTATTACCTTCTATGTTGCTCGGACTCTCCAAAAATATTGTCGAACCCATGTTAGGTCCTCCAAAAATGCACTACCTTTTGAAGGATCTGACACACATACGTCAGCATTTTTAAGAGTCCGGGCAACATAGATTACCGTGCATTATGAAAACACGATTTTGACCACAAAACCAAATGTTAGAATATTTTATACAATATCTATAGTGATTCTTTGATGTTCAGCAGAAAAATATCCATTAAGTTTAACATTTAATTTTGATCTCTTCAAGTCAGGTGAAATTACTGATCTTTTCAACTCTATAAAATTGTCAAAAATATAAAGGAATAAAAATGTTTTCTTCTTTCTTTTATTGAGAAAAAATACAGATAGTTAATCCATATATTGTTCTTTTATTAAGCAGAAATGAAGATATTTCACTTTCAATTTAGAGTTCAATACCATACGATATCAAAAAGATTATCGTATGTATAGAGTTGAATACATGCTACAATCTTTTTCTTATTTGGTTGAGAATCGTCTTTTAGTCAAACTCATGAAAATGATTCAATAATTTTGCGTACCTATTTGATTTGTCAGATACTTCTATAGTTTTAGGCTTTTAGCAAATGTACAAAGGGAAAAGGAGCAAAAATAATAAATTGTAATCTTTTGGAAAATAAAGGCTTACAACATATACTTGTATATGTTTATTTGTTACTTTATTACAACTGATAAAAGCATAGTGAGTCATTATTTTTTTTAGGTTGTTCAGTTTGAATCAGTGTCTTCAAAGGCATTTTCGGGGAGAGTCCCAAGGCGAATCCCGGGGTTGGGCATACCAAAAACGCTCTGGGGCGTAGATCCACATGGTGTACGCCCTAGAATTTGAGGGGTAAACCCCGCGAGCAAAAGCGTAAGCCCTGGGCGTTAAATTTGATTTTTATTGTTTTAAAAGTAGTTTTGCTACAGATTATGTTTTTTATTATTGGTGTAATGATATTTATACTTTATGCTATCATGTTTTCATGTTGTAGTGATTTTTCCTAAAATATATAAATAAAGAATGCAACTCTCATAAAAAATAGCACTGCATATATAGTTTTTCCAGATGGTTATGCCTGAAATGTATAGGATAGAGATTCCATAGCACTATGTTCCTAAGGCAACTTTATTTGTTTTTTGTCATTGCTCTTACACTTTTACCCTTCTCATTCTTTGAAATATATAAACAAAAAATCAGTGCAAATATTAGTTGAGGGTGGGCAGGCCTAGTAGATGTGGAGATAGATGATGATTCCATTTTAAAGATTATCTCGCGGCTATTATCATTTTTTGTGTTGATACCCTTCTCAAATAATAATTATAATAATTTTTTCTATATTATTGGTGATTTATTTGAACATATTTGCAGATTTTTATTGAATTTCACTTTTTCTTATTTTTCTTAGTAATAAAATTATAAAGTCGAAAATACATAAGACTTATGCCCCGTAGATCCATGGGACTTACGCCCCGTGCTGAGTAAAACGCCTCATGCCCCCGCCTATTAAAACATTGGTTTGAATCACTTTTTAAATTATAAACAGCTCGATTTCAAAAGTTTCTGATTGTCCTAGAGCCCAAGGAAAGGTTACTTAATCTAATTGTTTTATCTGATAAACAATAAAAAGACATTGTCAAAAGACCCACCTACGGGCTAGGACACATAAACTAATGCAATAGATAAAAGTATTGAAGCTGCTAGTAGAAACAATAAGACATAAAAAGAACTCACAAGCATATCAGGCAGTGGAATCTTGATTTTTGTAAGCATAATTTCGCAATTGTATGCCCTGCGCAAATCAATCTGACAAAAGCATATGTTAGAAATAATCCCCGATCTTTTCACACCTCCAATTTTCACTACAAATAATGGGAGTTCCGGAAAATGGAATCCCAATACCTCAGGAAGGAAAAGAAGCCAACATCACTAGACTGTTCACCAACTATTCCATAGTGATCTCATAGTATATAGTGAAAGCTTTAAATAGTAAGAGCTTCTTTCTATAGAAATGTTCCATCCCTTCCAAGTTAGCACTAACAGATGATAAATTAAGAAGCCAACTGCAATTCATTTACGGTCAATGGATTTGTAGACATGCATTCTCTTTCATTCTAATTCATCTAGACATGCACCACAACCTAATAAAATTACTCTGTTACAAGAATTTACATTTCAAAGTATTAAACTAACTTTTAAGAAATTTTCAAAGGCAGCTGTTTTTATTTTTTTGATATGGTTGACCACATCCTCCAAACCCTCTACCTAGGAGGCCAAGAGTGGTCTTTCCCCTTTATCCCTTGGTTAATGAAACCCCCAAACTCATGGTTGGAGATGAAGAACCTCCCCGCTAGGATATCCCTCCAGTCAAAGATAACTAACTTAACTTTCATGGAACAGAAATGGTGTTACCTATGGGATGGAGAAAGTAGACCTTTTCCACCCAAAGTTCATTTAATCATCCACATCCGGGTTGAGCAACCACAAGCTCTTCTCTATATGGGCATGCTTGTTTCGAAACTTCACCTATGTTACTTAAACCCATTTAAGCCTTACTGTCCACTTCTTTTCTTCCACCTTGTAAGTTACAACTTACCACTAAAAGCACTCTTTAAAACCTATACTATATTAACTTCTTTATTTAACTAATGAAGGACACACATACGTACTCATCCTACAACACTCACTTTACTACATGAAAAACTTGCTTGATAATGCCTATCTGGAGAATGAGTCCATGAAGCATCCCTAACCTTTCAATTTGGCCTCTAACTGAGGACTTGAGCACAACTCCGCCAGTAATTTCACTTACTATACCTTTTTCGCAAAAGAAAAGATATTATATACATGAAGAAGGCCATAGTATCATCAACAGATTTGACTTGTCAAAATATCTCAGCTATTAGCTGGCTGGGTGGAAGTTACGTGTTTTGGGAAGTCCAAAGTGGAGGTAACGCACCTGCTCGAGGAAACAAGAAGTAAAGGAACTTTTGGATTTCGTCCAATACTAGGTGTGTTGAGTGAAGGTCACGGGGCGGTCCAATACTCTCTTTCTGGATTAGATTTACTACTGATATTGAGTTACAGAACTGTTAGTTAGCCAGAGTACAGTCCTACAAAGTACTCTGGTCAAGAATATCTTGGTCACTTGGAACTAGCAGCAATTTAGTTCATTTCTCATTTCAAAAAATTTATGTGGTCCAAGCCTCCAAGGTGTGTGTTTACTTGTAAACCCCTCTGAATTTAAATCATCAAAACAATCATCTTACCTGTACTACTCATGGAAGACTATTGAAGCATATGTTCTTTGACCTTAAAAATGTGCAAATTAAACATTATCCCTGTATGCTCATGCAATTCCAAATGATCGGCAATGCACAATGTCAAGTATTTTATTTGGGCACGGAGAGATAGCATAATTGCATGGCAATTGACGACAGGTGATTTTGACATAAGTCTAAGAATTCCAGTGCCATGTAGAAATGTAACTTCTACACTCAATTACCAATTAGCCAAGTGCCTCAATCACTGCTAAGAACCACTGTGATATTTCGCAAAGAGGGAAAGTAAGGAGTGTCAGCAGGAGAAGTATTAGCTAACAAGAAAAGATTCGGTTTCCTTGTCCCGTGCAGGGAAGAAAGACGAAGTGGAAGAAAGTGAGTGAGCTAGACTATAGAGTCCTCCATTACGTACCCAATTCTGCAGATGAAGGAGTTCAAGGTTTGATTTGAGCCTAAAAGAGCAAAATGTCCATGTGCTTTGCAAAGAGCCAAAAAGTGTTGTTAACACATAAAGCACTCTAAAGTGAGAGTGAGTGGCAGAGGAAGGGAACTAAGACAAATGAATTAATTTACTTCAATAATAGACAAGGTAGTGCGCAAGATAAACAAAGTAAATGGGTTGTTCATCTTATATGTCTATGATGTGTCTTGCTGAGAAATTTCAAGGAAAAATAAATAAAATTGTTTAACAGCAAATTATCAGCAAAATAATGATTAAACAAGATACGGCATATATAACTTGCCAATTGCACTTTTTCTGGTTTGTTGATTTTGGGACCACGCCGACCTCCACCTTTGCCAGTTCCATCAGTAGCTGAAGCCACCGAAAACAAATTTTCAAGCTCTTTAATATCAATTTCAGGTGCGCTGTCATATACAATTATAAAGTCTGATCAGAACTACCCATAACAGACATATAAAGAACAAAATTGCAGTATCCAAACACAAGTTAGGTTAAACTCAAAGTGCTCAGAAATTAGTATATATGCATTATATTTAGCAAGAGAAGTCGAGAACCATGAGAATGGAAGTGGTTATGATGACCAGTGAAGGGGTTTAACAGGACACAGCAATAGCAAACATTTTAGCTCTGGATATTAATGACACAGAAAGTTCTCATTGTAGTTTTTCATCCCCCAAAACAAAATTTGCATACCTGGAAGCATTTTCCTTATTTTGCGTATCAGCCCATAAACTCCCTTGCATAGCCCGTGTAACTTTCGACCAATGTAAGGGCTTCAATGAAGCTTTTTTAGGAGGAATTGAAGTACCTCCTGCACCTCGCCCTTTCCCTAGAGCAGTTGAGCCTACAGAGGCTCTTACACGTCCAGCAGATGGAGGTGGTGGTGGCGCATTAAGGCCCTTTCCACCTGGCGGTGGAGGTGGACCTGGTGTCAAACCCCGCCTAGGAGGTGGTGGAGCATTAGGAGCCTTTGGTGCTGGTGGAGGTGCAGGTGGAGTGGGACCTTGCCTAGGAACTCCCAAAGGAGGTGGAGGAGGTGCAGGTGGCCCTTTAGAATTGCTTGGTGGTGGAGGTGGTGGCGGTGGAGGTGCCAACGGAGTTGGCCGAGGTGGAGGTGGAGGGGGTGCTGGAGGTGGAGGGCCTCTGGAAGAGGCAGAAGGGGGAGGTGGGGGAGGCGGGGGAGTTACACAAGACAAGGGCGAACACTTAGATGACACGGAAGGTGGAGGGGGAGGCGGTGGTGGAGGAGGTGAAGGGGGACACTTGGAAGAGATAAAAGGAGGGGGAGGAGGAGGTGGCGGAGGAGCTGATAAGTTACAGTTAGATTGCCCACGAGGAGGAGGAGGAGGAGGGGGAGGTGGAGGTGGAGGTGGAAGCAGAGCACTTCTAGAAGTAGAAAATGTAGGGACAGGAGGTGGATTTGGAGGAGCAGAAGTGGATAAAAAGCTTTTATTAGGAAGTGGTGGAGGTGGTGGAGCTGATAAAACACTCTTAAAAGGAGGTGGTGGAGGTGGTGGAGGTGGCGGAGGTCCTCTAGAAAAGCTATCGGGAGAAGTTGAAGAAGTAGGTTGTCTTGGCGGTGAATGTCCTCTGTTACTACCAATTGAAGGTGGTGGTGGCGGCGGCGGTGGAGGTGGAGGTGATCTATTAGAACTTGCAAATGCTGGAAGCAGAGGTGGTGGTGGAGGAGGAGGATATGATGCTGATGATTGAGGGAATTTTACACTAGAAATCACAGAGGCAGGTGACGAGGGTGGTGAAGGTAACGGAGAAGAAGAGGAAGGTCTTGTATCGCAAACTCGAACTCCCTTTGAATGTTCAGGAGCAATGGCGGCATCCAATCGACTGTTATTCTCAGAAAGAGACTGAACAGGACCAATATCTGACATAGGAAGCTTCATTTGACCCTCAGAAATCTTGGGGTCAGAAGTTCCATCAGAAGCCGAATCCTGTTCATCTGAAAAATTGACATCTGTTGTATTAGCATAAGTAAGACTACTAGCTTTCTCTGAGTCCAGAAAGTCCAAACTGTCAGCAATACTCGATGCATTATTTTCTTCTTCAGAATCAAATGGGGACGAATACCCGCTCATCCTACTTTGCAAAATTGACAAATCTTTCATATCATTCAGCACCGATAGTTGCTTAAACAACCACAATGAAGCATCATCGCCAGTATCAACCCAATCAGCGCCACTAAAAAGTTCTTGTACCTTTGAAAAAGCTTCAATAGGAAGTCCACCAGTCTCCTCACCATTTAGAGCTGCAGTGGGAGCTTTTATAGGAGATATGCTCTCAACATCACCAAATAAAACCTGCAAGCAGGAAGTATAAAATTAGAGGAGAAATATGAAGAGCATAGGTGATCCACTTAACCAACACTAATCAGACAGTTCGTGAGAAAGTATTCACCTCAGCTCGAAAGCCTTTCGGAAAGCGTGCCTTTGAATCCCATAGAATATCCAGGTTATCGCAGTTCAACATCAAAATGTTGGACCGTATAAAAGCTGTGTTAAACATTATACGGAACATCATGACTTCCCTTTCAGGATCCAGGTCTAAATGGACACACTCCAAAACTACATCTCCTTGCACCAAACACTGAATATCAATCTTGATGACATCACTGTCCTTCTGCAAAACGATAACAATCATGTTGTCACAGAGAAGAACTGAAGAAGACAAGAAACATGATGCAGTGATAGCAATTTTTCACCTGGCGATAATGTCGATGGCTTCTACCTTTCTTTGGCGTGGAGTACAACATATGAGTTGACAATCCATCCTTGCTGAGAAGGTTCCTGCCAAAAATACGCACAATTGGCCTACACCCTTTTTGATTGTCGAATCTTGGAATGGCACGAAGAATGAGGCAATCCAAAGAAAGAGCTCGTTCAGGAGGAGGCCACTCGGGAGATATATTTCTTCTTGATATATATTGCAGGTAACGAAGCTGAGAAGGGAATGGGTTCAAAGGTGACAATAATTGTGATAAACCTTTAGGTGCCTCACGATAAACCATCTCGAGAGTTTTTCTCTCTCCACTTTGAAACTTTCTGAAAATCAAGAAACTGGCCAAAATGAAGGCTAGAAGGGGCCAACCACCTCTCTCACAGTGTAACAAAATTACATTGTTATTATTTCGAAGGGAAAGCCAACTCTCACAGATACATAGAAAATGATGTATCAAAGACAACGGCAGTACAGGACAGCCTTCATATTGCCTCGGGTAATCCATTATAGTTACATCATACTCGCATAAAATCTTCGCGAACTGGCTCCTTTTCTCGCCTTCTCTGAAATTGAAAGCAAGAAAAGAGGAATCCGGAAATTCTTCGTGCAGTTCATTTACGATCTCGTGCAAGTACAGCTGGTAAATTCCCTCAGGCAGTACTTCAGTCGAAAAACAAGAATCAAAAACTGCAGATATTCAACACAAGAAAAAAAAAACTTGAGAAATATATAATCCACTTCCAATGTTCAACAAAACTATAAAATATAAAGCACATTATCAAGTCAAAAGCTAGTTCATTTACCGTATACTCTATCATCAAGTTCCAGCAACCCATCTGGGGGCCTCCTGTAGAAAAATCTACTTAACAGCGACATTTTACTTTAGCCAATATAGCACCTAAATTCACCTGTCAGCAAAGAAATTTGAACCCGCTTTCATTCATATAGTCTCCCATGATCAAAAGGGTCAATGAATCAGCTCATACAAACTCAAGAAAATGTGAAATTCAGAAAGAAAAAAAAAAGCAATGAAGTAGCATTTTTCACTTAAACAACTCAAAACTAGTCCCGATTTCTGAAGACCCGGATAGCTAAAAGGCATTGAAAAATTTTGCTAGTACTTCTGGAAAAAAATCTACGTAACAGCGACGTAATACTTAGCCAATATAGCACCTAAACTTACCTGTCATCAACGAAACTTGAACCCATTTTCATACATATATAGCGTCTCAAGATCAAAAGGGTCAATGAATCAGCTCATACAAATTCAAGAAAACGTGAAATTCAGGAAGAAAAAAAAAAGCAATCAAGTTGCATTTTTTACTTAAACAACTCAAAACCAGTCTCAATTTCTGAAGACCCACAAAGCTAAAGGGGTTTGATCAATTTTGCTAGTGTTTCTGAAAAAAAAAAAATGGGAACCAAACACTGAATTTGGAACCCATTTTCATTCTTACAGTGTCCCAAGATCAAAAGGGTCAAAGAATCAGCTCATACGAATTCAAGATAACGTCAAATTCAAGAAACTAATCAAGAAAATGCAGTTTACTTAAACAACTTAAAATTAGTCTCAATTCCCACAAAGCTAAAAGGCATTAAATTGGAAACAAACAAACACCTAAGTATATATATATATACCAACAACAACACTGTAACATAACAGACAAACTCACATAAATATAGTACCTAAATTTACCTGCCATCAAAGAAATTTGAACCCATTTTCAAAAGGGTGAAAAAAATCAGCTCATACAAATTCAAGAAACTGTCAAATTACTGAAAGAAGTCAAAAATAGTGTCAATTTCTGAAGACCCACAAAGCTAAAAAGGGATTAAACAACTTTGTCAGTATTTCTAAGAAAAGAAACTGAACATAAGAAGACTTACATAAATGTATAATATTTAGAAGAAATGAAATGTTTGAAGTGAAGCAAACGGACAGAAGACGTTGAGGAATTATTCGAGATGTGAGGTGAAGAACCGACAGTAACGTTTTTAGTATCAAATCTTTTCGATTTTTCTGATGTTGGATTTGAACTCTTTGGAGTTCAAATTTTTGGGAACGGAAAATAAGGGGTTTCATTTTGTATTTTAATATATGGTCGTTGAATATTTTTGAAATTACAGAATCAATCCTATACTTTTCTGGATAACCAATTTGCAGGATTGTCGCTGGGGGTGGTGTTTAATTTTGTCCCTCAAATTGATAGTCTTTAATTGTTGGCCCTAAGACCCAAATTTTGTCTTATATGGGCAGAATTCTGCCTTGCGAAATTTATTTATTTGATATTAAGCTGAGTTCGAACCCACAACCTCAGAGTATTAAGTAAAGGACAAAACTTAAAGATCACCAATTTGAAGGACAAATTAAAGACCACCCTAAATGAAGGACAATCCATGCAAAAAAAGACTTTCCTTGGCCCTGGTTGTAGCCAATATTCTAATGAGACTGTGCACATGTTGCTCAATTTTGGGGCCCCTACTAAGGTATAGTCGGCCGAGGGTCTTTCGGAAATAACCTATCTATATCCACGAGGCAGGGGTAAGGTCTACGTATATTCTATCCTCTCCAAATCTTTCTTTGTGAGATTACACTGGGTAAGTTGTTGTACTTGTATTTAAGGTATAGTCGCAGTTAATTTTTATAAGTTTAGCCACTTCAAAATCAATTTTCTATATACATGATCAAAGCTGCAAAACTTCGTGTTAGAAGTTATAATTTTTTCCTGAAGTTTTTGCATATTGCATGTGCAAGCAAACTTCAGATATTTCCGTCTAAAGTTTGGCCCGCCCCCAAGCATACTTCAAACAATTGGGAACTGGGAAGCAAGCATACTTTAGACAATTTTTGTCTCAAGTTTGGACCAACGGACATAATAGAGTAAAAACTTATCGGCATAGATGTTTACACTAAATCAATAAATTTATAGCATGTGTTTGAATATACATAACTATCACTTAATCATAGCTAATTGATATATATTTTTATTTCAGTAAATCAATTAACTAGAGTAGAATTATTAATTTGATGTAAACATCTGGTGCTGATAGATAACTACCACATAATAGCTGGTCAAGCAGTCTCACTGTGATGTGAATTTAGATTGTGTTCCATCATTTTAAATTAATTTAATTCAATTGTCTAGTTAAATCAATTAGCACAACTATTTTAATATGTCAAATAGTAATCAAGTAAAATTTTGATTTGTTTATTGAATCTATATACGATTGTTTAACTTGTACGGGATAAATTTTACACGATTACTTAGCACTCATCAAGAAGAGAAATTTTTGAAAGTACATATACTTGGAGTCAACGTACTCCCAAAGAATACTTTACATAACGAGAATTTGCCATGGAGAACGTTGTTTCCTTTGTGGCTTTGTGAATTAATTGTCATGCCTCGGGCACGGCTGGATGAATATTAAATCATTAGTATTATTTCAAAACAAGAAAGGACAAATGGATCCAAAACCTTTTTATATTCATATGCAATTAGAAAGGGGCAATTTGCAGGGTGATCTTTAATTTTTACCCCTCAAAATGGCGGTTTTTAAATTTTGCCCTTTAGGCAAAATTTACATGGCACAGGCAGAACAAATGCTGCCTTAAGGCAGAATTTCGCTGGACAGATTTGCAAAATGCTACCTCAAGTCTGCCTTGTGATTTTTTTAAAAATTTTTTTACTAAATTGGGGTTCGAACCCACAATCTCGGGGTATTAGGCGAGGGGTAAAACTTAAAGACCACCAATTTGAAGGCCAAAAATTAAAGACCACCCCAAATGAAGGACAATCCGCAAAAAAAAAAAAAAAATAGAAAGAGCCATTGAGTAGTCCACTATCATCACAATTAGGACAAATGTGTCTTTTAATTTCTTTTCACGAAAGCTAATCCAAACACATGACCGTATGTCCAAATTATTTTTTAGAAAGTTTTCGAAAAACTAATTTTTCAAAATTAAATTCAAATTCAGAATCTCCAAGGACCAACAAGAACATACTTGGCTGAGCTGGCGAACTTGTTTCCTCTTATACCAATTTTTCAGGCTTGATTGATGGCCCAATGTGAACAACCTCATGGATTGCTAGCCCAGTTGAGTTTAGGGCCCAATGGCCCAATAACCTATCAGCAAGCATCGTTGGTGTCTTGAGAAATTATGAAGGAAATAACGTGTATGGATAAGAATATTGAAATTATTGTATGCAATAAAATTTAAAAAATATTATATAAAATTATCAAAATACTTTAAAGTTGTTTACCGAAAAAGTAAATTTAAAAGTATTACTAGGAGAATGAGCAATGTCAGAAACTAAATGGGGAGAACTACACAAATAAGATCGATTTTGATCATATTTTAAAGAGTTGCGGGAAAACACTCTTTGCATCAGAAATTGGAGTTAAATTTTGGGGGATCATTAGAAGACTGATCTTGGCACAACTCATAGCAGATGACCAGAATTTAGTACCAAAAATTCCAGCACGTCATCAGGAGTTCAAATGGATTATCTTGCCACAAGTTCCAGCGAATCGCAAATATTTTTGGACAAATGTATCGTAGCTTTGGAAAAAATGCTCATAAGTTATGACTAATCATCAAAATTTTCTGAAAGATGATAAGTCTTGACAAGTCACCAAAAGTTTAGTACAAATTATCTCGGATACTTATTCTTGAATCTCAGTTTGCTTTGTTATTTGTCTCTCATTTCGTTTTCCTATTTGCTCGTCTCCATTTATTTGACTCGTCTCCATATATATATATATACTAGATGGCCTATGCCCGTGCTGCGCACGGGCCCAACAGTTCGGATTATAGTGTATCTATGTATATATAGTTGTGTTTAGATAATGATAATATATATATATACTATGTTCAAAATACGATTAATATAACATTGTAGTTTGTGCTCCGTAATTTAAAGGTGTAAAATACTTATTATTTTTTATCAAATTTTGATTTAAATAATTCTAATTCAAATTATTAAATTAATTTTACATGTTTAAAACGAAACAAAGTAGAAATTGATTTTCTAAATTGATTTTCTATTTAAACGAAAAAAAAATACTATTTTTTAATTTTTGGTAAATATTCTCGGTTTAGCTCATTTTACTTGTCATGTTGTCTTTTGGATGATTTTTTAAGAAAACGTCGATTAGAATTATAATTTGACTAATTTACCTTATTCATTATTTGATCTCCATTTGATATATTTTTTTTTACGACATTAATCTCTTTTCACATTTATTAGAGTAAGAACAAAAATAAAAAAGTAATTAAATTCTATCTTATTTTAAAATATAAATATTTTAAGTATATTTATTTTAGTAAACATAACAAATAAATGACATGGCGGAATAACAAATACAACAGTTTAATATCTACATTAGATCTCAAGCTAATATAAAATAAAATAAAATAAATTGTATAGTTTGACTACTTAACCTTTTGAAGAAAAGTAATTTCATTTGCTCCCACTAATGGATTGATATGCACGCGGCAATGAATCCATCATTATTGACTTAATGAGATACTTTAGAAATTACATGAATATTGTTTGATTTTTTAATATGGGGTGCACTTTTTTTTTTGACATTATTAATTTGCACTATTTTTATGCATATATATATATATATATATACATACTATGTTAAAACATGATTAATATAACATTGTAGTTTGTACTCTGTATCTAAAATTCTATTATATTAGTGTTTACTACGAATAAAAGTCTGCACTTTTTTTTTTACATTATTTTTTTTTAATATGGGGTTCACTTTTTTTTTTTGATATTGCTTGATTTTGTTAATATGGGTGCACTTTTTTTTACTTTGAGTTTGCAGATGGTGGGTTCCATTTTTATTTTTTTTATATTGCTTGATATTGTTAGTATGGGGTCCACCCTTTATGGGGTGCACTTTTTTTTTTGACATTATTAGTTCGCACTATTTTTATGCATATATTAGTACTATATAGAAGCATGGGTTTGCACTATTTTTATGCATATTATATATATATATATATATATATATACTATTTTCAAAACACGATTAATATAACATTGTAATTTGTGCTCCGTATCTAAAACTTTATTATATTAGTGTTTGCTACGAATACAAAATCTGCACTTTTTTTTTACATTGTTTTTTTTTTTTTAATATGGGATTCAATTTTTTTTTTTTATATTGCTTGATTTTGTCAATATGGGATACTATGTTCAAAATACGATTAATATAACATTATAGTTTGTGCTCCGTATCTAAAACTTTATTATATTAGTGTTTGCTATGAATACAAAATCTGCACTTTTTTTTGACATTGTTTATTTTTTTAATATGGAATTCACTTTTTTTTTATATTGCTTGATATTGTTAATATGGGGTCCACCTTTTTTTCCATGAGTTTGGAGAGGGTGGGGTCCACTTTTTTTTTTCATGAGTTTGGGGAGGGTGGGGTCCAGCTTTTATTATATTAGTGTTTGCTACGAATACGCACGGTGTTTAATAAGGGGCCCACAATTTTTTTTTTAACTTTATTTTTTTTTTAATATGGGATTCACTTTTTTTTTTTAATATTGATTGATTTTGTCAATATGGGGTTCACTTTTTTTTTCCTGTGAGTTTGAATGTGGTGGGTTCCACTTTTTTTTTTTAATACTGAATGGTGTTTAATATGGGGCCCACAATTTTTTTTTAATATTAGTTGTTGTTTAATATTTATGGGGCCCACAATTTTTTTTATGGGCCTGTTTAATATGGGGCCCAATTTTTTTTTTTTATATATATACTATGTTCAAAACACGATTGATATAACATTGTAATTTGTGCTCCGTATCTAAAACTTTATTATATTAGCGTTTGCTAAGAATACAAAGTCTGCATTTTTTTTTTTTTTACATTGTTTATTTTTTTAATATGGGATTCATTTTTTTATATATATTGCTTGATTTTGTCAATATGGGATATTATGTTCAAAACACGATTAATATAACATTGTAGTTTGTGCTCCGTATTTAAAACTTTATTATATTAGTGTTTGCTATGAATACGCATGGTGTTTAATATGGGGCCCACATTTTTTTTTTGACTTTGTTTGTTTTTTAAATATGGGATTCACTTTTTTTTTCAATATTGTTTGATTTTGTTAATATGGGGTCCACTTTTTTTTCCCCGTGAGTTTGGATGTGGTGGGTTCCACTTTTTTTCCTTTTTTTTTAATACTGGATGGTGTTTAATATGGGACCCACAATTTTGTTTCTAATATTAGTTGCTGTTTAATATATATGGGGCTCACAATTTATTTTTTTTACAATTTTTTTTTATGGGCCTGTTTAATATGGGGCCCAAAATATTTTGTTTTTTAAATATGGGATTCACTTTTTTTTTTTCAATATTACTTGATTTTATTAATATGAGGTCCACTTTTTTTTCCCGTGAGTTTGGATGTGGTGGGTTCCACTTTTTTCCTTTTTTTTTTAATATTGGATGATGTTTAATATGGGGCCCACATTTTTTTTAATATTAGATGTTGTTTAATATATATGGAGCCCACAATTTTTTTTTTTACAATTTTGTTTTTTTTTATGGGTCTGTTTAATATGGGGCCCATTTTTTTTTTTTATGGGGGGTCCACAACGGACGACGAAAAAGGAGCATCAACCGGTGCTTCTTAATAGTAGTAATATATATATACACTCTTACTCCTCATATTATGAGATTGTTTTTATAAGTGTTTGAGATTGTTTTTATAAGTGTTGAATAAACGCTTAGTATTTTAATTTGTTCATCATATTTCCTGTCAAAAAGTCAACATTATTACGAGTAAAAGCTCCATAACTTTTTATACGAAAAGGTTGAGAAAAAGAGTTGGTGGTCAATAAATTGTATGCATAGTTATGAATACTATGAATTGTAGTTGGCATCAATAAAGATGCATGTTTGGTCCGCAGTGACGAGTCAAGGGAACGACCTTAGAGAGCATTTATGAAATTGCCTGCACAACAAACACGAATTAATGCTCTCCACTTGCGGCAAAGCATTTATGAATTGGCAAACATTTTCAAGAATAATATTTCCTTCGCACCAAATGTATTTTACTAACTTTTATCTATAAACAACATAAAAATATTTACAGTCACATATGATATACTTATGTATACAGTTTTTGATAAGTAATTGGTAATTTAGTAAAAATGATAATAAACCTTCTATTATATATTAAGATTCACCGATAGTGTAAGAAATTTTTTATTTAATTTGTGTATATAACTTAAACTCTCATGAATTTGTATGTGTTCTTACTTAGGGCCCGTTTGGCCATAAGAATTATTCACTTTTTTCTGGAATTTTTTTTTCACTTTTTTCCGGAATCAGCGTTTGGCCATGAAAATTTCAAATACAACTTGAAGTTGTATTCCGGAATTTGAAAAACAAGAAAAACTTGTTTTTCAAGTTTTTGACTTTTTCACAACCAAAATAATTACATTTCAACAAAAAATACAATTTCAAAAATTATGGCCAAACACAATTCCAACTCCAAAATTCCAAAAAAAAAAAAAATGAAAAGGTTTTTTATTTCTATGGCCAAACGCCTACTTAAATTATGTTGCTCCACTAGCTCCAAATTTGAATGGTGAAAGTACTATAACTGATACCTAACCACTCTGGTTGTGGTCTATAGCTTATTATATGCTCCCTCCTTTTCTTTTATTAATTCAGTGTATTAAAAATAAAGTATGTCTTTTACGTGTCCGTTTTTAGCAAATTAAGAGATTGACTATTATTTTTTCGATTGTACTCTTATCATTAGATAATTAATTTTCAAGCTTGTCAGAGTACTAATGGTCTAATTTTAATTTTCAAAACATAATTAATATGAATAACTTAGTGAAACAAATAAATAATTTGTTAAGTGGCGTGCAAAATCAATGTTGATTAGTAAAAAGGAACTGAAGGAGTAATATCTATTCATGCGAAAACAAATATTAACGAAACAGGTAAGTGTGGACAAGTAATGTCACTTTCTCAAAAAAAGCATTTTACAGTCATTTTATTTTGTCATAAATTTAAAACTTATTAACCATTGATTCACTTTGCATTTTTCATTCACTTTTGTTTTTCTTTCCTGTTTATGAAAAGCGCTTAAAGTCTTGATACGCGAGTGTGATAGTAACCTTAGCTTATAAATGGATCAACACAAATCATCACACCATTAGAAGTAAAATGAAAAAAAGTTATGACTAGAAATTTCTAAATATAGAAAGTTAGCAATCTTTTTATAACGAACAAATGAAGGAAACGGTGCCAAACGAATAATTTGGAACATGAAGAGTAATATTTATTTTAAAATATATATATTATTCTACTTTAAAATGATAAATTACATATCCTTTGTATAAAAAAGGAAAAATGTTCAAATTTGTGCTTGAACTTTGTGAAATGATTCAAATTTACCTTTTGTTAATAGTTGGGGACACTTGGGGTCAAGTATATATACCCTTTACGTTATAAGATTGATCCAAATATGCCTGCATTCACTTCAGAAATTTTCCAACATCCAGGTCTTTTATACAAAAAAAAAAAAGATCAAATTTCTCTTTGAAAGATCCAAAATAGTTCAAATTTGCTTTGAAACTTTGCTAAGTTGAATCCCCACACAAAAAAACGCCATTCGAAGATAATTGTTACTCCACTACTGTTTCACCCTAATGACACTCATAGAAATTACATACAAAAGTTCCGCACAAAAACCACTCAATGCAAACGACCTCTCACTTTCATCTTTATTATTTTTCCTTGCCACCATTTTATCTTTGTCATAAGACTTGCAGAAATTGAGAGAATTTGTGAAAAGTTTTGTATTTGTTTTATTCCCATACGCACTGTATATATATAAACTTTGAGCAGAAATGAGAAATAACAAAGTACATACGTGTCTAGCTATGATTTGTACAGGTAAGAATAAAAAAATAATTAACTATGATTAGATGTACATGGAATCCTATGTAATTGTATGGTAGTGATTAAATCCAACAGATGTTGATCTGTTGGTTATTAGCATGCCACCTGTTTCTCTAGAAGGAGAGGAAGATATACATCTTCTTGTCTCAGTGTTGGCATTTTCTGTAGGATTCAACGCCCTTTTCTTTTGTAATATTTGCTCCTCTTCTTCATCTATCAACTTATCATCATGAATACTTGTAAATCCAACCCCCCCCCCCTCAAGTTGGAGGGGAGAGAAGAGAGACCCAACTTGGAGAGACTATGAAAATGAGAAGGACCCGACAATGGTTTTGTAAAAATGTCGGCGAGCTGGGACGATGAAGGAACAAAATTCAGAGAGATTAATCCAGCCATGAACTGTTGATGGACAAAGTGGCAGTCGAGCTCAACGTGCTTCGTCCGTTCGTGAAACACCGGATTGTAAGCAATGTGCAAGGCGGCTTGACTATCGGATTGAATGGGTATCGGAAGGGTTGGAGCTGCAGATAAATCAGTTAACAAACGATGGAGCCAAGTCAATTCGGCGACAAGCCTTCGCATTGAACGGTATTCCGCTTCGGCGGATGAGAGTGGGACTGAGATCTGCTTTTTCGACTTCCACGAGATTGGGGAACCACCAAGGCTGATAAAAAATACACTAATTGATCTACGTGAATCAACACATAAAGCCCAATCCGCATCGCAAAATGCCAAAAGAGAAATAGAGGGATATGATGAGAAAAACAATCTTGGGCTGGAGATGTACGCAAGTATCTTACAACACGAAGAGCAGCAGTGAAGTGTGGAACTCTGGGTTGTTGCATAAATTGTGAGAGGTGTTGAACAGCGAAAGAGAGATCTGGGCGAGTGTGAGTCAAGTAGTTGAGTTTCCCGATCAGTTTGCGATAAGTAAACGGGTCAGCAATCAATTCCCCTGCGTCTGCAGATAATTTAGAAGAAGGATCCAAAGGAGATGGTGCCGATGGGAGATGATCGCAATTAAACTCAGATAGCAGATCAGTTGTGAACTTTCTTTGACAAAGGATGAGGCCTTGAGGTTCGCGAAGCACTTCCAAACCAAGAAAATAATGTAAGTTACCCAAGTCCTTTATTTTGAATTCGTTGTGTAAGAACTCCTTTAGAATAGCAAGCTCAAAGGAATTATTTCCTGTTAAAATGATGTCGTCGACATAAACCGCGACTATAGAAATAGAACCCTTATGCTGTTTGAAAAATAAGCTGTAATCATTCAAATAAGAAGAAAAACCCTTGAAATTCAAAGCAGCAGTGAGACGAGCATACCACTCTCTGGATGCTTGTCGTAATCCATAGAGAGATTTGTTGAGTTTGAGGACATGGTTGGGGCTAGGGGATGACATACCAGGAGGGAATTTCATGAAGACTTCCTCGTGTAAATTGCCATGTAAAAAGGCGTTATTCACATCCAATTGTGTCAACGCCCAACCTTTCTTAATAGCAACAACTAACAAACACCTAATAGTAGTCATCTTGACTGCAGAGGAATAAGTCTCATTGAAATCAACCCCTTCTTTTTGAGTATCACCTCTGACCACTAATCTTGCTTTTAACCTCTCAACGCTTCCATCAGAATGGTGTTTGACCTTATAGACCCATTTACAAGCCAAGGCCCTTTTTCCAATAGGCAACTCAACTACAGTCCATGTTTGATTAGCTTCTAATGCATCAAATTCAGTTGTCATGGCCTGTTTCCAACCAGGGTGTTGAGCAGCTTGAGAAAAACTAATAGGTTCACTGATTTGTGAAATAGAATTCAATACCTGTTGATTGTAAATAGAAAGAGCAGAAACAGGAAAAACTTGGGGTGTGACAGCAGTAGAGAAACATGAAGAGAGGTCAGTGATGACAACTGAATTGCATAAGTAATCAGACAAGTAACTTGGAGGTTTGATTGTTCTGGTTGAGGATCTAGTGGGGATAGGAGGAGGGGCAATGGGGGGTTCAGGATGAAGAATGGGAGACTGAGGAGGGAGAGGGGGTTGAGGGGGAGTTGCAGGATAATTAGAATCAGGAATTGGGGCAACAATAAGAGGATTAGAATCCAGTTGAAAAATATCAGAGGTGATAGGATCAAAACAAGCAGGGCTAGGAGGGTAAGAGGAAAAAATAGGATTAGAAACAGATCCAGATGAGAAGGGAAACACAGACTCATGAAAATGGACATCTCTAGAGATAAAAATCTTTCTAGTGGAGAGTTCTAGAAGTTTGTATCCCTTTTGACCCTGGGGGTACCCAATGAAAATGCAAGTTCTAGCTCTAGGGGAAAATTTGGATCTATTCTGAGGAGAAGTAGAAGCAAAACATAAACATCCAAATGACCTTAGGAAGTTGTATGTAGGAGGTTTACCAAAAATCAGTTCATAGGGAGTTTTGCCTTTAAGAACAGAGGAGGGAAATTTGTTTATTACGAACGTAGCAATGAGCAAACATTCCCCCCAATTACAAATAAGTAATTTAGATTGATGCAAAAGTGCCCTAGAGGTTTCCAAAAGGTGTCTATGTTTTCTCTTAACAATACCATTTTGTTGAGGGGTCCCAATGCAAGAAGTTTGATGAAAAATGCCTTGGGATTTAAAAAATTCAGAGGTGACAGTACCACTACCTAATTCTAGAGCATTATCAGATCGTATGACCTTCACTTTGTGATTAAATTGTCTTTCCACCATGGACAAAAAATGTTTAAGCATGGAGAAGGCATTACTCTTTGTACTAAGTAAATAAGTCCAAGTACATCTACTAAAGTCATCAACAATTGTAAGGAAATATTTGTAACCATTATGAGTTGGTGATTTATAAGGACCCCATGTGTCAATGTGGATTAATTCAAAAATACACTTATGTTATGTCCCATATTTTTATACAGTGGGACAACCCGGATTAACTATGATAAGTTAGGGCCAAGACCATTCCGGGACTTGAAGTTGGGATTCTTGACCTTCGATTCTATTTGGAGACATAAGATGTACATGAAATTGTTAGCATGGAACAATTAGGAAAAGTTGGGACCAAAAGTCACAAATTTGGAAGTTGAAATCTTGCTAAATCAAGCCCTTTGGCCGTGTGGTTGGAGTGAGTCCCACACATTGTTGTGGCCAATTTTAAATGGTCCAACACTTGTGTGGGCCATGGACACTTGGAGAGTTAGTATGGGAACTTAAGAGATGACTTCTAAGTCATCTTCTCTCATTCCATACTTAGCAAGAAAATCAAGAAGTTGAAGAACTTCAACACCAAACTTTCGGCCAAGCCAAGAGAAAACCAAGTCCAATTCTAGCCACCCCAAAATTATTTCCTTGGTGCAAATCCGCTAATTGGAGGTCCCTAAGTAGCGTGGAAGCGTTGTTGGAGCGATCAAGCCCTCCGTTTAGTAGATCGCAAACCCTAGGCAAAGTGTGGAATTGAAGAAGAAAGGTAAGATTTGGTCTTGTTTATGTGTTGTGAATGTTGTATGCATGTTGTAGTATGCTAAAATGAATGAAAATCATGAGATAGGGTATGTTGGAAGTGGGTTGTGTGCTTGGTGTGTTAGCCGTATGAGGTGTGTGTATGTTGTGTGGTGTTGAGGTGATGAATTAATTCTATGTAGCATGTTTGATTGTTGTAGGGTGAAGAAATAAATGAGAACCATTTAAATGTGTATGTGGGTATGTGTCCGTGTGTAGCCTCCCATGTGTGGCAAAGGATGAATTAATATCGCTTAGTGTTTTAGTTGTTGTCGTTATGAATTCTAGTTTGGAAATGAGCGTTTAATTACTCAAGATTGATGTTGAATTTGTATGGGCTGGTTTGAGGGTTATTGTGCGTTTGATATAGGTTGTACATTTATGAGAATGTTATCGTTATAGTGTGGATTGTTGATACAAATCATGATTTGAAAATGAGGAGTGTGTTATAGTGAGGTTCTCGGGTTTGGGGACTGTTTTCGGGTAAATTGGAACAATTGTTGGGTTGTTGGAAATATTATGTAAATTGTTTAACATGTCCTTGAATATCGTTGGTAAGGGTTCGGGTTGGAAATTGAATGGATGAGCGATAATATGGCTTGAATGTAACCCGTCGAATTGAATATTATGAATGTTGTCGAATGATGTGAAAGAGAGTTGTTAATGTTATATTATCTTTCGGATTGGTCATTGGGGTTGCTAGGTTGGTTATTGTTGTTGTTGTTGTTGTTGTTGATTCTGGCCGAGTTAAATTCTCGGGGTTGGCCTATTTACAGGGGAAATGCTGCCCAAATTACTGTAGAATTAAGTGTTAGTTTGGAATAAATTGCCTAGTGCCGATGGCTAATGTGTAATACTCGTTGACGTATTTGTAGACCTTGGGGAGCCCGAGGCGTAGGTTAGATTAGCTTGAGTTAAGTTAGCTTGGAGTGCGTACGAGGTATGTAAAGCTCAACCTTCTTTCTTTTGGCATGTCTTAGTTATAAATAGGCTATGTCACGAGCCTCGAGGAAATTCTAAATCCGTAATCCGAGTATGTTATGATCTCTATATATATTCCTTGGCATTTGTATGTTTGATGTGAGGAAATATGAACCCTTATGTCTTCGAAATAATTGATTTCCAATGTCGCATTAAAAGTTTTGTTTTAAAGAATTCCGTAACTATGAACGTCGTAACTTTCACAGAAAGGCTCGGATTGCTTCGATATCTTCGTAGGAGTTTGCATGGCGTATGATAAGTATGTTTTCCATAGGCTGGCCCGGCTCGGGTCGATACCCATCCGTAGGTCCCGCGACTTTCCTTTATGTAATTCGAAGGACTTTTGAAAGAATGTAGTATGACTATTATCTCGATTTTCAAAGTACGGTCATTTTACTTATAATTGAGTCCATGATAATGATTTTATGCATATGGTTACTCATGACTCTGCTCGTGCGTTCTGTTATATCTTTCGCCGGTTCCCGGGCCGGTTCTGTTGTCGTGCGCACTTTGATATATTCCGGTGTTATGCTGTGTTGATGGTTCACCGAGCCACTCGCTAGAGGGTCGGGTTCCACTTATATTTGGCGTTATGCTGTGTATGGCGTTATGTTGTGTTATGATGTGTGACGGGGGTACGGAGATTTGAACCTTCTGGTGTTATGCTGTGTTATGGCGCCATCGACGGGCGGGCGACCATATTCTCTGTGCCCTATGCATGACTTATATTTTGACAGTAAACATTTTGATATTTTGGGTTTGCACTTATGTTCTGTACTTCTATTTCGTTTATGCCTCAGATTTGTTTTCTGTATCTTCTGCTTTGCATACTCAGTACATATTTCGTACTGACCCCCTTTCTTCGGGGGGCTGCGTTTCATGCCCGCAGGTGCAGACGCACAGTTTGGTGATCCAGCCGTTTAGGATACCCTCTTCTGCTGTTTGGAGTGCTCCTCTTATTCCGGAGCCTACATTTTGGTATATATCTTCGTTCGTTGCATATGTATGTATTTGTTCAGGGGTACGGCGGGGCCCTGTCCCGCCATATGATTCGGTCTGTCTGTTTAGAGGTCTGTAGATGTATATGTGGGTTTTGTGCCTACTTCTGTACGGGTGTGTTTGTATGATCCCACTTGCCATGGCAGCCTTGTCGGCGTGCGTTTGTATATGTTTTGGGCCGTTGCGCCATTTGATAGCCTTGTCGGCTTCGGATATATATGTACATAAATGGTTGTGTTTGAAATGTGTCTGAGATAGCTTGATATAATTTGAGGCAGCGTGTGATATTTGAGCCCGTATACGCTATCTGTATGTGATTCGGATCTGATGAGTGTGTTCGGGTGCCCAGTTCGGGGACTAGTCACGGCCTACGGGGTTGGGTCGTGACAACTTAGTCTTGATAGAACTAGTAGGAAATGGTAGTTTAGATTGCCTAGCCAAAGGACAAACATCACAAGGACAATCAAGAGTAGAAGATGATGAAATGAAACTCAGGCTTTTCATTGCATAAATGGGTAAATGTACCAATCTAATGTGCCACAACATTACATTGGAGTTGGAATTTAAAGAAACAGAACTACTGAAATTATTACATGCAGGAATTGAAAAACTGGAAAGTAATCCTAAGCTATTCTTAGAAGAACTTGGAAGCTGAGAAACAGGTGACTGGAGAACATAGATGCCATTTCTAGCTTGACCAAGAACCTGAGGGATCTTCACTAAAAGGTCCTGCATAACACAATGAGTAGAAGAAAAACTTAGGATACATGAGAACTGTCTGCAAAATTTATTTACAGAAATTAGATTGATTTTGAAAGATGGAACAAACAAAACATTATGAACAATCAATTTAGGAGATAATGTAACTGAACCTCCACGAGTTACCTTGACCCTAAAAGAATTAGGAAGATTGATAAAAAGGGGAGAAGGCAAAGGTTTAAGGCTAGAGAAAAATTTGGCATCATATGACATGTGCTCAGATGCACCAGAGTCAATGATCCAAGAATCAGTGTTCATATATGTAAAATAAGCAACAGGGTCATTGAAAATATTACCAGCACAGTGAACCATATTAGCATTCACATCTGAACTTGAAATCCCCAGCCTACTTAGCTGAAGAAGCTGGAACAACTTAGAAATCTGATCTGGTGTGAAGGGGTTTCCAGTACACTCAACCATACTAGCATTTACCCCTGGATTGCCAACTTTAGTATGTTTAAGAATTTGAAGCAGCTGACTGATTTGCTCTTGAGTAAAAGGGTTTTCTTCTCCCTCAAGAAACACAGTGTGTTGTGCGTTAGGGGTTCCTAGCACAGCATTGCTTTTAATTCCTACTTGGAATTTCTGATTCTTTGTGAACTTAAAATCAACAGGAAACCTAATTATTCTGTAGCACTTATCAATAGAATGTCCTGGTTTCTTGCAATGTGAGCAAATTAAGTTGTTCCTCTTTCCTTTATACTCATAGTTCTGAGGCTTATTAGTTGAAGAGTGTTGCTGAACTGCTAAGTAAGAGGATGAATCTCCAGGAAACTGAGAGTTGACATAGATTTCCCTTTGCTTCTCATCTTGAATCAAGAGAGAGTAAGCAAGATTGACATTGGGGAGAGGAAAGATCATGAGTATGTTGCTCCTCACATGGCCATATGTGTCATTTAGTCCTATTAAGAACTGAATAAGCCTTTCATCCTGGTGAGACTTCAACATTTTAGTTTTTCCTCTACATTTACAGTCACAAGCACAGGTCACAGTGGTATATAATGCATCAAGTTCATCCCATAATAGCTTTATCTTTGTAAAATAGCCTGCTATATCACTGTTACCTTGCACTAAGTCACTGATTTCCTTCTGCAGGTGGTAGAGTTTGGCCCTATTGGATTGGCCAAACCTATCTTCAAGATCTGTCCAAAGGCTCTCAGCAGTTTTTGAGTAAAGCACACTGGCTGCTATCTCTTTGGAGAGGGAATTAAGCAACCAAGAAGTGACCATATTATTGCATCGAGTCCAAAGTGAAAAAAAGGGAGAATCAACAGATGGTGATTTGCAGCTCCCATTGATGAAACCAAGTTTATTCTTAGCTGAGAGTGCTATAAGAAGGGCTCTCCTCCAGCCTGCAAAGCCACGACCATCAAAGGTGGTATTGACTAGTGTCATACCAGGTGAATCTGATGGATGGAGAAAGAAAGGACTACTGGAATCAAGAGGAGTAGATCCAGTAGTTGTAGGAGCGGATTCAGTGGCATTTCCAACAAGAACATCTGCCATTTTGGATCAAAGGGAGTGAAGAAGAAAGAAAGTGAGAAATGAAGAATGAAGTAGGAATAGGATCGAATATTCCTAATCTGATACCATGTAGAAATTGAGAGAATTTGTGAAAAGTTTTGTATTTGTTTTATTCCCATACGCACTGTATATATACAAACTTTGAGCAGAAATGAGAAATAACAAAGTACATACGTGTCTAGCTATGATTTGTACAGGTAAGAATAAAAAAATAATTAACTATGATTAGCTGTACATGGAATCCTATGTAATTGTATGGTTGTGATTAAATCCAACAGATGTTGATCTGTTGGTTATTAGCATGCCACCTGTTTCTCTACAAGGAGAGGAAGATATACATCTTCTTGTCTCAATGTTGGCATTTTATGTAGGATTCAACGCCCTTTTCTTTTGTAATATTTGCTCCTCTTCTTCATCTATCAACTTATCATCATGAATACTTGTAAATCCAACAAGACTACCGATCCTCAACCACTATAACCTTGTCGTGATCATCGTAATATTGCTGCCTATAATTTATAAGCTAAATTTTGTGTACCTAAGTTTATTTTAGTATTAGGAGGTTGATGTGGAGCTTTGGCATCTGACCTGAGAAGAATAGATGAGAGAGTTATATCGATAAAATTCTGACATACGTGAAATTTCAACTCGGAGGTGCAATTGTTCTTCATTTGAATTTCATTTAAGATGATTTGAGGCCTAAGGGTGGTTAATTTGAGTTTGGGGATAGAAACACTGCATTAGAGGTTTTGAATGTTGTTGGGGTCGGAATAGTGACCCCTTTTTCAAAATCAGGTCAATTTTGGACAATTTCGTATAATTTAAGAGCAAATATGATATTTTATCTTATAATAACAAAATCTATTTGCCCCCAACTATTATCGTCTGAAGCAATTCTTATCCTTTTGAACTTGCAAAATTAAAACACTCTCGGGCACTTTGTGAAAGGGATAAAATATGTTCCAACCCTAACTAAAATGACTAAAGAACACTGCACAATAGACTAAGAGCCCGTTTGGCTTAGCTTAAAAAAAAGTGGCTTATAAGCTGGTTTGATTAAAAAATAACTTATAAGTCAAAAAAATAAGTTGGGCCACCCTAACAACTTTTTTGTTTTTTTGTTTATTCTAAGCACTTTTTTAATTTATAAATTGCTTTGTCAAACACCTAAAAAATTAAAAAACAGCTTATAAGCCAATCCAAACGGGCTCTAATGACAACTAATCCTCTGAGATTGATTCTCCTTAATCCCACATAAAGCTCTCAGAGGTCTAATTATATGTCCCAAATTGCATGACACTACTAAGTACGGCTAGCAGTTTGCCCGTTTCCCTTCTTGTCAAAACAAACAAAAACAATGAGATACAAAATTTGGCAACTTACGCCTTTTCGAATTGAAATGATTACACAGCTTTTCACTTTTTGCATTTCACTTGTCAGCTTTATTTTCTTTTTCTGACGATCATTTTCTTTTTGGGTAAGGAATTTGGTTTTCAAAGAAAATAAGTGGGCGTTTGGCCAAAAAAAAACTTTTCACTTTTTTCCGATTTTTTTTTTCAATTTTTTTACTTTTAACGTTTGGTCATAAAAATTATTCACTTTTTTCTGAAGTTGTATTTCGGAATACTAAAAACAAAAAAACTTGTTTTTAAAAAAAAATCAACTTTTTCACGTTTTTACATTACATTTCACCAAAAACTACAATTTCAAAAATTATGGTCAAACACAACTCCAACTCCAACTTCAAAAATTCAAAAAAAAAAAGTGATTTTTTTTTTTATATTTATGGCCAAACGGGCCCTAATTGTGTTGACTTGTTAGAGAATTGAGTAGTAATTAATTTGAGATTATTGTGTTTGAATTTGATAAAAGGGTAAACTAAATTTGATCATGATAAGAAATATCCACTATACATCCGTACTTACTATCAAAATAATTACTCCCTAGAAAAAAAAAAGTATAAAATTGTCTCTGTAATTTGCTAAAAGCTTTAGTGTTATTCTCCGTTTAAAATTTGAATCAACTTTACCTTCGTCTTAGGTACATATTTGTCCTTATTTTTCAACTTAGCTAATAGAATTATTAAAAAGAATATATGAAAAACATCCTAAATTGGTCTTGTGGTTTGCGAAACTAATACTTTTGCCCTCCGTTTTAATAATCAGGGCTAGTATTATTCTTTTTCATTAACTATTAAATTTTGAGCCTCAATCTTTTTACCTATTAATATCACGAAATGCCACTTAATAATTAATATATCACGAAATGCCACTTAATAATTAATTAGACACCCTCTATTAATCTATTTTACTAAACCCCTCTCCTTCTCCCTTGGTCTTCCAAATTCACTAATGGATCCAATTTCGAATCTATGAACTCGGTCAAACTCAAAGTTTTGAAATCGGACGCCATACATATATTTCATGCAAATATAATAAGTATAAATAAATAAATTATATTATTAAAAGACATTTTTAAATATTAATCACAGCATTTAAAATTGATCTGTCACTATGACAAATAGAAAGAAAAAAAAAAGATCAAAAAAATTAGGGGTGGGCGTTCAGTATTTGGTTCGGTATTTTTAAAGTTCGGGTTCGGTAATTCGGTAATCGGTAATTGAAAGTAAATACCAAATACCGAACTTTCGAACTTCGGTTCGGTAATCGGTAAATCAAACTTCGGTTCGATACGGTATTCGATAATACCATATTAAGTCGAGTTTACTGTATTACATCAATGGTTAGATAACAAGCACAAATTTGGGGTTTCTTAATTTTTTTAGCTGTAAATTTGGATACCCAGATTTATGCATTTTGAATGAATATATGTGATTAATAGTGACAGTTGATTTGGGGATTCACCTTTCAAGATTTGTTATGAGTAAAAACTCCATGTCCTTAAATGATGAAGTTGTATCACTAACACATAATTAGCAGCCTCCTCAATGTTTTAGTGCCTCTAAAGCTTAATATTTATACATTAAATAAGAAAAACAGGAAATTGAAATGCGAAACTCACTCATGGTTTTTCACTTTCAGTTGCCTTGGCCTGTTGGAACTACAGTTTTTGATAAATCATCTGTAATAATTATAAGATGTAAAAGATCAGAATAATAGGTTTTCGTTTTTCTCAACAATCAGTGCTCAAAATGCAATTAACATGATCTACGCTAACGGTTAATAATATAAGGAGAGCATGAGAACTTTCACTATCAAAGAAATGTTTAAGCTAAGGACATAGGCTAGACTATTAATTTAATGACCCTCTATTTAATAATTATTTCAGTATTCAGGAAATATCGAATTACTGAACTTATAATTACAGAATACCAAAATAGAATGCCGAACTTTTTTAATTTTATTACTGAAAACCGAAATACCGAAACTCTCAATTCGGTTCGATAATTCAATTTTCGGTATTTTATGCCAAGTCCTGAAAAAAATAGCATGAATAGGGAGTAGAATTATTCTAATGCACGGGGGACACAGAAATGATGCCATGCAGAAAAGGATGGATGATAGAAATGGAAAAATCGCACAATTCCCAATAAAATGTAGGATTGGAAGTGTGTCATAATTATACAGTGGTAGGCTTTCCTTAACTATAGATAGAGTTTTCAATAGCCAATAGGCTAGGCCTCTGTACGGGCTTCTTTGCAAAATTCTAAGGTAAAAAACAACAAAATATTTATATCTTTTTGCTGTATGTAGTCCCTCTCACTCATATAGTACCTAAATTGTTTAGTGCTGCTGATCACTAATTTGCGGACAAAATTATCTCGAAATTATGGTTTTGTGATTTCATACCACGCAGGGTTGTTTAAAAGTTTCAGTCCAATATAAAATCTCGTATAAGATAATTGTTAAAAAAATAGTTCTTCGCCTAGCTCAATCGTAAAAGCTAGTTCTTACGGGATGGGAGGTCTCTATATATGGCTTGAGCAATTCTCACCTCTCGAGCTATCTTTTGGATTACGATGAGGTCCAATGTCTATTTATTTCACATGATATCAGAGTTATGCCCATCCCAATCATTGTTTACACGATGTTAGGCCCCACATCTTTTATTGTTCACGGTCCAGATGTTTAATCCTGGGCGTGCTGAGGGGTGTCAGAGTCCCACAACGGGCTCTTACGTGATGGGATGTCTCTTTATGTAGTCTTGTTTAATCCTCACTTCTTTAACTAGCTTTTGAGATTTAATTAGATCAAATATACATTTTTTAAACAATAATATAGTGTTTGATTACAACAACAACATACCCAATTAAATATCACAATGTGGAGTCTGGGGAGGGTAAAGTGTATGCAGACCTCACTCTTATCTTAGAAGGTAAAGAAACTGTTTTTGAAAAGATATAGTGTTTGATTGATCAAATTAAATAACACTCGTATAGAATTATGCGAGAACCCATATATTATCATATATAATAATTTTATTATTAATAATTATCACATACTATAATTTTCATTATTAATCACCACGTGGATAAAAGTTAAGCCAAATGACCCCTATTAAGGTTGATTGGTTGCAGTTTCAAATGGTTAAGTGCATAAAGAGGCATTTAAAGATCTGAAAAATCCTTATATAAAAATGGTTTGCAGCAGTACTCTGCACAATCTGTTGAATCGGATTCCAGATTGTTTATGCCTAAAACAAACATGATCAAATATTTAATGCTAAAATGACCGTTGATTCTTTTAAATCTCTTAACTTCAATCAAGATCCATTCTGTAAGTCAATCGCAGTTTCCTTTTGTTATTTTTATTTTGGTACAAAATAAGTGTCCAAAAATGTTATTTTCTTCCGAATTTATCTCTACTAAGATAAGTGAGTTTTTATATAGTAAAAAAAAACTTTAGTATTAACTAGGTATTATTTAATTAAGAGTAAGTTCGAGTTAGCATTTTCTTAAGAAGTGTGTCAAAGACAAAAAAACATTGGAGTACTCTCCTTTTTTGAGGATGGATTTATTTACCAACAAGAGTTGTGGTGAGATGGATATGACTCCTCTCTTAACTAGAGATTTCGGGATCGAATTATAAAAAAAAAATCATGTTAGGGAGCATTTTCTTTTTAAATGGGTCTTACCCGACTTGAATCCGGATTAATCGAAGCCACTATACAAATATTAGACACCGGATCAAAAAGTAAAAAAAAATATGAATTTATTTTCAGTCGCGGGATAATGGATATAAGATTTGTGGAGAAGTAGAAAATGATCCCTATGTTTAGGGTTAGTCCAAAGTAGTTCTTAAATATATTTTTGAGACGTTTTGGCTTTTTAAGTTTGTCCAAGTGAGCTCTTTTGACTTACACTAATAAGTTAAAAATTTTGTTCGTTAGATTTGACAGAAATTATGAATGAACAAAAGAAAAGACTCAATAGAGATTCACATTTTTAGATATACAATTTTACAGTTTCTATTATTTTTAGTGTATTTTGTAAGATTCGACGCATCTTTTTGATACAAAAATACTGTGTTCAATTACAACTTTTTCTCTTAATAGCGGGTGCATACTAAGCAAAAAGTTGATGAGTTGATTTATTTGGTAGAACAACGTTTAATATTTTATAACGTCAATTTATATTTGTTTTTTTATAACCGGTGAGATTTTTATTTTCAAGATTACAAATTTTTTATTTTAAAGAAACTTATATTTAGATACTCTTTAGGTGATATGATAGTTTAATGATGTGTATAACTTAATCTATTAATAACTAAAAAGTTGGTTAATGGTAAAAAAAAAATCTAAAGTATTACTTTATTGCGAATTTCAAATTTCAACTATCAATTTTTCCTTTTTTCTACCTGAACTATTATCATGTATGTATTAAAACACACTTCGGCCTACTATCAGTTGCTCCATGTAACTACCTGAACTATCATCATCTACTTAATTAGGTGTGTTTTAATACATAGAAAATAATAACTCGGGTAAAAAAAGAGAACAAATCATAGTTGAGATGAAGTCATAGTTGAGGTGTAAAACTGACCCAAAAAAAAGTTATAGTTCAATGTCTTTCGACCAATATCTTAAGTAGGCTTTTGGACATGCGATTTCATCTCATGAGATGAAATCTCAAATCATAAAAAAAGGCATGATTTGGGATTCCAAATCATGATTTTAAAATTTTTAAATGTAAAAGTTGACCCATAAGTTTATATTTTGTAAAAATAGATCCATAAGTTGGTAGATATATTTACCAATCATGTTTAGCAACCATTTATATCAAATAGTAAAATATCTACAACTGGTAGTATATTTATAATAAATTTATTCTTACCAACCGTGTGAGAGGATTATATTAAAGAGAAGTTACATTACAACTCATGTTTAATTTTTCATTTTATTAAACTAAAGTTTGATCAATTGATGTTGTATTTCTTTGAAAGACCTTCTAGTGGCGTATTAATTTTGTTATGAACTATGACTTACTCATTAAGATTGTATAAGAATTAAGAAAATTTTGGTAGTTTTCACAACTTGTGGGATTTCTATGTCTATCAAAAAAATATAACTTAAAAAATTCAAATTTCATGTCCAAATAAAACTTTAAAACTCAATGAATGTTGCCACATCTCTCGCTCTCTAGGAATAATAAGCGAAAGGCGATTCTTTAGGCTACTCCATAAATTTCATCTCATAATTTCAAATCATGTCTCAATGAGTCCTGAAATGTTGGTTCTTATCCACTTTCATCTTTTCACTTCAATACCAAAAATCTTTCTAACAACTTTTGCAAAAACAAGAAAAAGGACTAACTAGCAAAAGAGACCACAAACAAAAGGTCACATGGGGAGAGTGCTAAAGCCTGAAGTGACTTTTTGAGTAGAAATCACCAAAACCCAAAGTAATCCAAAAAACAAACCAGAAAGGTGAACTCAAAAAGCAAACCTGAAAAATCTCCCCACACTGAAGACAACTTTCCAACACTAATGGCTGCACATGAAGAACAACAAGAAAAACCAGAAAACCCCTTTTTACCTTTCTCTTTAGAACCCAACAAAAACCACTTTGAGAAGATTTTCTCCTCATATTTGGGTCTAAGTTTTGCTATCTTTCTTGGGGTTTTACCAAGAAATGCAATTTCTTTAGTTCCAAGACTTCAAAACCGCAACAAGGAGCTAACTTTTCAGCTCATTGAGACAGAAGAGGAGTTAAAGCAGTTACTTTTTAGCAGAAAAGAGGATTCAAAAGCAAATGCAAGAGTTGTAGAAATCTTTGCAAATCATAGACATTCTTGGCAACAAGAAAAGAAGAGGCTGTTGCAACAGATTGATGAGTGTGATAAAGAGATTGCAGAGTTAAGAGGGAGAGCTGAACAGTTTGAGAAAATGGAAAGTGAGTTAAGGGCTAATATTGATGAGCTTAAAAGGGAAATCAGTGAAAGAGATGAAATGTTGAATTTTATGAGTAGAAGGGGTGGTTGTGAGATGGAAAATAGTACTAGTGGTGATGGTGTTGGAGATTGTTATGCTGAAATGGGTTTGAGGTTTGGGAAAGTTGGGTTATCAGAAGGGGGGATGGAAGAGTGTTATTTGGGTAATGGTATACCTAATGCTGAGCAAATGAGTGATGTTTATGGACAAAGTAATAATGGGTTTAACTCAGAATACTTGAATTCTGCTTCTAAGTTTTGGGCTGAAAAAGCTAGTCCTTGGCAGGTATGATTTGTTCATTCTTTTTTGGGGACTTTTTGTTCTTTATAGTTGTTGTTATAATGTGGTAAAAAGACACAAAGTCTTTGCTAGAATGATCTTCATGTAGGGAAAAAATAGGATGAACTTTGATTAGTTTGTCCCTTTTGTGTTTGTCTTATATTTTGTTTTCCAATTTCGATGGTGCTACTTAGGAAAAAGATGCTTCTTTTATTGACTATCTGATATGCTTTGTTCAACTCTTTTGCTTTTAGTGTTCCACTATTTGTTCTTTATCCTTTTCTTTTGCAGTTTTCTGGGTTTTGGATGTGGGAGGAGAAGGGGTTTTGGAGGTTGATTTTTGTAAATAATAACTATTTGATAAACTAAATGAGCCATTGCAATGTAGATGAACAAAATTAAGTCAAAGAAGTTGAATAAGAATTTGGCTGAAGTAATATTGGCCAATGATGTAGAAAAGATAACCGAGTTTTCGGTGAAGTACAGACCGGTATGAACCTTCTTCACATACCTGAAAATTTCACAGGAATATCCAGTTCTAATTGTTTCTGATAAAGCTTAAATGAAGGTTTATTCAGGAGTAGTTCAGTGCCAGATTCAAATTGAATTGTATAATTGTTACATTCCGAGATGCTTATTAATGAAATCTGTAGTTTAGTGTCCTCAGTTTATCTCCTGCTTGTCTTGTGCTTTGTCTTTATTGTTGAAAGTCATGTCTCTATTCTACATAATTTTGAATGGTTTGTTGATCTTCTCGCTGGCTACTGAAAGTTCAGACTACCCAGGATATGGTTCTGTTTACTGAGGATTATAACTCAGTACTCAACAGTTCATTTTACCCTATACTGGCGTTGTGGACCACTTCTTGAAAACCAGGTCATTGTTTCGTATTTTTCTTCTTTCACCTTTTTCGTCCTATTAGAGGTTTGCAATTCTAGCTTCGAGAATGGTCCCCTTTGGTTAAATAGTTTGCTCAAAAAAATGTATGCGAATTAACTCCAGAAATTTGTTTTATTGGCATAGAACACCGACCTTAATGGCATCCAAGTATATATCCCCTTCGGCTGGGAAGTTCAACGATAATCTGGTTAAAAATGGATCCTTATTGATGCAAAGGATTGTCAGTTATCAGTCAACATCTAGTCAATCTGTTATGTTTCTGTTTAAGATTCATCAACCTCAATGAAAAGATGTCCTTTCCCTTTCTTATTGCAAGTTGTATCTTGTCTTGTCTGTCTCTGGATTTTATTTTCGTACAACGTCATCTTTGGTAATACTTTATATATTATCAATTTAAGCAAGTTCCTCCAATGAAACATTTTGCCTATACTTGGTGAATATGCCAAGTTTGGACTAGATAGAGATCACACAATCAATTTGTGCCTAGCTATTTTTTTCTTTCCTGAGAATGAAACTGCATAATAGATTTTGATTTTCTTAACCTTGGTACAGGGACACCCTTTTCATTGATCACAATCCGGAAGAAAATTGATGCATTTCACTCTTTAGTCTTCAACTTAAATAGAAAGGCCAAAGAAAACATATAACAACCTGTAAAATAAACCTACCTATTAGTTGATCTATGCCTTGTGAGCTGGTAAGGGATAAAGTCGGATTTACAAGGGTTAGGACAAAAAGAGAAATAAATGAAAAGTTCAAAATGCTTAAATTCTAGTTTCAAGCTTGGAGGGGAGAGAGGTGAGGTTCTTTTGACTCTTATTCAGCTTCTTCCTGTTATGTGAGTCGGCTGACCTATCTTAGTAAATAACCAGCTTGGTAGTTAGGTGGCGATTATCTTTGGTTCTTAAGAAAATGTATTTTCTCAATGCAGGATGTGCAGTATGATTCTGCCGATTCACTTCACCATTTAAAGCATTTTGTAGCAAGGTAAACATTCTGTGTTTAGAGAAACGCTTAGATGTTTGCATTTTGGCGTTGAAGCAACTAACTCTTTTGCTTTCTCAGAAGGGAGGCCCCTTGGAAGATAGATGGTGAATCAACAGGAGTCTCCTCCAAACTAAAGTTACTTGAGCAGGAGCTACTGAATTTGGAAAAAATTGGGAAGACTGATTCATCTAAGGTACCATCATCAACGCGGAAGCAGGTGAAGAGATACCAAGCTCTTGCTGGCAAGATCGATGATCTATGCAGAAGAATGGTAATAATTGCAAGCTCATTGCTTAAAAATTTAGTACATGGACTTGAAAGCTTATTGTATGCATGCTTAGGTTTCTCCAAGAATGGACAGTATGTTGTTTTTTTTTACCTCAAAAGAAATCGAAATCAAGAAATGTGTATAACAAGCATACTACTGATAATGATATCCCTCTTAGCAGCAGGCGAGTGATCCCTGTGAAGCCACACTGAGTCCTGAGTTCCGGACCCAAAGACAGACAGAGTTTTTGCTTGAAGCATTTCGACTTCAGCAGCGTGCATCTGAAACTGGACAGAAGCTGATGGTACTGCAAACTGACAGCGGAAAAGGTTATTATGGAGATGAATTTGAAGGTCAAGCCCAACTAGCCACTAAGCGATCCTTTGACTCCATCCGAAACAACTTAAAAGAAATCCAACGGAAT
The DNA here is from genome assembly GCF_019175385.1 of Lycium barbarum. Lineage (NCBI taxonomy): Eukaryota > Viridiplantae > Streptophyta > Magnoliopsida > Solanales > Solanaceae > Lycium > Lycium barbarum. The sequence goes on along the minus strand of NC_083340.1, from coordinate 17,806,961 downwards.
TTAGAGATATGGCTGGCCAGAATTATTGGGGATCTTGAGGGAATCCTTTCCCGAGATGGTGCTTCTCGTGTAAGGGATTATTATATATCTAGATATCCTTTTGGTCAATAATTATGTGTTAACAGGTTCAGTAAAATCATGATTGAAAATATAGTGTCTCTTTTGATGAATTTGTCCATGCTAATGAAATGATGTATATAGCTCTTTTATGTTAACAAGATATGTGAAGATGGGCAATGACTTCTTTCCAACTGAATGCACAATATGAGGGTGACAAGTCCACCATGCACATAACTATTATTGCTAACTAATACTAAAGAGCATGAAGATTTGTTACTGAATTATTGCTGGATGTCACTATTCCTGATCTGGATGCTTATCATTTACTAGTTTCATTGGTCCTGGCCTTTCTGCATTAAATAGTTTCCCTGGCTTGAAAGGGACGGTATGGTCCTAAGCAACTGGAAAATGTTTTCTGAAATGTGGCAAACACTAAATATTTGTGGTCCAGTGCTTCACTTAGATTAGAGTATCTGATTTCTGAACTCAATTTTAGTGTCTAGAGATTTCTTTTAATGGCTACTTTAATTTAAGTTTTCTTCCCTATCATATGAATTCCTTGAAGTTACGGAACTAATGAATTTCACGTTACCTTTAGAGTTAAATTTATGAGTTTAAATTTCTCACAAGGTTTGGAAGTCAAATCTTAAGAGGACATGAAAGTGTTTGTAAGCATTTGCAGAAAATGTTACAACGTTGATTATGTTATAAAATTATATATAATTGCAAATAAATAAGAGAAGTAAATCAAAAATAACTTTGTAAAGAGGAGGGATAGATTGTATCATCACTTTTCTTGATGTTACAAATGAGAAGGCAAAACTCTCTATTTATAGAAGAGTTTTGCCTTTCTACCTACAACTTGTACAAGTTGCTCTACAACTTGCAACTTGTACACAACTTGACACAACTAAGATATCACTTTAAGTCAAGTGGTACAATTTACACTTCTACTTGTATAATCATTAATAATACATTCAAAATACAACTTGACAAAATGGTTTATAACACTCTCCCTTGGATGTTCATTAATAGATTTGTGCCTCGTTAAAACCTTACCAGGAAAAACCCAGTGGGAAAAATCCTAGTGAAGGAAAAAGAGTACACGTATCTAGTAATACGCATTGCTAGCTGCCTCATTAAAAACCTTATTAGAAAACCCAAATGGGACAAAACCTTGGCTCAGGGAAAAAGAATACGCGTATTTTACTCCCCCTGATTAAAGCATTACATAGCTCTTGAAGATGATACACTCCGATCTTCTATACCAACTTATCATATCTTGAGGTTGGCAAAGCCTTTGTGATTAGATCTGGCAAATGATCATTTAACGAACTGGTTGATCATTTGCATCTTCATTACTTAGATAGAGTTGCATCATCACCATGTAATATTGTTGGAATCACGCCAAGTACATTCTTGACTTGCTTCATAAATTGCCATTATCCTTCTATGATTTGACTATCATGTAAAACAGCATGGTACAACAATAATCCTTCATGCAAATAGATAACATATCTGGATCGAACTCTTATGTTGATTAGATGAATGTCCTACATATCCAAAACACTTGGCAACATTTGTTAGGATAAACACATTCATGTCAGGGCTTTCATTGACAATATGCAATTGATCTTATTTCCATATCTCTATGAAAGAGAGAAATTATATCATGCTCATAGTTATATCAAGATAAATAAGTGCATCAATTGCACAAATATATGGTACGTCAGGACCAATACAATTTTCTCATTTCAACTTCTTTTAACAGATAATCTACTACTTTTGGAAACTCTTCAAGAGCTCCAGAAATATTCAAGTCATCAACTTGTACAATAATATGAAAGGTTCTGATTATCATAAAGAGACAAGGGTAAACATGGTCATCTTTGTACCATTCGTCAGTGAATATTCAGTAAGGTGATTAAAACATATTCACCTTACCTAATTTAATCCATATAAGGATTATGAACAAGTTCCCCAAGAACTTGTATATGCTTTAGGCATTTTGGATCATTCTGAAATTTTTGAATTTTATCGGGTAAGACATATAGATTGTGAAAACATCCATTTAGTAGTTAAATCGCATGACATCTTCTGATGTCTGGATTGTAGGTCCACTAAGTTTTACGCTTACCAAGATGTATCATATCACTTGATAATTATTTCTACGTTGGCATGCTTTAAGAGATGTATAACTCAGATCCTCACAATCTTATACAATATTGCGTGCCATATTGTATCAAAGATATCGTCGACGAGATATCATTTTGTATCGGTTCGCAATTCGACATAACTTACTGAGATCTCATCACTTCATTATCTTCAGGTACCTGACCCATAAGGTTTCATAAAGTGTTATGTCGCAGGCTCTTCAAGAGCACATTGCCTCCTTATTATGATCATTTGCTCATCCCCTTTTTCAAGGATTATTACATTTGGAACTGATTGGTCTACCATGCTTCATGCATGCTGTAGACTCTGTCCTTCAGGGACAATAGGAGTATTTTGCAAATGAAATATGAAATAGTTGGGTCAGCAAATGCCTCCAGCATTTGACTTGAATTATCTGAGGATCATACTGATAATAATTCATAACATATTTCTTAGCTGCATATTCTCTCCCCCTTATGTTAGAAAAACTAACACATATCCTCATATTCTTTGGAAAATCCATCTGTGTGTATCATGGTATATCCATTAATTATATACTGCACATCAAAAGCTATAAGATGAAAATATCTAGTTTCTGACCCTGAACCAATTATGAGGGGAGAATTTATCATAATTTATTGGTCTGAAGCATACAAGTGTCGTAGTATGCAATATATCACATCTCAGACCAAAATCTGAAGTTTTGTTCTCATAAGCAATGGTTTAGTTATATTATGGAGGCATTCAATGCCAAACAAGCTTAGATTTAAACCAGCATTATCAAGATGAATTGTCTTGATTACATATTCTGGAAATTGTGCTTCCAACTCAATTATTTTGAGCAAGCAACTTCGTAAATGTCAAACTTGTCAGTTGACAATAAACTTACATGTGACCGTCTCATAAATGCATCTATTTAAGACATCACATTGCAGGTGAAGTGGCCCACATTCACCTTTTATATTTTTCAGAATTTAGGGGATTCAAGCCCAACATTAGCTGGTGTGATTAACTTATTATGAGAACAAGCAACACAAATAAATTTTTGAAGAATCTTCTACTTCTTCAATATATTCTGAATACTCAATTAGCACATCAGATTTAAATCAGGACGTCCAAAAAAGTCATATCAACTGAAAGAATTATCTGTGACTCGTAAACTTCAAGTTTACTATGAGGTGTGATATTTCTTTTAGTAAACTTCTACTTTACTATTGCATGAGATTTTGTATTAATAAACTTCTGGTTTATTGTGGTATGTGATCTTATCATGCTCGGGTAACGTTTCACATACGTATTTCTTACCCATGGTAACTTGAAGATATTCAATCTTCCAATCATTTGTAGTCTCAATATAATAACCATTTTATTGTTAGTAAACTTCAAATTTACTATAATTTGTGTTCCGACTGTAACAATTACGATCTAGTACGAATGGTGCTATCATATACAACATCTTTGAGAGACTTCAATTTATTTACCATAATTAGATATTATTTGGACACTGTTGGTGTTATGATACTTGTAGATAAACAATTAGCTCTTCTAGAGCCCTTGATCATTAGTTGCTATTACCAAGTATTTTTTAGATACTTCTGGTATCACGAAAGAAAATTTGATTAGACACTGCTGGTGTCATGAAAGAAAACAGTAATCAAATGGACATTTAAAGATAATTATAAACTATATATTACGAAAAGTAAACGTAAGCCCTAAACTTCAGCATTTCAAATATCTCCTTCAAGGAGATTAGCTATTAAGATCTGAATATTTTGTATCAAAGCGGCAACCACATAGCAACCACATCTTTTAGGAAGAATACATTGATGGTTATTTCCTTCAAGGAAATTAATAACAACTAATCATAATGTATCAATGTGGTTATAGTAGAAAACATTTTACTCTGCTTCTTTTTGCTTTAAAATGATACTTTAATAAACTTTCAAAATGTTTCTATGTACGACAGGTATGTGTTGCAGTGCCTTAATTTCATACCACACAAATAAAATGTATATTTCTTGTATTTTATCTCTCCAAGAGATAGGTTGTGGTATTTCTTCATTCACTTCGGGAAATGAATCCTCATTATTCAAATGTACTTGATGTACGACGGTCATCAATAACTCATTATTTTCCTCAAGCAAAAGAAGATATTGCTTTAGAATATTTCTCAAATATTTTACCAATTCTTTCTGCTTCAGGAGTAAAGTTTTACCACTTCGGGAGTAAAGTTTAAATGTTTACTACTTCGAGAGTAAATTTCAAAGTCTTACTACTTCAGGAGTAGATTTCAAATATTTACTATTTCAAGAGTGAATTTCAGAGTTCTACTACTTCGAGAGTAGATTTCAGAATATTTACTACTTTAGGAGTAAATTTCAAAGTTCTACTAATTCCGGAGTAGATTTCAGAGTTCTACTACTATGGGAATAGAGCTCAAAGTTTGCTACTTCGGGAATAAGGTCCAGAGTTTGCTACTTTGGGAGCAAATTTATGAGTTTACTACTTCGAGAGTAAAACATAGAATATTCAAAATATTTCTTCTCAATTATTCTACCTCTTCAAGAGAGTCGTGATATTTTCACAACCAAACATACATCCGTATTTATAAGCTTTACTACATATTGTCACATTCACTTCAGGGAATGGATATATTTGTTACATTTATAAAAAAAATCTCATTCTTCAAGAATGGAACATGTATGAACGCGTCTTAAGCATATCAAATAATAATAGCTTAAAACTTCTTTTAAGATATTACTACTTCAGGTCGTCAGGAGCAAATCGGGGCATACATATGACGTAGAGAATTTTTAATTTTTCTCTAACACATTTTCAGTTGCAATCACAAGTCTATGAAAATAATACCCCTTCCGGTGGTTATACTGCCAATACTGTTCTTCGGGAGCACATTTAAGTGCACCAGAATTCTTGTACGAACAAACTAGAGCTTTTGGAAGCAATCTCATATTACGCATCAATAGACTTCTCCCTTTTTTTCTTTCTAATAATTAATACTTGCTTACCTCATGCCTTGAGCTCAATACTTTGCCACTAAGTAAGTGCATAAGCTGATTGGCCATTGATTTTCCGAATGATTTAAAGTCTGGCCTACTTTCAGATCACTTTAATTTTTACGTCAGACACATCTAATTATTCTCCTTTCTTGGCAGAAGTTGAACCTTCTCAATAATATCACTTCATAATAGAGAAATAAGTAGTGATTAAACAAATACTACAAAATTAGATATTGACACAATTAGAACATAACATGTAAGATACTTATCTTGCACGTCTGCCAAACTTCAAATGATATAAATTCTCCATGTCTATTGATCTTTTCAAAATATTTGCCCAAGATGACAGAGTCTCGTGCTGATAACGTGTTATAAAACTATATATAATTGCAAATAAATAAGAGAAGCAAACCAAAAATAACTTTGTAGAGAGGAGGGAGAGATTGTATTATCACTTTTCTTGATGTTACAAATGAGAAGGCAAAACTCCCTATTTAAAGAAGAATTTTGCCTTTCAACCTACAAAATATACAACTTGTACAAGTTGCTCTACAACTTGCAACTTGTAACTTGTACACAACTTGACAAAACTAAGATTTTAAGTCAAGTGGTACAATTTACACTTCTACTTGTATAATCATTAATAATACATCTAAAATACAACTTGACAAAATGGTTTATAACAGATTAACACTGACCTTCATAAGATCGGAAAATTAAATAAATACTCAGTGGACAAACTGCTCATGCCGAACAAAGAGTTAAACTCAGGAGGTGGTGGACGTGAGTTCAGAAACGAGTCCGGAGCCAAAATGACTTATTTTTGCAGCCATTAGACCAAAATAGACTGCCTTTTTTTTTTTTATACCACAATGGGTATTTCGTTGGTTATCCAACGAAATACCCACACAAGGCACTGTTCATAGCCGGATTTTTTTGTTGCATTTTGCTACACTTGTAGCGAAATGCAACAATTTTTTTTTTTTTTTTTTTTTTGCATTTCGTGAATAAAAAAACGAAATAAGAAATTATATATATATATATATTTTTGCATTTCGTGTATTAAAAAACGAAATAGGATAAAAAAAATTAATTTCGTTCATATAAAAACGAAATTGGAAAATATATATATATATATATATATATATATATATTTGCATTTCGTTGGTATATCTACGAAATAGTAAAAAAAAAAAATTGTATTTCGTTTATTAAAAACGAAATATGAAAATAATTTTTTTTGTATTTTTGTATTTCGTTTATATAAAAAAATAGGAAAATAATTTTATTTTCATTTCGTTTATATAAAAACGAAATAGGAATACATATATATATATTTCATATACCAATGAAATAGGATAAATATATATATATATATATATATATATATATTTTTGTATTTCATTTATATAAAAACGAAATAGGAAAATAATTATTTTTTTTCGTTTATATACCAACAAAATATATATTCATATAAAAAAATAATATTTTCCAATTTCGTTTTTATATAAATGAAATACAACAACACAATAAATGAAATACAAAATATATATATATATATATATATATATATATATATTTATCCTATTTCATTGGTATATGTATTCCTATTTCGTTTTTATATATAAAATTATTTTATTATTTTTTTATATAAAAAAAATACAAAAATACAAAAAAAATTATTTTCATATTTCGTTTTTAGATGAACGAAATAAATAAAAAAAATTATTTCGTTTTTTAATAAACAAAAAAAACAAATAGTTGTAAAGTCAAGATATAACTTTATTTTGAATATAAATATAATTCTAAAAAATATAGGGAGAAAAACTAGTTGTAAAGTCGTCAAACTTTAGATGGTCATAACTTTGCGCTCGGACGTCCGTTTTACGCGTTTTTTTTTTTAACTTGCGTATTTTTTCGAAGAACTTGCGTATATATGTATTCCTATTTCTTTTTATATAAACGAAATGAAAATAAAATTATTTTCCTATTTTTTTATATAAACGAAATACAAAAATACAAAAAAAATTATTTTCATATTTCGTTGTTTAATAAACGAAATACAAATTTTTTTTTTTTACTATTTCGCAGATATACCAACGAAATGCAAAAATAATATATATATATATATATATAATTTCTTATTTCATTTTTTTATTCACGAAATGCAAAAAAAAAAAAAAATTGTTGTAGCGAAATGCAACAAAAAAATCCGGCTATAAACAGTGCCTTGTGTGGGTATTTCGTTGGATAACCAACGAAATACCCATTGTGGTATAAAAAAAAAAAAAAGACAGCCTATTTTGATCTAATGGCTGCAAAAATAAGCCATTTTAGCTCCGGACTCGTTCAAAAACTAAGAATTTTTGGCTAAGCTTATAAGGTTATCAAACTAACTTATAACTTAAAAGTCATAAATTAATCATCCCTTACTTATGATTTTACAGTTTATAAATATTTTAGTTTGGCCAAATCATGCAGTTCAATCAGGTTTTAACCAAGCTGTTAATTACTCCATATTTCTTTTTAAACTGGTAACTGTAGCAAGCTGTCAATTACTCCATATAAAGAAACTAAATTCAAACTCTTTTTTGTTTTTTGGTTTATTGATAGAAAGTTCAAACATAACTTATAGCAGTGTTCTTTTGCAGCCTGTAAAAGCATACACCTGCTGTAACATCAAACAAGCCATTGGAAATAAGATTACATAGTCCAATAAGAATTTAACAACGTAGATGGCAGAGCCTTATGCTGAAGCAGCAGCTTCTTCCAGCAACTGTTTCACCTTGGTGATATAGTCGTTCATAGCTTCGTCAGTGGATTTTCCTGCCATAGATGCACAGTGCAGTTAGTTGTGTTTCTCGTACAGCTAAGACAAAAGGAAGTCAATCTGAAAACTGTAGATCACATACCTTCAACAGCCTTCCATGCGTCCCACTTTGCTCTGTCCCTCATGTTGAACATACCAGGACGGCCTGCCCATAAATAAGAATGTATGTAAGAACAAAACAAAGCTAGTTTGAGACATGAAGCACAAGTAGATCAGTATGATCAAGACATTTCAAGCATAATACTCACTCGTGTTGACATTGCCAACAGTAGATTGCTTGAAAAGCCCGTAAAGAATAAGCTTGTTCTCGTTGGAGGTACTCTCTGGCAATGTCTTAGCTTTCTCAGCGTGCTCTTCAAATTCCTCCTGAAACCCAAATATTTCAGTAAAAGGTGTGACTAGCAGTGGATGCAAAGTTTTACTTTCAGGTATTTCCTAATGATAAAATAAGGATGTAACCCACCACCTTAATAGTGGGGATGAAGAGAGTTGGTGGTTCAACAAAAGAAAGTATATGGAAATCTATGATACAAATTGAGTGTGCTTTAATGGTGTCAATTAAGAGTTTGCAATTCAGGGTATCAATTATGTATGTTAGAAATCATTGGTGGACTTGTTCACGGTTAGTCCAAAGAGTATCTGCAAAATGTTAGACGAGAGAAGCACAACAAACATTCCTCAGCATAGTAAAAGACTCGGCTGGCCAACAATTTGCTTCCACCATGTTATGAAAAAGAAAATTGGAGTGAGAATTATGTGTTTTTCTGTTCTTCATCATAGAACTTGACTTATGATATCATTTGAGGAATGCCAGGTGGAACTGAAGGGATCACCTTCTTTCTTTTGCTCTTCTAGAAATGCTACCTTTTATACATCACGGTGAAGCACCAGAAACAACTTTAGGTAATGTGTTATACCCTCAGATTTTTGTTAACTGCTTTGGCCCGTCTGTTACCCTATGATTCAACCATAATCCAGCTCTACATTTCTATGCTTTCACCACCAAAGTTTAGGCTAGTGTACTTCTAAGTAGCAAGGCGACTGACCAACCAACAGTTCTTCTAGTCACTTAAAAGTAGGACACAAAATTACAGCCACTAGGTTATGAACAGCAGAAAGAAATCAAAGCCAGGCTGAACACAAAATGGGGCGTTTCTTTAATTTCCTTCCTTTTCCCAATATAAGAAACATGGAGGGGCAACGATAGGTTTTCGACCAGGGAACGTAAACAAGTTCCCACACCAGGCCGGGGGCGGCTCAATATGATTGGTGGCCTAAAGCCAACTTTAACGGGAGACCTTATTGACCTTATTTTTTCTGCTCAATATTTTTTAAAAGAAATATTAACCTATAAATCTGTTATAGGTAAAAATTATGCCTCATCCTCTCTTAACTAGAGGTTTCAGGTTCGCGCTTTATAATAAAAAATATCTTGCTAAGGAGCCCTTCCCTCTCTAATTGATCTTGCGTGTCTCGAAATCGAGCTAATTGGAAAATTCAATAAGGTAGCGAACATGGGATGAAAAAAAAAATGGGGCCTCCAAAATTTTGGGGCCTAAAGCCCCAGCTTTAGTGGCTTGGCCCTCTGGCCGGCCCTGCACCAGGCAATCGATAACAGGGATAAGTAAAAGCAAAAAGCTGTTGCTAGAGGATCTTCAATTTTTGTTGGATTATTTACACAGAAGTTGGTTCATGTAGCATCATATAAATTCGAGAAACAGCATTTTGTGCATCACCTAACATTATGGAAATGCACAAAAATTAATAGTTCATTCTGATTCTAAGGTTTCATATTTCACTAAATGGTTTTCCCTGGATTTAATCATTGACATAAGCTTCAAAAGGATACATCATATTTATAGCCAATAATATCAACAATCTCAAAAACCGACTCCCATAAAATGAAATCTTCAAAAAATTGTTGAAATTATAGACTACTTTTGGGCCATAAACAACACATCATTGACTAGTATACGCCTTTTAAGAAGGCCAAAAAATGTAACACACAAATTCCTACTCACAGGTGACGAGTGATCAGGGTATGGTTCATCTGCCATTGCATCAGGACTAATTTTATCTAATTCGGTGTTTAAATCGCGATCAACAACAACAACATACCCAAAATATTCCCACAAGTGGGGTCTGGGGAGGGTAGACCCGTAGAGTGTACGCAGACCTTACCCCTACCTTAAGAGGTAGATAGGCTATTTCCAATAGACCCTCAGGCTCAAGAAAAGGGTATTTCAAAGAAGGTCAGATAAGAATTAACACAAGTAAAGAGGTCATCGCAAAGTACAATAGAAAGCATAACAAAGCATTATGTAAAAAAGAAACAGTTACTACAGCGGTGCTCAAATCACAATCATTAGCATAAATCTTTTAACAAGGCCAAAAATGTACTGCATCCTAACCACTGTATAAACTACTAAACAAGAACTCTTAAAACATCAATTACGCCAATAGATCAAACCAAGTCATTGAAAATTCATTATATAACAACCAATCATTGAATCCATAAAAACACTGAAAGAAAGATCAAAACCACATGAAAACTACAGATCCACAAACCCAATTGAACAATACTAATATAACACAAAACCCATAATTAAAACAAAAATTTATCTCAAAAAAACCCATTTCACAGCTCAAAAGATTAATTTTCAGTGACCAACTGCAAGCAAGATCAATATACACTAGAAGAAAAACAGAATTGTAAAGGATGCTTAAGATATTTAATTACCTTCAAAGCCATGTCGGTAAATCTGATCCACTTAGCTTGATAAAACGCGAGAAAATTGGAGAATTGTGATGGGAATTCAAGAACAAGGGTGACTATTTATATAGTGGGAGTATAAGCATAGGAAATAACGTAAATATTCGATTATGATAATATTTACAAGTTACCGTGTATGGTTGCACCGTTCAAGTTGGGTCACTTACTAGTGGGGTCTAAAATACGGTGTGGACCTAGATGCCATGTGAGGATTACAACATATACACTCCCTCTGTTTTATTGCTTTTTCCTTTTCAATTTACGTAAATCGAGATGGTACTTTGACCATATTATTCTTATTTTTTAAAAAAAAATTATTTGAATTATAAATTATCATGACTTATATTATTTTTTATATAGTTTTTAAATATATAAATTTTATTTTTATAAATTTAAAAAATATATATCGAAATTCACAGTTAAAGTTATAAAATTGATCCTTGTATTCTGAAAAGGTTCACAAAAATTAAAATGAAGGGAGTACTATTTATATAATAACAAATTCCGTGTAATTTCACAGTGAAATATGAGAGACTTTAACCATATATGTGCAAGTAGAGAGGCATACTCGATATTTATATCTAACAACTTACCCAGTTTGATAATTATATAAATAAGAAATTTAATATTTATATCAAATTAATAATTAATTAAATTAGTATACATTCTCACTTTATTAAAGCAATTAATCATGACAAGTTAATATGATTTGATGTATGCGTGCTAAGTGTCTTTTATATCCCCTTTACCTTTGCGACCGCTTTCTCATATTCTTTCTTTTTCTCAGTAGACCCTTTTTCATATTCCGATTTTTTTTTATTGACTTTTTTTTTTTTTTTTTTTTTTTTAGAGATAAGGGCCAAAACACACCTTAACTATCATTTTTTTTAATTTCATACCTATATTATTATAAGGTTGAGAAAATTACCTAAGCTATCATTATCTAGTTTGTAAAACACACCTGAACTAAATGTGTGAATTCACTCTCCAAAAGTCAAGTGAAGCTGAAATTTTCTCAAAAACTTTGTCCACATGACATAAATAATGCTATGGTGGCACCTATATGGAAATTAAAAAATAATATTTTTTTTATAAAAAAACTGTATATTTAAAAAAAAAAACTGCATTATTTTTTTTTAAATGAGCATTTTTTTAAAAAAAAACTGAAGAAAAAATATTTTTTGTAAAAATAAAATAAAAAAAATTAGAAAATCAGAAAAAAAAATGATTTTAAAAAATGGAAAAGTTGATGTGAAGACTAAATAATCAGTTTTCTTATTTATTTTTTTTTAAATAACTTTTCCATTTTTTAAATTATTTTCTTATTTTCTATAATTTTTGATATTTTTTACAGAAATTATTATTTTTCATTTTTTTTAAAAACAAATAGTTTTTTTTTTTTTTTGATTTTCATGTAGGTGTCATTGTGACATTATTTATCCACATGGACAAAACTTGGCGACATTTTTATATAAAATGGAGAGTGTAGATCACATGCCATTCAAGAATAATTTGAGGTGTGTTTTGCAGATTAGATAGTGATAGTTTAGGTAGTTTTCTCAACCTTATGATAGTATAGGTATGAAACTCAAAAAACAGTGATAGTTGGAATATGTTTTTGACCCTTATCTCCTTTTTTTATTTAAGAAACATTAACTGCAAATAAATTTTAGTTTGTGTAATTTAAACAGTTTCCGCACATTGCAAGTGTACCTCATATTACAGAGTATAAAATTTTTATGAAACAATATAAGTATTACTAAAGATGCATTATAAAATAAAAATAAAGGAAAAAAATGCAAGGGCCTAATGTTTACTAATGTTGATATATCCTATTTTATTTAGCAAACTCAATAAATCAATAAATTGTATTAGAAAACAAGAAAAGCTTTAATGCTTTCATATAACTTGGTTGTATCCTTAAATGTGTAAACCCAACTGATAGTTACTTAAAAATGACCCTTAACTGGCATCAGAGTGAAGCCCTGATACTTTAACAACGTCATTTTTGTATTCCATTTTCAATTAACAAACTCACCAGCTCATTTTCAAAGCTATTGCTAAGCTTGAGGCTAGTTTTATTAACAAGGAACATGCTAACTAACAGTTTTAAGAAGATGGAAAAATGTCTATAACATCGGAACTATTATGACAATATGGAATAATATCATTAAGCTTATACATAAAATGCAAATTAAAGGCACTTTAGGATTACAGGACATTAATTCATGATATGTATACGTCATATTCTAATACCAAACATGCACCAATTGAATATCATTCTAATAATGTGTCTTGGTGCATCAATAGCAACTTGTGATCAAATATGTGCAGCTCAATGATAAGACCAAAAGGGCGGAGACATGACCAAAATATTGAAAGCTTTCTTGTTCTTGTTACCAATTAAATCAATTGCATCTATTAGACAGACGATGCTTCATAACATTTCGATTGTTTTATTCGATCTTATAGCCAAAGCATTTGGCCTTACCTTTCCAACCGTGGCAGGGGATTGGTCCTTTTTTTCAGGGCGAAATTGAGTAGATAAAAGTAAGAAAATAAGTTATCAATCCTTATCAAAGTATGAGAACGTTGTGGTAAAATTCCGTGCTAGTCTTAAAGTTTTTATCACCGCAACAGGCTTCACTCGAATATCCTGTTACACCTCAAAAAATTTCGCGTTATTTGCGTCGTGAGTAAACTAAGGTAAGCTCGGAGGGGTCATGGAGCCCTTATAAGGTTAAGGAATACTCTTAACAAGTGTTAAGCAAGTGTTTAAAGGTTCCAAGATCAAGCAAACCGAAGAAAATAAGTTTATCGAAAATTTGAAAAAATTTGGCGGAATTTTGGACAAAATTTTTGGGTCAAATTCAGAGAGGTATATCTCCTAGTATATCAGGAGTTTTGAGGTGTTTCAAGAGCATAAAATGAAGTTTGTCGAGTGTAGTTTCCAACACAACAAACCGTTCGTCAATACGACATCGAAGTTGGGAGTTATGAACGTTTTAAAACGGACTGTCAGAAGCCCGCGAACCTACTCTGAAATTCTAGAAGCCACTTAAAAAGGCCCAACAATTTTGGCCCATTAGCCCAAAATCGAAATGGACTACTATATATACCCCTTAAGTCATCTAACTCATCTCATTTTTTCACCATCTCTCATCTCCACCCTGTTACACCTTGAGAATTTCTGCGTCGATTACGTTGTAAGCAAACTAATGTAAGTCCAGAGAGGCTATGATACCCCTATCAGGTTAAAGAAAGACTTTTGACAATTATTAAGCATGTATGCTAAAGGTTCCGAGGCTAAGATAATCGAAGAAAGTACTTTTTGTGAAAGTTTGTTGACTGGGCAGAGATACGGCCCAACATACGGACCGTAAAAGTGACATACAGATCGTCTGTCATGTCTGAGAGGCGTAAAACAACATCAGAGAGTTGTGCAGAATTTTGGCCAACATACGGTCAGACATACGGACCGTAAGTATGACATACGAACCGTATGTCCATCGTAAGTTGTTGTCGGTGGAAAAGTTCCAAGTTACATATATTTGGCCCACTTCATTTTTCCCATTTTTTTCATCACCAACAGACCCTAAATACTCCCAAAACCCCTCTCCACACCTCTAGAACCTTCTCCACACTTCATCTACAAGAATCCAAGGGAAATCAAAGATCAATGTCACGACCCAACCCCCATAGGCCGTGACTAGTGCCCGATCTGAGCACCCGAACACATCTATCAAATGCTATCTCAAATTTTATCAAACGCATTCAAGTATATAGCAGAAGCCGACAAGGCTATATTTCAAAGTTAGATAATTTCCAGAAAAATTTCGGCAGAGTTTCCTTTGTTTTACAGGCTATCCAAAATAACCCTGCGCACAGAAAATACCAACAAAAGACCACACCGGGCCAACGAAGCAACATTTAAACATATGCGGACCGGCCGCCGCGGCGAATGAGATCGCCCAAACACAACATATACACGCATCTGTACAGAAAGACCCCAACCCACAAACATGTCCACAGACCTCTAAACAGACCGACATAATCATATGACGGGACAGGGCCCCGCCGTACCCATGAACGAGAATATATATATACAGTAGTGACAGACTATACCAAAAGATGGGCTCTGGATAAGAGAGCGCTCCAAAATAGGAGAATAAGATCCTAAGCGGACGGATCAGCAAACCTGTCGTCGGTACCTGCGCGGCATGAAAACGCAGCCCCCGAAGAAAGGGGGTCAGTACGAAATATGTACTGAATATGCAAAGCCTGAATTACAGAAACAAAATCATAACTGGTACAGAACGTACAGAAAGTAAATAGAAAACCCAAAGTATCAGATATATATTTTCAAAACATGCAGAGTGTGTACAGAAACATATGTCACATCAAATCCGGCCCCTGCCAAGGGACTCGGCAGACAGAACGTGGCCACCCTCCCGACGCTGGTGCCACAACACAGAAGAATCAGAACAGGGGCATAACCCCGTAACATAATATGTCATATCAGATGGCCATAGCAAATCATATCAGAACAAGCGTACATGGCACAACATACTCCACAAACCCATGTACGCGTATACCTGCCCCCTCACATCGAGGCACGGCGAACAATGCAAAGGATCACGCTTGACAACATATCCTGGCCCGGGCTCAGTGGGGGAAACATTGAGGCATCCACGAACGGAGTAGTGAGAAACTAAATGCACTAAAAATACCATATATATATTTCCAGAGACTCAATGAGGCATATCGAATGTCAAATCAAATCAATGAAATCGGACGGAAACATAGTAAGTAAATTTAGATGTCATAACGGGTTACGGAGGCATAATCTATCCGAGATCGTTTTCAAGATTCAAAACAATTTATAAGACTTAATGAAATATTTAAAATAATTTTTATTTAGTAGATAAAGGAGTAGTTAGAGTATCTCTAACGAAAACGCTCGAAGACAAGTCATAGACACATAAAGGGTAAAATTGGAAATAGTGGGCCCACCTCGGAACCAATGAAGCGGTGGGCTCAAATTACGTATTTTTAAGCTTATGGGGTCACCTACAAAGGTTCTAGGACATTCCATAACTTAGTAAGCAATTTGGAAAAAAAAAATCATAATTTTTCATCAAAGCATACTTAAGGAATTCAATTCTATTGAATGAAAAAGCGACGATTTCAAACGCGGATTCCGATGGACAGAATATTCCCCGAGGCGTAAATCCAAGCCTAGTACATCTAGGACATGCCAAGAGAAGAATCGGGATAGCTTTACATACCTTTCTTGCCCTTTACGCTTGCCAAAACTCAAATCCCGTCTCGTCCAAAACCTACAAATGGTCACATTTACCAATTTACTATTCATAAGACTTAAAATTTCAACCTTAACCAATTCTTGTCTATAAAAATTTGAGCAGCATCTCCCCTATATATATATCATCCCCGAGGTTAAAACTCGGCTAAAACAACAACAACCATACCAACAACAATATATACAACATCAATAATCGACTAGGAACGCATTCTAGCGTAAATAGTCTTATTTTCCAAATAATGCGACAATTCCAAATCCAACTTTGCACTTACAACCCGATATCAATATTTTCATATTCACATACTAATATAAGACCATTCAAACATAAACCAAAAGTATTCCAAGCTATATATTCAATATTCAACAATTCCATCAACTTCCATATTCAATCCAAAATTCTTATATATGCAACAAAACCATTCCAACACATTTTCTACTTACTAATTCATCTCCAACAACAATCTACACTTTAACAACTTCATTATCTTAATATCATAAAATCACATTAATGTGTCATAATTCTCTACATTCCATTTTCATGTCAACTTCACTCATATAATCTTCCTTTGCATTGTGAAGATCACAATAACACAACTAACATGTTAAACAAAATAAATCCAACATTATCTCAACAACATATACCACACGGCCAACATGGCTTCTTTCCAATTTCATCCAATTTTCATTCAACTTCCATAATTTCATAAAAACTACATTAAAATCACATAATTTCCTATAACCATTTTCAACAATTTTCCATACCAACTTGAACCATTTCCTTCCATTTCCATTACAAGGCTTCAACAACACAATTAACATAACAAATAAAATTGGTTCATCCTTCTACACACATACATACCCACTTTGCAAACTTTCATATTTCCATAATTTCCACTCATTTCTACATACTACAACATAAACAAACCTTCATAACATAAGAAAAAGGAATTGATTCTTACCTTTTTCTACAAATTTCTTCACTTGAACAAGTTGTCAACTTGAAGAAATAAGTGCTCCTTCTTCCAAAACAACTACACCAAGTTGTAAAGGACCCTTAATTGAGTAGGAAAACCACAAGCTAATAATTTTTGGAGGAAGATTTTGAGGACCTAATTTTCCAAGGTCTTGGCCGTGTGGTCCTTCAAGTTTTTTCTCTTCTTTTTCTCTCAATTTTGTTCTTGAAGATACTTGAAAATGAAAGAATTGTGGTCTAATGTCTCATTTAATACATGGATTAATGAATTACCATGGGCTTGGGCCATTTGGCCGGCCACCCCTCTTTTGGGCCTAAATTTTCTCCCCTTTTATCTTTTTTTTTGGGCCAACCCGGTTGGTCACGAGTTGGGCCTAGCCCACTGACCTTTCGACCTTAAAACGTCCATATCTTCTTGTACCGACGTCACCTGGGAACCCACGACCTATGGTTGGAAAGATAATTCAATTATCTACAACTTTTACTTCTTGGTATTTTTCCAAATTCCAAACATATAATACCGTTTTTGCCCCCTAAAGTCAGGTCACCCGAAAACGTTTTCTTAAAAATATTCGTTTGGAGGACTTCCACTTTGATTTGGCCCAAGGGTCCTTCTTGAGTTGTGTTTAACTTCACATATGTGATTCATATAATTTGTCACATGTCCCAAAAAAAAATCTTGACGTGTGGGCCCCACCTCAGCTTACAAATAATCCGACGTTCAAAAATACGGGATGTAACATCCTCCCCCCCTTTAGAACATTCGTCCTCGAATGTTAAATTAATCTTATAGGGTCTTGTAAGCATTTTGGGGAAAATATATCACAAAGTAGAGGCTAGATCTGGCAATACACTTATATTTCGAAAAAGACATTAGTATACCTGTATCCGCGTTTGGTAGCGCCTCCGGGTCCTGTCGACTAGTCAAGGCATAGATGCGGTTCGAAGGACCGCTTGAACTGGGAGCCCCGCCACTACCTCTGCCGCGGCCTGCTGATGTCGACGTACCCTGCCCCGCAGGGTGCATGGCTATCGAAGGAGACGATGACCCAGCGACTGATCCGGTAGGCTGCGCTGCACCTCCCAAATTACCCTTATACGGACACTCTCTCACAGTATGGCCCTGACGGCCACAAGAATAACAAGCACCTGTAGCACGGTAGCACTCTCCAAGGTGGTATCTCCCACAATAAGAACACTGAGGCCTGGGTGGCCTCGTCTGACCGGAACTCCTGTCTACCCGCGAACCTGAAACCCCGGAGCTCTGGCCTGCTCCTAAATACCCTGGGCTATCAAATCTCCTGCCTGAGAACTGCGGAGGTGTGCTCTGTGCCGGCTGGGAAGAATGCCTGCTAGACTGCTGCTGCTGCTGAGGCTGCCCACTCCGAAATTCCTCAAAATACCCAGATGATCTGGCCCTCTTGGGCTGTCTCCGATCCTGACTCCTATCGGGCTGATGACCCCTGTGCCGGTCCTCCATGCCCTGAGCGTGCGCCTGAATCCGGGCAATATCCATATCGGGCTGAGCGGCCAATACCAAGCAACTGTCGACAAAATAACGGTCCAGCCCCATAATATACCTGTGCATCCTGTCAGCCATAGTAGCTACCACAGCAGGTGCATATCGGGCCAATGAGTCGAACTCCATACTGTACTCTCGAACACTGCAGCCCCTTTGTCTCAGCAATAAGAATCTGTCAGCCCTGGCCCGCCGTAACTCCGGAGGCAGAAAATGGCTAAGAAAGGCCTGAGAAAAATCATCCCAAACTGCTGGGGGAGCGCCGTCACCTCTGGATAACTCCCATGACTCGTACCAATTAGCCGCTACATCATACAACCGGTACGAAGCTAACGTGACTGACTCTGTCGCGGAAGCATTAATCAAATGCAAAGTGCGCCGCATCTTCCTGATAAACTCCTCAGGATCCTCCTCGGGCTTTGTCCCGAAGAACTCTGGAGGATTACAGGTCAGGAACTCACGAGCTCTCGAACTGTCACGTCTGTCTGCACGACCATCCCCAAGTCCGTGCCTATGAACCTGCCCTGCTACCAGTCTGGTCAACAACTGGACCGCATCTCTCATAGCCCGATCCTCAGCCCCTGGCTGTGGAGCTGGAGGCTCAGGTACTGGAACCTCTGGAGCTACTGGTGGAGCTGCCCCAGACTCCTCTGATGATGAAGACGTAGCAGAGTCTGCTGGCCGGGACGCAATATCACGCATCATCTGAGCAAGGGTCCGAGTACCCTTCTGAGCCCGGCTGGTCTCTCCTACCACGCCCTTTTTCTTCTGGGCAGCCGTCGCCTTTTTCGGAGGCATCACTGAAAGAAAAACAACAACGGATCAAGACAGAATCATCTTAATAGCACAGCTCTATCGCACGATCTAAGATTTCGAAAAAAAGAAACACCCTAAATGTCCTGTAGCTTCCTGTTTATAGATGTGGTGCACAACACACAGATAAACAAGACTCTACTAGACACGGTCTGTAGACATTCCGAGAACCAAACCGCTCTGATACCACTTTTGTCACGACCCAACCCCCATAGGCCGTGACTAGTGCCCGATCTGAGCACCCGAACACATCTATCAAATGCTATCTCAAATTTTATCAAACGCATTCAAGTATATAGCAGAAGCCGACAAGGCTATATTTCAAAGTTAGATAATTTCCAGAAAAATTTCGGCAGAGTTTCCTTTGTTTTACAGGCTATCCAAAATAACCCTGCGCACAGAAAATACCAACACAAGACCACACCGGGCCAACGAAGCAACATTTAAACATATGCGGACCGGCCGCCGCGGCGAATGAGATCGCCCAAACACAACATATACACGCATCTGTACAGAAAGACCCCAACCCACAAACATGTCCACAGACCTCTAAACAGACCGACATAATCATATGACGGGACAGGGCCCCGCCGTACCCATGAACGAGAATATATATATACAGTAGTGACAGACTATACCAAAAGATGGGCTCTGGATAAGAGAGCGCTCCAAAATAGGAGAATAAGATCCTAAGCGGACGGATCAGCAAACCTGTCGTCGGTACCTGCGCGGCATGAAAACGCAGCCCCCGAAGAAAGGGGGTCAGTACGAAATATGTACTGAATATGCAAAGCCTGAATTACAGAAACAAAATCATAACTGGTACAGAACGTACAGAAAGTAAATAGAAAACCCAAAGTATCAGATATATATTTTCAAAACATGCAGAGTGTGTACAGAAACATATGTCACATCAAATCCGGCCCCTGCCAAGGGACTCGGCAGACAGAACGTGGCCACCCTCCCGACGCTGGTGCCACAACACAGAAGAATCAGAACAGGGGCATAACCCCGTAACATAATATGTCATATCAGATGGCCATAGCAAATCATATCAGAACAAGCGTACATGGCACAACATACTCCACAAACCCATGTACGCGTATACCTGCCCCCTCACATCGAGGCACGGCGAACAATGCAAAGGATCACGCTTGACAACATATCCTGGCCCGGGCTCAGTGGGGGAAACATTGAGGCATCCACGAACGGAGTAGTGAGAAACTAAATGCACTAAAAATACCATATATATATTTCCAGAGACTCAATGAGGCATATCGAATGTCAAATCAAATCAATGAAATCGGACGGAAACATAGTAAGTAAATTTAGATGTCATAACGGGTTACGGAGGCATAATCTATCCGAGATCGTTTTCAAGATTCAAAACAATTTATAAGACTTAATGAAATATTTAAAATAATTTTTATTTAGTAGATAAAGGAGTAGTTAGAGTATCTCTAACGAAAACGCTCGAAGACAAGTCATAGACACATAAAGGGTAAAATTGGAAATAGTGGGCCCACCTCGGAACCAATGAAGCGGTGGGCTCAAATTACGTATTTTTAAGCTTATGGGGTCACCTACAAAGGTTCTAGGACATTCCATAACTTCGTAAGCAATTTGGAAAAAAAAAATCATAATTTTTCATCAAAGCATACTTAAGGAATTCAATTCTATTGAATGAAAAAGCGACGATTTCAAACGCGGATTCCGATGGACAGAATATTCCCCGAGGCGTAAATCCAAGCCTAGTACATCTAGGACATGCCAAGAGAAGAATCGGGATAGCTTTACATACCTTTCTTGCCCTTTACGCTTGCCAAAACTCAAATCCCGTTTCGTCCAAAACCTACAAATGGTCACATTTACCAATTTACTATTCATAAGACTTAAAATTTCAACCTTAACCAATTCTTGTCTATAAAAATTTGAGCAGCATCTCCCCTATATATATATCATCCCCGAGGTTAAAACTCGGCTAAAACAACAACAACCATACCAACAACAATATATACAACATCAATAATCGACTAGGAACGCATTCTAGCGTAAATAGTCTTATTTTCCAAATAATGCGACAATTCCAAATCCAACTTTGCACTTACAACCCGATATCAATATTTTCATATTCACATACTAATATAAGACCATTCAAACATAAACCAAAAGTATTCCAAGCTATATATTCAATATTCAACAATTCCATCAACTTCCATATTCAATCCAAAATTCTTATATATGCAACAAAACCATTCCAACACATTTTCTACTTACTAATTCATCTCCAACAACAATCTACACTTTAACAACTTCATTATCTTAATATCATAAAATCACATTAATGTGTCATAATTCTCTACATTCCATTTTCATGTCAACTTCACTCATATAATCTTCCTTTGCATTGTGAAGATCACAATAACACAACTAACATGTTAAACAAAATAAATCCAACATTATCTCAACAACATATACCACACGGCCAACATGGCTTCTTTCCAATTTCATCCAATTTTCATTCAACTTCCATAATTTCATAAAAACTACATTAAAATCACATAATTTCCTATAACCATTTTCAACAATTTTCCATACCAACTTGAACCATTTCCTTCCATTTCCATTACAAGGCTTCAACAACACAATTAACATAACAAATAAAATTGGTTCATCCTTCTACACACATACATACCCACTTTGCAAACTTTCATATTTCCATAATTTCCACTCATTTCTACATACTACAACATAAACAAACCTTCATAACATAAGAAAAAGGAATTGATTCTTACCTTTTTCTACAAATTTCTTCACTTGAACAAGTTGTCAACTTGAAGAAATAAGTGCTCCTTCTTCCAAAACAACTACACCAAGTTGTAAAGGACCCTTAATTGAGTAGGAAAACCACAAGCTAATAATTTTTGGAGGAAGATTTTGAGGACCTAATTTTCCAAGGTCTTGGCCGTGTGGTCCTTCAAGTTTTTTCTCTTCTTTTTCTCTCAATTTTGTTCTTGAAGATTCTTGAAAATGAAAGAATTGTGGTCTAATATCTCATTTAATACATGGATTAATGAATTACCATGGGCTTGGGCCATATGGCCGGCCACCCCTCTTTTGGGCCTAAATTTTCTCCCCTTTTATCTTTTTTTTTGGGCCAACCCGGTTGGTCACGAGTTGAGCCTAGCCCACTGACCTTTCGACCTTAAAACGTCCATATCTTCTTGTACCGACGTCACCTGGGAACCCACGACCTATGGTTGGAAAGATAATTCAATTATCTACAACTTTTACTTCTTGGTATTTTTCCAAATTCCAAACATATAATACTGTTTTTGCCCCCCAAAGTCAGGTCACCCGAAAACGTTTTCTTAAAAATATTCGTTTGGAGGACTTCCACTTTGATTTGGCTCAAGGGTCCTTCTTGAGTTATGTTTAACTTCACATATGTGATTCATATAATTTGTCACATGTCCCAAAAAAAAATCTTGACGTGTGGGCCCCACCTCAGCTTACAAATAATCCGACGTTCAAAAATACGGGATGTAACAATCAATATCATAAATTTAAGTGAATCAAGTGCAAGAAAGCTCCTTGGGGTTGCTAGAAGTCAAGAAATTCTTTGGAAGAGGAACTAGGGTTTTCTTCAAGTGGAGCCTTTCTATCCAAAATCCATTCCGAAGCAATCAAATGTGAGTTTTATGATCATTTCATGTTATTTAGAACATTGAAGGGTTGAAAGACTTGGATTATGGAAGAAAGTAGAATATGAAACTCATATGTGAAAGAATGGTGTTCTTGAGTAGTAGCTCACATGAATCATGATTCTTGACATGTTACGGGTATAATTATGTTATAAATGATATTAAGAATTTGGGAGAAACATTATATGAGGATGAATGTGATATTGTATTATGACCATGGTTATGGATGACCTTGAGAGGAAATTGGGGGAATTGGATAATGTCGAACTTGACAAAGTTATTGATTATGATATTATGAATGTTATTATTGATGATTGGGAGTTGTTATATGATATGGAGAAAGTTGTAGAAACAAAGGAGATGCTGCCCAATTTTCATTAGCTTTAGTTCAAGCATACTTATGTTATCGATTATCTAATTTTAGTACGAACTCTCTTGAAGGTACGAACGTGAATATTAGAGGGGAACGTTCAAGTGATAAAGTAGTTAAACGAAAAGGTATGTAAGGCTAGTCCCTTCTTTCTAAGACATGATTCTTATGACATGACTTCCCTTATCTCTCCATGACTTTCTTACATTCCGAAAAATATGAGTCAACGTTATGCAGAGCTTCTTATGAGATAAAAGAATAAAGGATATGTTATGAATACGATAATGGTAACGATGAGCCTAAGTCTAGAGATTCTAAATCCTATGATACGATATCTTCACGAAATTCATGCTACGAATATGACATGACATTCTACGAAGCTAACGATCTTTGCACGACTCCTTGATGTTATTCATTATTGCTAGACCCACCTTATGATGCTAGCCCCTTTTCCTTCCTAAGACATGACCCCTGTATTGTATCTCCAATGCATTCCATGATTATTAAGAGTTTCTTATGAGCCAGAGATGAGATATGTTCTATGATAATGGTGATGATTCCATGGTGGTCAAACTACATACGACACTCACAACACACCTAAGCCCAGCAACACTAGAGACCCACAACTTTCATGAATCTTGTGATAGAAATAATAGTGATCTTTATAATAGTAATTCCTATGTTGTGACCCCACGCTTGTGTTCCACATTGTCCTTACTCCTAAAATGTCAGGCTTTCATGATTTTTAAGACCATCATGATAATATTGAGAAATGTTCTTTGTGACAACGATTACGATGGTAATTCCCCTCCCAGTGATACCCAAAGACTAAAGTTTCACATGTCCTCATGGGATGATTGAGCTTACCGTATGGTTCTCCGTCACACTCATGATAGTTGGCCTTGTCTTATGTTATCGTTTTCTTTAAAAGTGAGACATGACAGTAATGACGATCATGATAGCGAAAATGATTGTGCTTTCCAGGGGATATAGAAGCATAATTCCCTTATTACGAATTCAGTTAAAATGTTCGAAATGTACTACTCCTAAGAAAAGCTAGAGTTTGCGACTTCCAAGACTCTTAAGATGATATTGATAAAAGACTTCCGTGGTGATGGAAATGATGATAATGGGATATACCGAGCCTTATTATGGCCGGGTACGGATGACATGTATGTGATACTGTTGACCCACTATGTGGCCGAATACGGATACTGTCGAGCCACTATGTGGCCAAATGCGGATACTGTCGAGCCACTACGTGGCCGAATACAGATACTGTCGAGCCACTACGTGGCCGAATATGGATACTGTCGAGCCACTATGTGGCCGAATACAGATACTGTCGAGCCAGTACGTGGCCGAATACGGATATTGTCGAGCCATTACGTGGCCGAATACGGATAATGTTTAATCTGTATGAGCAGATACGGTACTAGGATATGTATATGTATGTGCATTCCACGATTCGTAAGAAAAGGTAAAGCAAGTATGATGAATATCTCAAAAGGTATTACTTGGTCTTTTATCTTATGCTGTCCTTCACGTTTTATTTACGTTACTACTCATGCCTTACATACTCAGTACATATTTCGTACTGACATTCTTTTTTTTTGGACACTGTGTTCATGCCTACAGGTAGACAGGGAGGCGACTCAGATTCATAGGAGCTGATCAGCAGATTTACGAGAGCACTCCATTATTCCAGAGGTGCCATTTGTTTTACTATTTTGTGTATATATGTTTTGGGCACAACGGGGTCCTGTCCCGTCTTCATGTTCAGTACTCTAGTAGAGGCTCGTAGATACATACATGTGGGTAGTAGATGTCCCATGATGACTACGTGGTAATTTTGTATATCGTTTTGATAGCCGGAGGGCTTATGTATATAAATGTAGATATGTTTTAAAAGTGAAAATGATTCCTCCTCATGGCTAGCTGTGTCAGGAATAATAAATGAAAGCAGGATAAGTATGATCAGTAGTAGAATGAGTGGTGCTCGGTAGTTAGCTCCGGGTACCCGTCATGGCCCCTAATCAGGTCGTGACACACCCCTCTCTAGAATCTCCCACAACATTCATCCAATCTCCAAACCCTCCTAAACATATCCCAAATCCTCTAGAATATTCTTCCAACTTCCACAACATGCACATATATTCCTACAAGTCTATATGACAATTTTGGGTCATTTTTATTTCCTTTTTAACATAGCCTCAAGTCCTAGGAAGTCCTAGAAACTTCTCCAAACATATTCCAACATATTTCCAAGCCCAACCCAAGGATCAAAGTGGAGATTAAAGTGGTTAAGGGTTTCCAAGTGAGGTCTACACTTGTCTCCTCTTCTTGAAAATGTTTGGGTGGGTATTTTTAAGGTGAAGTAACCATGGAATTGAAGTGTTCTTGGATTCTGAGGTAAGATTTCATCTTAGTTTCATGTTTATGAGTTTGTTTAGTAATTATGTTAAGATTTGAGGAGAAGAAAAATTAGAGGAAAAGTTCAAATATGCATTTGGTGATATTTTGAGTTGTGAATCAACTTGAGTTATAATTATTTGTACGTTTTGAGAATAACCTTGTTATGAGGGATAATAATGATGTTAAGGAATCGTCGTATGTAAGTGTATAAGGGGTTGTATGAAGTCGTTGTTATGGAATGATTATGAAAAGAAGTTTTGGGATTGAATGGAGTATAGTTTGAATGTAATCTTTTGAGTATGGAATTGTTGATGTTTTATTGTACTTTGGGAGTTGTTTTGAAGATTGGAGGGAGTAGAAGATACAGGGGAGATGCTATCCGAATTTCGGCAAATTTTAAGGGAATTTAATTTGAAGGCTTAAGACAAGAATATAACGATAAGCCCAACAATAGTATGAATGGTTTTATATGTAGATTACGAGGCCACGAATGATCTTATGTAGATTGCAAGACGGGAAGTAAGTTGGAAAGTTGAGAAATAAGTTTCCAGGTATGTTAAGGTTGTTCCTTCTTTTCTTTGGCATGATTTCTACTATTGAGCCACCTTTGACTATTCGCACCAAGATGTGCTATTCATGAAGATTATACTCCGGTTACCATAACCCTAGTGTAATAATTCTCTCCAGTTAAGGACAAGTATAAGAATAGTTGGGTTATATAAGATGATAGAATGACAAAAGGAATAACTAGTGTACATGTTGTTTATAGGCTATTATGTTGCCTTTAAGTTATCATTATATGTTTGTATATGCCTGGCCTATGAGCCATGGAGTTGTTGCCTGACTTATGAGCCATGAAGTTGATTATATCTAACCTACGGGTCATGGAGTTGTTACCTGACCTGCGGGTCATGAAGTTGATTATACCTGACCTACGAGTCATGGGGCTGTTACCTGACCTACGGGTCATGGAGTTGATTATACCTGACCTACGGGACATGGATTTGCTTATACCTGACCTACGGGTCATGGAGTTGATTATACCTGACCTATGAGTCATGGAGTTATCTATGCCTGACCTTCGAGTCACGGAGTCATATCTATAGAATTATGTTATCTTGCCTCAGATGAGAGGCAACCCAGGTAGAGTGCCTCCAGATGCTTTCTTGAGATATCCAGAGTACAGTTTATTATTTCATTTCAGTTGTTATCTTGTCTTACATACTCGGTACATTGTTTTGTACTGACGTCCCTTTTGCTTGGGGGCGTTGCGTTCATGCCCGCAGGTTCAGGTAATCGGACAGACGATCCAGCTCAGTGGGCCTTCCACTCAGCCGCAGTTAGTGCGCTCCACTTGGTCAGGAGCTGCAGTCCCTTTGTGGTATGCTATTTTGACATGTATATATGGGTATGACAGGACCATGTCGTGTCCTTTCTACAGCTCGTGTTCCTTAGAGGTCTGTAGACAGTTGTATGTAGTTGGGGTGTTATGTAGCCTTGTTGGCTCTCAGTCTTGTTGTTCAGCTTACATAGCAGCCTCGTCGGCTTGCTCTATTGTGTAATTATATTTTAGGTGTGTGTGCCCAGTTCAGACGAGATGGTCAGTATATACATATATTCAGATTACAGCCTCGCCAGCTTGTTGGTATTGTCTGTGTGCAGGTAGGCTTTATTGGTTTAAGTTGGGGGTTACTCCCAGAGTTTCAGATTGAGAGTGGTTCGCTCGGGCCTAGGTTGGCATCGAGTGCCGGTCACGCTACTCCAGATTCGGGTGTGACATATCCTCTTTGACAATTCAAAGTTAATGGACAATAATCTATATATATATATATATATATATATATATAAAGCCATGACATAAGTCCGGTGACGTGGCACAACATAAACGCAGGAATTGCATTTATCCTTTTTCTCAGATTTTTGCCTTTTTGCTAATTTTAAAGTGATGAAAAAATGTTTTACCGTCTCTAACTATTTTTTTACAAAGGCTCCCGAAACGTCGTTTTATTTCACTCATCTGAAACAATCAGTTCATACATTTTTTGCATATACAATATCGAGTTCATCAAAGGGCAATTCTCAAATACCACAATAGTATAGAGAGACTAAGTACCTGCCACATAAAGTCGGATGACATGTGCTGTATTGGAACTCAATTTTGATTTATGTGTTTAATTGCTCTTTCTCCCTAGAGATTTCAAGTCACTTTTCTAACAACTAGGCCATAATACATGTCTCTTGAAAAGGTGTTATTGGTATGACTCTACAAATAATTTTATTTTGCTTCACTAGAGAATGGAGCAGCAAACTCCAAACAAACAGTTGGAACTGGAAAGAATTGCTAGAATTTTATTAACGAAGAAAGAGAGAAACTATAAAATCCTGGCTCTCCACATTGTGAATACCTTGATTGCCTTTCTTTTCACTTTCCTTTGTTTTGGTAAATTTTATATCCCCTTTAAATAATCTAGAGTTCTATTAGTAAAAAATTAAAAGTTCTTTCAATAGATGAAATCTATTAGTAGCAACAATTATTGAGCCTGGTATAATTAAATTTCATTTGTCATTGATGGTGGATGTTTTACGGTCTCTGTTAAGAAACCATGTTTTTTTTTTTTTTTTGTTCTTTTTTTATTTCTTTTCAAATAAGGAAGACGATCCTGAAAAGTGGTAAAATTTCCTTTGTTTAGTAAATAATTGGGATTATTGTTGTTGGCGTTAATTTTATAACATTGTCTCTACTATCAGTCTATAATTAAAGTGATTCTTTGGTCATCTTTAGTTGTTGCTTTGCTCCAAATTCAAGTCCTTTTGGGACACCGCTTAGGGTTTTTTTTTTTTTTTAATCTTTTCTTTAGATTTTGTTTTCTTTTGTAATTTCCCACATCGATTATTTAATCTTGCTTTTTCTTCAATGCTATTTCCTTTGCGGTTTCGAGCTCTTCATTGGTCTACTGGATTAACTCTTTGTTGATCTATGAGATTAACTACAAATGGTATTTAGAGAAATAGAGTGAAGGAAAATGAAAGTACTTCGAGAAGATTGTTGGGAAATTTATGATGAAAATGGTCATTTAACGATAAATCTATTAGCCAGGGTACAGTAAGATTCTAACGATTTAGTTCTTGAAGTTTGTCGGAAGGTAAGTGTGAGCAAAAAGTGTCGTTGAAAACATATTATATATTGCAGATTTAAGGAAAGTGGACCTTTTCAACCTGAAGAAGAAAGGGGTAATTTAGAATTTAGGTGTACATGACAAGTGGGGAGATTTTTCTTGATATGAAAATTTGGATTTGTTTACTTGCTTTTTGGAAAGAAAATTGGTTTTAGGTTGCTGAGTTTGTTCATTTTGTAGTTTCTTTCTTTATCAATCCATCAGTGAGTTTATTGATTTAGTAGCATCATTATATATCAATCCATCATAAATTGGCTAAAAACTATTGTTATGGTCTATTTCTAAATCTACTATTGTTTGACGAATTTGATTTTGGTTTCCAAAACGTGTCTCTTGATTCTACCTTTTTTTTTTCATTGGATTACTAAAAATGAAAACCTTGTTGCAGAAATTATTAGCTTCTTTGAAATTTCTCTAAAAGCTTTCACCGTAAAGGTTGGTGCTCATCTCCCTTGGTGTGTATGTCATATTAGTACACTTGGAAAGTAAAACATGCATACGACACAGTGCAAGGGTCTGCAAGGAATTCTTTAAACTTTGAACCCTCTTTTTGATAATAAAAGTACCAAAAAACTTTGTCATCGTCGCGAAATAAGAGTTGAGAATTGCGTTGAAGAACGGGAAAGATTCATATAATTGTTATTCTTCTTCAAAATTATAGTGTTCTTCTTTTAATGTAGGATTTTCAAGATAAATTCCTTGCTTTTATTCTTTTAGTCCAAGAGCGTTTAAATACAATACAACTTCTAATATATTTTTTATTTTCTCCTTTCCCCTATTTAATATAATCTTTAGACATTTCAAGTCAAGTCTGAATGTCAAAAAATCAACCAATTCTGAAGCCAATCGATTATGATATCTTATAACTTTGCGTTCACATTCCAATGCAGATAAGATTTAAACAACTGAATTGCTTTTTGTCTCCATAGAGGGGTTCTATTTGAAGCTTTTAGATGCTTCTAGGTTAACTACTACTATTTAATTAATTGATGCGAAAATTTTACCAGTTCTTAAAGAGGATTAAACTGATTGATAACTTCACTGACATCTGATTGAAAATTTTATATCGACTAAATTTATAAAGATACTACTACTATTTAATTAATTGATGCGAAAATTTTACTAGTTCTTAAAGAGGATTAAACTGATTGATAACTTCACTGACATCTGATCAAAGATTGAAACTGCAACCACAAGCCACCGAACCAGCACAAAGCAGTAACTAACAATCACAATTTGGAAGATACTTCCACGAGCTACATATCAAAGCATGCAGACACAACATAGAAATAGGACTTGCGCTAATCAAAAGATTTGCATGATCTCACAAACAAAGCAAAATCCTTAAACATATGGAATAATAATATCATTAAGCTTAAACATAAAATGCTCAAGGCAAATTTAGGATTATAGGTTATTAATTCCTAATATAGTACGTAATATTCTAATACCAAACAGGAAGAAAGTTGTACATATTTGATGTAAACACCAGTGCAGATAAGTTTTTTGCAGGGGGACCAACTAACATACATCAATGGCATATCACTCTAATTATGTGTCTTGGCGCATCAGTAGCACCTTCTGATCAAATGTGTGCAGCTCGATGATCGAGACCTGACCCTAAATGTAGAAAACTTTCTTGCTGTTGTTACCACTAAATCAATTGCATCAATTAGACACATGATGCTTTATCACATTTCAATTGCTCTATTCGATCATATTTGGCTTTAACTTTCCATTTGTGGCAGGTGAAGGCGCTTTTTTCATGGATCATATGGTAGAAGTTGAGTAGAAACAGAAACGTGAAAGTAAGAGATGAAAATAACAAAAATATCAATCCTTCTTAGTTGTTATAGCACGAGAACGGTGTGGTAAAATTATGGGCTAGTCAGTCATAAATGCTTGATAACCACAATAGGCTTCCTTTGTATCTCTTTCCCAATCCAATTAGGGATTAGCCTGATTGATAATAACATCACTGACGTCTGTTCATTACTGAAGGATTGAAATTGCAACGATAAGCCACCGAACTAGCAAATAGCAGTAACTAGCAATCACAACTTGGAAAACCGACACATCCGCTGAGGTAGATGTCAAAGCATGCAGACACAACAGAGAAATAGGACTTGCGCTAATCAAAAGATTGCATGATCTCACAAACAAAACAAAATCCTTGAATAACATGAAAAACATAAGTTCCTCAAAATGATTGTATGAATAAACCTTCATCACAAGGTCTACTAGAAAGTTTTGATAATGCTTAACAGACTACAGAACAGCTCTAAATTGCTCACTTCTTCTCGTCCTTTGCAGCTTCAGCTGCCCTCTTCTGCCTCACTCCAACATGTCGGGCATTTGTACGCTCAATTCGCAGCTTGCCATAGGCATTGAATGATTTCATCTCATCTGTGACCTTCACAAGTTCAACAGCTGGCTGCTCCCTAGTAATAGGCATGTATGAACCCTGGACCTGGGTGGCAGTAGCAAGCTCCTCTGCACTAGAATCACCAGCCTGGAAAAGAGAGTAGTTTAAGGTAAATTTAAGGCATGAAGTGTTTAGATAGCAAAACAGGAACACTATCAGGGCAAAGGACAAGAAATTTTTGAATTTACCTTGACCTTCTTGGCACGCCTTGGGAAGATAACTAGCTTAGCCTTGTAAGTCTTCAGCCTCTGGACGTTGGTTTGTAGACCTTCCAAGGATCTGTTCCTGCGACGATGATCAACAGCAATGCCAATGGTTGGTGCTAGTTTTTTGGGAATACCAGCTGCCTGAAAATCAAAGTTACTTATTATTGGAGACATCCAACATACAAGCGCATCGAAATAATAGGCAGCTTAAATAAAAGTATCTGTAAAGAAAGGATCGTCAACCGACACCCCTTCATCAGAAAATTGCACTGTGTGGTTAGGTAAAAACATTTTTATGTATATATATTACATATTGACACCTCTAGACTTATTCGTGGATTTATTTTTTTATAATTTGACACCCCTTAATAAAAATTCTGGCTCTGCCACTGGACCCATGTACTCTCTTAACAGAAAAATAATTTACTTCTGTAAAAATGGATTGGTTACTTGGGGGTGGTGAACAGGAAGGCCAGCAAGTTATCTAGTAAATGACATACAAGTAACTAGACTCTCACCTTCAGTTCTTCAAGCGAAAATCCTCTGCCAGCACGGACTTTCATGTTGTATTTTAGTGTTTGTCCATGAACAATGGGTCGGAGAGATCCAGCAGTTGGCCTAGGGAAGATCTTCACAGCCTTCTGCTGCCTAGCTGTTGACAACATTAAAAGACAGGTAGAAAAAAGTCAGTACTGTTCAACCAAAATTTAATTGCACTAAGAAAAGTACCATGACAGTAGTCGAACAAGCAGGTAGCTTACCATTGCGTCTCCTTGTTTTCCTAGCAGGCTGATTGAACCATGTCTTTACATAGTTCTGCCAATGCTTCTTGAAGTGACCATTGGGAATAACGTTGTTGTGCTTCATGTCTTACCTGAAATTTTACAAAAAAAAATAGCATATATCAAGCAAATGTCCATCACAAAAATAGCTACTTTCCTGACCTAAATAGCCTAGAACTCATAGTTCTCTTTCAATTTGGTACGTTTGCAGACTTTGATTTTTCATTGTTCAGAGAAATTTCAATTTCAATCAAATGTTAATATATCCAGCACAGGCAAGCCAAAGAAACTAATAAAAACTATCAATCCTATACACAAGCTATAGATGTGCAAGTGTAAATACTAAACCACATGTTCTTTGTCCTCACAATACACTATTCATCTTGTACTAAAGTCTCTTTCTCAAGTTTAGGTAGTGAAGGACAATGAGTTTAAATTATTTTTGATACTTTCTTAATGAAATGCACCTAAGTTCAGTTTGGAAAAATACTTCTCACACCCTTTTAATCACACTAGTTAACTGTTACCAAGAATTGAGTATACATACACAATCAACTAGCTGTTTCTAGTTTTAAAAAAAAAACATTTTTAATAGCAAAAACTAGCCAACAACAAGAAAATAAAGCGCCCCAAACCAACCAAACTAAAAACTATATCGTTAGATTACAAAAAAAGTAAATATCAAATTTATCACAACTTCAGGTCACATGAAAGACTTAACTAGGTTTTCGAAAACTAGATAAATGCAAATCAGGCACATTAGGTGTATGGATACAAACAAACATTTTTCAAATCAAACTAATTTGCATATGCAAATTCAATAACACATAGCACATACAACTAACATAAACAAGATGGACAACGAAGAAATATTATTATTCATAAAGATTAACATTGAAAGAGTAAAACATACCTGGGGGGAAGATTGGGGGCTAGGGTTCTGAAGGCAATAGAAGAACAAGGCAAAGCAAAAGCTTTGTACTTCAGTTTTATAAGGCTCAACGAAAAACCCTAGGTTTTAAAAGGCCTAACTATGGATTCCGAATGGGCTTTTTTATTGGGCCAGTGCACTCTGTTTCTTTACTTTTTTACAAAGTTAGTTCACTCTATTATCTTAGTAATGCCAAAAATTGTAAAGGCGAATTTTCACAAATGACTATACTTTTGTTGGGGGGTGGGGGTGATTGCTAATTACATTTCGGAGCTACAGTAATATGTATTCAAATTCGAC
The DNA here is from genome assembly GCF_019175385.1 of Lycium barbarum. Lineage (NCBI taxonomy): Eukaryota > Viridiplantae > Streptophyta > Magnoliopsida > Solanales > Solanaceae > Lycium > Lycium barbarum. Next base: position 17,773,190 of record NC_083340.1, on the reverse strand, counting down.
TGTATTTCGCTGTATTCAATTTGGGTCTATTCATTCATAGCTACTTTTACATTGTATTAAACTTATTGTATTTAAATTCGGTTGTATTTAAAGAGCATAAGTGCAAAAAAAAAAATATAGGGATATGTATTCAAATTTACTGTATTTATTGTATACAAAAAAAATATCCTTCGAAATAGAGGCAAAAAATACATAAAGTAACACTAAATTTTACACTAAAAAAATAACAATACACTCAAACATTCATATCTGAGATATAAGAAATAGGGAGAAAGACACAAATGGCCACTGGCCCAAAATAAACCCACGTCCTGGCCCAAGTTTTCCCAAACCCAAAAAGTAGCCCCTAAACTATTCTCATCTGGTAGCTCTGTAGCAAACCTTTTGTGGCGACTAAGTCGCCGCAAACGATTTAAGAAGTCTCCACTAAAGGCTCCCAACAGCCCAAGCGCTTTTTAAAAAAAAAGTCAGACTTTTTGTGGCGACTAAAAATCGCCACTAAAGGCCTGATATAGAAAAATCAAGCTTTTTAGTGGCAACTAAAAAAGTCGCCACTAAATGTTAAATATTTCAAAACATGCATAATATGTGTATATTTAGTAAGAAATATTCCAAAAAACTTTGAGGCAATTTTGGTATATAATATGTATCATTTGTGTATAAAAATATATATCAGTCCTATCTGTAATGTATAGAAACTGTATAAAATATGAATCACTAAGGTGTGTATCATTTTTGTATATAATATGTATCATTTGTGTATATAATGTGTATTGTAGAATAGAAAATTATATCATTTTTGTATATAATATGTATTAGTTTTGTATAGAAAGTGTATATATAATTCCATGATATGTATATAAACTGTATCAGTCTTGTATAGAAAGTGTATCATTAGTATAAAAAATGTATCATAGAAACCGTATCATTGTGGTATATAATATGTATCACTATTGTACATGTAAAAAAAATACATCATATCATTATTATATAATATGTGTATAATAAATGTATAATTAACGTATAATTTATGTATAATAAATGTATAATTAATTTCAGCATATGTATATAAACTGTATCATTCTTGTATATAAAGTGCGTATGTATATAAACTGTATCATTCTTGTATATACTAGTAAATATACACATGTTATACATATTTTGGGATATTTCTTACTAAATATATACATATTATAATATTTTGGGATATTTAACCTTTAGTGGCGACTTTTTTTAATTGCCACTAAAAAGCCTGATTTTTTTATAGCAGGCCTTTAGTGGCGACTTTTAGTCGCCACAAAAAGTTTGACTTTTAAAAAAAAAAATCGCTTGGGCCGGCCAGCGCTTGGCATTATTTTGGGTCAGCCGGCCATTTTTTGGCATTATTTTGGGCCGAGCGGACTCCTGGGGGTGTTAGGCCCAAATATTGGCCAAATGTGGCATTACTTTGGGCCATTGGACACACAATGTCCTGTTCCCTAAGAAATAAGATACACTCAGATTTGATATATAAGAAATAAAATACGTCGGAGATCTTCGGATCCACTGGAAGTCACCGGAGATCACCGTAGTCCGCTGAAAGTTACCGGAAATCAGTATTTTGGTCAGATCTGGGCCTTACCATACTACTCCTTTTCCGGTCGGTGTGTGGCGACAGTTAGAATTCACCGGAGAAGATGGAGAGGGAGACAGAAGGGTGGAAAAGAGGAGACGGGCGAGAGAGAAGGAGAGAGAAAGTGAGGGAAGAGAGCAGAGAGGAGGAGAAAGTTACCGCATTAGTTACCTTGTGTAATTGAAATACAACATTTAGCTACCAGATGTAATTAAAATAAAGTGTAGTTATTAAATGTAAATACCACTTATATGTTCTCTACCCCAAGTAAATTTTCCAATTGTAAATTTGTATGTAGAAATTGCACGATTTCCTTCAAATGGGCTGATCTTTAAATTTTACCCTTTAAAATCGAACTTATATTTAGAGGGGGGGAAATTCTATAAGGGCGCGGGATATAACTTACATATATGATAAGAAAATATAAACTTATGCTCCGCGAAAAAAATTGTTTGCTTTGAAGGACAAAATTAAAGACCAGCACAAAGTAGGGACATAATTGAAAATGACCCAATCTGTATCTGAATTCAAAATATGTTAATCGGCCCAGTCCACGGTATTGGAGAGGACCAGCCCATAAGAGTTCAATTGGGTTTTGACTCCTTTATTGGGAGTAAAGTTAACAAAACAGGAGCTTTTAGGATCCTTACTTAAAGAAATATCCGAAAACTTACAAAGTATTTATTTAGCCGTAATCTTTTGTAATCGGGATATTTAGAAAGAACAGGTTGTTCCAGCTCAATACCGTCTAAGAATTTTTTACTATGGCATGGAAACAGGTTCGCTGACAATTTACATACTGTTTTTTTTATTTTGTCAGGAGAGTCCTCCGTCCCAAATGAATTGGCTTATTCGAAAAATGCCTTGTTCTTTACAAGATTTATTAGACAATTCCGAATCCACTTTATTTACGAACAAGGATGCTAAATGTGAATTATACCAAGCAAATTACTTATCTATTATTCAAATAACTTGAGTTTCAATAACTATAAAAAGAACTTTCTAATTCATTTAAAAAAGAATGATCGTTGAATTGTACCTAGCGTTTGTCGTGGGCACTATAATTAGTATACCAGAGGTGCATCTTCCCATCCAAATAAAACTAGAAGAAAGGAGGCACGGTCTTTTATGACTATTGCTTATGTTGAGCATAAAGCGGTTCGTTGCCCTCTTCTTGACCTTTGAATCCAGAAGTACCAGCAGAGGATCAAGAAACTACTCGACCCGCGTCTAGGATTCGACCTGCATCATGGATTCATTTACATAGTAGTGATAGTTTTGTTTATTTCTCCGTCTTTGGACTCGATTGGCAAGTTCTATCATAAGCAGTTAAGCACCTCCATATTCCGTTGTCTAATTCTACAGGATCAAACCTATGGGACTTAAGAAATGATATAAAAAAAAGACTCAACTATTACACCTACTTGTTCATACTTCAACATCTGTTATCTAAGTTGAAATCGGGGATATAAATTTTTTCAATATAAAATGTCGAGTTTGAAGTTGGATTATGTCAAATCCCAACTTTGAAACTACATTTGAATTTGAACTTTCTCTTTTCAAACTTTATATAGGCTTTGGTAGAGCCTAACTTTAGATTCAAAGGTCCGAAGAAGCAACAACAGTAGCAAAAAGAAGTTCAAATCGAATTTTGTCAATACAGGCTAAAATTGAACATATTTAAATAGGGGTGGCACAAACAACTACATGCTCTTGGCGTCATTTTCCTACACTTATTAGACTAGTAGCTTGTTTGGCCAAGCTTTTGAAAGACAGATACACTTTTTATAATATATATATATATATATATATATATAAAGTCTTTCACAAAAGAAGAATCCTTTCTCTGTTAATGATATTAGTCGCAAAATAAACTTTAATACCAGCTTTTTCGTAATTTGACACTAAAAAACACTTTTTGAAAAGCTAACCAACAAAATTTGTTTAGAAAAACATTTCTTAAATAAATTGGCCAAACATAAAGTGCTTCTTTCCAAAAGTACTTCTATAAAAAGCTATTTTGACAAAAAAATCAAAATAAGCCATTTTTATAAACTCGAGCAAACAGGTTCTAAAATTTAAAACTAGAGAGACTGAGTTGCTAGTTTCAATATGAACCGATCAAGCACGAAGCAGCCCACATCCAAGACATATCCCATTTGCACTTTTGGCCCTATTTTGTGCTGGTCTTTAATTTCTGTCTCTCAAATGGAACTCATGCCTCGTTGAGGGATCTCGTACAACTGTACAAGCTGTGTCAGATTCCTTAAAAAACTTATGTCCCGCTAGACAAAAGTTCCATTTGAGGGACAAAAATTAAAGACCAACCCATTTGAAGGAAAACCGTGCAATTTCTTCTCGCTAAAATAATTGCCAAATTTTACATTAGCACTTCCGCCAAAATAAAATTGAAGGTGAAATTAATTAAAAAGTGATGAACTATATGTTTGAAGAAAAAAGAAGACCAATAACTCATATTTCTTGTAGTTAATATGACGAAATGGTTTCGGAAAAGTAATTGAGTACAGTAAAGGTTTATTCTTAATTTCTTAACACATACAAAAAAAAAAAAATTGATTTGTTATAAGTCAATGATTTTGGTTATTATAATGGAGAACATAACACTCTATTGGATTGTACATTTCTTTTTCTTTTTTTCTTCGCTGGTGAATGTTGGAATTCAGTTTCAAAAGTTGTGTTTGGTTTTGTCTCCGGAAAAACAACCTCTGTAGTGGCATTCGGATTTTAATGATTTGTAATTTTGTTTTCTGGCAAAACATTTTCAATCAATTAATTGTTTGTACGTACATAATTTATTGAGGATAGATAGACGTTTGAAATTATATCAATTATCTCAAGATAAGTGGACCCAATGTTTACTTGACGGTACTAGAGGTTAGATTTATGATGTGACTAGTTATAGTGACTAAATTGTAGTTTTGCTCAGCCGAAAGTAATTTTATATGTGAACAGAATCAAATGGTTAGCAAGTCCAATTCAATTGAATTGCCACGTGCAATGGCAATCCTTAATTAGGAAAAATACAATACAATAAAGTGGAGATCCAAGCCATTTAAAAGATTAACCAACTAAGAAAAGCAATATAGATTACAGATAAGGTAAAAATAGTGATTTGCATTGACTAAACGAGATTTGACATGAGATAGCTAGCAACTAGTAAGATACTACTCCAATTATTTAGAGGGTTATCAAATGGGAAAAATTATTTGGTCAAAAAGTAGAAATAACAACCACTTGTCATATTTCGGCCATGTTATGAAAAATAGTTAAAAACCACTATCATAGAGTTTCAAATAATAGTTGGAACCCCATGCAGTGTACTGAAGTCTTACATGTAAAATTTGAAACTCATGATAGTACTTACTTTTTAATTATCTGACTGAAAAATGTCTATTTTGTGAATATTACATAGTGAAAGATAGATAAGCCCAATTTTTATTTTTATTTTAATAAAAGGGTTTAGGAGTTAGCTTAAAGGTGAAAAGCGAGTCAAATTATCCACTGAATCAAACCCCATTACTTTTATGTTAACCTATAATTATCTTCGTCATCATGTACGTTCAATGTTATTATTATTGTTGTTACTTTGGTACAACTCAAGTTAATTTGTAAGCGGCCAATATCAGTAGTTTCAATGTCCACCAAGAACATAGAGGCTTTATTTTAGATTAGTAGTCTACATGAGCTCTACATCCAATTTTTTATGTTTGGTTGTTGAAAATATTTTGAAAAATATCTGTATTAAGAAATAATATTAAATTTTTTTTTTGAAAAATACCTTTTCCAGTGAGAACAGATAAAACAAACTTCATAAGTAGCATTTCAAACTTATTATCTCCTCCACGACATCCCGACCTCTCACTCCTCACCCTACCTCCACCTTCATAGTGTTTTCCAAGATTATACATAAATGCTATAAGATTTTATTTTCTTTACTTACCAGACACTAAAAAATAAATAAGAAAATCACTTATTTTCCAAAAAAACTTTTTCAGAAGATATTTCCCATGAAAACCATTTTCCTTCCTACCAAACACACCCTTGAAGTCCATTTTACATGAAATGAAAATAACAAAACTAAAGGAAAAATATTCCCAACTTACGGTACGGTGTTACATTATATTATATTAACTTAACATAGTATAGTTATATAATAGGGTAAAGAGTATTTTTGGTCCCTCGGCTATTGGTAAATTATAATTTTATTTTTTATGATATCTAACTAATTAAGCACATTTAATCTTCAATCACTTAAAATGTGTATTTTTGATCTCTTTGCATATGAATATTTGTAAAAAATTTAGACCTATAATTAACAGTTCCACCGTTTAATTATCCATGAGTTATATAAGCTTGTATTGTTACTCTATTTTTGAGGGTAATATATACACTTCTAAGAATAGTTTAAATAACATATTTCCTAAAAGAGACCAAAAATCACACATCGTAATTCATTAAAAGTTAGATGTGTTGAGTCATATATCACAAGGACCGAAATAAAAAATTTCAATAGTTGAGGGACCAAAAATGCAATTTTCCCTATGTAATAAGGTGATAATATAAATAAATTAATCATAATTTTGATAATTAATCTATTTATTTGGTGTAGATATTGAGTAACATTAAATTATTTGTATCAAAATATTTGAGACATGTCTAACCAAGGAAAAAAAGAGAGAAAATACAAATGCCGAAAGGCAGAATATATTATGTTAGTTCAAAAGAAGGGGGCTCCAAATTAACACTCATTACTAGAATTGCTATAGATCTCCAAAATCTTCAATTCTTCTTCTTCTTATGTTGTCGTCTAACTTTTGGACAAAATTATACTCATATAGTTTTTTTTTCTCCAAAGGAGTTTGGTCTTTATAGATTATGCGTGGGATCTTTAAAAAGCATTAAAATAGTCAAGCGTGCAATGCATGAAATAACTAACTCTAAAGTGAATGTCTTTGTCCCACCTCAAATAATCATTCATTTTGCAATAATCATTCATTTTGCAGTTTTTATAGTTAATTTTTTTATTTTGTCATGAAGTTTCAAAGTCAACATATGAAACTTTAGCATATAATATTGAAATTTCATTTGTAAAATTTGAAATTTCATAGCTATTTTTCAAATACTTATTCAAAAAATAACCAGTAGGCATTATTTCTACACTCTTTCTTCCGCCAACAATAGATAAACCGAACACAGTGACTGAAATGTAGGAAATGTCCAATTAGTTAGCCATTAACACGGTCAAGAGGTTATCAGGTTTTTTTTTTTTTTGTTTTTTTTTTACGAATTCTGACCTGTTAATTATTGAATAATCTTTTTTTAAGACATAAAAAAGAGATAGTTAAAGATAAATTTAACATTACTTTTTCCCTATAAATCAACCTTCTTTAGTGAGTTTAAGTTGTCATAATATTCCTCTAAGTCTTCTTCCAACTCTATAAACTCAGGTCTTCCTTCGTGAAGTGGCTAAGCCTCATAGTCTTTCTTCATTTCTTCTCCAATTCAAGTTTTGTATTTGTTCTAACAGTTTTATAAAGAAATTCTTCTGGTCTATTCTTTAAAAAAGGAAAATATAGCATGTACCTATCTATTATTTCAATTTATGAAATAGGTCTTGATGTTATAGTAATTAATATTTTCTTAAAATTACATTACAATACTCAATTTTAAACAAAACGGGAGCAGCAAAAGTAAACACGATAGCACAAGTATGTATATAACCACAACTTTAGCGTGACATATGTGCCACTTCTCCTTGCAATATTTTCACATTTGCCATAATATTTAATTGAATTTAATAGGTTGTACTGTAGTAGTGGATAAGTATTATTTTCGAAAGACAAAAAGACATAAGCGTGGCTAGCCTTTTCTGAGTCTAAGACTTTATTAAGTGGTTTCACACTAAAGTTTCTAAGTTATGATTTACTTTAATTATATAGCGGAAAGTATATATTGTCATATCCTTTGAACACTAAAGTTTCTAAAGTTCACTACTATTACTTCACTTTAAGAACCCCATAATTAAGTTAATCAAATTAAGTCCTACATTTTGCCTACCAAAGAAAGATCGTTTGAAATGAAGAAAACCCAAAGTTTTGTATATGAAATCACGATTAAAAAAAATGGAAAAGGGCCAAATATATCCATGTACTACTGAAAAAGGGTCAAATATAACTTTCGTTATACTTTGAGTTCAAATATATCCCTACCATTATACTCTGGGCTCAAATATACCCCTCCTATCTTAAGGTTGTCCAAGGTGGACCCCAATCACACATGACACTAATATTTTAATGAGATAGACAACACGCATGCCACTTCACTAATCAAATCCACCCCCTCCCTGCACCACTCCTACACCTTTATGCCCAACATCATTTTCACATTTTTGAAAGATCCTTTAAAAATCATAACCAGTTCTCTTCACCAAATTTAACTCAAAAATTTGAGTACTTGGTTTGTCTTTTCCTGTGGAATCAAACTAGATGTTATGGCCCAAATGATTTAATAACCTGAATTATAAATGGGAATTGTACATCATTCGGTTTCAATCGAGAAATTGACGAATTCAAATGCTTCACTTTTTGGTTAAGGTTTTCTTTTAAATTGTTTAAATGGGTTTCAGCTTCAAAATTTTCATGAAAGTTATTAGTAGTATTAGTCAATTGAAAAAAAAAAAAAAAACTGACGATTATAAGATACCAGATTAGCATTTTCTGAATTCCTGTATCTATAATCATGCCTTCGCCTGTGCGCAAGGATGGGTGTGAGTTGTACATCATCAGTATATTATGAGTATTAAAATACTGGCTAAAAGCCAACTGGGTTGTTATAGCTAGTAGATTATGTATGTACATGATCACCAATTAGGCTATTTTTTTTATACGACAAACTTTACCATTCAAGTTTTTCGGCATAAGGGTGTACGAGTGGTGGAGGGGAGATGGTGAATTTTGTTAGTGAGGTGGCATGTCACATTGTTGTCCATCTCATTAAAATATTAGTGTCATGTGGGATTGGACTCCACCTTGGACAACCTTAACGGTGGAGAAATATATTTGAGCCAATAGTATAACAGTAGGGGTATATTTGGACTCAAAGTATAACGAAGGGTAAATTTGACCCTTTATTAATAATCCAAGGGTATAGTTGGCCCTTTTCCGTAAAAAAAAACTGTCCCTTTTTCGTCGTATCTCAATTGAATGACATGGTGGGATTGTTTTCCCTGATGGCTATATTTATCACATGAATCACATGCGTTTTGTTTCCTTATTTTTCAATCATTCAATATTTAAATTTCACTGGTTAATTTGATTAGTTTAAATTTATACTTGGTACGTAGATCCATTAAAGAGTAAGATGCTCTATATCAATGTTCATTCATGTCTTTAAATTAAGACTAAAGATGACGGAATTTCAATTATCACATTACAATTTTGTATGCGTTTTTATTTTCACAAGTATAGCTGGTGAAGAGCATGGAACATAAGAAAGGGAGAAAACTAGCAAAGAGCATGGGACACAGAGAGTTATAAGTGGGAATTGACTGTTGACCATTAAGCTTATCAATGAGGAAGACTTACAATATTGTCACCTATTGAAGACTATTATTGAAGATTGTAAATATTTACGGGAAGCTAACAAAGCCACCATTACACATATCTAGAAGGAGGCAAATCAAAGAGTTGATTTTTTGACAAACGAAAGATACAATTATAAAGACGATCTACTGATATGAGAAGTAATGCTATATGATCTCTTTTTGTGATTGATTTAAGTCAGGTAGCTTATGAAAGATTTTAAAGATTTTATGTAATAATACTTTTCATTGGATAATAAAAGTTGAAGTTCTTTATTTAATTAGTATCATGAAATGTCTCAAATTTTAAAAAATTACACCCAATTTAGAAACATTGGAGAAGAGTGCAAGCAAATAGAGCCAAAATGGTGAAATTTGAGAGATCTTTGATGAGGTCAGGAAAGGTGATCGTGTGACATGAATAGATTTATGAAAGTTGGATTATGCATTTATGTTTCTTTAGTGGGTAAATAGGATAGGGTCATGGATGTTTCGGCGATATTTGTTTAGCAAGAAAGGGTTCATCTTACTTATATTGTTATATAATTATATTATCATCATGATAACTATAATAAAGTAACACAGAATAATTTGGAAAGTGTCACGGGGGATTCAAAAGGTAAAAGAAACTCTGTCTTTGGATGGTGAGGATATGAAGTGCTAATGTGCTCGAATCCCTTCAAAGACGAACGAAAGAAAAAGGAAAAAAAGTGAAATGAGTGCAAGAAACCTTGCTAATTAACTTTTGTAATCCTTGCAAAAACATCTAAATATATGTTTAAACTTCTAGTTTTCATTTATCTTTATTTTAAGAGAAATTGTTGTTGAAATGGACTAGTTGTATCTATTTGACTTTTGGCCATTAATTTAGCGAAAGCTAGTATTATGCCTCGTTTATTTGCACTTGATAAAGATTTGAATTTAACTTTTGATTCCTATCACTAAGTGCGTTTGTTTCCTTAAGTTTGTATTTTAATCATTGGGATCTCTATCATCAAGTGCGTTTAATTTTTATTTATTTATTTATTTACAACCTGCACTTAATTGATCTGAATGCTTATGATTTCAATATTTTTTCTTTCTTTATTTGAATATATTAAGAGCATATATATTTTTCAAAACTTAATTACCATTAGCAAAGGCATAACTAGTTAGGGGATGCAAGAGTTCATCCGAACCCCCTTCATTGATTTTTTTTTTATGTATATTATATAAATTTCTTATATTTTGAATTCCTTAGTAAAAATTCTGAATATATCACTTGATCATTAGAGATGAACTCAGAATGAGTAAATCTTACCATATGCGTACTGTTACAAAATAATCATATATATACATAATTCGATTCTAAAATAAAGGTTCAATTAAATTGACAGAATATTCTCTAGACCAGTGTTTCATTATAATCCCAAAAGTGGGTACAGTGAAATAAAATCTAATAGTATGAAATAAAAAACATGATTTGATTACTTAATTGCACTTCTTCGTGACTTGATGTTTGTCATTCCACTCTTGCCTTTTAACTGATCTAATTATATATTCAAATTATCAATGCATGGAATATAATTATATACCCTCCAATCATCCCCACCTTACCCCCACAAATGGGGGCACAAATAGACAAGCATTCAGCTTGCTTGCATGATGGGATTGGCTCAATTTCAGTTCACATATACATTATTATATTCTACTAATATCTTATAAATATATCAAAGACATACTCCTATGAGATATCACATAAATTATGGATTTTGAGTACCCTACATAAGTAATTATCCTCTAAGATTTAAGTTATATGCATTAATAATAAAAAAAATTATACATTATCCAATCAGATTTATAAATGGCTATTCTTTTATTTTCTAGGATATAAAATCAGACTTTATTATGAAAACCTATTATTATAAATTTGTTATAAAATAATAAAGCAAGAACAAGAATATTTGTAGAGAAGGAGAGAAGAGAGCAATTCTTTATTTCTCTTGTTAGGGATTGATTTACAATGAAGGAGAACCTCTATATTTATAGGGGAAAAGTGACTTGATCCCAAAGTCACTAACCCTAATATTTCTCCTAAAGATAGACATCCATAATAATAAATAATATTTATAACACTCCCCCTTGGATGTCTATTTGATAGATAACGTGCCTCGTTAAAACCTTACTAGAAAAACCCAGTGGGAAAAAATCCAGTGAAGGAAAAAGAGTACACATTTCTAATAATACGCTATTTGGTTGCCTCATTAAAACCTTACAAGGAAAGATCCAGTGGGACAAAAACCTTGAAAGGGAAAAAGAGTACAACGCGTATTAACTCTCCCTGATGAGAACTTCAATCCAAAAACTTGAATCTTCACATCTCAATCTTATGCACCATCTTCTCGAAAGATGTAGTTGCTAGAGACTTGGTGAATAAAACAGTCATATCATTGCTCGAACAAATCTCTTGCATGTTGATATCACCATTCTTCTGGAGTTAGTGTGTGAAGAACAACTTTGATGAAACATGCCTTGAGCTTTTATAAATCTGCTATTTAGTTGGGCTATGTATGCTGCTGCATCTTCAGTCTTTGGATAGAGTTGCATTGGTATATAATATTATTGAAATCACTCCAAGTGCATTTCTGACTTGCTTTATAAACAGATGTTACCTTTATATGATTTGACTATCATGTAAAACAAAATCATATGACCATAATCCCTCATAGTCATAGCAAAATATATAAATACATCAATTGCATAAAGATATGACACTTCAGGAGCAAAAAATCTTGCAAGTTTCTCATTTCAACAGATAATATATTTCTTTTGAAAACTCTTCAAGAGTTTCAATAATTCTCAAGTCATCAACTTGCACAAACAATATGACATATTTTGATTTTCACAAATACGTAGGGATAAGTAGACCCTTAGTCATTAAACATTCATTAAGGTGATTAAATCACATTCACCTTGCTTGATTTAATTCATATAAGAATAATGAACAAATTTATACAACTTGTATATGCTTCAGACATTTAAAATTCTTCAGGAATTTTCATATAATTTTGTCAAGTAATTCATAGAGGCTGTGACAACATCTATTTCTATTTAAATATGTGACATCTTCTGGTGTCTGAACAAAATGTCCAATAAGTTTTACACTTACCAAGATGCGTCATTTCACTTGATAATAATTTCTACGTTAGCATGCTTTAATAGACATAGAATTTAGATCCTCACAACCTTTTACAATATTGTACCAAAAATATCGTCAACGATATATTATCTTGTATCGGTTTGCAATAGGACATAACTTATTGAGATCTCATCACTTCCACTATTTTTAGGTACCTAACCTCTCATAAGGTTTCACAAAGTGTTATGTCGTAGGCTCTTCAAGAGCACATTGCCTCCTTATAATGATCATTGATCATTTGCTCCTCTTTTTTTTCAATGATTATTGCATTTGGAACCGATTAGTCTACCACGCGTCATGCATGCTATAGACTCTGTCCTTCAGGGACATGAATTTAATAGGAGCATTTTGCAGCTGAAATTAGAAATTAATTTTGGGTCAGCAATTGCTTCTAGTATTTGAGTTGAATTATCTTTTGAGTGAGGATCATACTAATGATAATTCATAACATATTCCTTAGCTGCTTATTCTCACCCCCCCCCCCCCCCCCCTCCCATGTTAGAAAAACTAACATATATCCTATCTTCTTTGGGGGAATCCATCTTTGTGCATCATGGTAGATTAATTAATCATATACCACACATAAAAACTATTAGATGGAAATATATGGTTCCTAACCCTGAACCAATTATGAGGTGAGAATTTATCATAATTCAGCACATGAAGCATTGTTCTCATAAGCAATGGTTTAGCTTTTTATCGGAGGCATTTAATGCCAAACCAACTTGGATATAAACTAGCATTCACAAGATGAATTATCTTGATTACATAATCTGAAAATTGCGCTCTCAACTCAATCATTTTTGAGCAAGTAACTTTGCATATGTCAAACTGCAGGTTGATAATAAACGCACATGTGACTGTCTTATCGATGCATCTATTTAAGACATCACATAACAAGTGAACGGGCCCATATTCACCTTTTCTATATTTTCAGAATTTGGGAAATTCAATCCCAACATTAGCCAGTATAATCCACTTATCATGAGGACAAGCAACAAAAATAAATTCTTGAAGAATCTTCTGGTTCTTCAATATATGTTGAATATTCAATCTGCACATCATATTCGAATCAGGTGGCCAAATTGCTCATGCCAACTGATAAAATTATCTATACTAGTAAACTTCAGGTTTACCATGCCATGTGCTATTTGTTTTAGTAAACTTCTGATTTACTATGACATGAATACTTTTTCGCATCGATAAACTTCTGGTTACCGTGACATGTGATTTCAGCATGCTTATATTGTAGTACACTTTAGAGAATAAGGCATGTAACTTTTCACATAGATATTTCATGCCCACTATGATTTTGAAAATATTTAATCCTCCCATCATTTATAGCTTCAATATGAGAGTTATTTATTTTAGTAAACTTTGGGTTTACTACAACTTGTGTTTCGATCATAACAACTTCGTATATTATAATCTAGAAGGAATGCCATAATAGTATATAAGCTGTTCGGGAGCCTTTAATTTATTCTCCATAATCACACATTGTTTGGACCGTACCTAGTGTCATGATCTTCTAGATAAATAGTTAGCTCTTCTGGAGCCCTTAATTGATTTTGTTCTATTAAATATTACATTCACATCATTGGTGTCATGACAAAAAAAACGTTGTAACCAAATGAATATTATAATGACATTCTTAAATTCACACATGACAAACGAAAACATTAAGTTATACAGTCTTTGGTACTTCTATCATCAACTTATATGGTAAATATCTCCTTCAGGGAGAATACCCACTAACATCCGAATATTTTATATCAAAGCGACAACACATAGTTGTTTCTTTCTTCAGGAAAGATTTTGTATGAATTGTTATTTCCTTCTAAAAAATCAATAAGAAAACATAATATATTAATGTGGTTCTAGTAGAAATTATTCTACAAAATTTTGTATTCTTTTGCCTTAGAATGATACATAATAAAAGTATCTAAGATGATTTGACGTACGACAGGTACGTGCAATAATGATCTTTATACCACAAAATAACATTTATATCCTTTGTTATTTTATCTCTTCAGGAGGTATGTTGTGGTATTTCTTCATTCACTTCGGGGAATAAAATTTGATCATTTAGATGAGCTTCATGATTATTTTCAATAGCTCATTATTTCTCTCAACCACAAGAAAACACCGCTTCAACATATTTCTCAAATCTTTTTCTGCTTGTCAAAAGTCATACCAATACTTCTAGACCACCAAAATACATATAGAAAGACATAATGAAAAATCATATAATTTCACAGTAATTAACATTCTTATGACAGTGTTAGGAAAGAGAATAAAACTTACCTTGATCACTTCTATCCTGCCAAGAAAGTTATGTGCTGCTAATTTGCAGTTTAGCATACCATTCTACCAAAGGCTTGGAATAATTATCATATATGATTACATAAATACCAAACCCAAACACTTAAACTTCTAGAGCAACAGATCTATACGCTTTACAGATATCCAATAAAATACTACTAAAAATATTGTACATATTCTCTTTTCTTTGCTCTTTGTTGCTAAATATAGAATTTCATTCACTAAAACAATTAAGTTATCGCACGGAAATTCTGATCTAGTTAGTATAATATTATCTTATACCATGAGAAAGTAAGGCTCATTAGATCATAACAGTTAGAATACATACCGTTAGTTTTCTTTGGAAGCAGAAGCGCTTCGCGTGTACCTTAAATTTTCTTTTCTCATCAAGGCAACCATCTTTAAAAATATGCATGATTATTCTTCAACCTTCTTATTTTCATATTGATATGGCAGACGAAATACCTAGGTTTCCATTGGCTCAACCTAATGAATTCGAAGGTTGTCGGCTCACGCAGAAAAGATTAAAATATAACTCTTTTTTTTTCCTTCTAGATTTACTGCTTCAGGAGTAAATGTCAGATTTACTACTTCAAGAGTAAATTTCAAAATTTTACTACTTCAGGAGTAAATTGTAGCATTTACTACTTCGAGAGTAAAGTTTAGAGTATTCAGAATACTTTTCTAATTATTCTACCTCTTCTGGAGGTGAGACGTGATATCTTCACGATCAAGTACATGTTCATGTTTATAGGCTTTATTGAATATTATTCACATTCACTTCAGGGAATGAATCTGTATTTGTAATATTTATCAAAAGTTCTCATTCTTCAGGAATGGAACAAAATTGTCTTTACGTGTTCTGAGCATATCATGATAGCTTAATACCTCTTTTAAGATGTTGCTACTTCAGGAGCAAATCAAGGTATCCATATAACGAAGATTATTTTTCTCTAACATATCTTCAATTGTAATCACAATAAATCTATTAAAAAAAAAAATTACAACTTGATACATACACATAAATTTTAGTATAACGAGACTAATGAAATACGAACACTTCTGATTTCAACCGAAATAAAGCCGAAGGCCATCCAAAGAACCATAATATGAATTTTGAAGAAATTAGGAAATAAACATGCAAACTTCAGCAACAAAATTTTCAAATGAAAAAGAATGAGTAATATCCATATAAATGTGGATCTTAAGTTTGCAGCTTAACAAAATTTTCCAAGGTTTCAAATACCATTATTTTCATTACCACTATTATCTATTATTAATAGTAACTAAATGATTATCACCTCCAATAAGTGGGTGGTGATATCCTTCACCAGTTTTGAATCTTTTGACATATCATTTAGATTAAAGCTATGATAAGCAATTAATGAAACAAGTCATACCTTTGAAACGACAAGATAGCACACGAGAAACATTCAACTGCTTTACGTTATTGTTTAATTTTTCAATTGATTAGAGTCTCGTGCTGATAACGTGTTATAAAATAATAAAGCAAGAACAAGAATATTTGTAGAGAAGGAGAGAAGAGAGAAATTCTTTATTTCTCTTGTTAGACATTGATTTACAATGAAGGAGAACCTCTATATTTATAGGGGAAAAGTGACTTGATCTCAAAGTCACTAACCCTAATATTTCTCCTAAAGATAGACATCCATAATAATAAATAATATTTATAATAAAATTAGCTTAATTTAATAATGTAAAAAACTGACAGAACTTACACTACTTTATCTTATAAGACAAATGTGCCTTTGACCTTGTACACTTGTTTTCTTGCATGCCTATCTCTCACTTCATTTACTAATTAGCCACAGACTCTCCCTAAAACCCCTACCCCTCATCTCTTCAATTTCAGTCCTTTCTTGATCCAGAAACTATCACAAAAAAAATCCTTTTTCCTCCATTAATGGCTTTTTAGTTGTCTTGATTTATCTCCTAAAAAAATTTCATCTACAAATTAAATGGTGCCAACAACGACATCATCAGAAACTCTTCAAAACTCTGCAAATTCAATAGCAGATAAGAAAAGTTGTCCTTCTCCCACTAGTGCCAATGGATCAACAGTACACAAATCTCTGCAGAATTCTCAGAATGGTGATAACAATCAGGTAACTTAGAATATTGCTTTTTTTCCTTTAAATGGTTAAAAAAAAAATTCATTGGTATGTTTTAAAAAGTTATTTTTCTTTTTTATGTTCGGTTTATTCATGTGTATGATTGAGATTTTAAGCATGGCGGCTTCATTGAAGGTGTAAAACAGTGATTTTCCTAAAACTCTAGCTAGCTGTTAATTTTTTTATTTTTTATTAAGGATAAGATTACTTACCACTCCATCACAACCTTTGTTGGTTAGTTAGCTGTTAATTAATGGCAATCCTAATTAGATAAGTAATCAAGTCATGACGATGACGTTTTTGAGGAAACTATGGATTTCTCTCGACGTTACCTAACGTAGTAGGACACTACTTGGTGTAGGTGAAATAACCGACTGGGACAAAGAAAATTATTTATTTGTCATCTGAGAAAACAATATGCGAAGAAAAATTTACCTTTTTCGGTTCGTTAATTAGTCTTATTTCTCTTACGTTTGTTTCTTTTATTCCTTTCCTCCAAAGAGTTCAGGGTACTTTTAATAATAGTTCTTTCGTTCCGTATAAATGAAAAGTTGGCACTTTTTTTTATGATCCAAAATGAATGAATTTTCAAATTCCAAAGATGTAGTAATTGATTTCTTTTTCAAAATTAGCCCTTTTTTCAACTAATAATCAAATTCCAATATTGACTATCTCTAGTTTTAAGAAAAGTTTGGGAGACGCAAAAGGATAATATCGACAAATTATCTTTTGATTAATATCTTTAATTGATTTTCTTAAGGTGTGTGTCACACCTCAAAAAAATTATTTATTTTGAAATGAACGGTGTATGCAGTTAGCTAATACGTGATCCTAATTTTTTCGCAAAATCTTACATATTTTCCTTCTCTTTTAATATGATTATAGTCTATAGACATGTTAAAGCAATACAACAGTGAAATATGTCCGGTAATTCTCATAACTTTTTATTGGCGGAGTTTTCTTTTCTACTACTATTTTCTCATAACAGTGAAATATGTCTGATATATCACATGTTTGGTTAAATTTTCCAAATCTGTTTATTTTGAGATATGTTTTTTGCTAGAAGCATTTTTAGAAAAATATTTTTTGGAGTATAATTTGTGTCTCTCCAATCAATTTAAGAGCACATTTGTTAATATTAGAGCATAAATTGTGTTTGGGCAAACTTTCAAAAAGCACTTTAAGAAAAAAACTATTTTCTTTTCATTTTTTTTTAAAACAACTTCTGTTACTACTCAAAGCATTTTTTTTTTAAAATTCATTTTTAACTTTCCAAAAGCTTGGCGCAAGCTAATTAACTCGTTTGAATACTAAGCACTTTTTCCTAATACTCCTACCAATAAAAGTTTTATGTCATGTTAAAAGATAGTAATTAACTCGTTTATAATATTGCATTTTCCTCTTGCATTGTCAAAAAGGTTTTAGTTCGGGGTGAGACATGTAATTATGATAAAACAGTAAGATATGTGCAAATATTTTCTTACATTTTTCTCTAATTTTATTCGTTAATCTTTCTTTAAATTGGGGGTGGGGCTGGTGGTGAATTAATGTGGGGTTTGTATGTTGGGTAATGAAGAAAAAACACTGCACGCCTAGGCTACAATTGAGTGCAGTGTATCAGAAAATTCTAAAGACTATTATCTTCCTTTATCTTTTAAGTGAAAAGTAAATGGACACTTCAAATATCATGACATATTATTGCCGCATGGTTGACTTGGCTTGCGTTGTTAATAATGATGACCAATCTTCATTTTGCGCGTTTATTTTCTACAAAGAATATTCACTTATTCTTTTCAATTTCTGTGCACTCTAATATTTAATTTATCATAAATAGTACTCTATTACTATTATAATTATTTAGCCTCGACTATATACAAGATACTTGCTGCTTTATAGTGACACCTTCTTCCCTAGACTGAGATAATATTATCATCATTATTCCATAATATTACTAGTGTATTGCAATCGGTAACTCAGATATACTAGATAATTATATTATATGGTCTATTAAACATTTGGTGTAATCATTTGATCTAAAATACTTTGCTATTGATCTATCTTTGTGACATGTTATACTGAAAAAATTCTCATATAAAACTTTTTGGTTGAAAAGTTAGCTCAAAACCCCGGAATTTCAAATCCAACTTCCAACGGATTTAAATGTAACTTTAGAATGTAAGGTCCAGTTGATTTCGACAACAAGTCGGCACTATTTTCTTCTTAATTTATACTCCATCCGTTTCAATTTATATGAACCCATTTGACTGAGCACGACATTTAAAAAAGAGGGAAGACTTTTAAAACTTGTGGTTCAAAATAAACCTTGAAAGTTTGTGTGGTTATAAATCATTCATAAAGTGAATTTATTTCCAAATTAGGAAAGGGGTCATTCATTTTGACACGAACTAAAAAAGAAATAGGTTCAAACAAATTGAAATAGAGGGAGTATTTCTTTTCCAAAATTTGGATAGAATTTCAAATGTTTACAGCATTAACAATGGTGCATATAAGAATGTGAGTTTCATCAATAATTCTTGAACTAATACAAACCACAAGATTAAGGAATTTCTAATAAAAGTGGATATATTTTGAAAAAAAAAAGAAGTTCCCGGGCCAGGTTCCCAAAGTGGGGGCACTTGATCCCAAGCTCTATGGGCCTAGCATGGCCCAATTAGTTTGGATTGGTCCTAGTCTCCCCACAAGGGCAATTTGCAGGATTGTCCTTCGCTTGGGGCGGTCAAATTGGTGGTCTTTTAACTTTTGCCTTTCGCTAAAAAAAATTTCGCAAGGTAGAATTTTATCTTCTGCCCATGCAAATTCTGTCTTTATGATTTTTTTTTTAACTGAGTTGGGATTCGAACCACAACCTCAAGGTATTAAGCGAAGGGAAAACTTAAAGACCACCAATTTGAAGGCAAAAATTAAAGATCACCCCAAATGAAGGGCAATGCCACGCAAAAAAAACCCCAAAATAGGCCGATCCAATCTTTTAGTGGCCAGTAAGCGCACATGCCATGTTTGTTTATACTGAGAAGTTAGAACTCCAACATTTATATTGCGCTCTCTTAAGTCAATTTTTTTTCTTTTTTATATAATCATATGATATTTGATTATATGCTACTCCCTTCATTCCATAATAAGTGACTCTTTTAGCTCATGCACACCCTTTAAGAAATTACTTACTCCTAGAAAATTATGAATATTTTTTCTAACTTACTCTTAATTAATGCTTAGAAAAAGAAAAGTCATTTAATGATTCTTGATTATAAATAAGGGTAAATTTGAAAGAATAAAATTAATTTCTTCTTGAAATCTCAAAATGTCACTTATTTTGAAACAAATAAAAAGCCTAAAAGGTCACTTAATATGAAATGGACAGAGTAATTTATTTTTCCTTAAATTTAGGAACTCGTTGCCTCGTTGGTATGAAGTAGGAACCCTCACAAGTCAACCTTATTAAATTTATGCTGCGTAGATATTACTGTTCCCTTGATGCAATCTGGTTTTGACTTTTGACCTATCAATATAAGCCACAAAAAATTATACTGTACTTGTATAGTTGTTGATTACTCTATGGCGCATTTTACACATAATAAATATATAGTTTATTTAAAAAGAAAGAGCTATTTAATTCAAATAATACATACTCCATTAGATTCTCTAATTTAGGAAGGTTCACATGGATCAGCATATCCTCAAACTATTTCAGATGTATATCTTGTAGAAAATGACACTAAATATTAGTACTACTCACTTTATTTGGTCCACAACATTAGGCCAATCAGCAACTTTTACATTCATATTACTTTTTTTCTTTTTCTTTTTCGAATCAATAAGCTATTTTTCAATTTTATCATAAAAATTAGATCTTTGCCTATGGGAAAGGTTTGCCATTAGGCACTTTTATACTACTGAGATGTCAATCTCTTGTTATGCCACGTAACAGAAACTTCACTTGAACATCAATTACTTGCATTTCCACTGAACTGCAATTACTCAGGAGCAACAATACCTTTGTGTTCCTCATTTCTGCTTGAAAATTCTTTCACTTTGCATTAGCTTTTGAGGGCTATAAATGTTGGAGCTTCCCAAATTCATTTACCTTTCTTCATGGTCCTATTCTCTTTACCCATTTCTAATTATTTTAATTGTCCTACTTGCTATAAATTTATTTTTTATATCTTCGATGTTGACTCAGATCTGATGCACATACCGTTTTTTCCAATTTTGTTCAAGATTGAATTTTTAATCTTCTATTTGATGTATAGACAAAAATTACGATGACCCATTATGGAATTTTGTCATAATCAATTGTTTTATTGTTGTTTTTGTAATTTAACTGCTTTCTTGTACATACCCATGTTATCAAATTGTTAAAAAAGTTGCTTCTTTTTGATGTTTAGTTCCTATAGTCAGCTAGTAAATGATGATTCTTGAACTTGTTGGAAAATGCAGAAATTGAGGGTTTCAGCTCATAGAGAATCTGCAATTCAAATGGGAGAGTACAATGGTGCAGAGTACATAGGGATTAATGAGGTTCCATCTCCTAGACCAAATAATAATGCTAAGAAAGTTTCGCTCTTGCCATTAATTTTCCTCATTTTCTATGAGGTTTCTGGTGGTCCTTTTGGTGTTGAGGACACTGTACATGCAGCTGGTCCTCTTTTTGCTCTTCTTGGATTCTTGATTTTCCCATTAATATGGAGTGTCCCTGAGGCACTAATTACAGCTGAAATGGGCACTATGTTCCCTGAAAATGGTGGCTATGTTGTTTGGGTTTCATCTGCTTTAGGCCCATATTGGGGGTTTCAACAAGGTTGGGTGAAATGGCTTAGTGGAGTTATTGATAATGCACTTTACCCTGTTATGTTTCTTGATTACCTTAAATCAGCTATCCCTGCATTAGGTGGTGGGCTTCCTAGAATTTTAGCTGTTTTAGCACTTACTATAGTACTAACTTACATGAACTATAGAGGTTTAACGATCGTTGGATGGGTTGCTGTCTCGCTTGGTATACTGTCGATTTTACCTTTCGTGGTTATGGGGCTCATTTCGATTCCCAAAATAAGGCCTGGGAGATGGTTAGTAGCAGATGTACATAGTATTGATTGGAACTTGTATCTGAATACTCTCTTTTGGAATCTGAACTATTGGGATTCGATAAGTACTCTTGCTGGAGAAGTACATAACCCGAAAAAGACTCTCCCTAAGGCACTGTTTTATGCTGTGATTTTAGTGGTTTTATCGTACTTTTTCCCTTTGTTGATTGGTACCGGAGCTGTTCCCCTTGAACGTGACTTGTGGACCGATGGCTATTTCTCAGACATTGCGAAGATACTTGGTGGAGTTTGGCTTAGATGTTGGATTCAAGGGGCGGCTGCTGTATCAAATATGGGAATGTTTGTAGCTGAAATGAGCAGCGACTCTTTTCAGTTACTTGGTATGGCAGAAAGGGGAATGCTTCCTGAGTTCTTCGCAAAGAGATCTCCTTATGGAACTCCCTTAATTGGGATTCTCTTCTCGGCTTCTGGTGTGATTTTACTTTCATGGATGAGCTTTCAGGAGATAGTAGCGGCAGAAAATTTCTTGTATTGCTTCGGAATGATCTTGGAATTTATAGCATTTGTATGGTTAAGGATTAAGTATCCAAATGCACCACGCCCTTTCAAGATACCCGGGGGAACAATTGGAGCCGTCCTTTTGTGCATACCACCAGCCGTTCTCATCGGTGTTGTATTGGCCTTCTCTACAATCAAAATTTTGATCGTAAGCCTCGCTGCTGTTGCAGTCGGGTTGGTGTTGCAACCATGCATTAAGCTTATCGAGAAGAAGAGATGGCTGAAATTCTCCACTAGTTCTGATCTTCCTGATATCACATCACACGGTCCATTAATTCGTTGATTCTCTAAATGAGTTATGGCATAATACGGTTTAACTATTTCACTTACATAACAGCTATGGCAACTGTGTTCAGTACAGGGTTATCATGGGACCAGAATTGGTTCTCGAGGTTTGGATGATCCTTTTGCCATGTCCTAAGTAGCTACTGTTTCCAGAGCAACTCCAGCAACAGAAGTGGTTCGTCAAAGGTAGGATGACCCGTTTCTCTTTAAGGAACTTACGCTAGTTTCTAATCTTGTAGCTGTATCTGCCCTGCTCTTGAGAATACTAAAGTTAAGTAGCGACCGATGATAGTTCAGGGAATTGCTTTAGAAACAGATGGTGATTGGTTTTTCCTGGATTGATTATGTTACTTGTGTGTAATGCATAGTGTGCTAGTAAGACTAATAATTGTAGAGGTGTAAATGAACGCATGTGTTCATAACTGAAACCGGATACTGCTCATGTAAGTTTGTACTCAGGTTATTTATTAAGAAAACGAGTTTGATTCCACCATCAAGCTTGATTATTAAACAAGTTCATGGTCGAGCTAGATCGACATTTTATGGTTCATAGGACTTGCTTCTTTTCTGTGTTGTGTATATTTGGTAAGCAATTTCTGTTTTATATGTAAACTTAGCTAAGAACAAAATAAAATGGAAGCAAATGATTCTATTTAAGTGTTAATAACAACTAGCTGAGTTTAAACTAGTTAACTGTGAGATTTTTAGAAATTTTAATTAGATAAAAAAGGAAAATTTGTTGGATACATCGTAACAAGTAACAACAATGAGGATGCCCCTTCAATTGAGCTCATAATCATCAATAGAGCTACAGAATGATCTATCAGTACCATTAAATTTTGTGGCAATGACATTCCAAAACAACTTAGCATTTCTCTTATTAAAAAAAAAAAAAAAAAAAAAACTCAGCATTTCTGCATCATCATTGCAAATCATACAACGGTAACTCATTACAATTTTCCTTTAATAGAGTAGTTTATTTGAAGGTATCAACGCTCGTTTTTCACTTTTTGACAATTTCGTATTTATTTTGGAGATTTAATTTTAAGATGAGAGAAGATTTCGTATCCTATTAAAATGTGAAGGATGTTTTCTTTTCCAAAATCAAAAACGGTAGAAGAAGTGGAATTTATTCCAAAAGTCTAAAACAGTTTTCAAAGCTTTTCAGAAAAGTTTTACTAAATTTTAAAGGTGAAGTGACACTGCTGGCCGCTCCGGAAAAAATATTTACAGCCTTTAGCCAATATACATAATATATACATATATTATATATTTGCTGGCTATTTTTTTGGGGTGGACGACTATTTATGTTAATTTCTATTAAGAGGGCAAGTAAGACGCCTGTAATGTCACACAAAACAAATTGAAACATCTCCACAAACTATTAGGTAGGCCTGTCAACCGGTTCCAACCGGAACCGGACCGGGAACCGGTTAGGAAACCGGCCGGTTCCGGTTCCAAAACCGAAACCGCCTAACCGGTTCCGGTTCCAAAACCGAAACCGCCTAACCGGTTCCGGTTTAACTGGTTCTGGTTAACCGGTTTTAAAGTCCAAACCGGAACCGGTCCGGTTTGGATTGGTTAAAATATTTTTTTTGTTTTGTTTTTTGTATTATATATATATATTATAGTATTTATTTGTATATTGTAGGTATATTTACATATGTTATACAACTTTATAATTAAAGTTTAAATATTTACTGACTAACAGCCTAACAGCAATTCAGCAATACAGAATAGTGCTTTTCGTACACATATATATGTATAACTTAATATATATACTATATATATGTATATATATGTACTATATACTATATATATGTATAGCTTAATATATATATATATATATATAGGTATAACTTAATATATATACTATATATACATATCTACTATATATACAATATATACTTAATATATATACTATATATATTTATATAATATATATACTTATATACTATATATACTTATATATGTGTATAACTTAATATATATAGTATATATACTATATATACTTATATATATGTACTATATACTATATATACTTACTTATATACTATATACACTTACTTATATACTTGTATATATGTACTATATACTATATATACTTACCTATATATTATATACTTATATTCCTAACTTAATAAAAGTAAAAATATGAACACAAGTAAATAGAAGAAAGCTCAATGAGCCATATATTTTATTCATTCTTGGATAACATTTATTTGCAAGTTGTATTTTTTTTTTTAACTTGCAAATAATACATGAGTTATACAAAA
Source organism: Lycium barbarum (assembly GCF_019175385.1). Classification (NCBI taxonomy): domain Eukaryota; kingdom Viridiplantae; phylum Streptophyta; class Magnoliopsida; order Solanales; family Solanaceae; genus Lycium; species Lycium barbarum. The sequence goes on along the minus strand of NC_083340.1, from coordinate 17,748,167 downwards.
ATAGTAGAATAATAAAATCACCAATTTTGAACCATTTCGTTAATTTCCCCCACATCATATTCGGTCATGGAAATATCTTCAAAGTCTTCCATTTGGTCCGGTCCACTAGCTATCAAATCTTCAATTTCTTCCTCTTCGCCTTGCTCCGCTTCTGAGTTTTGGTTGCGTCGCTCCGATCTAATCCAATCTCGAATGCACACTAGTACTTGCAAGCTAAAGCCGGATAATGAATGTCTATGGTCTCCAATTTGTTGTCTTCCTTGGCTAAATGCGCTCTCCGAAGCCACGGTTGATACTTGAACCGTAAGGATATCTCGAGTCATTCTTGAAAGTACCGGATAGCTTGCCTTGTACTTCTTCCACCATGCTAAGACGTCCAAGTCATCCTTGATATCCACATTTGGCTGCATCAAATAAAAGTTAAATTCATCAAAGTTTGCAGTAGAAGAAGAAGTTGGCTGTGAATGTAAAACTTTTAAACCCGACAAGCCCTTTTTGCTACTCTGAGAAGTAGTAGGGCGTGGAGCAACGGGTGTAGCACGTTCTTCCAAACTAGAATAATGAGTAAAAACTTTTCTAAACTCATCATCAATAGCGAGATCGGCTTCAGCTAAAGATGGTTGAACTCCCTCTTCAATTTCTAAAAATGTATAAATTTGACTAACCAAATTTTTAGTATAAGACACTTTTAAACAAGGATTTAAAAACCCAATATAAATAAAGTTGGGATGGGAAAAAAATACTTCTTAAATTTGATTATCATTTCAAAAATAGCCACTTGATAATCGGGTTTATATTTATACTCTTGTAAAACTCTAGCTATTTCCGCTAAGTAGGCTAAAATTCCGATTACCGTAGGATAGAATTGTCTAGAAAAAGCAAGAGTTGCATTATAAATTTTTTCTAAGAGTTCAATACATTCTTTAACATCTTCCCAATGCCTAAAAGTTAACCAATCCTCACTATCAATATTATATTTGTTGTGAACTTGTTGTATGAGAATCCTATACTCATATGCTTGTTGTAGCATAATGTAAGTGTAGTTCCACCTAGTCTCAATTTCTACTTGAATTTTCCTAGGTCTAAGGTTATTTTCCACACAAGCATTCTTAAAATCTCTAATTCTTCCCCTATTAGCATTACAAAAAAGAAACGCAACAGTATTTCTAACTTTTTGAACAGAATCATCAAAATGCATAAGACCATCTTTAAGAATTAAATTTAAAATGTGACAACTACATCTTACATGAAAAATATTTCTTAGAGGAGGGTTTATTTCTCTTTTTAAAAGACCAATTGCCTTTGTATTATTAGAAGCATTATCTAAAGCAATACAAAGTGTTTTTCTATAAATGTTAAAAAATCTCATTATAGTAGACATTGAATCGGCTAAAAATTTTCCATCGTCACGACCTTTTCCTTCGTCGTATAAAAAAGCTATAATTCTTTTTTGCATAACCCAGTTGTCATCAACCCAATGACATGTAATAGCAAAAAAATCTAAATGGTTAATACTAAGACCCAAATCAGCGGTAAGACAAACATTACAATTTAAAGAATTAAATACATGGCGCAAATAAAATCTATATTTTTTAAACAAATCTATGACATCGGCTCTACAAGTACTTCTAGGAATATCCTCAAATAACGGGTTATAACAACGTTGAATGTAAGTAACAAACCCCAAACCCGAGGGAAAGGAAAATGGTAAACAATCATAAGCTACCATTTTAGCTATTTCTACGCGGTCTTTTTTCTTGTCATACTTAAAATTTCTACCGGTTCGTGGGTCTATCGTCATTTGAATCCCCCCCACATTTGAACCCGTTTGCTCTCCCCAAACATCCATATGTTTGGTTCTCATATGAGCATTTAGTGTACCCGTACATCCTTACCAGTTCCTTGCTTAAAACTAAATACTTGTCCACATAGGGTACATGTAACTGATTGGTTTTCCCTATCCTTAGTCATAAATTTCCAAACTTTAGCTGTTGGCTTACGAGTTCTAGGCGGTTTGTCTTGTGTATGTGATTGTGCAGGACCTGTATCTCCTATGGGATTTTCGGGGGGTTGTGTTTCATCATCATCATCATCATCATCATCTAAGTCTTCATTAAAAGTGTCGGTAAAATGTTATTGCATTGCCTCATGACCTAAAAGTGGATTATTTCCACCAACATCAATACCTAAATTAGGTGTTTCTTCCACAAATGTTTCCTCATTAAGCGCACCCCTAACAGTACGACTACTACTACCGGCACCACGTCTTAATCTCTTTGACATTATTAAATAGAAATAATTTAAATCACAATCAAATAAATCACAAGAAAATAAATTACAACAAATTAAATTGCTAGAATTAAATTGCGTAAATTAAATTTCGAAAAATAAATTGCTAGAATTAAATTGTGTAAATTAAATTTCGAAAAATAAATTGCTAGAATTAAATTGCGAAAATTAAAGATAGAGTTGGAACGAAGGTACCAAATTGCCGGATTAATTTCCAACAAAGCGAAGGCGGCTAGAATTGCAAATCCACCAAAGCTACTTCGGATTGTTGCAAAATCACCAACTCTACCAACAATATTATAATTGCAAAATTAATAATTGAAAGTTGAAACTATAATAAGACTTTGTGGCTAATTATTGCAAAGTAATTATAATTGAGAGATTGAGATTTGAGAGAAAGATGAAGAAGAGTGAATTGAAATGAAAATGAAGAAGGGTTTATATAGGGGTGGGGGAGGGGTTAAAGTGTTAAAAAAAAAAAAATTGGGGGCCAAAAATTAAGAAAATGACCGTTTGGCAACGGCCATTTTTGCAAATGGACCGTTGCCAACGGTCCATTACCGAGGCCCAACGGCTCTTTCCTTTTTTATTTTTTTATTTTTTTTTATTTTAACCGGTTTAACCGGTCCGGTTCCGGTTAAAAATTTTTTGGAACCGGACCGGTAAACTAATATCCGGTTAACCGGTTATACCGGTTCCGGTTTAACCGGTCCGGTTACCGGTTAAAACCGGTTACAATGAACCGGTTGACACCTTTACTATTAGGGCTGTTCATTCAATATTTTGACGAACTGGGCAGCTTTCGCCAGAGCAATATGCAGTGCCAACAGATGAAGAAGAACAATTTAATGACTATTTGGAAGTAAAGGAGAAGTATCAAACTGAATGCATCTGATCTAATAAAACAGAACACACTGGTTGAAAGTAGTTTCTATCATATATTACTCAGTGTCATGAAATATATGTGCAAAGGCAAAGTGCAGCACTGAAATAAGTCCTCCAGTCAAAGGGTGAAGAGGCCTTGTTTAATAATCACCAAGCTAATTCCACCCAGGGCAAAGACCAGAAGATGTGATTTACACGTCATCTTCATCCGCTCGTTTCCTATCAACTTGTACCTTTAAAAGTCAGCCTCACAAGATCATAAATGGTCGCGATCTATAATTTTCAACAAATTGAAGATAAAAACAGCATGATCAATACAGAATACATGGATGTATGAACATAAATAGCAAGAAAACCGAGTTAAAGTTCCGAAAAAATCAATGAGGGAGCGCATGTGTGTGCCTTTGTCATTGCAATGGCCAAAAGCCCCTCCCATTTACTCATCAAATGGTACAAATGACCAATAAAGTGATATTTACCAGCTCAAAAGGTCTTTACCGATATTTATCTGATATTCCATTTCAGTTGCCTTTCTGCATTGCAATGCTGATACCAGTGGGGATCAAGTCAAATAGGCAAAAGAGAACAATTAAAAGTAGCTAGCATCTGAGAGGGCGCTTACTTGGGAACTCAAGCAAAACACCAGACTAGGCAAATCTTTTCACGGCAAAAATATGTGTTATCTTGAATTTAACGACCAATGTATCACGCACAAGAAATCCCTTAGATAAATCAGTCACTGGACCTAAATTTTGGGGATTCCTCCAAAGCCACCAGAAACTTCTTGTACCAGAGAAACATGAAGCAATTGCTGCAGAAGTAAAGTTGAGATTAAGGTATTCAGTGCATAAAAGGTACACTCTCCAGTAGGCTAAAACAAAGATTAGTACGCGTAAGCTGTAACCGTGGCATCCTCTCCATCCGCTTGATTCTTTATCGTCAGCTTATAAGTTGCATGCACTGTCGATGTAGTGTCATCTAAGCGGATTCCGATTGCAAGGTCATTGTGTTCGTCTACGGGGTATCCTTTGGGATAGAGCTCTAACCGCCTAAACAACATTAGTTGTCCTTAAATTATCTACTTTACAAATATGCGATATTAAAACAAGGAAAAACAATTGATCTATCCGAATGATATATACCACTTGCAATCTCCAAGCGTGAAACTTGCTGCAGGAACTGAGCTGGTTAAACGGGAAAAGTTAGAGATATTCCAAGTGTAAACATGATCAGCAAGATTTTTGGGCTGCGGTAGAAGCTTTCCTGCACCACTATATTTGATAACAAACACCTCCGCGCCAAATACACATTTGTCACCAACAAGGTATCCGTTTGTAGGGTCATTGAACACAGAGAGTGGGAGTAGTTTGGAAAAACCCCACTCAGTTTTCATTGCATGATAGCGTCTTGGCTTCTCGTTAATATCTAAAATTGAAAATTATGATATCAAAATCAAACACATCAAGACTGCATTTTTTAGAACTGAAAAGTTGGAAACATGTAACGAACCTCGAATTGTCAAGTATTTGTCACGAGCCTGGTCAAACAGGAGGAACTTGAAACTCACATTGACCTCCCAACCCAGAGGTAAAGCCTCCGTGTTTGTGATGGCCAAGTAGAGAGAGATGTGTCCCTTTCCACCTCTCTCTTGATCGCCATTTGGATAGAGACACAGTTTCCTTAAAGAATGAAACCACATTTAAAGAATTGATATTATCAAACATACACACACATTTACACCCGAAAGAGGGAATTAATTCTTAAAGAATAGTGTGTGTCAATTATAAGCTTCAAAGAGAGCCTATGGGAAAGGAAAAGGAAATCTGAAGCTGGATTGATACTTCACCATTTGTGACCACTGGCTTCGAAAGCATCAGACTCGTATCTCTTTTTTCCAGCTTTCTCAAGTAGTTGAACAAGGAATGAGAATGAATCTACTTTTAATATATAGTGAGCTGGTGGGATATCTCTCAGTGTTCTCCCTATATCTGTAGAAGCATCACAGAGGCAGACCGAAAAGCTTTTAGTTTTAATCAAAGTTACTTCTCTGTCACGCAAATACTAGAAGTTCTCTGAACGGAAAAATCTAGTGTAATTTAATTCACATAAGTAAGCGAGATAGCATATGGTAGATCACAGGATTCTTTTTTTAATAAGTAATCAAAGATACTACAAAATTCTTGCACTAAGCAAGTGCGACAACATAATTACAGATTGGGCAGATACCCTATTGTAACTAAAATTGATCGATATCCTGTATCAAAATAGATCACTAGATTCTAAAGTATAAAACAAAAAATGCAAGTACAGTACTATATATCGCCCTAATGCAGCAGTAACAATGTATCCACCTTTACTTCCTTCAAATAGTCTTATCATAAAGTTGGAAGCACAGACTTCTTAATCTTTAACCCCGAAGTAAAATTTATTCAGATGCCCTGCAAATGCTCTACCTTCATCCTTCCACCATCGTTCTAAGCAGCCAAGCTCAACACTCCTCCAATGAGTGCAATCCTGGGGGTATTTTACTTCTTTTCTTCTTTAATTTCATGGCGGACGAGTGGAGTGTCAGAAAATTGATTGAAATAAGCTAGTTGAAGAACCAGAACCACATCAAATGGAATGCGCTTTTCGATCTTTTCACACACGATCAACAAAATTCAATTCACACAAAGTGAACTTTCATTCTGTTTAGCAAGAACAGAACAAACGAATGAACCAATTATCTACTGAAGCATGTATTCGTGAGCGATTATACCAGGAGACATGACAATTATTCACTTTCACAAATCAAATAACCTTATACACGTAGATCACTACGGTAGATGCTTTCAAACTTACCTGAATTTCATTATTAAACAAATGAATCATCCATAAATAACTTCAATATGGACAATACAAAACTCAAGCAAACATCATGAGCAGGTTTATACAACTTTTTGTGGCTAAAAATTACACAATAACATGCGCAGTGTAATTTCACAAGTGGGGTCTGGGGAGGGGTAGTGAATACACAGACCTTACCCCGTAGAAAGGTTGTTTCTCATAGACTTTCGGTTCAAGTAAAGCATTCCAAGCAGTTTGAAAAGGAAAATGCGGAAGGAAAGATGCCAAGGAAAGCATTATATAACATTTTGAGAAAAGGTAACAGTGTAATAACAAAAAAATAGTACAATAACCAGAGCACAAGAAACAACCGGTAGTAACAGAAAGCGAAGAATAGGAAACTACGACAATAATACTAATACTACTGGTATGAAAGGAGGAGCAAATACGGTGCTCCAAACTACCACCAAGCCGAAACCAAAGAGAAGATGGCTAAAATATAAAAATAATTGTCAATAACACATCTGAAGTATTACTTTTTTTTCCTACCTGAACTACAAAGTGTTTGTATTTCCAACTATCACTAACTATTCGTTAGAACACACCTCGAAGTTGTGTATTGCGATAAATAGTTAGTGATAGTTCAGGAAGAAAACACAAACACCTGATAGTTCAGGTGGGAAATTCGCAAACAAGTTCAGGAGAAAACATAAACACCTGATAGTTCAGGTGGGAAATTCGCAAACAAGTTCAGGAGAAAACATAAACACCTGATAGTTCAGGTGGGAAATTCGCAAACAAGTGATAGTTAAAGGTGTTTTTTTGACAATTATCTATTTTTTTAAAATTTTTCCTATTAATTTCTTTAATTATCTGCGTGGACTGCCATTTGGCATCATTTTTAAACAAAAAAAAAAGAGAGGGTACACCATGCACCATCAGAAACTATTTTTGATAAATAGTTTGATGATAATTCAGGTAGGAAATGCTAATGTCTGATGCTTCAGGTAGAAAACTCGCAAAATAATACTTCAGGTGTTTTTGACTATTATGTCAATAAAAAAGAAATATGTAATTTTAAAAAATCTCTATAACAATAAAAAATAAAATACGCTCATAAATTTTATAAATTGACAAACACACACAAATATTGTTTACTTCAATTCTTTTAAATACCAAACCAAATATTTTTTACTATGGTATAATATTTGGAAGAACCCTACACCTATTGAATCATACTAATACGTACCAAGTAAGCCACTGTCTTCGGGGTTGGGATGGTAGCACTTGTCTTGTCCTATATTCAATTCAGATTTCACTTCTTCCATATTTGTTTGGCTTTCCGAAGTATATAATATGAAGATGAATATTCTACATGTTTTAGACTCATTCTTGACTCTGGTTTTATAGGATAACTTTATATTTTAACAACGTAATCTAGGCATAAGTTTAATTGCTAAAGGCGAAAAATTAAAGATCAACGTCCAATAAAAATTAAAGACCAACCCTTTTGAAGGAAATTCGTGCAATTTTATCAATTTTATAGGCTGTTTGGCCCAACTTCTTGAATGTTAAAATACTTCTTTTTTAAATAAAACATTTTTTTAAGCTAGCGTTTAGATATATATTTGGTTGAAGAAATGAGTTTTTGAAGTTGTGTTTGGACGTGCATTTTACTTGAAAAAAATTAAAGTTTTGTGAGAGAAAGAAAAGATTTATAGGGGAAAACTTGCCAAACTACTTTTTGAAACTTGAAATTTTTTCTTCAAAAATGTTTCAGAAACTGATCAAATTTCATGGATAAACAAAGTTTTTTTTTTTTTTTTAAATAAAAAAAATTATGTCCAAACGGGAGCTAAGATTCAAGGTATTTAGCCAACAACGAAAAAGGGCTGCTCACAGAAACAATTTGTTTGAAAGAAGCTATAAATCTCTTTCTTTTTCCAAAATGCAGAAGTAAAATTAATCCCTATTAATTTAACACATCTATCTTTCAAACAAATACTGTACATTTATTTTCTACTTTTTTTCCTTTTGGTTTCTACGGTGTCTTTTCTTGTTTCTTTTTAACGAGTCACTTCTCACTTTTATCCACTGTCTCTCCTCTTCCTCTTTGGAATAACAAAGTCATTGTTAGAAAAAATACGAGCTAATAATTTTCACATAACTTTAATGATCTTCATAATGAATATTAAAATAATTTCTCTCTTTAAATAATTCTATAGTACAAAGTGCCTTGATATTTGTCCGTTTTCATTTAACACTCAAAAAAACTTTTTGTAAAAATTGACTAATTTGCTTATCAAATACTGAAAAAAGCAAACTTCCCGAATGAATTCGCCACACAAACTAATTTTCTCCAATAGTACTTTCCTGAAAAACTGTTTTTTGACAGAAATGCTTCTCAAAATATGAAGGAAAATATTTTATTGATAAACTCTATGAATTTCTGAATACTCGCTACAATCTCTACCCTATAAAATAAATAGTAGCAGCCCCATTTATAATAGTATAAACCTAATTTAACTCAAAATAGGAAAACCTATTCCTATACTAATTTGACTATAAATCCTAATTAGACATGAATTAAAACACCAAATCCTAACCAATTTTGGTTTCCTATAATTTTGAATTATTATTTTCAACATTCTCCCGTAATTCAAAATTGTATATCTAATTCTTGATCCACTTGTCACCATCTTCAAATTGTCGAGGCACTTGTTTCCAACCCATCAATCGTTGAAGCACTTTATTTTCAACCGTCACTCGTCATCTTCCAATTAGTTGAAACACTTTCTCTTCAACCGTCACAATAACACTTTCTCTCCAATCTTCACAACCGTTGGAGCACTTTCTCCCCAACATTCCATTGTTGAAGCACTTTCTCTTCAACCTTCAATCGTTGGAGCACTTTCTCTCCAACATTCCAATTTGTTGATGCACTTTCTCACCAACCTTCAATTGTTGAAGCACTTTCTCTTCAACCTTCATAATCGTTGGAACATTTTCTCTCCAACATTCCAATTTGTTGATGCACTTTCTCACCAACCTTCAATTGTTGAAGCACTTTCTCTTCAACCTTAACAATCGTTGCAACACTTTCTCTCCAACATTCCAATTTTGTTGATACACTTTCTCACCAACCTTCAATTGTTGAAGCACTTTCTCTTCAACCTTCACAATCGTTGGAGCACTTTCTCTCCAACATTCCAATTTGTTGATGCACTTTCTCACCAACCTTCAATTGTTGAAGCACTTTCTCTTCAACCTTCATAATCATTGGAGCATTTTCTCTCCAACATTCCAATTTTGTTGATGCACTTTCTCACGAACCTTCAATTATTGAAGCACTTTCTCTTCAACCTTCACAATCGTTGGAGCACTTTCTCTCCAACATTTCAACTTGTTGATGCACTTTCTCATCAACACCCAATTTTTTTTAACCCACTTCTCCGACTTCTAGAAAAGACAGTTTGTTCCTCTTGTGCATATTTTCTTGCACCTTTTTAAACTTGCAACAGTTTGTTAGTCCTTCTCAGCATGATTGTTTTTCATGCATATCATTAGCCTGACGTTTGCCAACATCATCATCATTGGCCAGACGGGCGACATATATGAGTCATAGCTGCCCGCCGGCAGCGGAAGCTCTTTGATTTTCTACCAGGATCGTAGAAACTCTGATACCAATTTGAAGGAAAATATTTTATTGATAAACTCTATGAATCTCTGAATGCTCGTGTTATATCCCGTATTTTTATACATTGGGACAACCCGGATTAACTATGATAAGTTAGGGCCAAGACTATTCCGGGATTTGAAGTCGGGACTTTTGACTTGTGATTTTATTTTGAGACATAAGTTATATATGAAATTGTTGGCATGGAACACTTAGGAAAAATTGGGACCAAAATTCATATAATTGGAATAAAAAAAATCTTGCTCAATAAGGCCCCTTGGCCGTGTGGATTGGTGTGGTCCCACACATTGTTGTGGCCAATTTTAATTGGTCCAACACATGTGTGGGCCAAAGACACTTGGAGCATTTTTGTGGGGGCTTAAAAAGATGAAGACTAAGTCATCTTTCCACATCTTCAACACTTAGAGAAAAATCAAGAAAATTGAGAGCACCATTTCCACCACTCTCGGCCAAGAAAGAGGAAAAACCAAATCAAATTCAAGCCATCCCAAAATTTTTTCCTTGGTACAAACCCACTATTTGGAGGTCCCTAAGTAGCGTGGAAGCATTGTTGGAGCGATCAAGTCATTCGTTTAAGAGATCGCAAACCCTAACCCATTGTGGAATTGAAGAAGAAAGGTAAGTTTTGATCTTGTTTATGTGTTGTGAACATTTTATTCATGTTGTAGTATGTTAATATAGAGGAAATTGGTGAAATATAGTATGTTGGAAGTGGGTTGTGTGATGGGTGTGTTAGCCGTGTGAGGTGTGTGTGTGTTGTGTGGTATTGAGTTGATGAATTAGTTCCATATAGCATGTTTGATTGTTGTAGGGTGAAGAAATAAATTAGGACCATCTAAATGTGTATATGGGTGTATGGCCGTGTATATAGCCTCCAATTTGTAGCAAGGAATGAATTAATATCGCTTGGTGTTTTAGTTGTTGTCGTTATGAATTCTAGTTTGGAAATGAAAGTTTAATGTCCAAAAATTGATATGGTAAGTGTGCGGGTTGACTTGGGGAATTTTGTGCAATTAATACAATTTTTATTTTTATGAGAATGGCATTGTTAGAATGGGGATTATTGGTGCAAATCATGATTCGAAAGTCGGAAGGTGTGTTATAGTGAGGTTCTCGGTTTAGGGGCTGTTTTCGGCCAAGTTGGAGAAAATGTGGGATTGTTGGAAATATTATGTAATTTGTTTAAAAGTGTTATTGAATGTTGTTAGTATGAGTTTGGGGTAGTATTTGAATGTATAAGCGATAATGTGGCTTGAATGTAAGCCGTCGAATTAATTATTATGAATGTTGTTGAATGATGAAAAAGAGAGTATTAATGTAATATTGCCTTTCGGATTGGTTATTGGAGTTACTAGGTTGGTTATTATTGTTGTTGTTGTTGATTTTGGACGAGTTAAATTCTCGGGTTGACCTATTTACAGGGGAAATGCTGCCCAAATTTCTGTAGAATTTAATGTTAGTTTGGAATAAATTGCTTAAGTGCCCATGGCTAATGTTTGATATTCGTTGGCGTATTTGTAGACCTTGGGGAGCCCGAGGCGTAGGTTGGGATTAACTTTAGATTGGCTAACTTGGAGTGCGTACGAGGTATGTAAAGCTTAAGCCTTCTTTCTTTTGGCATGCCTTAGTTTTCAATAGGCTAGATTATGAGCCTTGAGGAAAATTCTAAGATTCGAAATCCGAGCACTCTATGATCCTTATACCTATTTCTTGGCATTCTTATGTATGATGTGACGAAATATGAGCCTTTATGTTTTCGAAAGAATTGATTTCCAAACTTTGTATAAAAAGGTTTGTTTTAAAGAATTCCGTAGCTAAGAACGCCATATCTTTCACAAAAAGGCTCGGATTGCCTCAATATTTTTTTTAGGAGTTTATATGGCGTATGATGAGTATATTTTTCATAGGCGGCCCCGGCTCGGGTCAATACCCGTCCGTGGGTCCCGCGACTTTCCTTTATGTAATTCGGAGAACTTTTGAAAGAATTTGGTATGACTATTATTTCGATTTCTAAGTATGATCATTTTACTTATGTTTGAGTTCTTGATAATGATTTTATGCATATGACTACTCACGACTCTACTCGTGCCTTCTGTTATACTTTTCGCCGAGTCCCGGGCCGGTTCTGTTGTCGTGCGCACTATGATATACTCCGGAGTTATGCTGTGTTTATGATTTACCGAGCCACTCGTTGGAGGGCCTGGTTCCACTTATTTTGGTGTTATGCTGTGTATGGCGTTATGCTGTGTTATGATATGTGACGGGGATACGGAGATTTGAAACCTTTCTGGTGTTATTTTGTGTTATGGCGCCATCGACGGGCGGGCGACCATATTCTTCTGTACCCTATGCATGACTTATATATTTTTAAATGAAACATTTTTGATATGTTGGATTTGTACTCATGTTCTGTACTCCTATTTCGTTTATGTCTCAGATTTGTTTTCTGTATCTTCTGCTTTGCATATTCAGTACATATTTCGTACTGACCCCCCTTTCTTCGGGGGCTGCGTTTCATGCCCGCAGGTACAGACGCACAGTTTGGTGATCCACCAGTTTAGGACACCCTCTTTTGCTGTTTGGAGTGCTCCTATCATTTCGGAGCCTACATTTTGGTATATATCCTCGTTCGTTGCATATGTATATATTTGATTCAGGGGTACGGCGGGGCCCTGTCCCGCCATATGTATCTGTTGGTCTGTTTAGAGGTCTGTAGACGTATTTGTGGGTGTGTGTGCCTACTTCTGTTCAGATGTGTTTGTATGATCCTATTCGCTATGGCAGCCTTGTCGGCGTGCATTCGTATTTGTTTTGGGGCCGTTGTGCCATTTGATAGTTTTGTCGGCTTTTGATATATATATATATATATATATATATATGTGTGTGTGTGTGTGTGTGTGTGTGTGTGTGTGTGTGTGTGTGTGTACACATGGTTGTGTTTGAAATGTGTCTGAGATAGTTTGATATAATTTGAGGCAGCGTGTGATATTAGTGCCGCATACACTATCTGAGTGTGATTTATTCAGGATGAGTGTGTTAGGGTGCCCAACTCGGGCACTAGTCACGGCCTACGGGGTTGGGTCGTGACAGCTCGCTACAATCTTCACCCTATAAAATAAATAGTAACAACCCTATTTATAATAGTATAAAACCTAATTTAACTCAAAATAAGAAAACCTATTCCTATACTAATTTGACTATAAATCCTAATTAGACATGAATTAAAATATCAAATTCTAACCAATTTTGATTTCCTACAATTTTGAATTATTATTTCCAACAATAAGCATTTTTTCATAAACCAACAACAAAAAAAATTGATTATGTGGTACCCATCCAAATTTGATTTTCGGCAGAGAAAGTTGTATTTCCGATCAAAGTTATTTTGTGGAAAATAGGGTATCAGTTGAGTGGCTTTATTAATATGAAAATAAGACAAGTAACTTTAATACGGAATATATAATTTCCTTTAGTTGAGTAACCATTTGGGAAATTTACACCTTAATTAACTGTCATGTTATTTAGCTGATCTGTGTTGCGCCTAATTAGCTGTGGAATTGCATTTATTTTTATGTGCAAAACAATGCTTTCATGGACTTCATCTGTTTACTTACTTTATCATGATAATATACTTCTTGTTAATCGTCAAGTGATTGTTTACTCTGTTCTTTTTGCCCTTTGTAGGTGAAGAATAACACAAAGGTATAAGATTGCACTGCATGTTACTGGTTACAATTGTTTTGTTGGACTGAAGCTTCTTTTATTTTGGGCTACAGATTGAATTCTGGTCCAAAATAAAAAGGATAAGGTCATCATTTGCCAGCTTGAAGTGAACTCAAGTAGTGCCTGCCACTGTTTTAAGCTGTCAGGATTTTCTGGAACATGCAAGGTATTGGCATTGTTCCAAATGCGTTTAGTTATGGTATCTTGATTCGGGGGCTATGTCATGGAAAGAGATTAGAGAAGGCACTTGAGTTTTGCATGGAGATGTTGGATGTTGGAGGTTGGACATTCTCCCGCTCTTGCAACGTTTATAGGTTTAGTTGATGGATTTTGCAAGGAAACGAGTTTAGAAGAGGTTCAAAACATGATTAAAATAGTGAGGTAGAAGGGATTCATCCTTGATGAGAAAGCTGTTAGGGAATACTTGGAGAAGAAAGGCCCATTCTTGCCAGTGGTTTGGGAGGCTATATTGGGAAAGAAGGTTTCACAAAGGCAATCTCTATTTTAGTTTTCTTCCTCTTCAATCTTGTGGAGTACAAGGAATAGGGGCAGTAGCTCGGATCCCGTTCTTGGAATATTTTGACTATCCATAATTAGAATTTTTGCTGAGACTGACATCTATATTACTAGAGTCCGTATAAAACATGTCCTATCGCTCATTTGTATTATATACAAGTGCGGAAGTGGACCAACACAGCATTGACTGCTTGTACACACAATGAATGCTTGTACCAAAAGCTACATAACTTGTACACTTTAACCAACTATTTTTTTAATCTCACGTGGACATATGTCATAGTACTTAATATTTATTCTCTTCTCATGTATAGACGTATGCACTTCAATTTTAATTCTCCGACATTTATTTCCTCCGTGCACTTTTACTTGTTCACTTTTCACTTTTCACGTTCTTGCTGAATATTTATTCTCTTCTCATGTATAGACGTATGCAGTTCAATTTTAATTCTCCTACACAAATTTATTTCTGCTGTACACTTTTACTTGTTCGCTTTTGATTTTTCACGTTTTTTAAGAATTAAATCCCACACGGACATATGTCATAGTACTGAATATTTATTCTCTTCTCATGTATACATGATGTACTTCAATTTTAATTCTCCGACACATATTTATTTCCTCTGTGCACTTTTACTTGTTCACTTTTGACTTTTCACGTTCTTGCTGAATATTTATTCTCTTCTCATGTATACATGTATGCACTTCAATTTTAGTTCTCCAACACATTTATTTCCTCCGTGCACTTTTACTAGTTCATTTTTGACTTTTCACGTTCTTTAAGAATTAATAAATGAAGTACTCCCTCCGTCTCATATTACTTGGCCACATTACTTGACTTTTCACGTTCTTTAAGAATTAATAAATGAAGTACTCCTTTCGTTCCATATTACTTGGCCACATTACTATACTTGACTTTTCACGTTCTTTAAGAATTAATAAATGAAGTACTCCCTTCGTCCCATATTACTTGGCCACATTACTAAAAATATATATCTATTTTTCTATTCTATATTTTTCTTATATTATATTATTATTATTATATATAAACACCCAAGGTTGACGAACACAGCATCAATAAGTTGTACAAAAAGCAACTGAAATTGTACTTTAAGCAGGGTCTAACATGTGTACATTTCAGAAGTTGAACATTAATTTTACCTCTTGTGTGTTTACTTTTTAAGTCCCCACGGGTCCGCAGTGTCTTAATTGTCCTTTCATTTCCTTCATTTGGCATATACTCACTCTGTCTCAATTTAAGTGTCGATGTTTGACTAGACACGGAGCTTAACAAATAAAGATAGACTTTCAAATCTTGTGGTTCTAAATTAAGAATGTGTATAATATAATAAAATATCCTTTGAATCTTGTGATTATAAACTTGACATGCAGGATATTTGAATTGTCAACTTACTAAATATAAAAAGAAGCGAACATAATCAAAATAAGACATTTTTTTTATTTAGCAACAAACGCCCAAGGTGGACCAACACGGCAACAATAAGTTGTACAAAAAACAACTGAAATTGTACTCTAAGCCGAGACTAACATGTGTACATTTCAGAAGTTTAACATTAATACTACCTCTTGTGTGTTTACTTTTTAAATCCCCACGTGTCCGCAGTATCTCAATTATCCTTTCATTTCCTTCATTTGGCATATACTCCCTCTGTTTCAATTTAAGTGTCTACGTTTGACTAGACACCTAGTTTAAGAAATAAAGATAGACTTTTGAATCTTGTGGTTCTAAATTAAAAATGTGTATAATATAATAAAATATCCTTTGAATCTTGTGATTATAAACTTGACATGTAGGATATTTGAATTGTCAATTTACTAAATATAAAAAAAGGCGGACATAATCAAGATAAGACAAATTTTAATAACAATTGAGAAATTAAGGGGAAAAATAAGAGGAAAAGAAAAAAAAAGGAGACTCACTAAGGAGAATCGCAGTATTCTTTGCAAAATATACAAACTATAAAGACTAACTAAATTGAGTAACCAAATCAATCATGTTGGGCCCCGTACATCGCATGGGCATAGTTTGCTAGTATACTTCTAAGTTGAATTCAAGTTTGTGCGCCGGGTATCTTGGAAATTTTGCAAAAGCCGTCAGTCCTTATGTTCATGGTTTGCAGTGACATTTTATAGAAACATGATATTTCAGTTAGTTCCAAAGTAGAGGTAAGGGCTGCGTCCACTCTATCTTCCCCAGACCTCATATTGTAGAATTTCAATGGGTATGTTGTTGTTGATATTTCAGCTAGTTGTGTAAGTTCTACATGCTCAAAATCGAACAGATTTGAACTTGAAGGAAAGCACGTAATGGTAATAACAAAGAGTCGGTCAAAAATCACCATTTGCCTACAGGTACTGCTAATTGGTTTAGTACAAAGATATCAATCAAGAGATCATTAAGGAAAAAACTGGGTTTCGCAATCAGTGATGTTACAGTTTTTTAAGCAGGTGTTTTTTGTTCTTTCTTCGTGTAGACTACTGGTATTCAGCTACAAATATGGCAAATAAATAGCAATTGATTACTCGCAAAATAAAAAAATTTACAAACACTTCTTGCAGTTTATCTAAATGGAGAGTGAAACATAAGTAGAGGTTGAGTTTGAACTACAAATATGGCAAATAAATAGCAATTGATTAGTCGCAAAATGAAACAATCTAGTGATAATACAGCTTTTTGACACAAACTACAGTTCCACGAAACTTTTTCAGAGGTTGAGGTTTAATGTCAATGAAGAATCTCACACTAATTGTACAAAACAAAGCCGTATTTGCTATCTGCTACTATCAATAGTACATCAAATACTCTCTGTAAATTGATAAGCAGAAGCAGCCTACTCTTGCTCCATTTACTAGACAACTGAGGGCTCCAAAACTAGCAGGGACTGTTTATTGAACTGTTCAGACGATTTCATTCCCTGTAAACATATATGATTAATGACTCGTCACGTTCCAGATAACAGGAAACATTGATCATCCGATTAGCAATTAAATGCGACGCTTCTTTGGGAGGCGGCATCCATTATGGGGTTTTCTTGTTGTGTCTTCAATGTATACCACAGGATTCTTATCTCCACGAGAATGAGTGTAGCCCTCTCTGAAGCTTAGAATTGCTTGCTTCTTTTTCTTAAAGTAAGTAAAGCCATTTACTTTCATGACCACTGACCTCAAGCCCCGGTCTCTTGCTTCACGCCCAACATGTTCTGCAGTTGACTCGGCAGCATATCTTGCAACTTTCCCTCCTTTTCCTGTTAACTTACCTGCAGTAGACCCAAACTTTTTGTTCCCTTTTGAATCCGTCACAGTAACAAAGGCATTGTTGCGAAGAACCTTTATATGAACAATATCAGCATCTTGTTCGATATGATACCTAGAAAGTGGACCACCGCTTAGTACACCCCTTGTATTGTCCTCCGCAAGTCCTCTAACAAAGTCCATTGGTCTAGAATTGTTTCCCATCTCAGCTTCCTTTGGGCTTACAGAATGTATGAAACACCTTGCACCAACATTACATGTTGAACAAGCATTCATTCCCAAGATTGAGCGCTGATTACTGTATATTTTGCTTTCAGTCTTCTCCTGAATACCTGCACCAAAATGATCCATTGAGCCAAAAGTTCAAAATAAGAAACAACAGCATGTGTATGCCGGCTATAAACAATACTGTTCTGCAAATGCATATTAAAAGCTTGGAAAAAAAAGTTCAAGAGATTCCTGGATCTCCTAAATACTGAATTAGATAAGACATTGTAGCAGATTCAAACAACACTTAATACAAATCACTGGTTTGATAACAACCAAATTGTAAGAAACAAGGAATTGAACCAAACAATCATAAACTAGATAGAAATAAGAAGATAGAGTTAGAATTAGAATTAGAATTGGGGAGGACAGATTTAGAAGAAAGAAAGGACAATCATTGCTGGACCAGTTCCTTTTCTATTACTCAAGAAGTTGGAAATGGAGAGTCTGATTGTAAAATCCCAAAGCTCTGCTCTATCTCCTTAGAAGTCCCTTGGAGAAATTAACTATAATGTTTCACAGTAAAACGTTTAGTGAAGAATTTTCTTTCTCCCACACTAGGAACAGTAACAGAGTATCTTTATTAATAAAATACCTTACCTTATCAAGAAAAGGAACAGTAGAATAATAATTCAGCAGGATGGGGGAAAACAATACTGCAAAATGCCGTAGAGCCAATTTCAACAAGTTCCCATTATGTCAAGATTTGAAAGAATACTATGTGGGATACCAACAAGAGAACTGATGATTCTGCAGTGCTTAAAAAGAGAGAGAGAGAGAAACAAAAGGATTATTCTTTATTTTTATTTCTCGCTTACCTATTAAAGCAGCAATACAAATTAAAAGTTATCAAGGCAGGTAAGCACTAGGGTCTTTACGTGTCTTTACCTGTTCCTAATGCTATATGGATGACTTCTCAATTTGGTTTTGTCTCTACCTTGTGAGATTTCTGTTTCTCTTTATAATACGTATAGTCCTCCAACCTTTCCATCATAAATATGTTATCTTTCACCTTCATCCAATAAATTGTTATGTGCTTAGTTGAAATCTTCCATTCAGTTGGTAATTGGAAACAAAGTTTATCCATAAAGTGCTAGATAATTCATAAATCCGCAAGCAAGGAAAGCCTCCAAATACTACCTTCCATTTTGATAGTCCAATATTCTACATTATAATTGTGATATGTACCCCTTTATGCTATCTTTCGATCCTCCTCGGGCTGCAGCAACTCTGAGAATTCTCCGTAACTATCAGAGAAATATGAATAGTTTATCTAAAATCATGCAATTTCTGATCCTCTAACTATCATTCCAAAAAAAAAAAAAAAAAAAAAAAATCAGGATGGAGAAGCATTCTCTCTTCAAGTGAGATTCGGTAACACTGCCCTATAACTTTGACAACTACCAAGCAAAAGATTAAATCTTTGCATCAGATAAAAGTAAACATATGTTATAAAATTGAGAGCGTAATTGAAGGCAAACAGTTTAAATTTGCAACCATAGAAAGAAAATTGTACGAAAATAGGCTTCAAAATGAGCTCAAAAATAAATACACAAACTTCCCATAGAAATGGCAAGTTGGTATGACACTATATGCAATTTGATGACGAGAATTGCATAGCATTTAGCAAAAGGAAAATAAACAGTACCCACCAAAATTTGGAAGTGTAGAAAAGGTCCTGAAAGCTTGAGGATGATCAGAAGAACGTAATTTGAAAGCATTAGCTGCCCATAAGACACTCCGAATAAGCTTCATCTTGCCTGTAACAATGCAAATCACTTATCTTAGCATTTAGAGGCTGTCTGGATTGGCTAAATTTAAGTAGCTTTAAAGCTGGAGGTGGTTTTATGAACAAACAGTTATGAGTTTGGAGCTGGAAAAAATATGCTGAGGTGTGTGGATAAGCCAGTGTTTAGGATGGCCAAAGGCGAGGCGTGGCGACAAGGGCTCGCCTCACGCCTCATGGTGTGGCGTGGCGAACGCCTTTTGCAAGCGAGGCGGGAATTAACACAAAAAATTAAAATATTAAATATGCACATATAAATACCCAAAAACTCAAATACTCAACAAAATACTAGCAAATATTTCAATTGAAAAAAACTAAAAATAGATAGTTGATAGTAGATAATAAAGTCTAAGGGTCTTCAACTCGGCAACTAGATAGTTAATAAGTCATAAGGTCCCTGAGTGTACTACTGTACTGTTAGCATTAACCAAATTATAACGAAGAAACATCTATTCTTCTTCAAGATCTACAAAAAATCGCACAAAAATGAAAAAAAAAATACCCTGCCCGAATTGGGTCACTGGCTGCCTGTCGGAAAGTCAGAATCTGCCTGAAAAAGGCTATTCTGCTGCCTGAAAAAGCCAGGCACGCCGGAAAGGAAAAAGAAATAAAAGAAGAAGAAGAAACTTACCTGAAACTGCTACTAATGGAAGAAGAAGAAGAAGAAGCTTTAATGGTGGAGATGCAATCTGACCAAAGGAGACGCAGCAGCTGCTATGGAAAAAACATATAAATGAAACCCTAGGACCTAGGTAAATATTTCTGTTTTGTTTTAATATAGTCAGCAGCTTTTTTTATTAAAACAATAAATAAATCAAAAGGCGTCGCCTCGCCTCGCCATTCACCACGCTCACCTTGCCTCGCCTTTTGAAAATTGCCACGCCTTGGCTGTCTTATGGCGAGACAGGCTCGCCTCGCCTCACGTCAAAAGTGAACAAGTAAAAGTATACGGAGGAAATAAATATGTGTTGGAGAATTAAAATTGAAGTGCATACATATATTCATGAGAAGAGAATAAATATTCAGTACTATGACATATGTCCACGTTGGATTTATTAATTCTTAAAGAACGTAATAAGCCAAAAGTAAACAAGTAAAAGTACACAGAGAAAATAAATTTGAATAGGAGAATTAAAATTTAACTACTAATGTCTATACATGAGAAGAGAATAAATATTCAGCAATAACGTGAAAAGTCAGAAGTGAACAAGTAAAAGTGCATGGAGGAAAAATAAATGTATCGGAGAATTAAAATTGGAGTGTATACGTCTATACATAAGAAGAGAATAAATATTAAGTACTATGACATATGTTCACGTGAGATAAAAAAGTAGTTGGTTAAAGTGTACAAGTTATATAACTTTTGGTACAAGCATTCATTGTGTGTACAATTGATAAAACTTTTGGTACAATCAGTCAATGCTGTGTTGGTCCCTTTTCCACACTTATTACTACTATATAGAAGCATAGGTTAAACCCATGATGTCACGCCCCGAACCATGGCCTGGGCATAACACGACACTCGATGCCTGACTGCATGTGACCGAGCGAACCACATGGCTTGCTAAATCATCATGGGGCATGAGCGAAAATATAACGTGAAGTGCATGATGAGCTTTTATAAAACATAGTAAGTCATAATATTAAAAATAAGTACTTGGTTAAGTCATGAATGCGGACAATATCATAAATGAGCCAAACCGGCTAACCAACTCTGGAGGTCTAACATGACACTTGTCTTGTCTATGAAACCTCTAACATGAGTCTGAAACACGTAACATACTTGCTGGGACAAGGCCCCCAGCATACCTTTAGATGCAAAACTAAATAAAGAAAGACAATGTCTAAACCCCGAATGAGATGGGGCTCACCAATAAGCTGGTACGTGCAGATCCTAATGAGCAGAGGCGTCGTCCTGTAAATCCGTACCTGCATCGTGAAATGCAGGCCCCCGGGCAATAAAAGGGGACGTCAGCACATTGAATGTACTGGTATGTAAAGCAACTAAAAGAAATAACATGGGACATGAAATAATAATGATAGGAACTGAAACCTGGTCATGAACATGAATACATATATATATATATATATATATATATATATATATATATATATATATATATATATATAACATGGTAAAAATATCATAAGTAGGGAGAGCAATAACTTATAACCGATCCATGGTCTGGTGCTTGCGTCTCGCCAGCAGAACACTCAGTCCTTTCCTGGGAACATGAGATTTAATAAAATATGAAAGGATCCAGTCATTATGAGAGATCGTCCGGGACATGGGTGAAGCGATCCTCATCCTACGGTGGCTACGTAGTTTCAGGCTATCTGAAAGCCCTCCTCGGTAATTAAAGCAACTCCCAAAAACTTGAACATGTAAAATAAGTGGCACTAGCTGCCCATAGTTTTCATGAATATAACTTGCTTGTACATGGATATCATGAATTATAGCTTGCTTGCATGAACTTGTAAAATATGTAGAGTATTTTCTTGAAATAGCATAATATATCATAAACTAGCATGCATGAACCCATGGAATGAGATATATGGGTTTTTCATAGATTACAGACAGATTCTTAATAATCATAAAGAAATATTAAGAACTCAATGATGGAATTATAACAATTCATAGATAATATAATCATGGACATGGACCTACGGTTATCATGAGCATGGTATAGAAACCCTAATTTTCGTAAAGAATCATAATTTATGGATTATGAGGCGTGGGGAAGAACAATGATGTTCCCACACGTAGATAGTAACTCTACATACCTGGTAATGCTACAAACTTGAATTAAAGATTTTAACTTGAAGAAGATTTCCAAAATCTTGAATTCTTGAACCTTGAGATGGGTTTTCTTGAAAACCCTAGTTTAGGAACAATGATTTCTTGCTTAGATGATTAGAGTATATGTTAGAATTGAGTTGGAAGGGTTTGGATTGACTTACCTTGATGTTTTGGATTGTTTCTAGGGCTTGAAATTGTGAATAATGAAATAAAATAACTCAAAGGCTTGAATTTATACAAAAGTGAGGCGGAAGTTATATAGACGTATTATACGGTCCGTATAAAGTTATACGGTCCGTATAATATGACCATATTTCATCATGGCTGAACAGAACGTTGATTTGGAGCGTCATGAAGTACGGACGAGTTATACGGTCTGCATAAAATTATATGGGTCGTATAAGTAGTTCGTATAACATGACCAGTGAACGGACTGCTCTGTACTCCTTCCGTAAAATGGCTATAACTTTTTGTACAGATGTCCTTTTGACCCCCATAATATACCGTTGGAAAGGTATTTCAAAGGGCTACAACTTTCATTCAGGAAGTTTTCCCAAATTCCAAATGAATAAAGGGGTTATGGTCGTAGGAAGTAAGACCTTCTACAAACTCATTTGCAAACATGCCCCGTAGAGTGGCTTCCAACTTTGCTTTGCCCAAGACATTTCTTATGACTTGATTAGTTTTCAAAACACTTCCTCATATTGGTTCCATTATATTATCATCTTATGAGTCAAACCTTCGTCCGAAACTATGGGGTGTTACAATATCTCCCCCTTGGGATCATTCGTCCTCGAATGATGGGTCATGGTTAAGAATATGGCTGGACATGGCTTGACCACATGAACGTGAAAGAAACATGACATGAAACATGGAGACTGAACTAACATGACATGGTTACATGGAAACGCGAATACTGAGACATCAAACATGGGTACTGGATACATGATATGAGCGTGGAACATGAGACATAACATGACATGGGCTATGGAAGGTTACCTTGAGAGTTCTCTGCTTGCTCTTCAAACAAAAATGGGTACTTGGATTTCATATCCTCCTCAGCTTCCCATGTAGCTTCCTCAACTTTCTGACTCCTCTACAGGACTTTCACTGAGGCTACTTCCTTAGTTCTGAACTTGCGAACCTGACGGTCAAGAATGGCTACGGGGATCTCCTCATAGGTCAAACCATCCTTAACTGTTATAGTATCAGCAGGAACAACCAACGACGGGTCTCCAACACACGTCCTCAACATGGACATATGAAACACGGGATGTAGAGCAGCCAAATCTTGTGGCAACTCAAGTTCATAAGCTACTAGGCCGACCGTCTGCAGAATTCTGTAAGGTCCAATATATCTATAACTGAGCTTCCCTTTCTTGCCAAATCTCATAACACCCTTCATGGGTGAGACTTTAAGGAACACCCAATCATCAACTGAAGATTCTAAGTCCCTTCGCCTCACATCTGTGTAAGATTTCTGGCGACTCTGAGCCGTTTTCAAACGCTCCTGTATTAACTTGACTTTCTCCATAGCCTGATAAACCAAATCTGGTCCTAACAACTCTACTTCACCAACTTCGAACCAACCAATTGGTGATCTACACCTTCGCCCATACAGAGCTTTAAACGGTGCCATCCCAATGCTAGCATGATAACTGTTATTATAAGAAAACTCAATGAGAGGTAAGTGATAATCCCAATTACCTTTTAAATCCAAGACGCATGCTCTCAGCATATCTTCCAGAGTCTGAATAGTACGCTCTGCCTGGCCATCTGTCTGTGGATGAAAAGCTGTGCTGAGGTTCACCTTGTTGCCCAATCCTTTCTTAAAGGATTTCCAAAAGTTCGCTGTAAACTGAGCACCATGATCTGAAATAATGGACACTGGTGTCCTATGCAATCTGACAATTTCATTAACATATAGCTTGGGATAATCTTCTGCTAAAACTGTGGTCTTGACTGGCAAAAAGTGTGCCGACTTAGTAAGCCGGTCAATGATCACCCAAATATAGTCATGCCTCCTAGCTGAACGAGGTAGACCTGATACAAAGTCCATATTGATCATTTCCCATTTCCATACAGGAATATCAATATTCTGAGCTAAGCCACCAGGCCTTTGGTGTTCGTCTTTCACTTGCTAGCAATTCAGATACTTAGCTACAAAATCTGATACATTCCTCTTCATATCATTCCACCAGTAAATCTCCTTAAGATCATGCTACATCTTAGTGGAACCTGGGTGAATGGAATACCTGGAGTTGTGAGCTTCTGACATGATTCGCTCTCTGAGCCCATCTACATCTGGAACACATAACCTGCCTCGATATCTCAAGGTACCATCATCTCCCCTTTGTTCAAAGGCCGTTGTTTTATGTTTGTGAATCCCCTCCTTCAGCTGCAACAAGTAGGGATCCGTATATTGTTTCTTTTTAACTTCAACGACTACAGAGGAAAGAGCTCTATTCTGAACAACCACACTACCATCCTTGGAGTCCAAAAGTCGAACTCCAAGACTGGCCAAACGGTGAACTTCCTTGGTCATCACTCTTTTATCTGAATCCACGTGGGCTAAACTTCCCATGGAACTCCTACTAAGAGCATCAGCTACAACATTCACTTTTCCCGGATGATAGAGGATATCCACATCATAATCTTTAAGCAATTCAAGCCATCTCCTCTGCCTAAGATTTAGCTCCCTTTGCTTGAAGATATACTGCGGGCTTTTATGATCAGTGAAAATATCGACATGCACTCCATACAAATAATGATGCCATATCTTAAGTGCAAAAACTACAGCTGCCAACTCTAGGTCATGAGTCGGATAATTCTTTTCGTGAACCTTGAGCTGACGAGATGCATAAGCTACAACCTTGCCATGCTGCATTAAGACACATCCGAGACCAACTCCCGAAGCTGTTATATCCTGCATTTTCGAACGTCGAATTATTTGTAAGCTGAGGTAGGGCCCACACGTCAAGATTTTTTTTGGGACATGTGACAAATTATATAACTCACATATGTGAAGTTAAACACAACTCAAGAAGGACCCTTGGGCCAAATCAAAGTGGAAGCCCTCCAAAAGGACAATTTAAGGAAGCATTTTCGGATGATCTGACTTCTAGGGGAAAAAACGGTATTATAAGTTTGGAATTTGGGAAAACGCCCAGAAATAAAAGTTGTAGATAATTGAATTATCTTTCCATCCATAGGTCGTGGGCCCTCATACGATATCGGGATCAAAAGTTATGACCGTTTTACTGAACGAACATCCAGTTAGAAATTTTAACCCTGCGCGAACGCGCCCAGAGGGGGCGCGAACGCGCAGAAGGAAATCATTTACTCTACGCGATCGCGCCAGAAGGCAGCGCGATCGCGATGAGCACTTTTCTAGCTGCTTCTGGCAGCTTCCAAAACAATTATAAAGAGGGGGAGACCCCCTCATTTTCAGTCCAAAACCACGAACACCACCCCAAAAATCCCAGAAAATTTCCCAACTTTCCACCACCAAATTTAGCCCAAACCAGGTATAATTTCCCAATTTCAGTCCGGATAGCGTATAATTTTCACTGCAGAATCGTATGGCGGTGTGTTGTGGCATAAAAATAAGGTGAAAAAGGGAAGATACAACAATATTAAAAGGAGAAAGGTATGAATCTCTTCCTATTTGTGTTAATACTAGTTTATTTACGAAGAAGACGCAATTAAATAATTGTATACTGAGTTAATTAGTTAGGAAAGTTGGAAAACAGCGTGTGGGCTGTTTTATGGAATATGTTGATATGAAAAAAGGATATTATTGATGTTGGTATTGTTGTTGTGTTGTTGACTGCTGAATTAAAAATTCGGGCTAGGCATATAAGGAGGGGAGATGCTGCCCAAATTTCTGTAGACAAATAGTGAATTAAAGAATGCTAAAAGTCTTACTATTGACAAATGGTAAATGTGACTATTTGTAGATTTTGAGCGAAACGGGAATTGAATTTGGACAAGCGTAAGACGCAGCTAAGGTATGTAAAGTCTTTCCCTTCATTCTTAGGCATGTTCTGAACATAATAGGCTCGGCCGCGAGCCTTAAATACGACTCCGTTCCTCGGAATTCGATATGGAAATCTGCTCCAATTCCTTCAGTAAGATTGAAACCATGTCTTTATAAAATATCTTTAAAGTATGCTTTTGTACGAAACCTTCCTAAACGGAGTCGGAATACTTCCGAATGATTATGGATGACCTCATAAGGTCTTTTATCAGTAATTTATGTATCTTGCCTCGAGTTGGTCCGAGGTGGGCCCACGGAGCCCCGATACCCCGTGAATGATCTAAATTGCCTCATTTCCGTCCATTTTTCACAGGCAACATCTGAACTATCATTTTGAACATAATATGACTGTTTTTATATAAATCTCACAATATGATTTTGATATCTGAAAATCTAGTTCGGGTTATGATCGGTCGTGCCTCCCCAAGTGACGTGTAGGCGCGTAGTTTGAAAACTATCTGAATACTTTGATTCGATCTGCCAGTTGGCCTATTTCTGTTCCGTTGAATATATACGACGATCTGTACGTATGTGGTTTTTCATTAATCAGTTCGTGCATGTGCTATGATTCCTTTCACCGGATCCCGGACCGGTACGTATATCGTGCGGTGGGCCGCCGAGCCCCATATGTGAATTCCGAAGTATGATGTGTCCGGTTCCGGGGTACTGTGTTATATGTCCGTCCCCGGTTACCGAGGATAAATTACGAAGTATGATGTGTCCGGGCTCGGGGTGCTGTGTTATCTGTCCGCCCCCGGGTACCGTGGTTATGTTATGATGTGTGACGGAGATCGGAGAAGAATTTCTGATATCTGACGTATTGTGGTGCCAATGGCAGGAGTGGCGACCACGTTCCTGTACCCTATGTGTGATTCTGTCTGTATGTATGATTTACGCTTCTGTCTGTCCGTCTGGATTATCTGACCGACGGGTTACGATTCTGTCTGTCCGTCCGGATCATCTGTCCGACTGGTTATGATTCTGTCTGTCCGTCCGGATCATCTGTCCGACTGGTTATGATTCTGTCTGTCCGTCCGGACCATCTGTCCGACTGGTTATGATTCTATCTGTCCGTCCGGATTATCTGTCCGACTGGTTATGATTCCGTATGTCCGTATGGATTCCGATTCTGTATGTCCGTAGGGATTCTGATTTTGTCTGTCTGGACCATGATTCTGTCCGTCTGTCGGGACTATGACTCTGTCTGTCCGGCTTATGAGCCTGTCTATTATATTTTTGTGCTTCCGGTCCAGATCATGATTTTGTTTGATATATTTCTGCTTTACATACTCGGTACATTTTTGTACTGACCCCCGGTTCTTCGGGGGCTGCGCTACATGCCCGCAGGTACAGACGCACCAGGTGATACGCCGCCAGCGTAGGTTTCTGACTCTGCTGGTTGAAGAGCTCCTTCGATCCGGAGCATATACTTTTGGTATATATCTTCTGTTCTTCCGTATGTTCTGTATGTATGGAAATTCTGGGTACGGCGGGGCCCTGTCCCGTCATATGATTCTGTATGTCTGTAGAGGCCTGTAGATAGATGTGTGGGTTACGGGTTTTGTCTGTATGTTAGCCTTATCGGCTTATCTGTAAATGTCTGCATGTTCAGGTATATACATATATATATGTTGCGCGCCTGTCGTATCTGTATCGGCCTACTTCTGTAATATCTGTTTAAAAAAAAAAAATCTGTATGATATGAGATTCGGCCAGGCAGGTATGTACGGGTACCCAGTTAGGGTACCAGTCGCGGCCCACGGGGTTGGGTCGTGACAGAAGCATCACAATAACTATGAACCCTTCTATTTCTTCTGGTAGCGTTAAAACTGGAGCAGAAGTCAATCTCTTCTTCAACTCTTCAAAGCTTCGCTCACAAGCATCTGACCATTGGAACTTAACTCTCTTCTGAGTCAACTTAGTCAACGGAGCAGAGATAGAAGAAAATCCTTCTACGAAGCGTCGATAATAGCCTGCCAGACCCAAGAAACTTCTTATATCAGAAACTGAGGTGGGTCTGGGCCAACTCCTTACGGCATCAATCTTCTGAGAATCAACTTTAACACCTTCACCTGAGATCACATGGCCTAAGAACGCCACTGACTTAAGCCAAAACTCACACTTTGAGAATTTTGCAAAAAGTTCGCGATCTTTAAGGGTCTGCAACACTATTCTGAGATGTCCTGCATGATCAGCCTCATTACGGGAATACACCAAAATATCATCAATAAAGACAATGACGAATAAATCGAGATAAAGCTTGAAGACCCTATTCATAAGATCCATGAAAGCAGCTGGCTCATTTGTCAACCCAAATGACATAACAAGAAATTCAAAATGGCCATAACGGGTTCTGAAAGCGGTCTTCGGAATATCAACTTCCTTAACCTTTAACTGATGATAGCCTGATCTGAGATCAATCTTGGAATAACATTGGGCGCCCTGAAGTTGGTCGAATAAGTCATCTATTCTAGGAAGAGGGTATCTATTCTCAATGGTCTTTCGGATAAATAAGATTGGCGCACCCCAAGGCGAAACACTAGGCCTAATAAACCCCTTGTCAAGAAGATCTTTCAACTGGGCTTTTAACTTTTTTAACTCTGCTGGGGCCATTCTGTATGGCGAAATAGATATCGGCTGAGTATTAGGAAGTAGATCAATTCCAAATTCAATCTCCCTGTCAGGAGGGACTCTTGGAAGATCTTCGGGAAATACCTCTGGAAATTCATTTACAACTGGTACGTACTGGAGAGTTGGAGTCTGGGCATCTGAATCCTTGACTCGAACTAGGTGATAACCCTTGGAAATAATTTTTTGGCTTTTAGATAAGAAACAAATCTACCCCTGGGTACTACTGAATTATCCTCCCATTCTATGACTGGCTCATTAGGAAACTCGAATCTTACCACTTTAGTTCTACAACATACTGTGGCATAACATGAAGCTAACCAGTCCATACCCATGATCACGTCGAAGTCTACCATTTCTAATTCCGCTAAATCAGCTATAGTTCTGCGGTGATAGACTAAAACTGGGCAACCCCTATAAATACGCCTAGCTATGACTGACTCCCCAACTGGGGTGGACACCTCAAAGGGTTCATACAATTTTTCAGGTTCAATACCAAACTTTTTAGCAACAAAAGGGGTTACATAAGATAAGGTAGATCCTGGGTCAATAAGGGCATATACTTCAAAAGTGAAAACTGTGAGTGTACCTGTGACAACATCTACTCTAGCCTTTGTATCCTGACGACCTGTCAATGCATACAAACGGTTCTGACCACCGCCTGTATTGCCGGACCTTGTCGTGCCACGCCCATGCTGGGCCTGATTGTAATGAGGAACTGCTGAATTTATGGACTGCGTCACATTACCTCTGGTACCCTGTTTGGCTGATGGACAGTCCTTCTGAATGTGGCCTTTCTGGCCCCAACCATAGCACGCATTTGTACCCATACGATACTCACATAAGTGTCTCCTGCTACACTTGCTACAAGCTAGAATAGTATAGGCTGACTGACCCACACTAGCCTGAGAATAAGAACTCGATGGTCTAAAGTTCTACTTCTTGTCATTTTTGAAATTAGGGACTGGGGCACTAGCTGTAGATAGAGCGGGTCCTGCTGACCTGTTCTTAAAGAACTGCCTACCTCCTCCCCGACTAAAGTTACCTGAAGATTTAGCCCTCTTGTTGAATTCTTTATCCTTTTGTTTTTGCAGAGCTTCCTCTTCCTTCAGTTCAGCTTCATTACCTTGTACAAATGTCAAGATCTTAGAGATAGCCATCTTATCATTTTGAGTAGCAGTCTTGGCATCTCTATACAATTTGGGTTTCAACCCCAGTACAAACCTTCTAACCGTTGCCCTCATGTCGGGAACCATGTGAGGAGCATATCTGGACAACGAAATAAATTTGAGATAATACTCTTGAACGGTCAAGCTACCATGCCTCAACCTCTCAAATTCCATAGCCTTTGCTTCTCGGACCTCGATAGGCATGAAGTGGCCAAGGAAAGCGTCAACGAACTCGTCCCAAGTAGCAGAAGATGCATCATCCCCTCGAGATTGTTCCCATGTCTCATACCAAATATGAGCAACATCCTGCAGCTGAAAAGCACCAAACTCTGCTGCCTCAGTCTCAGTGACATGCATAATACGAAACACTTTCTGTAGGCCATCAATATAGTTCTGCGGATCCTCCTCAGCCTTAGTCCCTGTGAAGTTGGAGGTTTCATCTGCAAGAATTCCTGAGTTCTTGAACTGTTTGACCCACCACTAGCACCTAAGCTAGGGGCTGATTCTTGTCGTTGCGCCTGGTTGGCAACGATCTGAGTAAGCAGCTAGATGGCTCCTCTAACATCCATGTCCGAAGTGTTTGGAGGTGTAGCTGTAGGAGCAGTGGGGGCTGCTGTCTGAGTCGGAACAGTCTCTTCGCGAGTTGCCTCTACAGTAGCCCCCTGGCTGGTGGCTGTAGCTTTTCTGGTGTACTTCATTTTTGCAGGCATTTTCTGAAATACGAAATTCGCATGAGTTAGAAGGATTCCTGAAGTACTGCTCTAACTGTACGATCTAGAGTATGAAAGAAGTGAGACAATCCTGAATGTCTTAGTGGTCAACTAGTTATATGTATGGGGCCCTCACACATATAAAAGTGACCCCACTGGACACGGTTTCATAGACTCCCTAAAGACACTTGAACCTAGGCTCTGATACCAAGTTTTGTCACGCCCGAACCATGGCCTGGGCGTAACACGGCACTCGGTGCCTGACTGCATATGACCGAGCGAACCACATGGCTTGCTAAATCATCATGGGGCATACATGAGCGGAAATATAACGTGAAGTGCATGATGAGCTTTTATAAAACATAGTAAGTCATAATATTAAACATAAGTACTTGGTTAAGTCATGAATGCGGACAATATTATAAATAAGCCAAACCGGCTAACCAACTCTGGAAGGCTGACATGACACTTGTATTGTCTATGAAACCTCTAACATGATTCTGAAACACGTAACATACTTGCTGGGACAAGGCCCCCAGCATACCTTTAGATGCAAAACTAAATAAAGAAAGACAATGTCTAAACCCCGAATGAGATGGGGCTCACAAATAAGCTGGTGCGTGCAGATCCTAATGAGCAGAGGCGTCTTCCTGTAAATCCGTACCTGCATCGTGAAATGCAGGCCCCCGGGCAATAAAAGGAGACGTTAGCACATTGAATGTACTGGTATGTAAAGCAACTGAAAGAAATAACATGGGACATGAAATAATAATGATAGGAACTGAAACCTGGTCATGAACATGAATATATATAACATGGTAAAAATATCATAAGTAGGGAGAGCAATAACTTATAACCGATCCATGGTCTAATGCTTGCGTCCCGCCAGCAGAACACTCAGTCCTTGCCAGGGAACATGAGATTTAATAAAATATGAAAGGATCCAGTCATTATGAGAGATCGTCCGGGACATGGGTGGAGCGATCCTCATCCTACGGTGGCTACGTAGTTTCAGACTATCTGAAGCCCTTCTCGGTAATTAAAGCAACTCCAAAAAAATTGAACATGTAAAATAAGTGGCACTTGATGCCCATGGTTTTCATGAATATAACTTGCTTGTACATGGATATCATGAATTATAGCTTGCTTGCATGAACTTGTAAAACATGTATAGTATTTTCTTGAAATAGCATAATATATCATAAACTAGCATGCATGAACCCATGGAATGAGATATATGGGTTTTTCATAGATTACAGACAGATTCTTAATAATCATAAAGAAATATTAAGAACTCAATGATGTAATTATAACAATTCATAGATAATATAATCATGGACATGGACCTACGGTTATCATGAGCATGGTATAGAAACCCTAGTTTTCGTAAAGAATCATAATTTATGGATTATGAGGCGTGGGGAAGAACAATGATGTTCCCACACGTAGATAGTAACTCTACATACCTGGTAATGCTACAAACTTGAATTAAAGATTTTAACTTGAAGAAGATTTCCAAAATCTTGAATTCTTGAACCTTGAGATAGGTTTTCTTGAAAACCCTAGTTTAGGAACAATGATTTCTTGCTTAGATGATTAGAGTATATGTTAGAATTGAGTTGGAAGGGTTTGGATTGATTTACCTTGATGTTTTGGATTGTTGCTAGGGCTTGGAATTGTGAATAATGAAATAAAAGAACTCAAGGCTTGAATTTATACAAAAGTGAGGCGGAAGTTATATGGACGTATTATACGGTCCGTATAATATGACCATATTTCATCATGGCTAAACAGAACATCGATTTCGAGCGTCATGAAGTACGGACGACTTATACGGTCCGTATAAAATTATATGGGCCGTATAAGTAGTTTGTATAACATGACTAGTGAACAGACTGCTCTGTACTCCTTCAGTAAGTCATAACTTTTTGTACAGATGTCCCCTGACCCCCATAATATACCGTTGGAAAGATATTTTAAAGGGATACAACTTTCATTTAGGAAGTTTTCCCAAATTCCAAATTAATAAAGGGGTTATGGTCGTAGGAAGTAAGACCTTCTACAAACTCATTTGCAAACATGCCCCGTAGAGTGGCTTCCAACTTTGCTTTGCCCAAGACATTTCTTATGACTTGATTAGTTTTCAAAACACTTCCTATAACCCTCATATTGGTTCCATTTATCATCTTATGAGTCAAACCTTCGCCTGAAGCTACGAGGTGTTATGCATGCTTCGTCGTTAGTTATCATTTAAAAAAAAAAATCAGGCGGGCCCCATACTAAAAACACCAAGCAATATTAAAAAAATGGGGGGAAAAAATAGACCCCACCCCCATACTAAAAACACCAAACAATATTAAAAACACAAAAGTGGACCCGATATTAAAAAAACAAGCAATGTAAAAAAAAAAACGTGCACCCCATATTAAAAAATCAAACAATATTCATGTAATTCCCAAAGTATTCCCATTAAGTCGATAATGAAGGATTCATTGCCACATGTGTATCGACCCATTAGTGGGAGAAAATGAAATTATTGTACAGCAAAAAACATAGACCCCATCTTATTGCTTTTCTTTAAAAGGTTAAGTAGCCAAATCATACAATTTTCTTTCTTTTCTTATATTAGCCTGAGATCTAATCTAGATATTTAACTGTTGTATTTGCTATTCCGCCATGTCATTTATTTGTTATGTTTACTAAAATAAATATACTTAAAATATTTATATTTTAAAATAAGATAGAATTTAATTCTTTTTCATTTTTATTCTTACTCTAATAAATGTGAAAACAGATTAATGTCATAAAAGAAAAAATAATATTAACTGGAGATCAAATAATTAATAAGGTAAGTTAGTCAAATTATAATTATAATTGATGTTTCCTTAAAAAACCGTGCAAAAGACAACATGACAAGTAAAATGAGCTAAACCAAGAATATTTACCAAAAATTAAAAAATAGTAGTTCTTCGTTTAAATAGAAAATCAAATTTCTACTTTGTTTCGTTTTAAACATGTAAAATTAATTTAATAATTTGAATTAGAATTATCCAAATCACTATTTGATAAAAAATAATAAGTATTGTTTAGGTCCAATCTACATACATTAACAATAGAATATTTTACACCTTTAAATTAATCGAATTAAAATTTAAAATATTAACTGATGCTTAAATATTGCTATTGTTTTATTTCAAAGAGGGAAAAACAGTTTCCTTTTAAATAAGCCTGCTCTTTTAAAAAGTATTAATAAATTTTTGCCAACTTTGTATTTGTTGCAAACACTAATATAATAAAGTTTTGGATACGGAGCACAAACTACAATGTTATATTAATTGTGTTTTGAACATAGTGTGTGTGTATATATATATATATATAAACAGTGCAAACTTATATATGTTTATTAGCAATATAATATATATATATATATATATTATCACTACCCAAACACAACTACATACACATAAATACACTATAATCCAAAGTGTTGGGTCCGTGCGCACCACGGGCACACGCCGTCTAGTATATATAATAGAAATATAAGCATGGAAGGAGGACTAACACAGCTTCCCATGCTTGTACCAACAACTTTAGAAATTGTACACTCAATGAATGTTTATACTAAAAACTATATAACTTGTACTCTCTAACCAACTACTTTTTTGTCTCACGTGACCATATGTCATAGTACTTAATATTTATTCTCTTCTCATGTATACACGTATGCACTTATTTGTTTCCTCCATACACTTTTACTTGTTTACTTTTGACTTTTCACGTTCTTTAAGAATTAATAAATCTCACGTAGACATATGTTATAGTACTGAATATTTATTCTCTTATTTACTTGGGCAAATTACTTGCCTTTTCACGTTCTTTAAGAATTAATAAATGAAATTCTCCCTTCGTTCCATATTACTTGGCCACATTACTATACTAGTTCTTTAAGAATTAATTAATAAATGAAGTACTCCCTTCGCCTCATATTACTTGGCCACATTACTATGCTCGACTTTTCACATTCTTTAAGAATTAATAAATAGAGTATTTCCTTCGTCTCATATTACTTGTCTACATTACTGAAAATATATGTCTATTTTTCTATTCTATATGCACTTCAAATGTAATTCTCCGACACATTTATTTTTCTCCGTGTACTTTTACTTGTTCACTTTTGGCTTTTCACGTTCTTGCTAAAAATATTTATTCCTTTCTCATGTATAGACGTATGCAGTTCAATTTTAATTCTCCTACACAAATTTATTTTTGCTGTGCACTTTTACTTGTTTACTTTTGACTTTTCACGTTCTTTAAGAATTAATAAATCCCACGGGGACATATGTTATAGTACTTAATATTTATTCTCTTCTCATGTATACACGTATGCACTTCAATTTTAATTCTCCGACACATATTTATTTCCTCCGTGCACTTTTACTTGTTTACTTTTGACTTTTCACGTTCTTGCTGAATATTTATTCTCTTCTCATATATACATGTATGCTCTTCAATTTTAATTCTCCGACACATATTTCTGTCCTCCGTGCACTTTTACTTATTCATTTTTGACTTTTCACGTTCTTTAAAAATTAATAAATGAAGTATTCCTTCCGTCCCATATTACTTGACTTTTCACGTTCTTTAAGAATTAATAAATAGAGTACTCCCTTCGTCCCATATTACTTGGCCACATTACTATACTTGACTTTTCATGTTCTTTAAGAATTAATAAATGAAGTACTCCCTCCGTCCCATATTACTTGGCTTTGTACTCTTTAACCAACTACTTTTTTATCTCACGTGGACATATGTCATAGTACTTAATATTTATTCTCTTCTCATGTATACACGTATACATTTATTTATTTCCTCCGTGCACTTTTACTTGTTCACTTTTGACTTTTCATGTTCTTTAAGAATTAATAAATCTCACGTAGACATATATTATAGTACTGAATATTTATTCTCTTTTTTAATTGGGCAAATTACTTGACTTTTCACGTTCTTTAAGAATTAATAAATGAAGTACTCCCTTCGTTCCATATTACTTGGCCACATTACTATAATTGACTTTTTACATTCTTTAAGAATTAATTAATAAATGAAGTATTCTCTTCGTTCCATATTACTTGGCCAAATTACTATACTCAACTTTTCACATTCTTTAAGAATTAATAAATGGAGTACTTCCTTCGTCCCATATTACTTGACTACATTACTAAAAATATATGTCTATTTTCCTATTCTATATTTTTCTTTATTTCTATTATATATAAGTGTGGTGAGTGGACGAACACAACATAAAATGCTTGTACACAAGCTTTACAAATTGTACACGCAATGAATACTTGTACCAAGAGTTATATAAATTGTACACTTCAACCAACTACTTTTAATTCCACGTGGACAATAAATTGTACACTTTAACCAACTACATTTTAATTCCATGTGGACATATATCATAGTACTGAATATTTATTGTCTACTCATGTATACATGTATGCACCGTCCGTGCACTTTTACTGTCCACGTTGATTTTTCTTCTTATTATTAATTATACCCTTCACATTAATTACTCATTTTCAAATCATTTTCCAAGGCTATTGACATTATACACCAATACATATGAATATTATGGTAAAATATATACTCCCTCTGTCCCATATTACTTGCCCACTTTCCGTTTTACATGACCCTTAAGAAATCATAAAAGATGTATTTTACTATCGTATTCCTATTTCTCTCTAATAAAGGGAGCGACTTTTATCCCCGTTTTCCTTCTTTCTCAATACTTTAAATGTGAAGACAGGACGAACAATTCTTCGACATATTTATTTCCTCCGTCCACTTTTACTTGTTCACTTTTGACTTTTCACGTTCTTTAAGAATTAATAAATGAAGTATATATTTTATCATAATATTCATATTTATTAGTGTAGTATAGTCTCAGTAGCCTTAGAAAGTGATTTGAAAATCAATAATTAATTTGAAGGGTAAAATAATAAGAAGAAAAATTTCTTTCTCTTGATATGTTAACGTGGACAGTTACTTTTGACTTTTCACGTTATTTAAGAATTAATTTGGTGATTTACGATATAGCATATATCTTTCTAATTTTGACTTCTCTGTAACAATTTTTTTTTATCTATAATTGTTAATATAAAAAATTATAATGTAACTAATTTACCCCATATTAACATATTTTTTAATTAATTTAATAAAAATATTTTATTAGTTTTTCGTTTAAAAAATCCAATATATACAACACAATGGTTCTTATGTTTGGATCTGAACAGTTAATTAATTGAGATGGATATTAACTTGTCGGTATACATATGAGATATTAAAGAATTTAAAAGAAAAAATCTAGGATCAAAATATTAATTTTTCCTCACCTTCTTACTAATTTTCTTTTTCACATCGATGAACAACTTTCTTTGTTATGACAATGACAAATTTTTAAAAATTATTTACAAAATACAAACCTTAAAAACTGATTAATTAAAGTGAATAAACACGTCGGCCCGTGCGATGCTAGTATTTCGATAAAAGCTGTCAATAGTGACGGATGTAGTCCCAGTGCTACGAGAAATGGTGATAAATTGAACCCAAATTCAATAATCCATCCAACTCAATTTTAACCCCCCAGAGTTAATCCATTTTTAACAAGCAATTAAACGGATTGAAATGGGTCAAGATGTGAGGAATGACTTTCGCATGTCCTTTTTAATCGCGTACTGGTTGAAAGAGCCAACTGTAAGCTGATGAATCAATTAAGTGGAGAATGAAATTGCACTTGCATCGCTGTTTGCTAAAACAATGTTCGTGAAACTGTTTATACAAATAATGAAGCTCATGTTTCCATTTGCTAGTATCAAATACTCTATCCCTCCTACATTTTGGATAGTAAAAATATTTTACTACATCGTAATTTTGTTCGACCAACTTAGATGTATGTGTAGTTTATAGATAATTATCAGTTTATCATCTATAGACAATTCTTACAACTGACAAACAAAAATTCCTATAAAGTTACTTCTACTTGCAGTTTTTACCTCAAAAAATCTGTTCTTTAAGTTATTTTTTTCTTATTCATGTTTCAAAATGATAATCTATACTTCATGTCTAATCAAAACTCAAACCACATAGCACTATAGCAGTCTTTTGTAATACTTGTGTCCCAACTTCAAACCACTTATGTGGAAGTACGTCCTTTACCCCATAATGATTGGCAGCTTCCCAGTTCCCACCTAATGGGAATATATACCATCTACGTATGTCCTCCTACGAGTACTTAAAACGAGCATGTTATTCCAAAAAGGCCAGCTCTGCTAAAATAAATTATCTATAATTCACCCCAACAAGTTAAAGCTTTGGTCACACAGAAGTAGCAATATCTGTCAGTATTTTCCCATTCTGTCGTGTAAATCCATGTCTTTTCTAACAACTCTTAACGATCTAACAGCATTTCACAGAACGCTGTTGTTTCACTCCCTTCGACATGAGTACATATTCACTTATCTCACGTCAACCAAAAGAAAATGAACAAACAAATCTTTGACCTAAATATAACTGTTATTGTCTGAAATTAGATGTCCGCGTCAAGGAAGTTCCCAGAAAGCGTCACCTGCCAAAGGAGTGAGAGAGAATGGTGTTAGACTTTGAGACATTACAATGCAAACAAGTGTTTGGTTTAATTGATAGGTTGAATGAGAAATGAAGGGAAAAGAAGTGGGGGGGAAAATGAGTTGTTCCCTCTTGCTTTATGAAATAGACATTTTTTCCTCATAGATGGTGGAAAGAAAAGTTCTCCTACTTAAAAGTAGAAGCACTCCTTCGTGTTGTTAAAGGGTCAAGAAGAGGGTCTCCCCTTGCGCCGTCGTCGCTCGGCTCGGCTTCGGTCAAATGATTTGATTGATAATCTTTTTGGACCAAATTTCCTTTAATTTTAATTATTTAATTAATTATTATTTATTTAATTAATTAATTAAAGATCCTCCCGGATTAATTTAAAATATTTCCCTCCGTTTTTTCAACGGAATTTTTCTTAAAGGTTGCAAACTTTTCTGAAAAGTTGCAAACCTTTTCCCAAACAGGCTATATATTTCTGTTGATCCTCAGAATTTTTCCTTATGAAATTTTCTGATATTCATCTTCTTCTTTCTCTGCACTTCTTAAAAACTCTCGTGTGACATACTACCTTCGAGTGGTTCGTAGTCACCTGAATTTGCTGTAATGCTATTTTGGTGAGTAAATCGTTCTATCCTGGGAGGAAAGATTCCAAAACCTCGGGTACATTGAGGGGAATAATTTTCTTAAGGACACACTGTGAATTCAATGGGCTTGATTTGGTTTTCCATATACTGTTCATATTATTTTTCAGTTTCTATTAATTTCGTTTTCTACAGTTTTGCAGAAACTGGACATATTCTGTTTTCTGTTTCAGGAATTAGTCTAACTTACTGGTTCAAAGTATTCTTTGCAATACAGATTTAATAACAATCTTAAGGAAATTATTGCTTATATATTTTAATCTGTATTCTGTTTTGGAGACTAAAACCTTCTGGTTTTCTACTCCGTTGAAATTTTTCTAGTCCAACTTGAAGAACATAAAAACTTCGTTGGATTATTAAAGTTCATAACAGTGACGCAATTTGAAGAACATAAAAACTTCATCGTGAAACAGATTCTGGAAAAAGGAATATATATATATATATATATATATATATATATATATATCTTCTCTGTTAACTATTCTATTTCATTTGCCATTTATTAAACAGTTTGTCAATTATTGATAGTGAAGAATGAAAACAGAAAATGATGTTAATTGTCACACCCCTTTTTAACCCGGGAGTTAAAGTAGAGGTACGACATATTGGGGATTCCTATTTTTTTTCGTTTGTTAAGGAGTCGCCACCTAATTATTTATGGTGAATTAGGACACCTAAAGTTTATTAAAGTTATTTTCTAAAGTTAGCTCTGTTTAAGGTCTGCGAAACTTAAGATTCTAGGTAAGGGTTCAATTAGTCTAAAGGGAAGGTATTAGGCGCCCTTTAAGACCCATTAACAATGGTTAACCGACCGGACTTAAAATTAATTAGGCTAAATATAACTATAGTATTATAGAAAAAAGGAAAGCAGTTTTGTAAGTATGGCTAAAGTTATAGATAGATATGTAAGAATGCTATTTAAAATAAAATCTGTAAAATAATAATAATAATTTGTATAAAAGACTATTCTTAATGCTGTTTTGAAATATGACTTATAAATGTTGTTACTGTTTTAAAATGAAAGTGTAATAGTGTTGTTTGAAATAATATTTATAGAAACATAATAATTTTCATAAAAAATAAGGAAAGTTTTAGTTAAAATAAATTTAAAGAAACAGGATATGTGATGTTTATATGTATTTGAAAAAAAGGTGACTAAAATTTAAAAGAGTTATTTAATAAAAAGTTTTAAAAGCTATCTTAGACAAATATGTATTTTAAGTGTTGGAAGGAACTAAAGTGGAAAGTTATTCCGTTAGAAACTAATTTTGCCTTTATTTCTTAGAATAAGCTGAATTAGTGTAAAATTTGGGGCGTTCTAAAAAAAACTTCTAAAATAGTAAGTATAATTTGGTTCCCTTAGTCAAAAATATATAGTCATGATACTTTGAAAATAAATTATTCTAAAAGATAAATATTATGGATAATAAATAATTTCGACATAAACTAATGACGCTAATTGTTAATTTTCTCTTTGAATTAACTACCCACAACTAAAATAAAATCCTTAATGTTACTAAAGTCTACCTCAATTAGCAAACACAATGTTAATCATAAAATACACGTTAAATGCACATAAAAAATAAATAGAATGATGCAAATGGGCTCAGCCCATTAAAGAATATTGCTGTCCACTACTGTTGTTGTTCACACCGATTGGGCTTTGGCCCAAATTTTATTTCCTGGTTTGGCTGACTTGAAGAGGAGAGTTGTGTTGGGCTTTTAGCCCGACGCCAAAATGTGGGAGATGACGGGTCGTTTGGATTCGTATGCGATGTTCATGCATAAGAATGGAAAGAAAGGATTAGTGTACAATCAATAAACAAAGTCAAACATGTGAGGTACAAACTCGAACAAATCAACAGACTGTATACATACTGCGTATATTTTGGTATATTTGAAATATATCTTATATATACGTAGATATACAACCTCAGTACCTTAACAGAATCGAAGCAATTGTACTGAAAATATTCTAACCAGCTAATTAGGCTGAACACAGAGAGAAAAAAAAAACTCAATTTATAGATATTTCAAACAGTAACAGTTGGGCTTAACATTGAATTCTCATCAAATGAAGCACCTGCTTCCTTTTAAAACCAGTGGTTCACTTGGCATGGTTTTGACATCAAATTGTAGCAGCCAAATGCAACAAAGAAGGAAGAAAAATGAAGGAATTAGCATATGAAACAGGTGTTAATGTAACGCTAATAAATAGGCAAAGTTAGGTGTATGCAAAACAATAGGTAAAAAATGGAATACACACTGTTACTATATAAAGAAAAGATACAACATAGTGACAGCCTTAATGCAACAGCAAATTAACAGCGGTAAATGGCAATAGAAGGGACCAAAATGCACAGTTGTTCGTGGCATCATCTGGCTGCGGCTAGGTGTATCTTAACACATTTGAAGATTTGCCACATTCAAGTGGGGATGACTAAAGCAGGAGGCAAACAGAAGCAACCACAAAGAGGCAAAGTGACAGTATGAACAGTGATGAATAACAAAGGAACGCAAGCAAGGAACAACAGACAATTAAAGGAAGAAAGTTATACAACCGCGTTAAGGAACAGAGGTGAATACGCAGAAACAGTGAGTGTCCAAAGAAGGAGATACTGCAAATTCAGGCACAGTTTGAAACAAAGCAAATATGAAAGCAGGGAGAGAAGGCAGCAGGGGGCAAGCCATATGGCACATAGAAGGTCAGTCTATCTTAATCTATTTTTTTTAGACTTTCAGAATGAGCAGCACCGAACCCGAACATTTATTTTTCTAATCCTTTTACCTATACCAACCTCCTTCGACAACAATCCCAATTTCAGCAACCAAATAGAAGTAAAGCATATCATCTTTATTAAGACAAATCAAGCTAAACATAGTGTAGTCCTTCAACAGAATGTAACCAGAGACCTATATTAAACATGGAAACTAATGGCAGCAAGTTATTGCTGCGAACAACAGCTATGAACCATCATATGCATGTGTATTGATGACCTCAGGCCACAACAGATTAGAATCAAAGCAACAAACATCGATCCACAATATAAAGATACAACAATTCTCAAGACCCAGGCATTATGTTTTGCAGCAAACAAATCAAAAGTTGAAAGGATAAGTACTCTTAGCTAAATAAGATCAACATATTCAAGATTTTAGATGGCAGGGCTGAATTAAACTTTCAGTGATTCGATGCAATCTTAGAATTTGATTGGTATAAAACATATACGACGTAATCCTCTAAATCACAGAAGAACAAATGATCGATACCCACTGTCACTGCCTCCATATTAGCATTAATCAAACAGAAAATTTATTTTCGAGGTGACAGACAGTTATATGGATGGTTCAGTGCCGGTCTTTTCAATCGCATACAAAATATACCTAAGATATACACGTCCCGGTATGTATATCAGATGTATATCGAGCGTATATCTTTTCTTATCTCGACGACCACTGTATATACTATGTATATTCTGTTCTAGATAGGTTCTAAATCCTAAGAATTCAGTCTAAAGCATCTAGACTACGGCACATCGTTCGAATTTCTTTTAGCGATTACTATTCTATCCTAACAGATTCCCGAACATCAAACAAATAATTGGTCAGACAAAGAAATTACATAATTAACACAAAAATAACAGAACTAAGCTAAGATTCTGACTAAAACAGAGATTGAAGACTAAATCGATGAATGTGTCAGGGTTCACCTTTTTTGCGCGCAGTGAAGTGGGCGTCGACGGCGTCGAATCTACGCTCGAACAACGAAGAAACCGGATCTGAACCCGATTAAAGTGACTGTGGTTTTGAAACAAAAAAAAGGAAAGGCAAATATAGTGATTGTTGGTCGTTTTGTTGATAAAAATTGATGTTGTGTAGGGGATTTTTGAGTTCCAAAATCCTCTTTTGTCGATTTTGATTGTTGGTTTCTCGCTCAATCCCCGTCCCCCCTTTCAAGTTGTAAGCCCCTCTCCTTTTATGGATGAGGAGAGAGAGGAGCGGGGAAGTGAGATGAGTGGAGAAGAACGTGGGCGTGGGGAATGGCAGAGCAGGCGTGGGGGACAGCAGTGGAGGTGGCAGGGAGCACGTGGAGGCGAGAAGATGAAAGGAGAAAGAGACGAGAGAGGGAGGCGGCGGGTGAGAAAAATCAGGGTGAAGAGGAAGAGGAAAAAGAAGAGGAAGGGGTGATTTAGGTTTAAAAGTATTGGGTCGGGTCGGGTATGCGGGTATGGGCTGGTCCGTTTGGGCTGGCCCATTAATTTAAATGTGGGTAAAAATACGGGTTGGGTATAAAAATGTGGGTTGTTTATTTGAGTAGGAAATAATATTGTATTGGTATTTTGGGCCATTAATTTGGCTGAAAATTGTTGGTCCTTCCTCCGCTATTTAATTATTCTTTGGGCTTCTAATTTAATAACTGGTATAATATATATATTGTGTAAAGATAATAAATATGTAAAAATAAATATTTTGCAAAGTGTTGTCTTGTAATTAATTTAACGAGTCCAAACCCGAAAAAATGAAATGATGACGAATCATCTAAAATTTGTAGTAAAGTAATACTTGTAATGTCGAAAACAAAAGTAATGATATTAGTAGTAGTGGCAATAAAATATTTTAACAATAAAGTATTTAGCTCGTTAGTAAATTTAGAAACCCGAGTAAATTAAATAAAGGGGGGACAAAATTGGGTGTCAACATTAATGCTCCTAATGGAACTGCAACTGTTGGTGCGACTGCTGGTACTACTGTTAGCGTGACTGTTGGGCCGACAAATGTCGCATCATCAAGCCGTCCAACTGCTGCACACGCGATGGCACCGGCAGAGAAACCAGGGAAGTTTTCCGGTATCAACTTCAATAGATGGAAGCAAAGAATATTCTTCTGGTTGACTACTCTAGGCATGCAGAAGTTCACAAATGAAAATCCTCCTGCTGCTGAAGAAGGAATGCCTGAAAACCAGCGCTTTATGATTACTGAGGCTTGGAAGCATGCAGATTTTTTGTGCAAAGGATACATCCTTAGTGCACTAGATGATGATCTGTATAATGTCTACAGTTCTGCCAAAACTTCAAAAGAATTATGGCTTGCACTCGAAAATAAGTATAAAACTGAAGATGCATGCTTTAAAAAATTCGTGGTTGCCAAGTTTCT
This sequence comes from Lycium barbarum, assembly GCF_019175385.1. Taxonomy (NCBI): domain Eukaryota; kingdom Viridiplantae; phylum Streptophyta; class Magnoliopsida; order Solanales; family Solanaceae; genus Lycium; species Lycium barbarum. The sequence goes on along the minus strand of NC_083340.1, from coordinate 17,704,132 downwards.
TGACTACAAGATGACAGACAGTAAAACTGTTGGAACCCAAGTTCAAGAACTCCAAGTCTTATCCATGACCTTATTGCTGAAGGTATGGTGATCAACGAGGCATTTCAAGTGGTTGCTGTGATTGAGAAGTTTCCCCCTTCATGGAGAGACTTCAAGAACTATCTGAAACACAAGCGTAAGGAAATGTCGCTGGAAGATCTTGTGATTCGCTTGAAGATTGAGGAAGATAATAAAGTTGCTGAAAAGAAGTCGCGTGGAAATTCAAAGATTATGGGAGCGAACATCGTTGAAGATGTTGCTCCAAAGAATAAGAAAAGGAAGAAACCTTCTGGAAAGAGTAAGGAGCAGAACAAGAAAAAATTCAAGGGCAATTGCTATAATTGTGGGAAAGCTGGCCACAAAGCCCCAGATTGTCATCTCACGAAAAAGGACAAGGGAAAGGGACAAGCCAATATGGTGGAGAAGAATGATGACACGGATGATCTGTGTGCAATGCTATCGGAGTGAAATTTGGTTGGAAACCCAAATGAGTGGTGGCTTGATTCTGGTGTCACTCGACATGTTTGCGCTGTAAAAAAAGCATTTGCAACCTATGCTCCCGCTGGACTCAAAGAGGAATTATTTATGGGAAATACTGCAACAGCCAAGGTTGAAGGATATGGGAAGATACTTCTGAAGATGACTTCCGGCAAGGTGCTGACTCTCAACAACGTTTTGCACGTTCCAACAATTAGGAAGAATTTAGTTTCAGCTGGACTACTCGTCAAAAACGAGTTTAAGTGCGTGCTGGTTAGTGAGAAAATTGTAATAAGTAAGAATGATATGTTCATAAGAAAGGGCTACCTCACAGAGGGACTTTTCAAACTCAATGTAATGGTTGTTGACAATATTAATAAGAATTCAGCTTCGTCTTACTTATTGGAGTCAAATGATTTATGGAATGTTCGTTTAGGACATGTCAACTACAAAACCTTGCGAAAATTGATTAATTTAGAAGTATTGCCTAAATTCGAGTGTAATAAATCAAAATGCGAAATCTGTGTTGAATCTAAGTTTGTTAAACATCCATATAAGTCTATTGATAGGAGTTCAAACCCTTTAGACTTAATCCACACAGATATATGTGATATGAAGTCAATACCATCACGCGGTGGGAAAAAGTATTTTATAACTTTTATTGACGATTGCACTCGATATTGTTATGTGTATTTGCTTAATAGTAAGGATGAAACAATTGATGCATTTAAGCAATACAAGAACGAAGTGGAAAATCAATTGAATAAAAAGATAAAAATGATTAGAAGTGATAGGGGTGGAGAATACGAATCTCCTTTTACAGAGATGTTTAGAATATGGAATTATTCATCAAACTACTGCTCCCTACACACCACAATCAAATGGAATTACGGAAAGAAACAACCGAACATTAAAGGAAATGATGAATGCTTTATTAATAAGTTTCGGTTTACCGCAGAACTTGTGGGGGGAAGCTATCCTTACAGCTAATCGAATACTCAACAGGGTGCCCACAACAAAACACAATATATTCCATATGAACTATGGAAAGGAAGAAAACCCAACTTGAAATATTTCAAAGTGTGGGGGTGTTTAGCCAAGGTCCAAGTTCCTTTGCCCAAAAGGGTAAAAATCGGACCAAAAACTGTGGATTGTGTTTTTATTGGCTATGCTACAAACAGCAAAGCTTGTCGATTTTTGGTTCACAAATCGGACAATCTCGAAATTCATGTTAATATGGTAATTGAATCAGATAATGCTGAATTCTTTGAAAACATTTATCCGTATAAAACTGAATGTGAGTCGTCAAGTGAAAGATCTAAACGGCCGCGAGAAGAACCAAAGGAAAGTAAACCAAGTGAAGAGGATCCAAGGCGTAACAAACGTCAAAGGACATCTACTTCCTTTGGACCAGATTTTGTGACATTCTTGCTTGAAAATGAGCCTCAAACATTTAAAGCAGCAATGTCTTCTTCTGATTCAGCATTTTGGAAAGAGGCAGTCGATAGTGAGATTGAATCAATTTTGAACAACCATACATGTGAATTGGTTGATCTTCCTCCTGGAAATAAACCTTTAGGATCAAAATGGATTTTTAAAAGGAAAATAAAAGCTGATGGCACTATTGACAAATATAAGGCAAGACTTGTGGTCAAAGGTTATAGACAAAAAGAAGGCCTTGATTACTTTGACACATATTCGCCGGTAACAAGGATAACATCTATTCGGGTGTTAGTGGCACTGGCAGCCGAATATGGTCTTGAAATCCATCAAATGGATGTCAAGACAGCTTTCTTAAATGGAGAATTGGAGGAAGAAATTTACATAGAACAACCTGAGGGTTTTGTGTTCCTGGTAAAGAAAGGAAAGTGTGAAAACTTGTTAAGTCACTTTATGGACTTAAACAAGCACCCAAACAATGGCATGCAAAATTTGACCAAACAATATTGGCAAATGGATTTAAGATTAATGAATGTGACAAATGTGTTTACATTAAAAATACTCCAAATCATGAAGTCATTGTTTGTTTATATGTTGATGACATGTTGATAATGAGTAGAGATATTGCCGATGTAAATGCTACAAAGCGTATGCTCGCTAGCAAATTTGACATGAAAGACTCAGAGGTTGCTGATTTGATCTTAGGAATTAGGATCCATAAAACTCCACAAGGTCTAGCATTATCACAGTCACATTATATTGAAAAGGTACTTGACAAGTTCAAGTATTTAAATTTCAATGTTGCAAAGACTCCAATTGATGTAAGTTTTGCACTTCAAAAGAATGAAGGTGAAAGTGACTCACAATTGGACTATGCACGAGTTTTGGGAAGTTTGATGTATATTATGAATTGTACATGACCAGATATAGCATGTGCTATTAGCAAGCTGAGTCGATTCACGAGTAATCCCAATCAAACTCATTAGATGGCAATGAAACGAGTCTTGGGGCATTTGAAACACACCCAAAACTATGCTTTGCATTATAATAAATATCCTGCAGTAATTGAGGGATATAGTGATGCAAACTGGATCACCGGATCATCTGAAGTTAAATCCACGAGTGGATATGTTTTCACCGTTGGTGGAGGAGCAGTGTCTTGGAAATCATCAAAATAGACATGCATCGCCCACTCTACAATGAAATCTGAATTTATAGCTTTAGACAAGGCCGGTGAAGAAGCTGAATAACTCCGAAATTTCTTGGAAGATATTCCATTTTGGCCCAAACCTTTGGTACCTATATGTATACATTGTGATAGCCAAGCGGCAATAGGTAGGGCAGAGAGCGTTATGTATAACGGAAAATCGCGTCACATTCGACGGCAACACAATACCGTTAGACAACTACTCTCTAGTGGTGTTATCACTATTGACTATGTAAAGTCAAGAGATAACGTATCAGATCCGCTAACAAAAGGCCTATCTAGAGAGGCTATTGAAAGATCATCGAGGGGTATGGGGTTAAGGCCTAGGACAAGTCATCATGGCGGTAACTCTACCTAGTAGACTGGAGATCCCAAGAACTAGGCTCAAAGAGATCAAACAAAGTTATGAATGACGGTTCAACATTGTCAAATAACTCAACCCATTCTCGTGATGATGACAATGTTCAGAAATAAAGATAAAACCTTAAGGCTTTTTAATGAGTTAATAAAGCATTAAAGTTTTTTAATGATTATCTAAGTCTGGAAGAACATGACCAGATTGTGTGTCTATAGGACTACACGTTTAGAAATCACCTATGTGAGTGTGAAGTATAAGCCGCTTCAAGGGGAATGATGGTAAAGGCCCATTCTCTATGCATTCACGAAACCAGGCGGTGTTCATGGCTGAAACGAACACAACCGTGAGAACCATAGATGGTTGAGGGTTAATTGTGTGACTTATGTTGTCTAGTTATACAACAAAGTTTGACGGTTCAAAGATATCACATCTACCGATTGATCGAGTATATCCGATATAAGTTCACTACGAAAAGTTCAAAGGGAAACCTACTTATCCAGATACAATTAATCTTCGCTTGTATATCACACACTTGTCCGTGCATTCCTTTATCTTATAGCCATTCCCCATTCATGTGGGGGATTGTTGGGTTTAATTGATAGGTTGAATGGGAAATGGAGGGAAAAGAAGTGGAGGGAAAAATGAGTTGTTCCCTCTTGTTTTATGAAATAAGCATTTGTCCCTCATAAGTGGTGGAAAGAAAAGTTCTCCTACTTAAAAGTAGAAGCACTCCTTCGTGTTGCTAAAGGGTCAAGAAGAGGGTCTCCCCTCGCGCCCTCATCGTCGCTCGGCTCGGCTTCGACTTCGGCTTCGGTCAAATGATTTGATTGATAATCTTTTTGGACCAAATTTCCTTTAATTTTAATTATTTAATTAATTCTTATTTAATTAATTAAGTAATTAATTAAAGATCCTGACTCGCGACCCGATTTGTTTTACCTGTTTTCTTTCTTTCCTGGATTAATTTAAAACATTTCCCTCCGTTTTTTCAACGGAATTTTTCTGAAAGGTTGCAAACTTTTCTAAAAAGTTGCAAACCTTTTTCCAAATAGGCTATATTTCTGTTGATCCTCAGAATTTTTCCTTACGAAATTTTCTGATATTCATCTTCTTCTTTCTCTGCACTTCTTAAAAACTCTCGTGTGATATACTACCTTCGAGTGGTTCGTAGTGACCTGAATTTGCCGTACCGCTATTTTGGTGAGTAAATCGTTCTATCCTGGGAGGAAAGATTCCAAAACCCCGGGTACATTTTTAGGGGAATAATTTCCTTAAGGACACACTGTGAATTCAGTGGGCTCGATTTGGTTTTCCATATACTGTTCATATTATTTTTCAGTTTCTGTTAATTTCGTTTTCTACAGTTTTGCAGAAACTAGACAGATTCTGTTTTCTATTTCAAGAATTAGTCTAACTTACTGGTTCAAAGTATTCTTTGCAATACAGATTTAATAACAACAAGAACATAATAATGAAACCAACCAATTACGGCTCTCCGAGAATCATTCCTCAGCGAAGCACCTGATCAAGTGCCATGGCCCTAATAATGTTGGATAAACGAGTTGACATTTCAACAAAAATCACAGAACAACCAACCAAATCTTCAGTAGCATCAGTTTGATGGCCAAGGTCCCAACAACGTTCAGTAAAAATTGAGCTCGATAGTCGTCAAGAATTTTATAATCAAGACATTAGGTACCCTCCAGGACAATTTAAAAAATCTGGCTGTGCATTTTTTAATCATCAGCCTTCTCCTATGCTTAGTAATGATTTTTTCTTTTCATGATAGCAACAGCCATCAGAGACTAAGCTACTCCTAACTACCAACACGCAAAAGCACGTGAGATTTAACAACCGACATTAATTCAAAGCCTTATATAACACATAGTCCTGTATTTAGGATCCACCATCAATTTCAAAATAGATTGATTGGTTCTGATCATATTCGAAGGCATGCCCTGTATTTAGGATCCGCCATTAGTTCTAAAACAGGTTGATTGTGTCTCTTCATATTCCGAGACAGCCACACGTGAGACCCAAACAAAGCAAAGTAACAAAAAAAGCTTCCAGTCAAAGAAAAGAAAAATACTTAGAAACCTGGCTAATTAGAAACCAGCTCACAATCCCTCCCTGTTATTCAGAGTGTTCTTTCAAAGTGTAAAATTAGAACTCCTTTGCTTGGCATATAAAAGCACACTGATTTACTTTCACAACAAAAAATTGCTAACACAAAACGGGGTAAAAAGATGGCCGGGAAGGCGAAAGAAGAAGAAGTCAAAGAGAGGGCTTTTTACAACCGAGGATTTTTTTACCCAAGAATTCGCCATGTACATCTTTTAGAGATTCTTCTCTTTTTTCTCGTTGGATAAGTTATTCTCAAAAATTTGATTCATTTACAATTAAAAAAAAAAAAAAAAAAAAAAAAAAAAACATTAGTAGAATGATCGATTGCCAGATGGGATCCCAGAAGGCAAGAGGCTATCTTGTGTTCCATGTCCAAGTCAGATTCAATGCAACACATCACTCATATAACAGATCAATTAGAAAAGATTGCATTATGCTGCCAAATGACGACGGATGAAGAACTTGATGTCTATTTATGGCCATATGAAGATGCACCACAATGTCAAACAACTCAAACAATTAAGTAAATAAGTTTGATCTTTATCTCAATGGAAGTAAAAGCAAACATCCTACAGAGCATTCAGCCTGTTCTCATATTATGTTTCCCAAACATTGCAAGTCTAGAAGTCCTACTTTCTGTTACAAGACAGCACATATAGCCTTCCCCACCCCTTTGCAGCATTCTTCCACATGTTCTCAAGGTTAAAGTGCATACAGTATACAGTATGCGCCATTTTTATTTATTTTTTTGGCTCCTTCCTCTTGTATATCCCAACACAATCAAATTTTGGTAAAAATGTTCACAATGAACACTGACGTCATTACTATAAAATGTTAGTAACAGTTGCCTTCGTGTATACTGCAATCTTTTCCTCTGGTAAGTGATAAATATATTAATGAATACTTATTCATGTATAACACAACCTCAATAATAGCTCGTGCTTGACATGTACCTTTTCACCAAGTTTGAATGGAGGAAGGCCCTTATAAGGGCATGTACCGCAACGGAAAGCATTGCCTAGACCACACTGCAGACATCGAAGATATGTCCTCAAAAATACATAATTAAAAAGAAAACCAATTGCAAAACTCAAAAGCAGATCAAGAAAGATAGGGGTCAAGAAAGAAACCGACTAGCTGTTTAGCTGCCTGCTAATCACACTATAAACATCAATCAACTACCAAATGACACAAATTTAGCAACAATGACAACCAACGTGCACTAAGTTTCTCAATTTATCTGCAGAAACCACTCGACTAAAGTACTCAGTCCTATAAACTGGAGTATCCCTTGCTTCCCAAATAGATCTACTAGTTTGACAACTGATAAATGTATTAGAGTTGCACACCTATCCAAAAGTAATTAGAATTCCAGAGATAATAAAGTAATGACTATAAACTAAGTTAGAAGGTGAAGAAACAAGTAGGTAGTTGAAAAGCTCTTATAACAAAATTGCGACAGTAAAAGGCTTAGTCATGAGGTCCCAGTTAAAAAAGACCATGTTTTTTTTTTTTGAAAAACCATATTTTTGTGTATTCTTTACTTTTCTACACCACTTACATACAAGGAATTTTTCCCACCAATTATATGATTATTACTACATTAGTTTTATAAAAACACAACAAATCAACATCATTTAGATTACTCGGAACAGAAACTTCCCAATTCAAAGAGGTGAAGTATTTCGGGAGAACGAAAATCATGCCAAGTAATTTTGGGCAAGAAGAGTAATCTATTATATGACATAAATCGATATAAAAGAAAATCTACACTGCCACAGGCAGACTGAGGATTGTTCAATTGTTCAGCAGTTGGTCCAAGTTGCACTTTTGTCTCAGCTTCAGCCCGTCCGCATGTACAGTTTTTGCATGCTTTCCTTGTTTTCCCAACTTCACAATCACCAACTGCACTAGCAAGTGTGCAACAAATTGAGTTTAAAATACTAGTGAAAAACTAATAAAGTCAGAGGTAAACAACCTTAATGCACTTATCTTACCACCTGGCGATTGAGGTTTCTTGAGATCTTCTTCAGTGAGAAGGCTATCCTCGTCAATGAGATCTAAATCATCATCAATCTGAACTTTCGGTAAAATTTTTGTGACTTTCTTGATAGAAAAAGATGACCCAACCTTCCATGAACGTTTCTTTACTGTTATCTGTTCACAGATTAAATTAGCCATACGGCTTTTTTAAGTCAAGATCAATAACTTCAAGGCTTTTCACAACAACATCCATGTCCCTCAATAACCATTCCGCTTCACAGGGCCCGTTTCATTTGACAAATCAATTTATCATTTAGGACAAGTGGAGGTTTTGTAAAACTAGGGATTCACTAAATTTCAGACGTATCCCTATGACACAATCTTAGAATATTTAACCAAGCCAAATAGACTCGTATCAAACACTAGATTTAATCTAAGTGTCGCTAATAAAGACTAACTTCAAAGCTTGGGTCGCAGTTGAAAACTGAATAAACATCAAAACTGTATTATTAGTGCCCAGAGTAGCATTATTGCCACAACAATAACAATAAAGCCATGAATGACTTTAATGCCATGTAATAGCTATTAAGAATCTTATGACAACTTTATTTATAAATAGGTAAAAGGAGTTATCACAACTTAAAATGAGAAAAAAGAAAAAGAAAAAAAGGAAAGCAATATTGAAGGGAGGATGATGCAGAGGAAGACAATAAGCAAAATACAAGGCATGTGGATGAAATACTCATCACGATAGCATGGCCAGCTTCAGATGACTGTGCATCAGAGAATCCAGCCAATAATAACTTGTGCTCATGGGTGGAGTTTGCCTGTAATTCAGATGGAAAGGACACTTCACACACCCATAAAAATTCTCCACCATAAAGTATGCACAAAGTGACAATTCACTCGCCTTCAAGACTGATTGAGAACATAGACTAGGTAGGACTGTTCCACCGGGCTTCAACACTCTTGATATGTCCCCACACAATTTATCACTAGGAAACTCAAGGGACCTACAGATGAGAGCCACAATATTCATAGATGCAGACTCCACTGATGTCAGACCTGTAATAACCAGATGTTAATGGCAGGAATGAGAATACATTATCACGGGTCTCTAGCCAGGGGGCAAGCACATCAAACAGAGGTACAAATGCTTAAGTAGAGTGAAGCAGAAAAGGAAAGAGAAGAATAGGAAGGAGGCGAGTTCCCTCTCTTACCTAAACAACTGGAGAACTTCTTTCTCCACGCATGCTCCCCACCTAACCCCTCACACACACGTACCAAGTTCATGCTTTTATGACATAATTACAGTGAAGAAGAGCTATTTTCTTCTGTTTCTGCGTTAATAATCTATTACATGAAGCATTCAAGGCTGTAGCCATTATACAACTAATTCTAAAAAAAGCCCAAACCAGAAAACCATAAAAGTACTCACTCTTTATCTTTTTCATTTAAATTGGTCTTTAACATCTTTAGCTCCTTCTCCATTCTGCAGGTTCCTCCTGTCCACACAATTTTCTCTTACAATTACTCAAACAGCTTCCTTGCGACCCATCTTTATCTCCAAAAACTGCCGGCCAGAACTTCCCAAATGCTTTAAATTGCTACCATTTGAATTTTGGAGGCAGAAAATTGATATTCTTCCCTCAATTTGGATACTTGATCCACAGTCATTTACTTCTCAAAAAAGAATCACATTTAATCCACACGAAGAAAAGAATTATGTCATATAGATACCCACAATTCTTTGATTGTATATTGCAATTCTGACACTCTAGTCTCTGGACAAAAGGACTTCTCAGATATTGGCTCTACACTCCACTCTAGTGTACCAGGTCGCCCTTTAATTGAGCAAAAAACCCAATTAAAGCATAGGCTTTTAGCAAATATAGGCAACATTGAAGATGTGTATGTGAATATAATGCAAGACGTAAAAATAACTATAGAAACAAACATAAATTTTTTGGACCAAATATTGAGAAAAAATATAATTAACCAAAATATGAAGTAAAAACTTGTCAGTCAAATTCAAAAACAGTATAATTTTTTTTATTGAGATGTATAGACGCAATGTTTCCTTTCTGGTAATAATTTGCTACTTTTTTTATTTTGATAAGGAACTAAATTTCCAATTCTTTACTCCTAATCACTAAAAAAAAAATAATTCATAATATCTCGTAGCAATTAATATATCGCTGTACCAGTATATTAATGTTTACTGCTAGCCTCTTAAAGAGAGAGCCCATAGCCGACGAGAAACATTTTCTTGTAGCCTTCAGTAAAGCACCATCTGAGTGGAAGCGAAGCGCTCTACCTGCACTTTACTTTGCTACAGGGCATAAGCGTGCCTAAAGCGAACACAGCTAGTCCTTTGATGTATTGGAAAGGCCAGCCCAACCACTTGAGAATCGAGAAGGTGATTGAAGGCTTATTTATCATGATGCTATTGAAAACAAAGAAGTATTTGGAAATAATGTCTGTTTAGAAGTTTACCCTTTAATAGTGTCTGTTTAGAAGTTTACAGTTTTCACCACTAACCAATCAGCCTGGTGCGCTTCATAAAAATATCCTAACTTGTCTCTTTCATCAACTAATTCCAAAAACAAAAATTACAAATAGCTCTTCAGCTAATACAACCTACAATAAAAAAATTGCAGCGACCTTTCTTTTTGATAGGTATCGCAATACGGCAATAGCAACGTACTTTTCTTTGATAGGTCATAGGTATAAACATGGCAACAAACTTAAGAAGGAAGAAGCCAAGAATGTCATAAATTCCATACAGACTAGCAAACAGTATCATCATGTATATTAGCAAAACCCAAAAATGAAGAGATAAACAATGGAATGAGCAGAATATTGACAAAGTAAAAAAACGAGTCACTAAGCAGACTGGAGAAGTATCAGTTCAGCACACATAAGGGAGAGAATTTACTCTGCGTTGAAGCTTGAGTAAAAATCATAGGGTCCAACTTCTCAACTCCCTCTTTCTTCAAGATATTGATTGCATTTTTTACCACACTAACTGGTACCATAACATCCTCGGCAAGCACCAGTATACTACCATCTCCGACTTGGCCGTCCTACAAAAGAATGAAAACTCGAATTTAGAGAAAAGCAATCATACATTCTCAAAAAAAAAAAAAAAAAAAAAAAGAAGAAGAAGAAAGATTGAATGAGTTTGTAACATTGACACCTTAGAAAGGCATGTTAGCAAGAAAACAACCCACTCCACCCCCCACACCCACACCCCAAAAAGAAAACGCAGTAGGAAACTAATTCAATTCTATCTACGCTTAAAGAGAGCCTAAGCCCTGAAGCAAGGCGCAAAACATGTTGAGTGCTTCACCTCGATTAGCGTGCACGTCAGTGTTTTCATAAAGATTCTAAGGCATACATTTCTTGGCGAGCATAATCTTGAAGATGCGACACTAAACAATTGATATTTCACTTTCTCGTATTTTTTTTTTTCAATTTCTTCGTACGTATATTTGTTATTCATGCTTATAAATATTACTCTTGGACTTCACATACATATTTGTATTTGTTCTCTATTTGCAACTTTCTTCATTAAAACTCACGTTTTATTTGCACTTTCCTCTTAAAGCCCCAATGTACCTTGGAGTTTTTTTTTGCATTTTTCACCTTTGATAACACTGTATGCTCCAGGCACATCAACGTAATTGTCAGAAAATTTCGCAAGAATTATGAAAAGGTGGTTAGTTTATGTGGTGCGAACACACATCCTAAAGAGTAACATAGGCATGTGGGATTGTTGATGAAGTTAGACAGACTACTACAGAACCTGAAACTATGCATGATGATGTGGATGAGGGTGACCTCCTCTTTGATAGCAATTGATTCATTGTAACAAACCTTATAATCTGAATGATTGTTAGGAAAGACCAGAAAAAGTTTTCATCTTATGGGTAATGTAAGCAGTTCTATATACATCTTCCACTTATCTTATAGTTTTCTTGAATTTTCTACAAATCTTAAGTACTTTTACCTTTTCTTGGTGATTATCCTTTTTTAATATTTATTTAGACTATATTAATTTATAAAATATGAAAAACAAAAAGATTCATGGCGGGGCTTACACCCAGCGCCTCGGGGCTTACGCCTTGCCCCGTGATAGGTAAAACACCTCGCCTTGCACCCGGGCCGTCTAAAACGATGAAAAGAAGTCTTACTACATCAATTGAAGTAACTAAACGAACCCAGTACTCATGCTTAACTTGATTAGATTGTCTATCAAATGCAGATATAATAGATTGTTGTTGCTGCATTAAATCTTCACATTTCCTTTTTGCTTGATTCTGGATGCTATTCGGACCACCAACATGTTTTTCAAAGCTTCTCTTCTTCTTTTTTATCAAGTAAAGCTTCTTCTTTTTTATTTTTTTATTTCCAACTCTTAAACCTTATACTCGAAAATACATCACCTCCACCTCGATGAATGTTATCATCTTTAAACTGATAAAAAAGAATGAATGTATAATATATCGTTAGTTACACTATACCCAACCACTTATGATAACCATCAAACCATTTTGGATTATAAATATGGATTACTCCATAAAAATTTGTTTGAGGCAAGTTATGGTTTCGAGATTGAAAAGGACTTTTCTAAACGTATGCTCTTCTAATCACATCACGATGGTTTGGATGATAGTTCAAGATTTGAAATCTTTCAGTTGGATAGTCCTTTAAAGAATCTAAATCAATTTCTTGTCTTTGAAAAAAATACAATGGTAGTTCCAATTGGTTGACATTTTCTTCCCAATTAGGTTGGTTATGAGAGACCAAACTTGATTATGGTACTTTAGAAAATGAAGATAGAAGCAGGTTACAACCTTACACCAACTTAACTGGCTTACATGATACAACTAGAACTAAATATACTTCTCATTTGCGTAGCAAAAATAAAGTCGAGGTTACTGAATTGGGAATCTGGGACAGGTTAACTCATTTAGTACATACTACATTGATAGGTAAACATTTCTTCCTATTTTATTTTATATATACTGACAAACAAAAAATTCTTCCTAGATTATATATTTCGTACGAACAGATAGCAACTTTCTAATTTTGAACGAGCAACTTATCTCCGATCTTCTGAAAAAAAAAAAAAAATGGAGACAATTGAAGAAAAATTTTCAATTTCTTTCAGCTCTCTCACGTTTTTAATTTGGGCATTTCTTTATTCCCAATTCCCAAATAACCCCCCATACATTTTTCCAATAATAATTTTAAAAACGGAATTCCTAAAACACCCTTTCCTTACATTATGTTTAGTCTTATAGTTTGTTTGACCAAACTTTCAAAATCAGTTTTGAAAAGTTTTTTTTATTAAAAGTACTTTTCAAAAAAGAATTTTTAATGAGAAATAGTTTGTGTCTGGCTAATTAATTTAAAAAATACTTTGGAGTACCAATTAGTGTTTAGTCAAGCTTTTAAAAGTGTTTCTAAATGTATTTTTTCTCAAAAAAAAGTGCTTCGAAAAGCTATTTTTTCAGCTTCTGAAAAATAGGTTTTACTACTCAGCAGAAGCACTAATGTTGTCTCAAAAACTTGACTAAACATCATATTTTTGAAAAAATAAGCACTTTTAGCCTCCCAAAAGTTTGGCCAAATAGACCATTAATTACTCTTGGACTTGTCTGTTAAAAAGCATTTACAATGTAGAGAATTTTTTAAAAAGCAACAGAGTTGGGATAAAATATACAATCACTTTTAGCCGAGTGGAGTATAGAAAAATAAAAAAATCATCTTTTTGAATGGTGTATTTTTCAATAGTTAATTGCCACCTAATCATATACGATGATATATTTTGTTTCAATTGTGTAATTCTCTTACTTTTTCTTAATACACAATGTATATTTTATCTCATTTTTGTAGTTTTTTAAAATTTTATCTATTGATGCAATGACTATTTGTTCCAAAATTCAAATGTGTATTTTTTCGAATCATATTTGTAAATAAATAAATAAGACTTGCTTGGAACTCCATATTTGCTAAATAAAAGAATAGTCAAAATAATGGAGTGTCAACTATGTATTTCTTGTTATTTCTTCTTAAAATACGATTATTATTTATTTCAATTGTGTAATTTTCTTTTCATGAGCCAAATCAGTAAAACAAACTTGATCAGAGCTCTATTATGTTTAGCCAAATTTAAAAAGGTATATCTAAAAGCCTAAAACGACGGAGTTGCAATTATGTACTTATTTTTTTTACATTTAGGAAATATAATGACTACTCTATTTATTTCAAATGTGTATCATATTTGGCCAAATCTATAAAAAAAATAAAAAAAATGGTAAGAGCTCCATTATATTTATCAAAATAAAAAATTAATCAAAATAATAAAGTTCTAATTACGTGTTTATTTTATATTTTTTCAGTGGTAATGACTATTTATTTATACTGTGTATCTCTTTTTTTTTTGGCCAAATTAGTAAAAGCTTTCCATGGAAAGCCATATAAAAAATATTTGCCGATATGGAGATCCAGCCAAGTATTTTTACAAATTTGATCCGAAAAAGATGATATAAAAAGTTAGTAAATTTGAAAAGGCATAAGATATTTTTTCGAAAAAGCCGTATGGCAAAATATTCACATGACGGGGCGTATACAGGGAGGTTATTGAGACTAGACATAATTTGAGGAGAAAATTAACGATTCGAGTCAAATTTAGAGGTGTTTTTAGATGTAAAGTACACACAATTTTTCATTTTGAGTTGTGTCAAGGGATGTTAACATATATTTTCTTTACCTATCAACGCAATACAAGTTTTGTGTGAAAGTGTGTCAATGGTAGCTCTCCCTGCTGCATGTGATGGTCGGATTCAAGCTAGAATTCTGCTTATTATTAACTAATGATATGAGCCTGCCATCGTGAGTTTGACCAAAAGCTGTACATATTACTTTGGAATAAGAACTCATAAACATTTAATTAGCCATATGTAAATTCAACTTGAGCTTAATCTTCAAACTCAAATATTATGAATTGTCCATATTACTCTTCCCTCCGTATCCCTTATTGATAAAAATCACAGTCACGGAAAAAAAAGGAAGAAAACAAAAAGGGTAAACGACACGAAATAAAACGTGCGAACTCTTGGCACACACACGAAAACAAAAGTTGAATCCCTAAATGAAAAAGAGGAAAGCTAATAGATCAACAATTCACTGGAAGACCAACATTTCAATTCAAATCATAAACCATGATTCCTAAAGTAAAAGCCAATTCGAAAAGAAAAAAAATACAAGTAAAAACTCACTATATACAGTGGTTATACAGAGAAAATTCAAACGATAAATAAAAACCCACCAAGAACACCACTGGCTATGATTAATTTTCTTTATTGTTTTAACAGCGCAGGTTCAATACTGATTTTGAAAATAAATAATACTACTCCAATAAAGTTGAAGTGTTATGTCTAGGAAAATAGAAGTTATCCAAACATACATACTTGAAAAAATCGGGTTTATAAGTTTCCTCAAAAAGAGTTTGTTATCTAGGATTATAAATGGAAATATGGTGCTGCATGAGTCCAAGAAAGATGAGTTCACCATCTTCTGTGCAACATAGAAGCTTAGTTTCTTTTAGAGATTGTACAAAGCCACGTACTTTCACTAAGCATTTCCATTCATCTTGTTCCATGATCCATACGTCCGATTCATGACCACTGGTTTCGCCACCATATAAACTAAGGCAACCTTTCAGAGGAGACATACAAAACAACTCTTCTTCACCTACACAATCCAGAGCTGAAAGCTCCTCTAATTCGTCTGACTTCACATCAAAGCGTATGATTATAGAAGTTTTACGTACCTGTTGGAGAAACTTCTTACGACCTTCATCTAGAGACCAATATACACAACCTTCAGTAGTACTGCTAATTCCCTCGGTAGTAACATCACTAAACAAATCTGACGAATGATTTTCTAAACTTTGCTCTAATATAGGGAGAGTTTTTCTCATCTTCCATAAATTCTTATTTGCAGAGTAGACAACATAAAACGACCTAAAGATCAATATAATTTTGTAATCATCGGTGGTAGAATCGTAACACAACCCACAAGCATTAGGAAGTTTGGAGGAGCTGTCAAGATATGGACACACAAGAGTTTTGTATTGTCTAGTTGATGGATTCCACAGACCAAACGTATCACAGGCCTTATATGTGTGTAATAGTACCAATCCATCATATGAGCATAAGATTCGAGAACTCGTCACAGGGAGCAGTATCTTTTCTATGACAACTCGGGGATTTCTCAACTCTACAGACTCGATTTCTTTTACGCCGTAAAAGTCCTTAATATAAGTTCCTACTTGTTTTTGTAACAAGAACTTTAGGCGTCCCAAAGTATTGGATTGATCACCATGAGCTTTCTTGAATTTATGGTCGGATATTATAGTATTCCATGGCTTAGAAACGGATTGAAAACGTAACAAAGATTTAACTGGCAACTTAATGAGAATACAAAATAGGGTATCGTCTGGAATAAAGGACATTGTTATGTGTATACTGCAGTTGGGAGAAAGAGTGGCGGGGCTAAATCAATATTTTATTAGGGTTTATTTCATGAGTTTAAGTTAATATTGGAAAGGGAAATAAGCCCATGACGGCATATATAGGAGAAGAAAAATAGGATGTGTTATGATAAAAGGATTCTTTTTCCTTTACCGGTTTGTACTAAATAAAGTTTCCTTATATTATATCCTAATCAAATTAAATAAAGCAGGAAATAATGTCTTTAATCCCAATTCCCAAATAATCCATCACGTCTCGGAAAAACAATACCACCGAACGAAGCCGTTTTGACTTCTGATTGGTTGAGGAGAAAAGGGTTAATTTTGTTAAATACTGTTGACAGAGATGAAGATAGCAGCTCAGTTCCTTGACTTAGCAAACAAAGGAGATGAAAAATACGCTCATCTGTTCATTGGGCTATATGTGTTTGGACCGGACAGCAGCTTCGAAATTGGGCCAGTCATTATTTGTTATCTCTGCCACAAGTTTAAGTCGTAGAGGACCAAGCAGTAAATATATTTTCTGTTCTGTTTTTTTTATTTATATAGAGTTGTAGTTGTATTTATATTGTACATAGTGAATGCTTATCATCTCAAGTAGTTTCATTAGGAGTCTATCTATTAGAGATAGAGTTTTATTAGGACTCTTAGTTTAGGCTGCCTTGGTGTATATATATACAGCATACGCTGCTTTGTAAAACACACAGTGAATAAAAGAAAATTTTCCCCAAGTTCCTTTTTTCCTCTTTCAAATACCCCTATAATATGATCACTCAGTTTCATATACACCTCTAATATTTTAAAATCAAACACTTATACACCTTATACTATAGAATCTTATACTTACACTTCCTATGAACTATATCAGTAACTAAATATAGTAAAAATATGATTATTAAAAAGTAAATTAAAATTATAAATAAGAAGTTTCTATGTGTTTATTTTTATTAAATCTAATAAAGAAGATAAATATATTGTTATTCACACATTTGATTAAAAAAAATACATATTTTTTGAAACAGGTATCTTTCCAAACTTATAAAATAAGAAATGAACACAAGCTACTTAACAAGATATACCAACTATTATTAATAACTTTCCTACACTTTAAACATGTAAGTTATTTGTAATTTTTATTAAATAGGCATTTTTTCTTTTAGTTTGTTAATTTATTCTTCAACTTCAAAATTATCTTAAACTTACATTAAACAATTATTTATAATTCTATTTTGTCTTTTAATAACTATTGTAATATACTTATAGATTTGATATACCATATAGGGGTGTATGTGCAAGATTTGATAGTACAGGGAACGTAAGTGTTTAATTTTAAAATACAGTGGGTGTATTCATATAACTGGGTTATATTACAGGAATATTATATGTAATTAACCTAAAAAAATAACGAAACAAAAAGCCCGAAGTTAAGTAGTAGTAAACTAGTGATATTATGTCGCGTGGCGTGCAAGGGACTTTGACTGTTGATATTGTCATCGTTAAAGCATGGATTATTGATTTTAATTTCAAGGAGGTTGTGTTAAAGATTATTCCATTATAGGTGAACTACTGGAGCATGGAATCATTTAGCAGAATTGATAGCCGAAAGCTAAAAGATTACAGAAGGATGAGATGCAAAATGTTGTGGTTGATCAGATCCAGGAGGCGGATCTAAGATTTGAAGTTAATGAGTTTCGATATCAATTTCAAACTTCACAATCAAATATTAGATATTAGGTTCCCGAGAACCCACTCGTAATACTCTGAATCCGCTACTCAGTGCCGGCTCAACCTATAGGCCACATAGGCAATTGCCTAAGGCCCAACATTATTTTATATGTACTATTTTTTAAAAATATCTGGTACTTTAGAAGTTTTTTTTTTTTTTTTTAACTATTGTTACATAAAAAAGGGAATCAACAAAAAAAAAAAAAAGTATAAAAAGGGGAAGAAAGATGACCATTTAGGATTGGGAGAGAATAAGAAAAGTTGGTGAGAGAAGGGACACATGATTTCATGCCAAGAATGTAGCTCATACATCTTTTCTCTAATAAATTATTATATTTTATATTTAGCTTTTTAGCTTTTATCTAAACACTTTTTAACTTTTCCGGGATACTCATCACTTATCAAATACAAAAGTTCTCTTTGATCCTTTATCACTACTAAAAAAACGGGTTTTTTCAACCGCATATTTTCGACCTCACTTTTTGGTGGAAAAAAAATCGACCACATGAGGTCGAAATTTTCAGTTTTTTTTTTTTTTTTTTGATTTCGACCTCATTAGGTCGAAACTTATTTTTGTACAAATAATAAATGAGAAAAAACATTTTTAAAAATTAAATTATATAAATAAAATAACTAATAAAAAAAAAAGCATATTTCGACCGACGCGGTCGAAATAATAAACTTGTAAAATTTAATATACTCCCCCAAACTTCAGTCGTGCAATTCCCATTTCCAACAACCAAAACCTAATTACATTAAAACTCCCACCCCCACCACCGACACTCCACCCCCACCACACCCCTATCCCGCCGCCGACGCTCCATCCCCACCACACCCCTCCCCGCCACTGACGCCCCATCCCCACCACTGCTTGTCCTCCGTCGCCGCCGTTGCTGTCCGCCGCCAGCAAAGGTAAGAAATTTTTTTGCCATTTTTTTCAATCTCATTTCTATCATTATTAGTTACATTACTTTGTAATTGTAGTTTAATTAGTAGATTACTTATATTTATTGTTAAAGTTTGCATTTGTAGCTATTTGTTAAAATTTTATTAAGTGTAAATTGAAATTTATTTGCTATTCTAGTAACAAGTTCCCCACTATAAGTTTTTTTTGTTTTTATTTAGTTATTTTCTCTTTTCTTCAGAATATCCATGTGGGTTTCTTAGTTTGTCCCTCATTGGTTAAAGTTTGATGCCTAGATAACCAGGATTTTGGTTTTTATATGTGGGTTTAGCAGCTTTTTCTGTTCTTGTGATTCTTCTTATTTTTTTACTTTAGAATATGCTCTCTTTTTGCCTATCAGTGCTTTATCTAACCTATTCTTGAACGGTTGTCTTGGATTGTGGTTTCTTGGTATGTTCCATTCTTGCTCCCTCCCAGGTCACAAAAATGGAAGAAAAAAGAAAAATTGCCATAAGAAAGATGTAATGGTGACCTAATAAACCATGGCAAAAAAATAGAATTTTATGGCCAACTTGTGTGATTAAGGAGTATTTGATGAGTTTCTTTTCCTATCTGTCCATTGATTATGTTTATAGGACAAGAACATTACAATAGATTAAGGCCACTAAGCTACCGAGGAGCAGATGTTTTTGTCCTAGCATTCTTCTTGGTTAGTCGTGCGAGCTATAAGAACATACTTAAAAAGGTGCGTTCTGTTGAAACTATCAACTTTGTGAGTTTATGTCAAATGTCCTTAAGGTTGCTGACAGTCGATTTTTTGTCAGTGGATTCCTGAGCTTCAGCATTATGCTCCTGCAATTCCGGTGGTATTAGCTGGCACAAAACTTGGTAAGTACTTAACATGTTTCCTGATTTTGCAATTATAACAAATGATGAAACCGTGGATTCAGGGATTGCTTAAAAATGAAACATAATGTTGGTATGATCAAGCATGCGCATATAAGTAAAATATGGTCATAACTTAGAAAGATCACAGTTAGAACTGAATGTACAGAGCTTAGATATAATAATTGCAGTTATTTCTAATGATTTCTCAAAAGCGTATCCATAGTTCATCTTTTATAGGTTGAAAAATAAAAAGCAACTTTCAAGCTAAATATGCAGCTCCGGTGTTTCAAGACTCTAGCTCTTTCTAGCTTTGAAGCCAAATCGCATTGGCATAAAAGATACATCTTTAAGCAGCTCACTATCTGCAGTGCGAATCATTTAGGCAAAAGGAGTTGCTTACATTTTATTTGACAAATAGGCAAGTGAAGTTAAAGTTTTGAAATATACACAGAAAAGATGAAGATTAATCTATCCTCCAGGCCGGAACCAATATGCAGATTATATCAAACAGTGACAGAAACAACTTTTTGAAAAATATGGTGGAAACTAATTTCACTGTAACGTCCAAATCCCGAGCCAAAACCAAGAGATGTAGTATTATCTGGCACGGGATAGATTCAAAATATGTAAAAACATGGTGTTAACCGAAAGGAAAAATGCACAAGTTAGTACTCCTCACTTTGGTATTAAAGAGAATTCCTGTAACCTTGTTCTTCTTGGAAGGGGATTTAGAGGTGAATGAAACGGTCTGATTGCGGCTCTATTTGTAGTCAAGTAGACAAGTAATGCATGTGTCTATCTCCATCACTTATTTACTTATTTTCTTCTCTCTTTGAACAAATTCACATGGGTTACTCTTGATATTTGGCAGTAGAAATTATTTTTTACCCATAATCTGCTTCTTTTATTGGAGGTGAATTAATCTCTCTTTACTTCTTTTATCTTCTTCAAACAATTCACATCATCACATGGGTTAGTCTTCAATCATTAATCGTTAGGTACATGGCCCATTAATGAAATTCTTTTGAAAAGGTCATCCTATGTACTGCTGCTATACATTAGAGGTTGATGTTTTTTGGCAATGAAATCATGAACTGTTTATCCCACAAGGACCACTCGATGTTTTCTGCTGTTTTTCAGCTCTTTTTTGCTGCTGTTTTTTGTTGTTTTTCTGCTCATTTTTGCTGCTGTTTTTCTGGCAGCTTACTTAACTCGGGGCCCTCTCATATTCCCCCGTGTCCCGGGGATGCTCGTAGGTCACAACCCAATAGACGACGTAGGTCACAAGACAACGTAGTTCATTGTGCCGTCCCTCCACCATTCGTACAAGACAGCCCGCAATTAGCGCCAAGCGCTAGTCAAAATCAGCATGCCAAAGGGCCCACAAGAGTGGGACGCCAACTTGCAAGACAAGAGTGGGAGACCAGCCGCTCACATGTCTGCACAATAATGGGAGTCCAGCTTCCAAGACAGGAGTGGGAGACCAGCCGCACACCTTTCTGCTCGTGGGCCACTAGCCAGCTAAAGCAAGCACTAAATCTGCTAGCCTGTGGTCCATGACAACAAGCTGGTCAGCAAAGACAGCCATATGCCTAGGGCCCACTGTCCAGCCTAGGGCATACTTTTCCAGCTATAAAACGTGTAAGCCTTGAGGGCAGATTCATTCATTCAATTCACCCTTGTATACTTGTAGAGATACATTTATAGCATATATCAGAAAAGGGCACTTGCCTCCCAAAACCTGTGTTCCTCTTCTTTAACTTCTTGTGTGTGTTTTGCTTGAGAGTTATTCACTGTCTTCCGCCAGTGACAGAGAGTTGGGCTGAAGCCTTGAGCGGTAGTTAAGACCATCAAAGCTGCCCCACGACGCCTTAGATTTTAGGCCCGCGACAAGTGGTATCAGAGCGAGTTACAATCATGGCTAACAACAACGAAGAAGCTGTTTACGACGAGCATCACGGTGGAGACAAGTCCCCTACCAAGAGGGCGACTAAACAGAAGAAACAACGGGACAAAAGTCAAGTCAGAGGGCTACCCGCTGTTGCATCCGAAGGGCTGACCTCTCAGCCACTTACCATGGGTGAGGCGAGTGAAAGTTCGGTGTCGAACACATTGGTGGAGAAAATCATCCACGCAGAGGCTGGTCTATTCGCCTTGAACCAGCGGTTTGATACCTTACAAGGGAATTTAAATTCTCTTGAGTCAATAGCTCTTGATGGATTAGAGCAAGTCCAAAACGAGACTAAAACAGAGAGCGACGAGCACAAGGAGGCGCTGACCGGCCTTGAGCTCAGGCTCATGAAGGCGCTGGCCGGTTTGCAAGCAAAGGTAGAAACCTTGGAAACGCAACTGGAAGCGGCCCAGCTCAGAAACGGTGCTGGTCCAGTCCACATTCGGGAAACCCGCATAGAGGTTCCTAAACCCAGATATTTCAAAGGTGAAAGGAACGCTCAAGATGTGGAAGACTTCATTTGGCAAAACAGCAGCCTTTGATTATGTTTATAGGACAAGAACATTACAATAGATTAAGGCCACTGAGCTACCGAGGAGCAGATGTTTTTGTCCTAGCATTCTTCTTGGTTAGTCGTGCGAGCTATAAGAACATACTTAAAAAGGTGCGTTCTGTTGAAACTATCAACTTTGTGAGTTTATGTCAAATGTCTTTAAGGTTGCTGACAGTCGATTTTTGATCAGTGGATTCCTGAGCTTCAGCATTATGCTCCTGCAATTCCGGTGGTATTAGCTGGCACAAAACTTGGTAAGTACTTAACATGTTTCCTGATTTTGCAATTATAACAAATGATGAAACTGTGGATTCAGGGATTGCTTAAAAATGAAACATAATATTGGTATGATCAAGCATGCACATATAAGTAAAATATGGTCATAACTTAGAAAGATCACAGTTAGAACTGAATGTACAGAACTTAGATATAATAATTGCAGTTATTTCTAATGATTTCTCAAAAGCGTATCCATAGTTCATCTTTTATAGGTTGAAAAATAAAAAGCAACTTTCAAGCTAAATATGCAGCTCCGGTGTTTCAAGACTCTAGCTCTTTCTAGCTTTGAAGCCAAATCGCATTGGCATAAAAGATACATCTTTAAGCAGCTCACTATCTGCAGTGCGAATCATTTAGGCAAAAGGAGCTGCTTACATTTTATTTGACAAATAGGCAAGTGAAGTTAAAGTTTTGAAATATACACAGAAAAGATGAAGATTAATCTATCCTCCAGGCCGGAACCAATATGTAGATTATATCAAACAGTGACAGAAACAACTTTTTGAAAAATATGGTGGAAACTAATTTCACTGTAACGTCCAAATCCCGAGCCAAAACCAAGAGATGTAGTATTATCTGGCACGGGATAGATTCAAAATATGTAAAAACATGGTGTTAACCGAAAGGAAAAATGCACAAGTTAGTACTCCTCACTTTGGTATTAAAGAGAATTCCTGTAACCTTGTTCTTCTTGGAAGGGGATTTAGAGGTGAATGAAACGGTCTGATTGCGGCTCTATTTGTAGTCAAGTAGACAAGTAATGCATGTGTCTATCTCCATCACTTATTTACTTATTTTCTTCTCTCTTTGAACAAATTCACATGGGTTACTCTTGATATTTGGCAGTAGAAATTATTTTTTACCCATAATCTGCTTCTTTTATTGGAGGTGAATTAATCTCTCTTTACTTCTTTTATCTTCTTCAAACAATTCACATCATCACATGGGTTAGTCTTCAATCATTAATCGTTAGGTACATGTCCCATTAATGAAATTCTATTGAAAAGGTCATCCTATGTACTGCTGCTATACATTAGAGGTTGATGTTTTTTGGCAATGAAATCATGAACTGTTTATCCCACAAGGACCACTCGATGTTTTCTGCTGTTTTTCAGCTGTTTTTTGCTGTTTTTCTGCTGTTTTTCAGCTCTTTTTTGCTGCTGTTTTTCTGCTCTTTTTTGCTGCTGTTTTTCTGCTCATTTTTGCTGCTGTTTTTCTGGCAGCTTACTCAACTCGGGGCCCTCTCATATTCCCCCGGGTCCCGGGGATGCTCGTAGGTCACAACCCAATAGACGACGTAGGTCACAAGACAACGTAGTTCATGCTCTTGTTGATGAGGATAGTGGGGAGGAATCAGATCATGTCTCTAACACCCAACGTTGACTTTATTGATTCGTATACTTTTGGATCGTAATATTGCTATGTTTTCTTGGATATGTATATTTTTTTTTATGATAGTTTTAATTCGAATTAGATGTACTTTTGAATGTGAATTAGATTGTAGGAAGTAGTTTATGGATGTTTAACTTTACGATGTTTAAGTGTTTGAATGTAGAAAGTAGTTTATGGTTGCTTAACTTTACGATGTTTAAGTGTTTGAATGTAGTTTTAAGGATATTTAGAAGTACTTTAAATTGAAACTTGAGGTTGAATTTGATTTTAGAATGTAAAGTTTATGATTGTAGAAGTACTTTGATGAATTGGACGTGTTGATGAATTGCATTGTTGATTTGGTTGATGAGTGTGATTGGCAGGTGGGTTGCTGTAAAAGCAGTTGAATTTTGGAAAAAAAAATCCAGATTTTTGACCTTATGAGGTCGAATAGTCACCCAGATATTGATAATTTTCGACCTCATGAGGTCGAAATTGTACTCAGAAATCATAATTTCGACCGCACGAGGTCGAAAATCTGGGCACAATTTTGAATTTCGACCTCATGAGGTCGAAATCTGGCAACAATATTGCTAAATTTCGACCTCATGCGGTCGAAATTAGGATTTTTTTTTTATTTTCTATTGTATTTCGACCACAGGAGGTCGAAAATTTTAAATAATATTTTCGACCGCGTGCGATCGAATTTTTTTATTAATATTTAAATAAAAATAACTTTTTCGACCTCATGTGGTCGATTTTTTTTTTTTTTAATTTAGGTAGAAAACTTATTTCGACCGCGTGTGGTCGAAAATTTTTGACCACGTGCGGTCGAAAAAAAATTCACCCTAGCTGTTAGCGACCATGCCTTGCGGCCAAAATTTTGGTCGAAAATTGGCCTTTTTCGACCGCGTGTGGTCGAAAATTTTGGTCGAATTTCACTGTTTTTTTAGTAGTGTATTCTTCAAACTTTATTCTCCATATGCTCAAAATCAATTGATCAAACACTATTTTGAGAGGAAAAAGAGTCAAAGATATACTTTGGATTTCTTTTTCAAGTTTCAAGGGCTGCAGATTTTGGAAGAACAAAAATTATTTTAAAATTAAGCTATCCATCTCTTGAATCAGGTTCTTTCTTTCTATCTTTTATTAGTTTTCATGCTTTTTCTTAATATTAATATTTCACATGTATATGTCTTAAGAAAGATTGAACGGATTAGCTATATTGTCAATTCAAAAAGAACTATCAGAAAATATTGATTATAAAAAAGTTATTAGTTATTTTGCGTCTCATAAAGCTAGAAAAATAAATTTTAGATAAACAAATATCGATAATTTTTTTAAGTTAAGGTCCCTCATTAGAGTGTGGCCTTAGGCCCCCAATATAGTTGAGTCGCCCCTGTCGCCACTGAACATATTCATGTGTCTATAAACGCTATTTAGCAAAAAAAGGATGAACAGACGCAATCAATTTGCTTTAAAATTGATGGTGGATCCTAAATACAGGACTCTGTTTTGTATAAGGCTCTGAAATAATGTTGATTGTTAAATCTTATGTACATTTGCATTTGGTAGTTAAGAGTAACTTAGTCTCTCATGGCTATCGAAAGTATTCAAGAATAACGTTCAACTTAAAGTTGACACTATTTTTCATCTAGACACCTAAATTCAGGAGTTTTCTTTTTGAGCACTTACACAAACTTGTTCCATTAGACGTTTTTTGACAATCAACCAAACTTACAAAGTGTGTACAGTACAATTGTTGCTGACATGGCAAATGACAAACAAAATGAGGACATATGTCATTTTGAGTTATAAAAAAAACTATTTTTAATCTATTTGATAAACAACACAAAAATAACATGCTCAAAAAGAACAAAAAAAACTTAATTTGCACCCAGAAAAGGATACATTTTTTTTTTAAAAAAAAGGCCACATTGGTGTTCTGGAAATCAATGTTTCTTCACCATCTTAGTCTTCATGGGTGTTCTTGTTCCGGTTACGATTTTAATCCAAATTTAAAGTAAAACTCCTCCAAATTTATTAGAACTTCAGCTAACGATTCTCACGATGACCTGAAGACAACCTCAATATTAATTTCTCAAAATTTTCATCAAATCAAGTAACTCATTTTAAAATTTGAAGTTTTCTAAAGACCTCGTTAATCCTGTTTCGATTTCAAATGAAGAACATGGTCTCACTTCAGTTTCAATCAACAAGGACAATTGTTGGTTCAAACTTTCGATCAATGATGAGGTACACCAATGGTGAAAGTTCGGGAAACAATGGTGAAAGTGATGGTAGAGAGGAAAAAGAAAAAAGAGAAGAAGAAGGAGAAAAAGAAGAAAAAAATTGTTTTTTGGATTCTTCACGCTCCTGCATTGGGTGAAACTCACTCTATTTGTCAACTCAGCTAGAAGTGCCAAATTGAAACAATATCATGTAGTGTAAGTGTTCAATATATAGGAACCACTAAATTCGGATGTCAAAATGAAAAATCGTACCAACTTGAAGTCTCTTATGTGTCCTGCCAATTTCAAACACATTTCATGGTTTATATCTGATTATGAGCCTGTTTGGATGGGCTTAAAATAAGCAGTTTATAAGCTGGAAACAGCTTATAAGTAAAAAAAAAAAAAAATTGAAGTAGGCTAACTTATATTTTTTTTTGCCTTATAAACTGTTTTCGGCTTATAAGCTGCTTTAAATAAGCTAAGTCAAACGGACCCAATTATTTTTTGAGCTTATTTTATGCAAAAAATAGCTATAAGCTGGCCAGCCAAACATTCAAAAAAACTGAAAACAACTTATAAGCAACTTATAAGCCAATCCAAACGGGCTCTGTCTCATATTAATGTCCGTCTTCCTATAAGAAATATCTTATTTAATTCATAGGATCCTGCAATTTTGCTCTTGACTACCGTACCTGGCCTCCCTAATTTAATTTGGTAAATTTACTACCATGTTGGTATTGTGAAAATTTTAGTAAGCATCACAAATTTCTGGCACGGCCGAATATTACCTTCACAAGCTCCATATCGGATAAGCTGTACGAAGAAGATAAAATAGTATAAGCTTATGAGGTATAACCTGATTAAAATAAAGAATGTGCATACATAGAGTCAATATATAGAAGCACACGAAAGACGTCAAGAGTAAACTTCAGATAGTTTCTTTCATTTTTTTTTCTTCTGAAAGCACTTGTATTCAAGCACAAATCACTATGCTGGCTCAGAACACAAGAGTTGTTGGCTCAGAAGTGTCAAAAGTATATACTTAGTCATAAATAATCAAAATACTTGGTTTGAAAGGAATCTGGTCAGTTAAGTAGGCCAAAACCATGTTGTTCAGCACATAAGAAGAAGATGTGAGTGCGTCATACTCATACAATTCACAAAATAGATGTGAACCTTACAACAGTGCATTTCTCAATATTCATCCTTACAAACAGGGGCAGAGCTAGCCTTTCGGGTGTGGGGTTCGGTCGAACGCAGTAGCTTTGGTCCGAACCATTTATTTGTATTAAGTTTTTTGTCAAATATGTACAAATTATTAATTTAGAATCCATTAACTTAAAAGAATTAGAACCACGAACGCATAAGCTTCAAACCCTAACTCCGTCTCTGCTTACAAACCGTCTGCTAGTTATACACCATTTAGCTTAGTAAAACTTATTTTATTGGTTCAACTCTTACAGGTATAGAGCCTGTTTGGATGGGCTTATGCCTATAAGCTATTTGCAGCTTATAAGCTAAAAAAAATAAGTTGAGGTAGTCTAACTTATTTTTTTTGGCTTATAAGTTGTTTTCAGCTTATAAGCTGCTTTAGATAAGCTAAGTCAAATGGGCTCAATTATTTTTTTGAACTTATTTTAAGCACAAAATGACTTTAAGCTGGCCAGTCAAACACTCAAAAAAGTTGAAAACAGCTTATAAGCAACTTTTAAGCCAATCCAAACGGGCTCATAATCGTATCACCGCTTGACAGTCAACCACATACGTCATTCTTAAAAAGAATTCTGGAAAAAACTTCATATCACCTCTAAAGAACATGCAAACAACAATCCATTTTAGAAGGGCCAAAGGGTCAAAAATACCCCTTTGTTTTTTTTTTTTTTTTAATCTTCCTCTACTTTGTTTTAATGGCTAAAAATATTCTTCGAACTAATTTTGGGTCATTTATGCCCCTGCCGTTATGAAAGCCAACAAATATACCCGTCATTTGACAGAAATCCCCAAATTGACCCAGCCCGTTTATCTCTTAAAATCAGTTGAAAACCTAAAGAAAAGGGCCAGCTGCACCTTGTCGTCTTCTTCACGCCCACTTTCTATTCCAAGAAAAGACCCTCATTTACATCAGCCATGGAAGAAATTGCCTCCCTATTTTCATGATATGGGTTGTCGTCTACCTTACTCCTTCACGTGAAACTGTAAAGAGAAAAGGACTTTCCCCTTTCTACTACTTTCTTTCGATCTTTCCATGGCAGCAGGTTTGTTGCACCATTTGGGTGAAAAACGTCCACCAACAAAGCTGCTCCCTTGCTCCAACCCGTGACACCTCTTTTTGACATTCTTTTTTTTTTTTTTTGAATTTGAAATTTAAATGTCCGAAACCCTAGCCTTTATCAGATATAAAAATGACTTTAAGTCCTGAGCCGAAGGGGGGGAGCATTATTGGTGATACGGAGTATTTTCTGTGAGAGTCTTGAGTTTTTTTTTTGGACTTGAACTTTTTTTTCAAAGGAGAAAACACTTTCTGTTGACAAAATAGATTTGGGATTATCAACATTATTGCTAAAAAACAAACTTTCTGGTGACTTTCTATCCGAGATTGGGATTTGTTCGTGAGTCGAGAAGTAGATTCGAGACCCCGACGACCTCCGTTCACTGCACCCACAAAAGGTCGGTGAACCTTAAGCTTCAATCCTTTCTCTGTTTTCCTTCATTGGTAGTGTGTAATGAATCTGGCCGTTTGAAATAAAAGCATGAATTAGAGTTCTCTAGTGTAAAATCACGTCTTCGGAATATGTTAATGTCGTATATATCTGATGCTTGTGTTGATTTTTGACATCTGTTATGTTGATACGTTGTGAGAATAGACGTCGAGCATTCCTCTTATCGATACCTGAGTCGTAGTTGGTGATGTTAATTAATCTATCTCGTTATGTCTGTAATTCAAATGGTTCTACTGCTTATGTGAATATATTAGGCTTCATCTCTGTGACGTCGGTTTAGATACCAGGACGCAAGACCTTTACATGTATTTCGTAGGAATTGATTTATGAGATTCCATACTTGTGTTATGTATAGATGCTACGATTTACGTTCTCTAGGATATTAAAACTTTGATCGTCTGTTTGTTTCATTACTTAATTCTTATACATGAAAGAAGATGATTCTTACCTCTAATCAATAAGATCTAATTCTGATTGTATATTACTTCAGCTCGTGATAGACGTTCGACAAATGCTCGGGAGTGTTCTATTTGTCCCGAAATATTTGCCTTGTGTGTTCTAGACTCCGAGCTTTAGGAGATCATCTCACACTCCCGTGGTTTATCACACTCCCTGTCATATGGTGGAATAGACTAGCCCCCTTTGTTAGAATTCTACTAGATTTAAAACTTGATTTATATAACCCTTATAAATTTGTCTAGACACAATCTGTTTGAATTGATTTCTTACCATGACAAATTGACTACTATGATTTAGAATCAGATATACTATTTAGAGAAATTATAGTAATTAGCACATGGTTAATTAGCACAAGAATTGGCAGCATGTCTTCCACATGGTAAGGGAATCAATGAGCTGTTGCCAAAACCATTGGTGATCCAAGATTTCACATGTCCGCAAATTAGTTTTTCATTGGCTTAATGGCTACTCAGTCTATTTTGGTAGTCATACTCATGCCCATGCCTTTGAGTGTGTTTTGAGTTTTGGTACATCCCTTGTTTCTTGTTTCCATACCGAGAATGAAAAGCAAGATTGTGAAAGCCCACTTTACAAGACACTGATGGTTGCATCAAGTGAGGTTGCCAAAGTGCTGATGGCAAGTGACAAAATTGCATTAAAAATTGAAACTTTACCGATAGCAGGTACTGGATGTAAATTGTAATGATCAAGCTAGTCCATGGTCCATGGTCACTACCCAGTGTAATCCCATAATAGTGGGGTCTGGGGAGGGTAAGATGTACGCAGCCTTACCCCTACCTGGGTAGGGAGGCTGTTTCCGATTGACCCTCGGCAACCCTCCTCCTTTATCCGGGCTTGGGACCGGCAATGTGAGCGAGCTCACACAGGCGGAGTTAATCAAGCTAGTCCGAAAACATGAAATATTTTTTGGTTTGTGTTGAAGGTACCGATAATGAGAATCTAGACTATTTTTAAAAAAAAAAAAAGTAACAGCTTAGACTATTATAATTAGTATATAAATCATGCTTATAATATCTTGGTTTTAAACCAAATGTAACAGCTTCTCGCGGATTGTTATGATTTTTATGGTTACTTATTACTTCCCTTTAACATTGTTAAGGATGTGTAATTTCCTATACTAACTCCTCTCCTACTTTGTTTCTTTCGCATGTACAACCGGAGCCGAAGAGTTTCACTTTGAGACTCATCGACACTTCCTACGGAGTCCGCATATCATCCACCGTCTTTGTTTTTCACTTCGCTCAAACAGAGAATTGCAGGGCATCATTATCCCTTCGTGAAAGCCGAAAATGGCTAAAATTATTTTATGTCACTTTGTTTATTTGCTGGCGTGATTTAAATGACTCGTGTGACTAACATTTACCTAACTGTGTGATTATGATAAATATTTAGCTCTTTATGTTTAACCGAGCCTATTTTATATTAGGATGCCTTAATTAGTAAATTTAGGTCTTAAATCAAGTGAGTTTAATTGTTCCTCGTAAGTTTGGCATTTTTTAGTTAGAAGGAAAGATATGCTATAAAAGTAAAGTTTTTTGCAAAACTCTATTCTGTATTATTTTTTTATGGGATGTTTAACAACTCCAACAGCCAGACATATTTTTCTTTCTACATCTAATTAAGTTAGTCAATTATTAAAATTGGTATTCAATCCTAAGCCTTTTTTTTACCAAACTTTCCTAAGTCTTCAAACCAAAGTTCTACTTTCAAAATCATATCGGCCTTTTTGTTAAAACATCATGTTAACCAATTTACACTCTATACTATATTTATAAACAAATCTTCAACATACTTTCTTTCATAAAATGTTCACATTTTACACTGAGCCTAATTAATTGTAAGTCTGGTCGGTTAATCATTATTAATGGATCTTAGATGATGCCTAATACCTTCCCTCTAGATTAGTTGAACCCTTACCTAGAGTCTCAAGTTTCGTAGATCTTAAAACATAGTTAATTTTAGATAATTACTTTAATTAGCCTTAGGTGAACTAATTCACCGTAAATAATTAAGTGGCGACTCCCTAACTTTAATTAACTCCGGAATTACCGAAATGTTGTAAATCATTTTGACTCCGGTTAAAATGGGGTATAACAGGTACTACTGTTGGCATGACTGTTGGGCCGACAAATGTTGCATCGTCAAGCCGTCCAACTGCTGCGCACGCGATGGCACCGGCAGAGAAACCAAGGAAGTTTTCTGGCATCAACTTCAAAGGATGGCAGCAAAGAATGTTTTTCTGGCTGACTACTCTAGGCATGCAGAAGTTCACAAATGAAAATCCTCCTGCTACTGAAGAAGGAATGCCCGAAAACCAGCGCTTTATGATTACTGAGGCTTGGAAGCATGCAGATTTTTTGTGCAAAGGATACATCCTTAGTGCACTAGATGATGATCTGTATAATGTCTACAGTTCTGCCAAAACTTCAAAAGAATTATGGCTTGCACTTGAAAAGAAGTATAAAACTGAAGATGCATGCTTGAAAAAATTCGTGGTTGCCAAGTTTCTTGACTACAAGATGACAGACAGTAAAACTGTTGGAACCCAAGTTCAAGAACTCCAATTCCTTATCCATGACCTTATTGCTGAAGGTATGGTGATTAACGAGGCATTTCAAGTGGCTGCTGTGATTGAGAAGTTGCCTCCTTCATGGAGAGACTTCAAGAACTATCTGAAACACAAGCGTAAGAAAATGTCGCTGGAAGATCTTGTGATTCGCTTGAAGATTGAGGAAGATAATAAAGTTGCTGAAAAGAAGTCGCGTGGAAATTCAACGATTATGGGAGCGAACATCGTTGAAGAAGCTGCTCCAAAGAATAAGAAAAGGAAGAAACCTTTTGGAAAGAGTAAGGAGCAGAACAAGAAAAAATTCAAGGGCAATTGCTATAATTGTGGGAAAGCTGGCCACAAGCCAATATGGTGGAAAAGAATGATGACATGGATAATCTGTGTGCAACGCTATCGGAGTGAAATTTGGTTGGAAACCCAAAGGAATGGTGGCTTGATTCTGGTGCTACTCGACATGTTTGCGTTGTAAAAGAAGCATTTGCAACTTATGCTCCCGCTGGACCCAAAGAGGAACTGTTTATGGGAAATACTACAACAGCCAAGGTTGAAGGATATGGGAAGATACTTCTGAAGATGACTTCCGGCAAGGTGCTGACTCTCAAAACGTTTTGCACGTTCCAACAATTAGGAAGAATTTAGTTTCAGCCGGACTACTCGTCAAAACGGGTTTAAGTGCGTGCTGGTTAGTGAGAAAATTGTAATAAGAAAGAATGATATGTTCATAGAAAAGGGATACCTCATCGAGGGCCTTTTCAAACTCAATGTAATGGTTGTTGACAGTATTAATAAGAATTCAGCTTCGTCTTACTTATTGGAGTCAAATGATTTATGGCATGTTCGTTTAGGACATGTCAACTTCAAAACCTTGCGAAAATTGATTAGTTTAGCAGTATTGCCTAAATTCGAGTGTAATAAATCAAAATGTGAAATCTGTGTTGAATTTAAGTTTGTTAAACATCCATATAAGTCTATTCATAGGAGTTCAAATCCTTTAGACTTAATCCACACAGATATATGTGATATGAAGTCAATACCATCACGCGTTGGGAAAAAGTATTTTATAACTTTTATTGACGATTGCACTCGATATTGTTATGTGTATTTGCTTAATAGTAAGGATGAAGCAATTGATGCATTTAAGCAATACAAGAACGAAGTGGAAAATCAATTGAATAAAAAGATAAAAATGATTAGAAGTGATAGGAGTGGAGAATACGAATCTCTTTTTGCAGAGATATGTTTAGAATATGGAATTATTCATCAAACTACTACCTTCTACACACCACAATCAATTGGAATTGCAGAAAGGAAAAACCTAACATTAAAGGAAATGATGAATGCTTTATTAATAAGTTCCGGTTTACCGCAGAACTTGTGGGGGGAAGCTATCCTTACAGCTAATCGAATACTCAACAGGGTGCCCCACAGCAAAACACAATCTATTCCATATGGACTATGGAAAGGAACAAAACCCAACTTGAAATATTTCAAAGTGTGGGGGTGTTTAGCAAAGGTCCTAGTTCCTTTGCCCAAAAGGGTCAAAATCGGACCAAAAACTATGGATTGTGTTTTTATTGGCTATGCTACAAACAGCAAAGCCTGTCGATTTTTGGTTCACAAATCGGACAATCCCAAAATTCATGTTAATACGGTAATTGAATTAGATAATGCTGAATTCTTTGAAAACATTTATCCGTATAAAACTGAATGTGAGTCGTCAAGTGAAAGATCTAAACGGCCGCGAGAAGAACCAAAGGAAAGTAAACCAAGTGAAGAGGATCCAAGGCGTAGCAAACGTCAAAGGATATCTACTTCCTTTGAACCAGATTTTGTGACATTCTTGCTTGAAAATGAGCCTCAGACATTTAAAGCAGCAATGTCTTCTTCTGATTCAGCATTTTGGAAAGAGGCAGTCAATACTGAGATTGAATCAATTTTGAACAACCATACATGGGAGTTGGTTGATCTTCCTCCTGGAAATAAACCTTTAGGATCAAAATGGATTTTTAAAAGGAAAATGAAAACTGATGGCCCTATTGACAAATATAAGGCAAGACTTGTGGTCAAAGGTTATGGACAAAAAGAAGGCCTTGATTACTTTGACACATATTCGCCGGTAACAAGGATAACATCTATTCGGGTGTTAGTGGCACTGGCAGCCGAATATGGTCTTGAAATCCATCAAATGGATGTCAAGACAGCTTTCTTAAATGGAGAATTGGAGGAATAAATTTACATAGAACAACCTGAGGGTTTTGTGGTTCCTGGTAAAGAAAGGAAAGTGTACAAACTTGTTAAGTAACTTTATGGACTTAAACAAGCACCGAAACAATAGCATGCGAAATTTGACCAAACAATGTTGGCAAATGGATTTAAGATTAATGAGTGTGACAAATGTGTTTACATTAAAAATACTCCAAATCATGAAGTCATTGTTTGTTTATATGTTGATGACATGTTGATAATGAGTAGAGATATTGCCGATGTAAATGCTACGAAGCGTATGTGATGTGCCGCGGATTTGTGGCACATTCGACGCCTTTTTAATATGAATTTTGGTTGTTTTCAAGTAAGTCTGGTTCTCGTTAATATGTTTTGTTGTGTTTTAGGAAAACAATGGCCCAAAATCAAAAAAGCAAAGAACAAAAGAAAAATTGGCCAGAAATGAAGAATCGATGTTCCGTCGATCAGCCTACGAACCGTCCTTTGAAGCGTCGATAAGCTCGATTTTCCAGTGATGACAAAGTTGAAGACGATAAAGGACGTAGGCATTGACGAAGCGTCGAACTGATCGACGATTTGTCGTTTGTGTCGTCAAGCAAGATCTCTCAAAGAGAAAGACGGAATACTCGACGGAGCATCGAACTGGTCGACGGCACCGTCGAATGGAACACATGGCTGAAGGTACAAAGGACGGAGAAATCGACGGTCCGTCGATCTTGCTATTGGGGGTAATTTTGTCAAGTGTTGTTGTGCGTTTTTGGAGCCTATTTAAAGAACATTTTAGATTATTTTTTTTGCAGCAGATTTTATTGTAACCACGTGAAAAGTTCCATTGGTGGGTGAGCATTGAATACTCCCCTTTTGGAGCTTAGTGAAGACACCAAGATTCCATTTTCCATCATCTTTATTACACTTTGTAAGCTTTATGTCTCATTTATTGCTTACTACTTTTGAGACCATAATGTGTGAGTAGTTTCTTTAATCAAAGTTGTGGACCCAAATGATGGGTGCTATGTAATGGGTGTGTAACATTGCATATATCTATAATGGGTTGTGTTGTGTTTTATTATTTCTCGTATTCATTGTTCTTTAAGTGGTTGCAAACACTTGTTCATGCACAAACCCTAGTTTATTTGGAAAGATGAACTAGGGTGTGATTTGAAATAATATAACAAGGACTCGGGGCGCTAACCCTTGTTTAATGAACTCGCTTAGGGATAAGATGAGTTCTACTTGGCATATTTAATCAACCTTATTTATAACCTTTCTGCATTTGGGAAAATCATGAAAAGAAATACTTTCTAACTATTGGAAAATATTAGAAAGTGTATTAGAGATTAAGTGCATACATAACCTCGACCCATTAGAAATATATCATATTGACACCCATAGCATAACATCTAATCATCGCGGGGACACAACTTTAGTTCTTCAAATCTAAACAAATTCCAAACATTTCAAAATAGCAAATACAAATCAAATCTCTTTTCAAAATATTCGGAATAGGATTAAAACCTTTTAAGACTAGTATCACATACAATTAGTACCCTTTTCTCTCCATATTCCCTGTGCGATTCGACCCCAACCTTGTTTGGGTTACTATATTTGAAAACGTCCGCTTTACGCCATTAATAGGTGTAATTTGAGCGTATCAAATTTTGGCGTCGTTGCCGGGGAATACGGTTTAGAAATTACTGATTGTTGTGTACTCTTCTTTAAAACTTTTTCTATTCCATCACACCTTATTTGCTGTTGTGGTGAACCAGGTGAGCATGGTAGGAAGACAGAATTGGAATCAGGGAAAACAAGGTGGACTCCAAGTGAACCCACCTGCACCAGAAGAGGATGGGAAAGAGAATATATTTGCGGAAT
Organism: Lycium barbarum; assembly: GCF_019175385.1. Classification (NCBI taxonomy): domain Eukaryota; kingdom Viridiplantae; phylum Streptophyta; class Magnoliopsida; order Solanales; family Solanaceae; genus Lycium; species Lycium barbarum. The sequence goes on along the minus strand of NC_083340.1, from coordinate 17,668,190 downwards.
TCATCAATGAAGCTGATTATGCTTCTGCTGTGATTCCTCCCAGAACTGGAAATGCTACTTTCAAAATTGATAGTTCTATCTATCAGCTGCTGAAACTTGAAGGTTATTTCCGAAATTCTTCGGAGGATTGTCCACTCCGGCATTTGAAGAACTTCTTGTATGTGTGTGCTCAACAATCCCAAGGTGTTGTTTCTGCTGATGCACTTCTGTTACGGGTCTTTAAATATTCCTTGGCTGGCCAAGCAAGGGAATGGTATGAAAAGCTCCCCAGCAATTCTATTCATACCTGGAGCGAGTTAGCCAATACATTTTTGAAGAAGTGGTTCCCACCAAGCAAAAAGGCTGAGCTTCGGGATAAGATCTTTGAGTTCAAACAACTTCCGGGGGAACAATTATATTCGGCATGAGAGCGTTTCAAGTACTATCTAGCTCAATCTCCAACTCATGGGTTTCCGGATGCTATTCTCACCGAAAAGTTCTACAAGGGGTTAGATACAATGAATCAAATTGCTGTCAACACTGCAGCTGGGGGATGCTTCATGGACAAATCATTTGTCAGCATCACCAGGTTGCTCGATAAGCTCACCACCCACAATCAAGCTTGGCACTCAAGCGATAGTGAAATCCTGTCATATGGCAGTCCCTCTGCTACCGCGGTGGCTAAAGAAAATCATGAGCGAGATCATGCTTCTCAATTGCAAACCACCGTGTATTTATTGTCAAAGAGGCTTACGGAGAAAGAAGCTAAAAGTGTGAATGTTGTCGAAGAAATGCCATCTCATGCTCTCGGAATGTACCAAGTCTCAGAAGAAGCTTATCTAGAGGGGCAGCCACAACGTGAGGATGCTAATTATATCGATCACTCTGAGGGGGGTTATCAAAAGCAATGGAGACCCCAACAACAAAGCAATCAATATGGCCGAAATGAATATGGTGGTTCGGACAGTAGGGATTACAACAACAACAATTATGGTAATCAGAACTCCAATGCCTATGTTCCACCAAAGGGTCGTACTTCTAACTCTCAAAATTGGCGAGAAGGTCCTTCCAATGATCAAGGGACCTCTCGAATGGAATCTATGCTTGAAAAGATATTGGACAACCAGCATAAGAGTGACAAGAAGATGGAAAATTTGACCGAAGTGGTAGGCTCTCACACCGCTTCGATTCATAAACTTGAGTCACAAATGTGAGATCTTTCTCGTGAGCAACATCCACCACAAAGAGGGGGCCTTCCTAGCGACACAATTCCGAACCCAAGGGGTAGTGGAGGTGATCACATTGCCTCATGCAAAGCTATTTCTACTAGAAGTGGAAAGATCCTTAATGCAGTAAGTCAGAGAGTGGTTGAACCTATCATTGTCAAGCCGATTGTTGATGAGGTTATTGAAGAAGAAGTTGAAGAAGAAATAGAGGCACCAATTGAAGTGCCTACTATTGTTGAGAAAGAGAAGGAAGCACACCCTAATGGTCTAAAGGGTGACGAGGAGGCAAATGTTGAAAAAGCTACCGATGGTAGCACCCAAAAAAGCAAGGTCACGGGGGAAATTAAACCCTTGACCCAAACATATAAATCTCCTCCCCCGTTCCCACAAAGATTGATGAAAAGAACGGAGGATGCCAAGTGTCAACGCTTCTACGACCAATTGAAAGGGTTGTCAATGAATATCCCATTTCTTGATGCATTCCAAGAAATGTCGGGATTTGCTAAATACTTGAAAGATTTGTTGACGAAGAAACGACCAATCAAGCGTGATACGGTAGGAGTCACCTACCATGTGAGCGCTATTATTTCGTCATCAAATGTTGAGAAGAAGGGAGATCCTGGGGCCTTCACTATCCCTTGCACCATCGGTCATCATGATTTTGCTCGTGCTTTATGTGACAATGGGGCTAGTATTAATTTGATGCCACTAGCCATATATAAGCAAGCCTGTTTGAGAACACCTAGACCAACGAGCATGCGTCTCCAAATGGCCGATAGAACCATCAAAAGACCGGAAGGGGTTGTTGATGACATCCTTGTTAAAATGGGTGAATTCTTATTACCGGCAGATTTTGTCATCCTTGATTGTGCGGCTGACAAAGAAGTCCCAATTATCTTGGGAAGGCCATTTCTTGCCACCGGTAAAGCTCTAATGGACTCAGAAAAGAATGAAATAAATTCCGGGTCAATGATGAAGAGGTAACTTTCCAAGCTAGCAAAGGGTTAAAATTTCCTAGTGCTTATGAGAGAATTTTAGTCATTGATTCTTTCTATGTGGTAGACGAAGCAGTGGATCATAAGTTAGAGGAGGAGCACTTTGACGAAACACTTTCGGCTATTTTGGTGAACTTCGAGGCGGATGGCATGAAGGGGTATATTGAAACAGTTAATTCTCTCATTGGTCGGGGTTCGTACTCTTATGAACCGAAGAAATTATCTCTTGATCTTGATAAAAGAACCACTCCTCCAGCTAAGCCTTCGATTATTGAGCCGCCAAAACTTGAGCTCAAGCTACTTCCCTCTCATTTGAAGTATGCTTTTCTTGGCCCAGATAATACTTTACCGGTTATTCTCTCATCTTTGTTAAATGAGGAAAAAACTCAAAAGGTGATTGAAGTGTTGTGGGCTTTTCGAAGATCTATTGGGTGGACTATTGCAGATATTAGGGGAATTCCTTCCGGTATTTGTGAACATAGAATCGAACTTGAGGAGGATAGTTCATCAAGTGTAGAGCATCAAAGGAGGCTAAACCCTCCTATGCAAGAAGTGGTCAAGAAAGAGATAATCAAATGGTTAGATACGGGTGTTGTATACCCAATTGCAAATAGTCCATGGGTTAGTCCGGTGCAATGTGTGCCAAAGAAGGGGGGCATCACTGTTGTCCCTAACTCCAAGAATGAGTTGATTCCTACAAGGACAGTCACCAGATGGAGAGTGTGTATGGACTATCGAAAGCTAAACACCGCGACTTGTAAAGACCACTTCCCTATGCCTTTTATTGATCAAATGCTTGATCGGCTAGCAGGAAGAGCTTATTATTGCTTTTTGGATGGGTACTCGGGGTACAACCAAATTAACATTGCATTAGAGGACCAGGAGAAAACTACTTTCACTTGTCCTTATGGCACTTTTGCTTTCAGCCGCATGCCTTTTGGCTTGTGCAATGCCCAGGCTACTTTCCAATGATGTATGATGTCTATTTTCTCGGATATGGTGGAAGATTTCTTGGAAGTCTTCATGGATGATTTTTCTGTTGTTGGTGACTCTTTTGACGAATGTCTTGCCAATCTCGGTAAGGTATTGAAGCGGTGTGAAGAAACCAACCTTGTACTTAATTGGGAGAAATGTCATTTCATGGTGAAAGAAGGGATTGTCCTTGGCCATAGGATTTCCGAGAAGGGTATTGAGGTGGACCGAGCAAAAGTTGATGTTATAGCCAAGCTCCCCCCACCAATCTCTGTCAAAGGGGTTCGTAGCTTCTTGGGACATGCCGGTTTCTATCGGCGGTTCATCAAAGATTTTTCCAAGATCGCCAACCCGATATGTAAGCTTCTTGAAAAAGAAGCTAAGTTTGCATTTGATGAGAAGTGCCTTAAGGCATTTAATGATTTGAAGGAAATGCTCACCTCTACTCCAATTATTGTATCTCCGGATTGGTCAATGCCATTTGAGCTCATATGTGATGCAAGCGGATTTGCTATTGGTGCGGTGCTTGGGCAAAGGCACAACAAAATCATGCACCCAATTTATTATGCTAGCAATACCCTCAATGGAGCTCAAATGAATTATACCGTCACCGAGCAAGAGCTTCTAGCCATTGTCTACGCGTTTGAGAAGTTCCGGGCCTATCTACTTGGATCCAATGTGGTTGTTCATACGGATCATGCGGCTTTGAAATATTTGATGACAAAGAAAGATGCAAAGCCACGGTTGATTCGTTGGGTATTGTTGTTGCAAGATTTTGGCTTTGAGGTCAAAGATCAAAAAGGTTGTGAAAACCAAGTTGCGGATCATCTATCTAGACTTGAGGAAGCTGGGAGACCAAGTGGAAATCTTGAGTTAAATGATGTTTTCCCCGATGAGAGGCTCTTGGCTGTATCTTGTGAGGTTGCCCCTTGATATGCAGATATCGCCAACTTCTTGGTGACGGGCCTTATCCCCGACGACATCAAGGCTTATCAAAAGAAGAAATTTTTTAGAGATAGTCGTCAATACTATTGGGATGAGCCCTATTTATTCCGCACTTGTGCCGACAACATCATTCGGCGATGTGTGGCCGAATCCAAGGCCATGGAAATCTTGAAAGTTTGACATGACTCTCCCGTGGGGGGTCATCACAGTGGGAACCGCACAGCAGCTAAAGTGCTTGAATGTGGCTATTATTGGCCCACCATTTATCATGATGCAAATTTGATGGTGAAATCTTGTGACCAATGTCAACGCCAAGGGTCAATTAGGAGGAAGCACGAAATGTCAATGAATTTTGTCATGGAGGTTGAGCTATTTGATGTGTGGGGCATCGACTTTGTGGGCCCATTTGTGAGTTCTCGTGGTATGCGATACATCCTTGTTGCGGTTAACTATGTGTCCAAGTGGGTTGAAGCTGTAGCATTGCCCAACAATGATGGCAAGAGTGTCACCAAATTTCTCAAAAGAAACATATTCACAAGGTCTGACACTCCAAGGGCAATCATTAGTGATGGTGGCACTCACTTTTGCAACAAGCAATACGTTAATCTCTTGGAGAAATATGGAGTGCAGCACAGGGTGGCAACTCCTTACCACCCCCAAACTAGTGGGCAAGTCGAAGTCTCCAATCGGGAGATAAAGAGCATTTTAGCCAAGACGGTTAATGCAAACAGAACTGATTGGTCATCTAAGCTTGATGATGCTCTTTGGGCTTATAGAACAGCGTTCAAGACACCCATTGGTACTTCTCCTTATCGGTTGTTGTTCGGTAAAGCTTGTCAGCTACCTGTTGAACTTGAACACAAGGCTTTGTAGGCATTAAAAAAATTGAATATGAATTGGGACGAAGCAACCAAGCTGTGGTTGTTTCAAATGAATGAAATGGATGAGTTTCGGTATCATGCCTATGAGAGTGCGAGTTTGTACAAAGAAAGGATGAAACACTATCATGATGTCAAACTTCTGAAGCGAGATTTTCAACCGGGTGATTCGGTGTTACTGTTCAATTCAAGGTTGAAGCTCTTTCCGGGCAAGTTGAAATCCAAGTGGTCCGGCCCTTTTACTTTGGTGAGTGTGTCACCCAATGGGTCAATGGAGTTATAGTCCGACGATGGGACGCGTACTTTCAGGGTAAATGGCCATCGGGTAAAGAACTACCATTGGATGGTTGATGGAGACAAGATTGTTGATGCTCACCGGTTGAAACATGGCACCGGATCTTAGCATCAAAAGTGGTATTACGTCGTGCCGCGACGTTAAATTGTGCGCTTCTTGGGAGGCAACCCATGTGCATTTTCGTAATATTTTTTTTTATTCATTTCGTTGCTTTTTGTTGTTGTGCTGTTTTAATGTTTGTTGATGTGTTGAGGAACCTAAGTGTTGAACCCAGAAATTGCCAGGAAAACAATTACACGACACATTCGACGGAACGTCGATCAGATCGACGAACCGTCGAATTCCCCATCGAGTGGATCGAATGAAAGATTGGTCACTGGAAATAATGGCAATTCGACGACAGATTTGATGCTCCGTGGCGTTCTTCTCTCTTTTTCATATAAAAAAAAAGGGGTGTTCACTCGACGGAGCGTCGAATTAATCGACGCTCCGTCCTTTTTACCCGACGGTTCAACAATGTGGGTTATAAACCCACGATTATTTGCATTATGCCTCATTTCCATAACGTCTCTCTCTCTCTCTCTCTCTCTCCACCTCTCCCCCTTGCCATAACCGTTACCCCAACCCCACCCACTTCCCCCTCCCTTCACCACCCCACACCCGCCACTCCCCCCCCCCCTGACCTACTACTCTGTCCCTCTGTTTGTGTGATTCTTCGGGTGTTTTTCCTTCCTTAAGGGCTAAAATCATATTCTTTCTATTTTAAGGTATGTGAATTAGTGGATTGTGTGCTCCCTTGTGTTGATTGTTTTTGCATTCCATGGCTTTCTTTGATTATTTTTGCTTGTTTTGATTGTTTTTGCATTATTTTATTATTTCGCCTAGGATGCTTATAATTTTTGTTGGGGGTGGTTTGTTGGTTTGTTTATGGTTGATTGGGTCATTGATCTTTAGCCGAGTCGGAGGGCATTACGACAAACACACCTCATTCATGAGGTGGTTGTTGTTTTGCCCACCAACTGTTCGATGAAATGCCAAAGTATGGCATTGTGTGTCACGATGGCTTGGAAGGCATTATGACCTTCGAGTTGTGTTGCCCGCCAAGTGTTTTCCCTAGCCTAACCCAAGCCAACATGGGGTGAAGTCTTAGTAACCCCAAAATATGTGACGATTGGCACATCGGCCAAAGAAGTGTATAGGATCTGTAGTTTTAGCATGCGAAAAAATTCGACGCTCAGTTCGACGGCCCGTCGATTCAATCGACGGACCGTCCTACTCAACGTCGAATGAGACTTATCAAAAGTTCTTAACCTAAACAACATCAACGGTGGATTCGACGACCCGTCGAATCGATCGACGGGGCGTCTTTCCCACCGTCTTTCAGTTGAAATTTCCAGTGGCTAACAAGAGATCGACGATGAGATCGACGGCCCGTCGAATCGATCGACGGGGAGTCTTTCTCACCGTCTTTTAGTCGAAATTTCCAGTGGTTAACAAGAGATCGACGGCTCGTCGATCAATTCGACGGGAACTTCGACGCTCCGTCGATCTGTTCGACGACTCTTGTAGCACATCGACGGACCACTGGCAGCTTTAACATTATCGCATGTCTTGTACTTTTGTCTGATTCTGTTATGTTTCTATGGTTGTCTTAACAATGAAGTGTGTTCTTTTCTCAGGTATGCCTCCAAAGAATCCAGTTAAGCGGGGTGGTGGTCCCAGAAAAGGCCGAGGTCGGGGTCAAACAACCCTTACTCTTAGGGATGAACCCTCTGACTCTGAACGTCAAGCGGTAGTCCCAACGACTAGATTGAGGGCACAGACCACCACGCCCCAAGCAGAATCACCCACTTTACTCTCCTCTCAGTCTACAGAGGGGACGTCATTCTCCACATCCGCTGATTCTAGCGATGCAGCAACAGAACAACCAGCCGCTCCTGAGCGAAATTCAGATGAGGAGCAAGAGCGGCTGCGGCTGCAAAAGATGGAGATAGCTGCAATCTGCTTCCCCTATGAAGGGTGCCGAAAGTACTATGTAAAAAGGGCCACTACAGTCAGCGGGGGTAATCCGAGGAGAAATATTTAGGAAGAAGAACAAATCAGTATGAGCGGCTTAGAGAGCTACCCTCGGATTACTGATCTCATCCAGCACTATCATCTTGAGGCATTCATACAGCCTCCAAGGGATTATTGCCCGACCATGGTTTGGGAATTCTATGCTACCTACAGAGTAATGCTCGAGCAGCGGCACAAGAACAAGAAATCTTTGAAAGCCTCCCTTCCATTAGACACAGTGTATGTTCGAGGTGTCCATGTTGACATCTCAGCCCGCACAATCAACAGGTTTTATTTTGGTGATGACTTCGTGGCACCGACCACAGTGGAATATGATGATAAATTTGAAAGAAGGGCTGAGCAATCTATACGGGAATGGTTTGCGACGGTGATGGCTAGAGGGCCGGCGAACCAGGCCCCATGGGTGAAAAACTTGGCTACCAAAATCCATAAGGCAGATATCAGCTTGGAAGCTTAATTTTGGTGGAATTTCGTCATATATCGGGTTCTGCCCACGAGAGCAGATAACATAGTCACATCGGACAGAGCAGTAGTTGTGGCTGCTATGCTATCCAGGTACCCAATGAACTTGGGTGATCTAATCAGTAGAGCCATTCGGGCACGCGTACCACAGGAGGCGACAGCCTTTATATTCCCGTGCCTTATCACGCAGTTATGTAGGTTGGCCCAGGTGAGGCACATTGATACATTTGCAGCTACTCTTCCCGCAACAAAGGTGTGTGATATCACCCGAAGTAGGGATGAGACCCTCCGTACATCTCAGGCCACCAGTACTTCATTGCTAGATCTCATGGGTGAGCAAGCTGAGCATGTCATTGATTCAGTCCCTCAGGGCACAGTTGATATAGGCACGGAAGGACTGTCCACAACAGAGGCCTCCACACTATCTGTAGCTGATGCTACCCCTTCTTCTGAGGCACCACCTCGGCCTGCTGTTCCATCTGCATCTCCTATTCCTCCGTCAGCCGCTGCATCAGCTTCCGAGGATCTCTTTGTCCGCAACAGAGCCAACTTCAGAGAGTTTGCAATCAAGGCAGAACGTGCTAATCAGCAGGTGACCCGGATATTACAGCAGTTGGGTAGGTTTGTCCGTAAAGAGATTGCACCGGAGTTGGAGCCTCTTCAGGAGGCTATGGAGAGGCATCATGCTAGGGTCAATGCACGACTTGACAGTTTAGAGATGCGGATACTCACTATTGAGAAGAAGAGTGAGTCTGGTACTTCGGGAGATTTGAAGACCGACCTTGACCAGCTCCGAGCTGAGATTGCGGCTCTCCGGACAAGAGAGAAAGTTATTGGGGATGACTCGACACCACCTGCACCAGTCGCCAGCATTTCCGATTTGATCCAAGTAGTTGACTTGGTGACTGAGGATGAGCCTAAGGAGAGTCGCAAAAGAAAGAGGTCTGTCACATTAGCTAATGATGAGGATGAGGAGGAGGAAAATGAGGATGAATACCTTGAGATTCAGGCGGGTATTCGGCGGACGCGCCTGGACACGAGGTTCACCGGTGCATCTTCCAGCACTAGTGCTATCCCGGCACCAGTCAGGCCGATTACGATAGCTCCTCAGGACCTGCAGCCACAGAGCCAGTCAGCTCCACCTCTTCAGTCCACTGAGCCAGTAGTAGAGAGGGCTCCCAGTCGCACTGCTGCGGAGGAGACACCTCAGCAGCAACAACAAGATTAGAGCATTTCAGGTCGGCCCCTCTACCATGGGGTGATGGTATGATTTTTGATGCATTGGGGACAATGCATCCCTTTTTTGCTGGGGGTGGGGTAACCTGATGTACCTTGTAGTATATATTTGTTAAATTTTATTTAAAGTAATTGTGACTTTCATGGTTGTTGCATTTTGAACTTTTAGCATGAATTTTGAATGAAAAAGGATATTTGTGAACTTGAAAATGGATTGATTTGAAATTGACCCCTCTGAAAGTTTATTGAGCATCTCAGGTTGTAATGAATTGACATGTATGGTTCTTTTTGTGACATCATAGATATTAGAGTATGGATGAATTGAGTGTTCAAATCCTTATGCCACTGTGAGTGTGAGAACTTCCTGTGTTCATTGTTAGCATATGTGGATCCAGAACTTGCCTAGTAGGTCGTGCTTTATTGCTTAGGATAGTCGGTTGTGAAGTGATTATAGGCTTTCCTTCTAAATAGTCACGTCAGCCTTTAAAAGCCCAAAACCTGTTCTATATGAATATCACTAGTTCCCACGTTGAGCCTTTGACTTTTTCTCTTGATTAGCTGTAACAAACCTTTTCCCACTTCATGAATTCATTCCATCTTTGCACCCATTCCCTCCTTGACACTACTAGAGAAAAGAGACAAATCGCCTAAGTTGGGGTGGGTATATGTGTGAAGTAAAGGCCAAGAGCCTAAAGTTGGGGGTGTGTGAGTTGCATAGTCGAGAACTGGATGTGATTGCGGATAAAATTTGAGAAAAGTTTATAAAAAAAAAATTCATGTATATATATATATATATATATATATATATATATATATATATATATATATATATATATATATATATATATATATATATATATATATATATGTATGTATGTATATATATGTATATATATAGTTTTATAATAATAATAATATTGTCTCATAAAAAAATTGTAAATTCTAATAAGAGTAAAATCACATCTTAGTCATGAGTTGAAGAATGAATAGATTGGGCATGAGAAGAAAGGTCAAAATCTGTAATGTCGAGGAGGATGAGTCACTAATTCCCAAATGAGTATCCTACCCGTCCCCGAGCCTACATTACAACCCAAGAACAAGTCTTATAGTGATCACAATTGAACCATCCGAAAGTGTTAGGCATTGAAATTAAAGGCAAGCATATGGTATCTGTACTTGTAAATCATGAACTTCTTTGTGAGCGCAAGTGCTTTCTATTCTCATCCATCCTTGTCCCGATTCTTATTGTAAAATTGTGCGTGGGACGTTCTCTAATCTAAGTGAGGACATAATGGTGAATACTCGCATGCATAAATTCTTCTAATAATGTGATGTCATCGATTGAAGCGTCATGGTCAATTCTAATAAGTTTATTTTGAAAGAACCCTGTTTGGGAATGAGGAAAGAGGGAGTTGATTTGAAAAATGCACATGCCGGTAGCGATGATCAAGCACCATTGTAGTCACTTTTACTTTATTTTTAGCATAGTTGTAATTTTATTTTGTGGTTGTTTTGTCTGACTTGCTTGAGGACAAGCAAAGATCCTAAGTTGGGGGTATTGATGTGCCGCGGATTTGTGGCACATTCGACGCCTTTTTACTATGAATTTTGGTTGCTTTCAAGTAAGTCTGGTTCTCGTTAATATGTTTTGTTGTATTTTAGGAAAACAATGGCCCAAAAGCAAAAAGCAAAGAACAAAAGAAAAATTGGCCAGAAATGAAGAATCGACGTTCCGTCGATCAGCCCACGAACCGTCCTTTGAAGCGTCGATAAGCTCGATTTTCCAGTGATGACAAATTTGAAGACGATAAAGGACGTAGGCATCGACGAAGCGTCGAACTGATCGACGATTCGCCGTTTGTGTCGTCAAGCAAGATCTCTCAACAAGAGGAGAGAAAGACGGAATACTCGACGGAGCGTCGAACTGGTCGACGGCACCGTCGAATGGAACACATGGCTGAAGGTACAAAGGACGGACAAATCGACGAATCGTCGAACGATCGACGGTCCGTCGATCTTGCTATTGGGGGTAATTTTGTCAAGTGCTGCTGTGCGTTTTTGGAGCCTATTTAAAGAACATTTTAGATTTATTTTTTTTGCAGCAGATTTTATTGTAACCACGTGAAAAGTTCCATTGGTGGGTGAGCATTGAATACTCCCCTTTTGGAGCTTAGTGAAGACACCAAGATTCCATTTTCCATCATCTTTATTACACTTTGTAAGCTTTATGTCTCATTTATTGCTTACTACTTTTGAGACCATAATGTGTGAGTAGTTTCTTTAATCAAAGTTGTGGACCCAAATGATGGGTGCTATGTAATGGGTGTCTAACATTGCATATATCTATAATGGGTTGTGATGTGTTTTATTATTTCTCGTATTCATTGTTCTTTAAGTGATTGCAAACACTTGTTCATGCACAAACCCTAGTTTATTTGGAAAGATGAACTAGGGTGTGATTTGAAATAATATAACAAGGACTCGGGGCGCTAACCCTCGTTTAATGAACTCGCTTAGGGATAAGATGAGTTCTACTTGGCATATTTAATCAACCTTATTTATAACCTTTCTGCATTTGGGAAAATCATGAAAAGAAATACTTTCTAACTATTGAAAAATATTAGAAAGTGTATTAGAGATTAAGTGCATACATAACCTCGACCCATTAGAAATATATCATATTGACACCCATAGCATAACATCTAATCATCGCGGGGACACAACTTTGGTTCTCCAAATCTAAACAAATTCCAAACATTTCAAAATAGCAAATACAAACCAAATCTCTTTTCAAAATATTCGGAATAGGATTAAAGCCTTTAAAGACTAGTATCGCATACCATTAGTACCTTTTTCTCTTCATATTCCCTGTGGGATTCGACCCCAACCTTGTTTGGGTTACTATATTTGACAGCGTCCGCTTTACGCCATTAATAGGTGTAATTTGAGTGTATCAGTATGCTCGCTAGCAAATTTGACATGAAAGACTTAGGGGTTGCTGATTTGATCTTACGAATTAGGATCCATAAAACTCCACAAGGTCTAGCATTATCACAGTCACATTATATTGAAAAGGTACTTGACAAGTTCAAGTATTTAAATTTCAATGTTGCAAAGACTCTAATTGATGTAAGTTTTGCACTTCAAAAGAATGAAGGTGAAAGTGGCTCACAATTGGACTATGCACGAGTTTTGGGAAGTTTGATGTATATTATGAATTGTACACGACCAGATATAGCATGTGCTATTAGCAAGCTGAGTCGATTCACGAGTAATCCCAATCAAACTCATTGGATGGCAATGAAACGAGTCTTGGGGTATTTGAAACACACCCAAAACTATGCTTTGCATTATAATAAATATCCCGCAGTAATTGAGGGATATAGTAATGCAAACTGGATCACCGGATCATCTGAAGTTAAATCCAGGAGTGGATATGTTTTCACCATTGGTGGAGGAGCAGTGCCTTGGAAATCATCAAAACAGACATGCATCGCCCACTCTACAATGGAATCTGAATTTATAGCTTTAGACAATGTCGGTGAAGAAGCTGAATGGCTCCGAAATTTCTTGCAAGATATTCCATTTTGGCCCAAACTTTTGGCACCTATATGTATACATTGTGATAGCCAAGCGGCAATAGGTAGGGCAGGGAGCGTTATGTATAACGGAAAATCGTGTCACATTCGATGACGACACAATACTGTTAGACAACTACTCTCTAGTGGTGTTATCACTATTGACTACGTAAAGTCAAGAGATAACGTATCGGATCCGCTAACAAAAGGCCTATCTAGAGAGGCTGTTGAAAGATCATCGAGGGGAATGGGGTTAAGGCCTAGGACAAGTCATCATGGCGGTAACTCTACCTAGTAGACTGGAGATCCCAAGAACTAGGTTCAAAGAGATCAAATAAAGTTATGAATGACGGTTCAACACTGTCAAATAACTCAACCCATTCTCGTGATGATGACAATGTTCAGAAACAAGGATAAAACCTTAAGGCTTTTTAATGAGTTAATAAAGCATTAAAGTTTTTTAATGATTATCTAAGTCTGGCAGAACATGACCAGATAGTGTGTCTACAGGACTACACGTTTAGAAATCACCTATGTGAGTGTGAAGTACAAGCCGCTTCAAGGGGAATGATGGTAAAGGCCCATTCTCTATGCATTCACGAAACCAGGCGGTGTTCATGGCTGAAACGAACACAATCGTGAGAACCATAGATGGTTGAGGGTTAATTGTGTGACTTATGTTGTCTAGTTATACAACAAAGTTCGACGGTTCAAAGATATCACATCTACCGATTGATCGAGCATATCCGATATAAGTTCACTACGGAAAGTTCAAAGGGAAACCTACTTATCCAGATGCAATTAATCTTCGCTTGTATATCACACACTTGTTCGTGCATTCCTTTATCTTATAGCCATTCCCCATTCATGTGGGGGATTGTTGGGTTTAATTGATAGGTTAAATGGGAAATGGATGGAAGAGAAGTGGAGGGAAAAATGAGTAGTTCCCTCTTGCTTTATGAAATAAGCATTTGTCCCTCGTAGGTGGTGGAAAGAAAAGTTCTCCTACTTAAAAGTAGAAGCACTCCTTCGAGTTGCTAAAGGGTCAAGAAGAGGGTCTCCCCTCGCGCCGTCGTCGTCGCTCAGCTCGGCTTCGGCTTCAGATTTGGATTTGGATTTGGACTAATTGATTGATAATCTTTTTGAACCAAATTTCCTTTAATTTTTAATTATTTAATTAATTATTATTTAATTAATTAATTAAAGATCCTGACCCGCGACCCGACCCGTTTTCTTTCTTTCCCGGATTAATTTAAAATATTTCCCTCCGTTTTTTTAACGGAATTTTTCTGAAAAGTTGCAAACCTTTTCCCAAACAGGCTATATATTTTTGTTGATCCTCAGAATTTTTACTGACGAAATTTTTTGATATTCATCTTCTTCTTTCTCTGCACTTCTTAAAAACTCTCTTGTGATATACTACCTTCGAGTGGTTCGTAGTCACTTGAATTTGTTGTACCGCTATTTTGGTGAGTAAATCGTTCTATCCTGGGAGGAAAGATTCTAAAACCTCGGGTACATTGAGGGGAATATTTCCTTAAGGACACACTGTGAATTTAGTGGGCTCGATTTGGTTTTCCATATACTGTTCATATTATTTTTCAGTTTCTGTTAATTTCGATTTCTAAAGTTTTGCAGAAACTGGACAGATTTTGTTTTCTATTTCAGGAATTAGTCTAACTTACTGGTTCAAAGTATTCTTTGCAATACAGATTTAATAACAACTATTACTATTAAGTGTGGCAAAATGAATATTCTTTTGCCTTTTATGGAATTGATGCCGTGTTGATTGTTTGCAAAACTTCCTTTTATGGAATTTTTCTGAAAGCTCAAAAAAATGGAAAAGGAAAATAGGTTGTGTTATTAAGTGTTTCTTGTTTTTTTGGTAGGAGTGTTATTAAGTGTTAGTACTAGATTTTGTGTTTTGCTATGAGTTTCTTTAACCCCTTTCAATTTTCTTAAACTTTTAATATATTTATCATATTTTTGTGTATTATTATTCTAGTTTACTAATTTATAAATTATAATAAATTTAAAGAGCCATATATCATGAATTTCTCGCCTCGTAGTAGGTAAACTTTTGTATAGGGCAAAATTCGTAGACACTAAATGGACGTATTAAAAGAGTCAGCAAGCAAGGGGCTCCAGAAAATCATACAAAGCTCCGGATAAGCAATTTGTTAACCCGTTGTTGACACCCAATTTTGTCCCGCCTCTCCTCCGAAATACATATTTGCGCTTCTAATATTTTCAAAAAAAAAATAATAATAATATATATTATGTTTACTATAGTTATTAGTCTCTTATCAATAACGGCGTTTTATTATTCTGTTACAACTATTATTATTATCATTACTATTATTATTATTATTATTATTATTATTATTATTATTATCAATTATTATCATTGTTCTTATTATTATTTTTTGTTATTAATTATCAATATTTGTTATCTACTATTATTATTATATCTATTATTATTTTTCATCACCATTATCATCAGCATTATCATTATTACCATTGTCATTATTGTTATTATTATTAGCAGTATTACTACCACTATTTATTTGCTGCTATTATTTAGTATTATCGGAATTTGCATTTCTCAACGTTCTACCAACTTCCGCATGCACATCGCATTTATTTCGCACATTTAAATGATAGCGTTTGTTTGTTATTAAATATTATTGCACGGTCATTGCAACATCATATAATTTTATTATCCGGATCTTTTATAGTTACATATTTCCGTATTAGGTGATATTCTGGCACCTTTAGTGCATCAATAATCAAAATCTCTTATTCAAATTTAGAAGCCAAACTATTTCTTGCACTCAGTCCGTATTTCCACTTACCGGACCCCAAATCAAAGTCCAATTGACTCCTAAATATTTTTTGGGTTGGCCCATATTTTTTATCTCGATTTTTTAGATCAGTCCATGTTTTAATTCACTAGTCCATCCTTTTAATACCCAGTCTAAAATTTGACCCGGTCCACAAATGGACCGAGTCCGATCCATTTTCAGCCAAATAAGGGGAACCCTTTTTAGGGTTTCCCCTTCATTCCCTTCACACCACCGCCGCTTCCTCCTTTCCTCTCCTTTCCCTTTCTTTTCCTTTTCCAAACCCTAGTCGCCCCCTCTCTTTTCTCTCGCCGCCGCTCCCACTTCCCCCCTTTCCCTCCTTCTTCTCCGCTCCCCACTCACTCTTGTCCCCCACTTTTCTCTCCCGCTCCTCCTTCCCTTTTTCAGCACAAAAACAACAACAAAAAAAACCTATAAAGGGGCAACAGTAGACGAACACAAAGGACAACAAGAACGAAGGAGAAAAAAAACGGAGAGGAACGAGGGAAAAACACGAACAGAAGAGGAAGAAAAACGGAAACCCCTACAAAAAAAAATAAGTTTTATTTTTTACTAAAAACCTTTCTGAGGGAAGAAAACCAGATCGAAAATCGCAGAAATCCCCATAGATAACATTTGAGGTTCATAGCATTTTTGAAATAGATCTGAAGGTTTCGAGTGTAGATCTAAGATTTTCGCCTCATTTCGCTGCGTCCGAAAAAAGGTAATTCTTCATTTTTTTTTCATTCTTATTGCGTTTTGCCTTTTCTTGGTTGCTCTGTGTTTTTTTTTTAGCGTGTATTCTGCAGTTAAAGCACGTTTAGTTTTGGCTAAGTTAGATAAACCTGTCTCATATGTCTCTGTGTTAATTTGTTCGTGTGATTGAGTATGTCCATTTGCGATGATCCAGTTTAGTTTGCTCATATGTTTTCTATGATAATTTGTTTGTGTGGTTGAGCATGTCTTTTGATAAGTGTTTATGTGTTCATACGTTGTCTGTTGTTTTGGTTGTTTAATTTAGTTTAGCTTAGTGGCATTGTGAATATCCATGTTAAGTTAGTTTAATCTCGGCGCAGAAGTTAAAAAATATTCGGATGTCCATGCTTAGCTTGGTTTAATTTCCAGTTTAGTTCAACAATATCTATTTGTCTATGTCTTAATCCAGTTCAATTAGTTCTTGGTTTATTAGTTATGTGTTCACATAAGTTCGTACGAGGATGATTATGTCAACTAGTAAATGATACGTGATATATTAAAATCCAGTATGACCCTGCACGTTTAAATGTTGGTTCAAAACAAGATCTGATCCCTCTGTATTGTATCTGCTATCTTTTAGGTTGTTCTTTATGAGTATTCAGGTGAAGATGCTTAGATTTGGTTATGTATAAGCATGATAAGTATATGATTCTAATGGCATCATCAGGTCCAAACAGAATTAATAAGGATCTAAAATTCAACTTCAAATTAGCTTATACAATATGGTGTCTCTGGTTTAAAGAATCTGTTTTTCTTTTCATTTTTTTTCATGTTGTATCTTTACCTATACCTTGCTTCATCTGAATTCATTCTTAATGAGCAACTGTTCATCTACATATGGTGTAACTTTATTTATATTTTGATCTGGGTGTAACTGGTTCATATGTATGATTTTCTTCGCTCCACTGCATATACATACTGGGTGCTTTCCTATTTGCTCTGTGTTCTCCATTGCAATGCTTTGACTTCATCAGTTTACTAAGCCAATCTATCTCACCCTGTCCCACACAGCTGCCTAGCTGAAACATAGAAATCTGGAGAGCATAATTGTGAACTTTTATACCTTCTCTCAGACTGTGTGTTGGTACTTAAATGATTTTAGGACTAAATAGATAAGAAATTGGAGTATGACCTTCTTCTGTCTAAACATGATCATTGTGTAAGCCTGCAATAGTATCTTATGTATGATATATAATCCCTCTCCCTTTATAGTTTATTTTAATTCATGCTTTTGCTGTTTACATGAGTCATTCTTTTATTTGTGAAACCTGGTTGGATTAGGTAGCTCTGTTTAGTATGTCAATCATGTAGTTGGTAAGTTGTTAGTCTTGGATAAAAATATGAAGTGTTCTTGCCTCATCAGTGTCAAAAATGTATCCTTGTGTTTTATATGCTTGTTAGTTAACTTGCTAGATCAGTCTGGTAGCTGTTATTGTTAATAGATATTATGATTGTTTCACTTGTATTAGTCTTGGAAGTTTTTATCTATATCTAGCGTATAAATTGGTTGGATGTTTAGCCTTGTGGTCTTTATCACCCCTGCAAATTACCACAATGTTACCACTGCCACTGTTGTGTTGCTTATCTGCTCAGTTGTTATATTAGTTGGAAACCATGTTTATGTTTGCAAGATTTCCCTATGCTACTGTTCTGTTTTGAGTGTTGTGCATGTTCTTGGTTGAAATATTGGTTGTTGCACTGTAATGTTGAGACTGTACTCAGGAAATCATCAGTTTTAAAAGGAATAAAAAATGTTGTAATTCTGAGCTTAGCGACTACTGTTTTCGATGTTCCCAGAACTGGATTTTGTGCTTTGGCACATTCGACTGGTTGGAATACTTTCAACACCCTTATAGGTGTGTTAATCTTTTTTTTAGACAGTAGTTCGTGTATACCTGGGGTATACTTCAAACGTATATAGAATATACATTATCTATTGATCTATTTGAATTCATGTTTTTTACGGGTTTGATATTATGCATTGATCGTATACTAATTTCTTTTTTTTTTTTTTTGTGCATGACTATCGTGTATGAGTCCGTGAGACTCACCTTCTCCCCGCATTCGATGTTGGGCTAAAGCCCAACGAAGCATTTTTATCGAGTCAACCCCATCAATTACAACAAAAAATAAAAAATCAATATTCTGGGCCAGGCCCAATTCCAACAGCAACAGCAGCAGCAGCCCAGTGATAAAAAAAGATTGCTGGGCCGAAGCCCAGCAGGGGCCCAGATCCAAAAGAGACTGCTGGGCTGAAGCCCAACAGTCCGTAGCAGCATACTCGGCCGAAGCCCACAGCAATACCCGCAGCAGCCTCGAAAATGGGCTAGGCCCATTTCATATAATTTGATCTCTTTATTTTATATATTTGATGTGTATTATGCAACTAACCTTTCATTTTATTCTATCTTCTCGATTTAGATAGACCTTAGCAGATTAGTTCAATATAACGGGTAGTCATTTTTAGGAAAATTAACTGTTAATTCCGTAGGTTTCGCGTTTGTTTTCCTTTATTTTATTCTTCTTTTCGTCAAAACTATTTTTATACTTATAATATCTATTTTTAGAATAAGTGATTTTTTAGATAGTATGACTACATAATTTAAATTAATCACGCTTTATTTTGCTACCTTAAAACTCAAACATCACTAATATGTAAACATTAATTCAAGCATTTCTTATAAGCATTCTTTAGATTAATCCGATTACGCATATGTTTTAGCCAAACACAGTTAAACAAAAGAGAAAGAAACTCGCGCCCTTCGCGTCACATTAAAATACAAGCCTAGGCCTTTCCATATCACCATATTCATATAATTGTTTCCTCCTAAGAAATTATTATTCATGGGCAAATTATTTATTTTGTCTATGAGCTTTATTCGGAATAATACCACTCTTTTTGGCCTTAGCGATGACTTTAAATTCTATTTTGGTATTTTTAAGTCTTCTATTAGGCAAATTATTATATTTTTTTTTTAGTCTAGTTTTTATGATAGCAGCACTATTTTCATTCAAAATTTTAAACGGCCTTTATAAGTCTTATTTTAAAACCTCTCTTTTATGCAAGTTATTACATTTTCCTACAAATTATTTTAGATAGCATTACTATATTTTGCAAATTACTTTTTTTTTCTCAAAATTTGAACACCACATTTGATCTTGATTAATTAACCTAAGTTTGGCCGGATAACCGTGTTTAACGGATTCTAAAGGATGCCTAACCCCTTCCCTTTAGGATGATATAGAACCCTTACCTAGAATCACACTGGTTAAGCAGACCATTAACAGAGGTTTAGTTTTAACTTTACCTTAGTTAATAATTAGGTGTCCCAATTCACCGTAAAAATCAATTAGGTGGCGACTCTTTTAAAACAAGCAATTTAGAAGTCTCCAATATGTTATACTCCGCTCTAACCCGGGTTAAAATGGGGTGTAACACCCGCTTCTGGAGGCAGAAACTATAAAGGGTCTGGAGAAGCATATCAACTCAACGGTCAAACGTCATTCAATGCAACCGTTACAAGAAGACTTTTCACCTCCCATGGGATTTTAATAGGCATTATTGTCATCTTTATTGTCCATCATTACTACGACATTAATTTGTAATATTAATGGGGGCACGATTCATGGAACTTGTACCCATAGCACTAGTATAAATATAGGTACTCATTCAATTGTAAAGCATCTGGAAATATATACAAGAAATACCTTGCTCTTAGTTCCTAATTGCTCTTGTTCAATTAAGCAAAGTTTTCACTGTTCGCTTGCCCGGAGACTCTAGCTCAAAGGCTTCTCCAAGGCTCGAGCTATTCTAACTCCTTACTTTCAATTACATTTCATTCATATTACGTTCTATTATTATTTTTCTCATTATTTCAGTCATATTAATCCACGTATCCTTGACCACGTCTGCATATTCAACTGTATCGATTTTACGGGTAAACAACTTTTTGCCTCACTCCTTCACCTTCTAAAACGAATACACCTGAATTTCGAATGCATTGCATGGTTCATATCTGGTGATCTCATATCAATGTCCGTCTTCTTATAAGAAATATCTTATTTAATTAATAGGATACCTTCAATTTTGCTCGACTACCATACCAGGCCTCCCTAATTTAATTTGGTAAATTTACTACCGTGTTGCTATCCTAATCCCATGGTGAATGTTTTTAGTAAGCATCACAAATTTATATAACCGTCGAAATTTTGCAATACTATATCTGAGACAAACATAATAGCAGTTGTTGTTGCATTTCTTATCACTCCCTGTTTGCTCCCACTTTTGACCTCATGAAAGTTGTGGTCTAATAATCATATATATACATATATAAAAGCAGGCAAAGGGCCTGCTTACGTGGCATTTTCCTGGGCCAGGATTCCTATTTATCTAATTTCCTAGATTTTAGCTAATATTTTCCTTAATTTTCACCTAATACGACTATTAGTATTGTCCTACTTCCTCATTAATAGGTACCACTTATAACTGAAACGCCTTCATTCTATCTCCGAAACGCTCCATTTACTTTTTCTTTTAAATTTCGTACCATTTCTCTTCTTCTCACGTTCGCTTCATTCCAACATATGCATCACCCAGAAATTGAAGTAGGCTCTCTCTTTCTTTCTTTCTGTTAAAAGGGTTGTTGGTTTGTTAAAAATGGAGAATCATAGGCAAAAGTGCATTTTTAGTTTTTGATCGATTTTAGAAAAAAGTGAAAAAGTTCGCAGCCCTTTTTAAATCTTGTGCTGCAATTTTGACACTGGGCTTGATGGTTCAAAAGAAAAGGGTCCAAAGGTAGGAACACATGAAAGGAAAGAGAAGCCAGTTTTATTTTACATAGAAGAGAGAGAACATAGTTCAGTGTTCAATGAAGAAAGAAGAAACCGTTTGGTACAAACTGATGGGCTACGAGTTACGATTATAATGACTCAAATAAGTAAGCCGGGGATTCTTTTCTATATGTTTATTCAGTTAACCTCAAAAATTGGAGAAGCAGAGAACAAGAGTACAATAACTGTTAATGGCACGAGGAGCAACGACGTTTCGATAAACTTTTAGAGAGACGGTAGAATTTTATGGTAAGTGGGACACCTTTTTTTTTTTGCCGGCTAAAATTTAACAATCAGGCTAAGGAGACAAGAAACCGCCATGGCTGCGGACACATATTGATCTTTTGTGAGTCTCAAGTCGAGTGATGTAATTCATATATAATCCGCTATATTTAGCTTCACCCTATATTTGGCTTACTCTTTACGTACTCTCTGGCTCTGGATCTGGCTCTCAAAAACGATTTCCTCCTCACCTGAAACCTTCTTCTCATCGAATTATTGGGAATTTTCAAGTTCCACTATATCTGCAAATCAGGAGCCAAAGTTGTGTACTAGAGTTTGGCTCTGGGTGCTAGAAGGTAAATCGTTTCTATGCATATTATAGCTTTATTATGTTGTAATGGTGTTCAAATTAAAAAAAAAAAAGTACTTTTTTGTTTTATTTTTGTAAGACTGCAATGAATCAGAGTCCGATGACAATGAAATTACCGTAGACCTTCAGCCATATCTTAATAGACTTGGTTCGTATTGATCGCATGGATAGGTAAAGTTGTGTAGTAACAATTGTGACTAGGTTATCCAATGCAATGGTGCACTCTATCTATTTAAAATTGTAGGGGGTGTTTAGTAACTGAATTGGTTCTTGGTTTTTTTTATTTACAGTGGTGGAAAAGATGTGTGTGTTTGGACTTGTGTTGTTTTGGGTATAAGTATTGCTAAACATTTCAATTCATAACAGACGAGAGCCAAAAGTTGATGTGCTTCAAGGAGCTGAAAATCAAGTTCCAGGGCGTAACCATTTTAGAGATATTTATTTGCCAAATACAACATTTGGATTTGATACAAGACTAATGATAATTTTGTTCCCTTTACGCACCTAAGTGTGTACATTGTCTATGAGAACGCAATATTACAAGGTCTTGGAATACTTTGGGTATAACAACTCTGCTAGGATTAGGCATATTCCTATCAAATTGTTATTATTGATACGGAAAAGGGCCAAATATACCTCTGTACTATCGGAAAAGGGTCAAATATACCCTTCGTTATACTTTGCGTTCAAATATACCCCTGCCGTTATACTATTGGTTTAAATATACCCCTCATCCGTTAAGGTTGTCCAATGTGGACATCTAATCCTACGTGACACTCATATTTGATGAGGTGGCATGCCACGTCAGCGCCCCTAACTCATTTTACCTCTCCCTCTATTTGTTCTTCCCATTAAAATTCCATCACCATTGCTACCATTACCTCCACCATGACCATCTCTATATCTTAAAAAGATGACTTCGTACCAGTGAGACAAAGGAGAATTTAGTGCTACTTAAGATACCCACAAAATTCTGTGGTGGATACTACTTTAGTACCTAGGAAGTTAAATACTTCAGATGGTATAAGAGTTAGAGTTGGCAGGATTTCTTGAAAACGAAAACGAAAAAAAAAGGGCAAGGAAAGAGCAAAAAAAAAATACACCTTGGCAGCAATACGCTATGCCCTCTTACCACATGAACTGGAGAAACAAGGTTTCGCCTACAGTTAATTGAATGGAACAAGATATCTGGAACTTAGACAAAGAAATCAATGTTGTGAATGGTGTGGTGATGCTTTTATAAAAATGCGGTTTGACCCATATATGCAAAATTTTGTGTTGGATAAACCAGAAAGGTAAACCACGATGTGAAAGGATGGTACCACAAACATATTCTTCTTGAATTTTGTGGTGGTAATGATGGTGGAGGGGAAGAACAAATAGAGGGAGGGATAAAATGGGTTAGGGGCGCTGATGTGGCATGCCACATGGCATCTGCCTCATCAAATATGAGTGTCACGTAGGATTAGATGTCCACATTGGACAACCTTAACGGATGAGTGGTATATTTGAACTAATAGTATAACGGCAGGGATATATTTGAATCCAAAGTATAACGAAGGGTATATTTAGCCCTTTTCCGATAGTGCAGGGGTATATTTGGCCTTTTTCCGTTATTGATATGGCAATTGTCATTCAGGGATATGACTCCATCTGTAATATTATTGGATGGTCCATTTTGCTTCAGTGTTTTATATAAACTCAGTGGATATTTCATGCAAGTTGAAATGTTATTTTTTTTTTAAATATTTTTGCAACTAGGTTCCGTTGTCTGTTGCATTGATACTTTAGAAAAAACTGCAAACAAAAGTCATAAAAACATTCTACCTTTAGCTGCTACAGTTAATACTCCAAGTAACACACTACAGTAAATAAAGCTCCTACTCTTGTGGCCATATAAAATGGATAAAATGGGTCGTATTTGACCCAAGCAAATAGCCCATTTACCACAACTACAAGAAACATTTGTATACTATCACGAACGCTTGGTTGATGAACAAATTATACCAGAATTATAATGACAAGATTATAACACAAAAAGTAGTAACATTTTCTTTTTGCTTTTAGTAATGGAGAAGTAAAAGAATAATTTCGTTGAACAAATTATTGATGATGCTTCAATGAAGAAGTACAATAACACACGGTGGATATCCAAATTTATATGGTGATTTATAGATTAGTTAATTTAGAGAAGGAAAAAAGCTTCATAAGTGGTTGTATATATAAAAGTTTTATTTATTGTGTGAGTCTTAAATTGCTATTTTTAGTAACAAATATATGTTCACCTCATGCACAAATATCCTTTCTATTTTTACTCTTAAAGTCTTATATTGGGTCTTTGGTAGTATATAATTAATATTATGTAGAAGTATATACTCAAACTAAATTTTAATTTATAAACTAACAGATGATTAATCCAAATGTGCATGGTTTATAAACATCATTTTATAATAAAAAAGTGGAATTGAATCTAAATTCCTTATCGTTTTGTTAGTTCTCTTTATAAATTTGCCATGAATTTTATGATCGCGCGAAGCGCGAGTAACTGTACTAGTGATGTAATAGTTGTGTGATCACAAAACAAACTTATTGTTAAAGGTTTAAACCAGAAGTCTCAAGATTTACAAAGGGGTCATCTTTATTGAACAGCCTAAATATAAATAAGTTTACATAAATTGAAATTGAAAGATTACTTTTAATTCATAATATCATTTCACTTTAAATTTATACAATATGATTGTATGCTGCTAAGGGATGTTGTCGGTTTTAGGTTAAAACTAAAACAAAATAATTTTCTCGGTCTTTTAATTATCTAAAACCAAATTAACAAAATATATATCCATCGGTTTGGTTGTTTTCGATTTGGTTTGATTCAATTTCTAAAAAAATTTATTGTATTTTGCTCTTTAATTTTTTTTTCCCTAGATTAGGAAAGACTTTTCTAACTTATAATTCGTTATTACCCTTTTATTGTGGAATCTATAAACTCTAACCAAGTGAACAAATTTTATAAATAGACTCAAAGTTGATTCTTTGAATAAATGAGTTTGGATTCATGCATAAGAAATGCCCTTAAGTTGTATAGTACATTAGCCTCATTAGAGATTAAAAAAAAATCTTAATGAAAAAGTAAACATAGTATTTAAAATTATTTATAAAAATTAGTATATTTATACAATTTGTCGATTTGATTTGATTATTTTCTTGGGTTTATTTTTAATAAAACAAAATCAAACCAGTTATTTTCAGTTTTCTAAAATTTAAAACCGAACAAAACCCAGACAATTATCGGTTTGTCGGTTTGGTTTTTAACCAAACCATTAAGACCCTAACTGCTATAACTTTCACTCAAATTAAAGACCTTTTAAGCTTGGACACTTCACTTTCCAATCTGCAAGTTAGGCTTAGTCTCGCATTATACTTCAAACTTTTGGCTACGACAAAAGGCCAAATATACCCCTCGTTATATTTTAAGTTCAAATATACCTCTTATTTTAACGAGGAACGCGCGTCATCATCTTATTAGCCTCTTATTTCAGTCTGCACAACCCTCACAAAGACGGAAAGACTGACACCATTGTGCTGCTATGGCTATCAATTTGTGTTCAGTTGAGTCTAGAGAATCTAATGGATACAACCAATTTACATCGACTTCTTAAACCACTTAAACAATTCCTCGTATTATTGCCTTTGTGTTTTAAATTCACCTGAACCTAACAATTCCATATACCAAGAAATCAATGGTTAAAATCTGCACAGCCATAAAAGATTCGAATCTGAGATAAAATGATTCATTATCACACCAGAAACTGTCATCATTTATTCAAATTTCTTAAGGAGATTTGACTAACCCTTTGCTCTTTAGCATACATGCTATCATACTTCATGAAATCAACTGATATCCCAAGCTTAAGCTGATGGGGTAAGCAGCTTATACATAGAGACGATGGAAGTAAGAGGTTTTTGGATCTCCTCCATACATTTTTCACTATCGCAATCTTTGGTCTTTATCTTCGTCTTGTTTCTCCTTTTGGTTATTAGGTTTACTAGATAATGAAAGCACGTGCTTAACACAAAAAATAGTATCAAATTTTTTTTTAATCTGTCTAAAAAATATATTTTATGTTTAGAAATCATTTAACTTGAAACTTTCTCTTTTATCTTTAATAAAATGATTTAAATTCACACAAATATCTATGACTTATTTTAGATTACAAGTTTAAAAAATCTTTCCTTTCTTTTTTAAACTTCATGCCTAATTAAACTATATCACATAAATTAAAACAGAGAGAGTACCTTTTAGTAATATAATTATGAAATTTTTATTATAGAAAGTATTATGATTCAATTAATTAAAAAAATCAATAAATTATTTTATTTAGTTCGCTTCTTCCATATATGACTTTCTTGATTTTGATTCTCCAATTAAAAGATTTGAAATACATCTTCTCTTACCGAATTTCATGTCATCATCTCTTTCTATTCAATAACACTAAAAAACACTTTCATGCGTTAGCATCTATTGTAGTCTTAAATTTTTAAGCATAGACCAACTTCATCATTTTAAGTAAATATGTGTATATCTTTCTTGACCGTTTATATTTTGCCTTCATGATGTTATTTCTCATTATTTATGTGAGACATATATATCTAAAATTAGTGCAGTTTTATTCTTACCCAGAGGTATAAATTTTAAATCTTTTAATTTTATGACTTCTTTAGTGATTCTTGTGTTCAATTTAAATCGTTATTCATTTTCCAGAATTTTTCTTCTTTACATTTTTTCTAAACGTACCTTTACCATTTTCTGAACTTATTATTATTATTATTATTATTATTATTATTATTATTATTATTATTATTATTATTTAGATTTCCTATTTCTACTTATTCACATGAACCCCAACTTCTTCTTTTTTTCAATTAACTCCTGCTTCTTCACGTGAACCCACTTTAATTTTTACTATCGTCTCCAACATCTTCACGTGAATCACCTTCATTTTTTTCTAATTAACTATTATAAAAGAGTGGGTGGACGGCAATCCCATGCCCAACCCACTCTTCTATAATAGACTAGACAGCGTATGCCCATGAGCAGATTATATAGTGTATCTATATGTATGTAATTGTGTACAATTATAAAGATTTATGTATTGAATAGTGATAGTATATATATATATATTTTATATTGCTAACAAACATACCTAAATTTGCACTGTCGATGCATATATATAGATGAACATTAATACATATACACAAATGTTATTTGTTTATTAAGTGGAATTATGTGACCATGATAAAACAGTGAAAAGTAAAAAGAGTGTAAAAGTGACACGTGGCCAAAAACATAATTAATATCTGCCATTTGAAATGACATCATCTGTTCTGATGCAATTTTTATGAGCAGGGGCAAAATAGGAAAAATACGAATATATTTAATACTAAGCTACAGTAAGATTCTACTTTTAACTAATGGAATTATTCAATGGCAAGTGCTTTGACCAAATTTCCCTTGGTTGCCCTTGGTCGACGATCCACTTCTGCAACTCATGCTTTTATATAGTTTATTAGTTTTAAAAAAGGGAGTTTGTCTTATGTCTATTACAAATTAAAAACTAAAAAATGGAAGAAATTGCACGAATTGTCCTTCAAATGGGCTGGTATTTAATTTTTGCCTTTAGCAATTAATTTTAGGAATAATTTCAATAATATGCATTCCAGCATAAAATATTATATTCACGTAGTTATATTTTTAATTTACATCTGTATAGCCAATTTTTTTTACAATAGTGTTTATACACACGATATACAACATTATACACTTACTGTAAATAATGTGTCAATCTAATATAAAAGGGTATAATAATGTATAAAATGGTTATTTTGGATAATATTAATAATATGAGTCATTTCAGGTAAATATTTTTTCCAAATAGACATAGGCTGTTATATTTCCTAAATTTTACGCCTAGTGGCCATAAGTTTTCAATGGTGCGGAACATAACTTGTGAGATATTATAATGCAGAAATATAAATTTATATTTCAATTTATTTATTTTTGAGGGACAACAATTAAACAGCAACACTAAATATGGGCATAAGTGACAATAAGCCTAAAAAATGTGGAGAAAGTTTTGGTAGGATCTACAGCACACATGTGGATCCCCACCTTTTTTTGTTTTGTTTTTTTTTTGTTTTTTTTTACATGAGTTAGAGGTGGACAACGAAACTACCTTTATTAATTTTTGTTTGGGGAAGGAAGGAGTTTTGTATTAAGCCGACATCAGAAGATGTAACACATGCTATCCATAAATTTCTAAAAATAAAAGATGGAATATCCAATAAAACCGTTAGAAAAACAACGCAATAAGAGAAAGTGAATACGTTGATTTACCAACAAAAGGGGCCACTTTTTTTTGGACAGTCATTCAAAAATGTTGCAAATGCAGCGCGTGGTATAGAGATCCAACTGAATGAATGCACCATTATTGACTTAATGGGAGATACTTTGAGAATTACATAGATATTGCTTGATTTTTTAATATGGGGTCCACATTTTTTTTTTATATTGTTTATTTTTTAATATGGGGTCCACATTTTTTTTTATATTGCTTATTTTTTAATATGGGGTCCAGGTTTTTTTTTTACATGAGTTGGAGATAAAAAAAAAATAGTACCACCCTTTTTTACTATTTTTTTAGACTGTCTAAAAAAGAATGATATATTTTTATGTTTAGAAATCATTTAACTTGATTTAAATTTACACAAATATCTATGACTTGTTTTAGATCACAAGTTTCAAAGATCTTTCCTTTTTAAAAAAAAACTTCGTGCCTAGTCAAATTATGTCACATAAATTAGGACAGAGAGAGTACCTTTTAATAATATAAAATAATGATGGAATTTTTATTACAGAAAGTATTATAATTCAATTAGTTGAAAATATCAACAAATTACTTTACTTAGTCGGCTTCTCCCATATATGACTTTCCTTGTTTGGTTCTCTAATTGAAAAATTTGAAATACACTTTCTCCTACCGAGTTTCATGTCATCATCTCTTTCTAATCAGCAACACTGAAAAGCGCTTTCATGTGTCAGCATCTGTTGTAGTCTTAAATTTTTAAGTATATACCAACTTTATCATTTTAAGAAAATATGTGTATACGTTTCTATTTCGTCTTCTCGATGTTATTCCTCATTATTTGTGTGAGGCGTATGTGTCTAAACTTATACCTAAAGATATAAGTTTTAAACTTTTTGGTTTTATGACTTCTTTAGCGGTTTTTGTGTTCAATTTAAATCTTTATTTCTTTTTTCCTGAATTTCTATTCTTTAAATTTTCTCTAAGTGTACCTGTACCATTTTCTGAACTTATTATCATTATTTAAATGTCCTATTTTTTTCTTCTTCACGTGGATCCCACCTTAATTTTTTTTTTTTTTTTGCAACTATCTCCTAATTCGTCACGTGGATCCCACCTTAATTTTTTTTAATCTCTATTATTATGGAAGAGTGAGCTCCACCTTAATTTTTTTTTTTTTTTAATTTATACTATTATAGAAAAGTGAGCCCCAACTTAATTTTTTTTGAAAAAAATTCATACTATTATAGAAGAGTGAGCCCACCTTAATTTTTTTTTAATTTACTATTATACAAGACTGTTTATATTTTGTCTTCTTAATGTTATTTCTCATTATTAGTGTTAGACGTATGGTATAAGTTTTAAATCTTTTGATTTTATGATTTCTTTAGCAATTTTGTGTTAAATTTAAATTGTTATTTCTTTTTTCTCGAACTTCTCCTCTTTACATTTTCTGAACTTATTATTATTATTTAAATATATTTTTTTCTGTTGCAATTGTCTCCTACTTCTTCACGTGAACCCCACCTTAATTTTTTTCCTAGCAATTGTCTCCTACTTCTTCACGCGGACCCCATCTTAACTTTTTTTTTTTTTACAATTATCTCCTTACTCTCCACGCGGACGCCGCCTTAATTTTTTTTATCTCTACTATTATAGAAGAATGGACCTCACCTTAATTTTTTTGTTTAACAATTTTTCTACTATTAAAGAAGATTGGGACCCATTCTTTTTTTTTTTTAAGAGTGACTAACGACGAAACCCATGCTTCTACTAATAAGTGACTTTCCAAGCTCATTGTCTTCTCCTCGAGCACTCCTCACTGGCCCCACCCCACCCTATAGTATTTTCCTAAGTTACAAGTAATACGCTCTTGGGGAAATATAATTTTACTTATTTACCTTACATCAAAAATAAAATAATCACTTAAAAAAATCAATAAAAACATTTTTCTTCATACCAAACGCACCATTAGTATTTATTGTTCATTAGCGAAAACTATACTTGACTTGTCAAAAGTGGAAACAGGACAATCAATTTAACACCATATGAAGCAACATTTAAGTGGCCTGAATGAAAGAAAGAGAAAACAACATTTAATTTTTAAATGACCCGAAAAGAAATAAAAAAAAATTGGTTTCTATCTGTCAACTTGTATTTTTTTTAGAGATATGGTAATAACAATATGCCGATGCCGAAAGCAAGGGCGGTGGAGTCATGGATGATGGTGAAAAGATATACTCAATAAGTTGCCGCCAACAGGTAATGTTTTGTACTCCATACGTAGAACTGTGTAGCAGGCTACTTCGATTCTGTTTAATCTACTGTCTTTGCTTATTTTTGGGTTCTGGTGAGTATTTGCCCCTTCCTTATTTTGTTCTTGATAAGGAATTTAATGGATGTGTTAGTAAGAGTTGTTCAATCTGATAGGTGCAATGAACTCATTCGTGATATGTTTGTTAGATTGCGTATGATGGTATTTTCATCTTCGAGAATGCTTGCTCATCTTTTTGACAGCTCATTGGTAGAGGAACTAACAGAGAGAACTGCTAAAACATATTCTAATAATTCATATCTTTAATAGAGGAAATGTGTAATTTTCTGGACAATTATTGTATATAGTAAAGTGATAGCTATATTCATGCCACCTCTCCATCATATAGTTGTTTGTTATAAACTTCCGAAGCAGAGTTGTACCATTGTATGAAAGGGGTGAAACCAGAAATTAACATGTCAACAAATTGCCATTTATGCTTAGAAGAAGGAGGCATATCTTATAACATCAGTAAAGCATTTTCTTTTTGTAGTTATGGTGAAGAATCCTTTGGCAATATTATTACAAGGTTAAGCTTGAGTTTGTCTAAAGAGTTTTGTATTGTATGCCCTCAGTTGCTTTTCGCTAATGCAGGTTGGAGGTTGCTCATTTAGTCATATTATTCGATGGAGTCCGGAGCCTAAAGGGTATAAAAATACACGGTATAAACCAAAAGGGGATGGCCAAAAATTTATATACCAAAACGGGTATAACGTGGACTGATCCACGTTATACCCCAAAATATATTTTTTTCATCTGTCAGAGATTGCACCGAAAAAAAAAAAAAATGTATAACGTGGACTGATCCACGTTATACAATATATATTTGTAAAGTATATCACACTGCATCCATTGGTACTCAGTCCAGCTCATACATATCTTGAAATCCCTCGTCTCATATTACAACCATTTTTCCACAACGTTTACCATCTTTTTTCAATTTATTTTAACACCAAAACATCACACTGCATCCATTGGTACTCAATGGCTGTTCGATAATCGACTGAATGAACTTTCTCAGTATAACAGATCAGTCCACGTTTTACAAATATATTTTGTAAAACGTGGACTGATCCACGTTATACAAAATATATTGTATAACGTGGATCACTCCACGTTATACCTTCATTAATTTTTTTTCCCGCGTTTTACAAATACTTGGTAAGACGTTGCCTCTATTTAAATTATATTCGGCTGTGTTTTTAATAAAAAAAAATATTGATTTTTTTAATTTTTAAAGCATATAGTTAATTTCAGTGATTAACTCAAATAAATATTTTAACACATGCAATAATTAAATATGTGTTATATATGCGAACAGAAATAAAAAATAAAATATAAGTTAAATAAACGTCACACATTAAATGAGTAGTAAATGTTAAATTACATACTAATTATTAAACGGCACAAGACATGTTATATATTTTTGGAAGATTACATAAGGAAACAACAATCGTACAACTTAAGAAAAAACATAAAAACCAACAAGCAACAACAACTACTGATTTCTGTCAGGGCAGCGATTCTTGTTATGACCTGTTTGCTTGCATCTTCAAGTTTCTGTTCTGGGCTTATAAACCAAGCTGTGTTGTATTACATTATAATGTTGGTAAATGTAATAGCTCTAAGAGAAGTTCTTGCACCTAACTATGTTGTATTAGGATCACTGGGATCTGATACAACCAAATCAAAGTCATAACTTTAGAGTCTCGCACTGATCTGATACTCTTCAGGTTAGCTGTTCTTCATCCTTTTAGCAACATCTTCTGAAACATGATTTCCTTTTTCTCCCCGTTAAATCTTTTTAAATTTAGGATTTCATGGTTTCTGAGTTTGAAATTAGTCCTCAAAGGGATTTCTGGGAGAAAATCCTCAAAATGCAAACTGTGAGCATTCTTGGAGTTTTAGACGGCGAAATGGGAATATAGGTATAACCCCTTTAATTTTTATCTTTTATATAAAGGATTTCGGTATTTTTGGTTCCACCATTTTAATTTATTGTTAAGTCGAAGGCCGATTATCTTGTAATTTAGAAATATAACCTCCTTAAAAAATTTATTTTGTTTCTGAGGTCGGTATGAAACGTGGAAATTTTACAATGCTAATCGAAATTTTTTGAGGTATAATCCCTTTGAAATTTGCCTACGTGTACTCTTTTTTCCTCTTATTCTCTGACTTTGTTCTTTTTCTTCTTTTAGGAGTTGTATGGTAGTAGGAAACGACTGTATCTGGGATCAGTTTTAATTTTAGTAAAAGAACTAGAAAAGGCCTATTTTGTTCAGGAAAACTAGCGATTCACCGTATCCTTCTTGATGCTCATCTATTATACAATTTTTTCACTTACATCTATTATCCAATTTTGCATTACTTGCTATAGGAGTTTGATACTAAAAAAAAAAAATGAGAGAGAGAGAGAGAGAGAGAGAATGTTAAGCTACTCAATCAGCTATCTGTTCAGATATGAACCTTTGGGTTTTTGCGTAAACTGAATTTCATGGTTGTTGAAGGAAATTTCAATTGGTGTTAAAACTTACAAGTTCAGGTATACTCCTCTTAAATTTTTGCCTGAATCTTCTGTTTCTTTTTCCCTATCATCTTCTATTTTTTTTTTATTTTTTTTTTTTGCTTTTCAATTTCTCTTCAGGTTTTTCATTTTTGTGGCTGAATATCATGGCTTTTGAAGGAAAGACTAAACTTTTAGGTGAAACTGATTATTGTTGTAATCCTATCTGACATATGAAGAAACAAAAGGGGTTATCAAGATATTTTAGAGAGTATTTTCAGATATAATTCTGAGTTTTTGTTGTGGATCAGTATTTAAAATCTCCTCATGATTTGTGATTCAGTTTAGCTCATAATTATTTTTGTGTGTTTTCTTTCATTTCCTCCATAGCTCTTATCTCTGGAGAAGCTGGAATTAAGCAATACATAACTTTGCGGGAGGAAAGTACTTGACTATGTTGAAGTTTCAACTTTGGGCAAGGTAAAACAATTATGCGTTCTTCTAAAACATTCTTCTTCTCTTAACTTCTCTTAGCTGATCTTAATCGTTTTGTTATTTTAGTTTTTTGGGATGTTTGATCAAAGAATTGTCAATTTTAGTGTATTATATTGTTGTTCAAGGATCTTTTTTTCCCTATTGTTTTCGTTTTTTAGTGCATGATGCATCTGAATTGTAGAGTCGAACGAAACTACTAACGTAGCATATGTATTTCACCGTACACTTGATTTGGTGCATTATATTCTATCAATAAACAACCTCTCTACCCGCAAAGGTAGAGATAAGATCTGCGTACATCCTACCCTCGCCAGACCCCACTTGTGGAATTAAACTAGGTACGTTCTGTTGTTGTATATTCTATAAATAATGCATCTTTCTGGAAACTCTGGGGATACTCATAGATAATATGGTACTTTTCTCTAAAAGAAAATTGAAATGTCATACAATCTGCAGTTCATGTAATAAGCTTTTTTATTGATTTCCTTCTTAGGTTGATTAGTGGTGAGTATTCTTGATATAAAATGTTGTTATTTGAACCTTGTGGTCTTAGTTAGACTTCATTTCTTGCTTTTCTGTATCATCAAGGGTTGCTCCGAAGACCCCATTTAGAATAGTCTGTCCTAAATATTTTAGGTTTCTAACAATTGGCCTATAGTTCTACAAGACTCTATGCCCTTCAGTAATCAACATCATCTTTGTTTTTTAACATGACATTGATATGGTACAACTTCAAGCTTATATTCCTTACTAAAAGCAAGCTTAGATAATCCATGGATTGATTCCTATCTTTCTTTACATGGTTGTTGTAGTCCTAAAGTAGAAGAAAAGAGCAATATTGAGAAGGTAAGAGAAGCTCTTCTGTTACTTGCCACTTATAGATAGTTGATAAATGAAAAAAGAAACTTTTGGAGGGAGATGATATAGATCTAACAGCAGAGTTAAATTTATCCGGTATGATGAATAATTCAATGCGAGCTCGCATTAGTCCCAGGTGTTGTACAGAGAGCTTATAAGTATATCATCATTCAATTAATCAAACGGGCGCTTAATTTGATAAATTCTGTTTAAATCTCTTTCGTGTCCTTTTGTATGATAACATCTTTGTGTCGTTGGATTTAACGACAAAACTCCTATCCAGTGGCTTGTGCTGAATAACCAAATAGCTACATTTGTGTTTTTGGTTCATTGATTCTGCATTTTTCTGTAATGACATGACATCTATGAGTCCGGAGCCTAAGTATATTACAATATAGTTATTATACCGAAAGGGGTGTATGTAAAATTTATTATACCGAAAGGGGTATATCGTGAGCTGATCCACGATATACCTCATTTTTTTTTTAAATTGTCAAACAAATGAACGAAAAAAAAAATATTTACAAGTATAACATGGATCAGTCCACGTTATACAAGTTATATTGTATATTTGGACTGATCCTTTTGCCCTAAAATATTTCCCTTCGTTCACTTCTTTAAAATCTTCCACCGCTTCATTCCCTTCGTTCTCTTCCATTGCTTACAGAACCTCCATCTTCTTCTCCTTTTCCTTCTCCTCTATTTTGTTATGGATTGTTATACAATATATTTTGTTATGGGTTTTTAGAGCCACATGTTAGCTTTTAATTCAAATTTTTTTGAGACTTGTATTGCAGGGTTTAAAAAAAATAGAGGAGAAGGAAAAGGAAAAAAAAGATGGAGGTTCTGTAAGCAATGGAGGAGAATGGAAGAGAACGAAGGAAATGAAGCAGCGGAAGATTTTAGGAAAGGGAACGAAGGGAATATTTTAGGGCAAAAAAATCAGTCCAAATATACAATATAACTTGTATAACGTGGATCAGTCCACGTTATACTTGTAAATAAACTGACCATAACATAACAAGAGCGGAGCTACCTTTGCCCAAGAGGTGTCAAGCAACACCTCTCCGCTGAAAAATTACATTGAACAGATAAGTGAAATTTTAATTTTATAGATATGTATGCTAGTATTGATATCCCTTGACACAAGCTCAAGGTTTGTCACAATGATTAAGGAGTTGCAAATTCTCCCTAAGGTTGAGTGTTCAAACCGGAATTGTGACATATCTATATTTTTTTGACACCCATTAATATGAATCCTGACTCTGTCACTATAACATAATGTAAGGCGTTGGGTGCTTTGTCTCTATAATTAGTATACATTTCCTTGGAAGGAAATTTCCACTTCGTTAAAGCTATACTCTGGAATGATATTGCTTAGTCATCTTTGAAGACCAAAACAATTCAATGACTTGCCATGATTTTAATGAATTATTTGGTTACGTAGAATCCATATATTTAATGAATCATTATGTTGGGCCCGCATGCAATACGGGCAACACCTATCTAGTAAATCCTATACAACTACTCATGATTCATCATCAGTCACCTTTTTAAAAAAAAATATAAGATGAGCCTCATACTAAAAACACCAAGCAATATTAAAAAAATGAGGGGAAAAATAAATGTCACCATCTCTAAACTCATGTTGAACAAAAAAAAATAAACCTCATAATAAAAAAATCAAGCATTATCAAAAAAAAGGTGAATTAACATTTTTTAAAAAAAATTAATGTCATTAAACCAATAATGACAATCACCTTTTTTTTATATTGCCTTAAATTTTTTAATATGAAATTAACTTTTTTTTCATGAATTTGGAAATGATAAAACTTATTTTTTTAATATTACTTAATATTTTAAATATAATCCCCACCTTTTTTTATGGTGACCAACACGAACCCATGCTACTATGTAGCAGTAATTTCCTTAGAAGGAAATTTCCACTTCGTTAAAGCTATACTCTGGAAATATATTGATTAGTCATCTTTGAAGACCAAAACAATTCAATGACTCTGCCAAGATTTTAATGAATTATTTGGTTACGTAGCATCAATATATTTAATGAATCATTATGTTGGAGCCGTACGCAGCACGGACAACACCTATTTAGTAAATCAAGAAGCTATAAAACTACTTATGCTTCGTCATCAATCACGTTTAAATATATATATTATATATATATATATATATATATATATATATAATAAGTCACATACTAAAAACACCAAACAATATTAAAAAAAAAAGTAAACTCCACCACCTCCAAACTCATGTTAAAAAATAAAAAAAAGCTAACTCCATATTTAAAAAATCAAGCATTTAAAAAAAATGAATCACATACTGAAAAAAAAACAATGTCATTAAGTCAATAATAACGGATTCACTTTTTCTTTGATATATTGCCTTAATTTTTTTAATATAAGATTCACCTTTTTTTCATGAGTTTAGTGGTGAAATTCACCTTTTTTTTTAATATTGATTAGTGTTTTTAATATAATCCCCACTTTTTTTAGGCAACTAACCCATGCTTCTATATAGTAGTATAGTAGTAAAGTAATAGAAGAAATACGGATTCTAAATTCATTTTACTTCTTGATATATTATTTAAGTTCTGATTACAGACTACAATTTTTAAATTCAAACTATACGGGCCATCACTTATTGGTTCACTAGAGTGGTAGACAGCAAAAGTATTTCATGGATGGAGGATTTGGATGCCCATGCCACCGACTCTGTCTATCTAGTATCCGATGTTGATTGCTTGTTTAAATGTCTATCAATAAATTATTATTTTTTAAAATTTTATTTATATGCAAGTTCTCTTTCTCTATTGTTCGTCTAAGTCTAGAGATGTAGTTCATTCCTTTTCTAAACCACATTTAATGAAAAAAATATAGAATGTGCATCTCATGGTCTGTCCCAAATGGTAATTGCAGAGATTCTGCTACCCAAGGCGATAGGATATGAGATCGCCCCTTTCGGAATAAGCAGCAGAATTATCAAAAGATAATCATCTGCCCACTCAACAAAAGGTGCTTGCTTTGTGATGATTTTTCCACTTTGGGTCATACAAGTATCACATAAAACTTGCCCCAATTCAATGAAAATCATCACATTAAAAATAATAATAACCAAACAATACAAAACCCAAATACTGATTAAATTAAATTCTGAGTATATAAGCCACAATAGGATAGTCTTCACTTGTTAAATTCAAGAAAAGACTTGAAAGACACGGTGGCTAAATAAATATAGCTTAGGTTTATTGTTAAGTACTGTTGATAAATTATCTAAACAGCACTTGACCGTCCATAAGCACAACACCCCTTTAAACTCCAAAGATTATAATTTTTTATAAGATCCTAAACTGCAAGTCAAAAATCCTATAATCCTAATATTAAAAACCATAAAGCACCTGCAGAATTAAAGCTATTTAAGCAATTATAAAATGGCCTCAGAATTGCAGAATTAACAGCAAGGCCTATGGGCCATTCAGTCCCGAAAGATGGTGTTCTTTTTAAATAGATTTCATCACAGGCCAATAAATAATTACAAATTTTATGATAGAAACTATTGGAATATATTTCTCATGGCCAATCCCAAGATATAATTGCAGAGACTCTGCTCAACAAGGCAATAGGATATGAAAACACCCTCTTCGGATTAAAAAAAAAATCAACAAAAAGGGCTTGTTTTTGTGATGATTTTATACAAATGGGTCATGCAAGTATAGCATAAAAACTCGCCCCAATTAAAAAGTGAACCATCACAATACATAATAAATTAA
Organism: Lycium barbarum; assembly: GCF_019175385.1. Classification (NCBI taxonomy): domain Eukaryota; kingdom Viridiplantae; phylum Streptophyta; class Magnoliopsida; order Solanales; family Solanaceae; genus Lycium; species Lycium barbarum. The sequence goes on along the minus strand of NC_083340.1, from coordinate 17,630,205 downwards.
ACATAGTTAAAAAAGAAGAGAGAAATGTGAGATGAATTTAGTAGACAAGTACCATAAAAGGGAACTTATCTGTGGATTCATCTCAACGGTTGTCTGGCCGCCACTGATTAAAAATCAGTATTTTCTCTTTGCACAAACGCTCAAGGCTAAGCTATTTCAATATTTTTTAGCATAACCTTTATACGGGTGCAGTTTACTGTATTGCATGAAAAGAAAAAACTATTGGGGAGATGGGGAGTCATTGATTTGTGTGGGGAGAGGAGAAGTTTTTTAGATTTGGGAAGGGGACTGAGGATGGAAACCCTAGAATGATGAATGTAGAAGGGGAAGACGGAGATTTATATAGAGTTTTGTTTCTACTTTCTAGTGATCCAATGGGCCTAATTGTAAGATTATTGGATTTGGGCTGATACACTAGAATGGGAATATTTGCACGTCTTTAATTTTTGTAAAATTTTCACAAACAACAATCTTTTAACTCCTTCTAACAACTTATAACTACATGTACAACATTTACAATTCGTAACAAGAGGACCTATATTTAGCTAGTAGATGCGTCGACTTAAATATAGGATAAATATAACGAAAATACACACGCTGAGAAAACTGAAAGTGTTATATTTATGGAAACAAAATCTATTCCAATTTAAATTAAAATCAGTTTTTAATGTTCCCTGATTCACGTAAATATCCTCCCATTCTATATCTGATCTCATATCTCATTCAAACAGCTAACAAATTCAAAAAAAAATGAATTCAAAAAGTACATTTATATTTTTAACTTAAAAATTTGAATTCAAAAAGTACGCAAATATTTTCATCTGTTGAAATATCGAATTCAAGTTGAGTTCATAATTGAGGTAACAACGTTTTCACTGCAACTTTTTTATTTTTTTTATTTTTTTGAAATTTTGAAAAATATATGAAAAATATATCTAAAATATAGTCAACATAAGCCAGAATAAGTAATATTGAACATAATAATCAAAAATACAATTAAAATATAGCAAAAATATAGTCATAATTGAGGTAACAACGTTTTGGCTGCAACTTTTTTCCTTTTTTTCTGAAATTTTTCTAAATATAGTCAAAATATATCTGAAATATAGTCAACAAAAACCAGAATAAGTAATATTGAGCATAATAATCAAAATACAATTAAAAATATAGCCAAAATATATATGAAAAACAACTATTAAAATATCAATCCAAAACATTAGGAATTGAAAATTCGGGTTCTATACCTCTAGTCCTCATCGGATTAGAAGCTTTTTTAGCCATTTCACTTGAATCTAACAAAAAACAACCAAGAACAACAATGATAACTAATTATTTAGAGTTGCATTGCTGATTCAAACGGAAAAAAAAAACGAAAATATAAATATAAGTTAAATACATGGTGAAATGTAAAAATCAATATAGAATCTTACCTTTTTTGGAAATGAGATTTGAATTATGAGTGAAATTAATGAGTAGTTAATTATAAATAAAGAAGTTGAACTATTGTAAAAATGATTTAAAATTGGAGGAAATTAAGGGATATTGGGCATAATGGCGTGTATTTAGGGGGGGATAGGAGAGAGGGACCTTTTTTTTTGCTTGAATTTAGGGGTGTGGGAAGTTATCACGTGAGTGGTAAAAAAATGATAGTTGTAGGAAGTAAACATGTTATATTTTAGCTACTAAATATAATTGGCCAAAGTCATAGATAGACCCTCAAATTTGTCCATATTTTCCACTTGGACCCCTCAACCGAGCCGCGTACCATATGAACCCTTCAAGACAGCCTTTATTGTGCCACTTTGACTCGTCGGTCCAGCTTGGCACAACGCGTGCAGAGGACGAAATTTTCACGCGTGAGGCTCATTAAACAGTCCGAGCTGGACAAAAATAACGGTCAAATGGACCCAGCAACGTATATATTTGCCCCACCCACTTTTAAATATACCATCTTCTTCCCAATTCATAATATTAAACCCTAAATACTCTAAAACCATTGCTGCTCCAATTTTTTTTAATTTTCAGTCAAAGTAATTGTTGCTCCAATTTTTTTTATAATCTATCTCTCTTGTTTGCTTTTAATCTTGCTTCAACAATGGCTAACACTTCAAGAATCGAATTTTGCTGATGTGGGCGTATTTGCGAATTGAAAATTTCATGGAGTCCAAATAATCCCGGAAGGAGTTTTTTTCGTGCCCAATTGATGAGGTAAGCGTATACTTGTTATGGGTTATTTCATTACTTAATTCTTCCTCGTAATTGATTCATAAAGCTTTTTCTTTTTATTCTTTGAAGGCTAGAGGTGGATGTAATTACTTCAATTGGTACGAACCAAGGCATCCCGAGCAAGCAAATAAAGTCATTTATGGGTTGTTGAAGAGGGTTAAAGCTTTTGAGGAAGAAAAGGCTCATGCAAGACGAACTCGGAAGAAGTTGGTGTTTGGTGTAGTGTTGTTGTTTACAATTTGGTTCCAGTTTTAGAATTGTACTCGTTGATGTTTAGTTTTAGTAATTATAGTAGGATAAATTGCAGTAATTATAATTAGTTTTAGTAATTATAGTTTTAGTTTTAGTAATTATATTAGTAATTTTATTAATTATGGACAGTTTAAGGGACTGTTTTAGGGACTCACAAAGTTGGCCAAATTTTGTGATTTTGTGTAATTGTATATGGCCACACTTTTATGAATCGAATGAATATATATTTGGATACTAACATAAATCAAAACCATACGTCATTAAGTAAACGAAAACAAAACAAAATAAACTTCATTTTTCATAAATAGAAAGAGATGACCTAATCAACATCTATGATCTTCGGCTCCTCCACTTTAGTAACAATGAAGTAGAGGCGATCCTCTAGATAACAAACTTGAAAACGCAACTCATCCCCTTACCTTAGACCTTTTGCATCAACAAACTCTTTCCATCCATTGTTGAGGCGCGTCTTTCGACTGATCTTGTATTTCATTTTGAAAGTGGTTGTGTCGTATAAAACAACGGGTTCTTTGTCAACTTGTGGAAGAACATCCATAGTTGGAAGAATCTACACAAACAAGTAGTATTAAAAGCAATAACAAAACAATGGTAAACAAAAGCTAAAAAAAAGGACTTACGAAATCATCGTTTTGTATATAGGATTTGGTCAATGTTTTCTCAAACCAACCAATAGTGTAATGTTGGATATGTGGCATTTTGTTTGAGAGACTATGAGTGAATTCGTTTGTGTGCTTGTTGGATAGTAAAATGGAAGACTAGGGAGGTAATTTATATAGGGATAATACATCATTCAATTACTCCAACTGATTCAACCATTCCATTACTCCAACTAACTCATTCAACCATTCAATTACTCCAGCATTCATTGAACCATTCAATCATTCAATTACTCCAATTAATTCATTCAACCATTCAATTAATCTTCATTTAACCATTCAATTAATTCATTCAACCCCCATCCAACTACCATTTAACTAATCAAAAAAATAGTTACATTTAATAGAAGTACTCGGCTAGCCATCAAAATAACAGTTACATGCAAAATAACAGTTTCATGCAAAGGACATAAAACACATAAAAATACTTGGCTAAAACTGCCAAATTGTTTCACAATACATTCATAACTAAATTGTTTGAACAAACATTCAGGATTTCCAAATTGGCTTCTTTTTTGCTTCTGGTTGGGTAGAAGGCTTGTTGGTGGTTATATTTCTCCTGTTTCTAGACTGCTGCTGTAGCTGTGTGGTTGTGACAGCACTTTTACCTTTGAACTTCAGACCAGGAGGTTTAAATCCAATATCAATGTTGACTGCACTGGTGTCCCTCATAGTCTCGTGCCTCACAACTCTCTCACTTGAACTACCAGGCTGCAATTGACACAAAAATAAATTAGATTAACTTAACAAAGTGGTAAATGCTAGATTGTAAACATTGAATCCTTACATTAATGACAGTTCTTCCAGTTGTTGGGTTTATGTAGCATCCAAGGCCTGCATTTTTAGGCCTTTTCTGTGCAGAACTTGATTGACCACTTCCTCTACCCCTTTTCAACCCAACTGATTCACCACTTCCTGTAGGCCTTTTCTGTGCAGAGCTTTATTCACCACTTCCTATAGGCCTTTTCTGTGCAGAGCTTGATTGACCACTTCCTCTACCACTTCCACCCTAGAAGTAAAATCAAATGTTAGGAGCAGTTCTTAATAATAAGGTGTTAAAACTAAAATAAATCAACAAATAAACGCATACCTTTGTTACTGGACAAGACTTTTTGTTATGGCCTAGTTGGTGACATGTTGAACATGTCATCTGCACACCTTTCTTGGACAGCTTGTCATACTTCTTTTTTGGTTCATCTTTATCCTTTCTTCTTTTTTTCTTTGGTCTGCCAGGCATTGCTTTTGGTGTTGGAGGTTCAATCTTCATGTTATTAGTCTTAGGCCACATTTTCATGTTGGGCAGTGGGTCAAGAAAGTATGAATATGCCTTCATAAATGTCTCTTTTCTATACCAATGTTCCACATGATTATATGGTTCATCCCCTAGATGGTAGAATGCACATATTGCATGTTGGCAGGGGATTCCTCTTAACTGCCACAGCCTACAAGTGCATGTTTTGTTCCACAAGTGTACAATGAACCTGTATTCATATTCCTTGATCTCAAACCCTTCTAGCCCATTCCACAACACTTCACATTTGTTAGACAACTTCTTGTTTTCTTTGAACATCACCCTTGCCACAGATGAAATATCAGTAATCCATGTCTCAACAAATCTTCTCATTTCAACATGCCTAGTCATTACTTTATGCCTAATCTCTTCTAGCATGGTAATTATAGACTTATGCCCAGCTTCTAATATCCAGGAATTAAAGGTCTCACACATATTGTTTTCAACTACATCACACTTAGAGTGTTCCTTAAAATAGGCTCTACACCAGTGCTCTTTGTTGAATTGCAATAAATCTTCACAGATGTCTTTTCCAAGTTTATCTAAATTTGCAAGTTCTTCTCTCAACTTTACCTCAAATGATGCTTTAGAGACCCTCCAGAATTGTTTTCTTCTTTCTTCACATTTCCAATCTTTCTGCCAATTAGCCCATATGTGTCTAGCACAATTCCTATGCCCAGCAAAAGATCTAGAAGTGTGCTCAACAATCCCTATAATACCACACAACAAGTACAGTTAGTATATATGCCAAAAAAAACAAGGTTAACAATGCAAAAAAGTTAATAAAATTACCTTTTGCATGTCTGACATTACTGTAATTCCATCTCCAATTCCCAACCCCAAATCATTGATTAAGTTCTGAATAAACCATGTCCATGACTCTTTTGACTCATTGTCAATGACAACCCGAGCAATGGGAAACATCTGCCGATTCTCATTTTTTCCTACAGCCACCAGAAGTTCACCCTTACATGCACCTTTTAGGAAGCAACCAGCAAACCCAATAATTTTCCTGCATCCCTCCAACCAGCCCCTTTTCATTGCATCAAAACAAACATAAAAATACTTAAACAAGTTCACTCCAGGCTGACTTTCTCTGTCTGTTTTCACTATGCAAGTGTTACCAGGATTACTCAAAATGTTTGTTCTGCATAATCACAAAGTCTTGCAAACTCCTCCCTCCAATCCCCCATAAACTTATTAAGCACTATTTGTTTTGCCCTATGACATATAGTTCTACCAACATACAATCCTAACTAGTCTCTAACCAAGTCCTGAATTTTCCAAATTCTAATAGTAGGTTGAGAAGTGATCCTATCCCTAAATCTGTTGGATATGAACTTAGCATTGCACATCTTATTCTTGTTAAGTGGAGTGCACTTGTGAATTGGATGGTAAGTTTTCACCATAAAATCCCCTGATTTTTTATCAACACTAGCATACAACCTCCAATTACAAATCTTGGACTTACACCTACACCTCACTTTCTTCTGCTCATTTGGTTTAAGTTTCAATTGAACATGGTATTCAACAACATAATTAGCTACTGCCTTTCTAAATACTTCAGCATTCTCAAATACCATGCCTAGCTCAAAAATACTAATCACACAATCCGGATCATACCTTAATTTGTTGCTCTTCCTTCTACTTGGCAAGTCAACACCAGGTTCAGCATCCACATCCAGCTCATCATCTGAATCTTCACTATACTCTTCAGCAGAACTATCAATATACTGCTCATCCCCTGCTAAGCATCCATTGTATTTGGAGGCCTTGTTCTTTCCAATATCTTCAAAGCCTCTATCTATTTTTTCCTCACATAGGGGAATATCAGCAGTGACAGCAGGTTCCTTTCTCCTTGGTATTTGCTTCTTCAGTTTACTTCTCCTTTCATTCCTTAAAGAAACCACAGCTATTATTTCAAAAGCTCGGAAATTCTTAACTCTTCATCAGCTTCACTATCATCTTCATCTGGTATTTTATCCAAATCTGACTCACTACTAGCCAAAAATGAGTCTCCATCATCAGTTTGTTCATCATTCAATTCCTCTTCAACTTCAACAGTTGACCCTCTCTCTTCAACATTAGGAACATTTACAGACCCTCTCTCTTCAACAGTAGAAACATTTACAGACCCTCTCTCTTCAACCTCTTCTCTTTCTTTAGGGTTTTCTATGTTTTCTCCAGCCCCAATATTTATATCACTATCAATTGTTGCCCTAGATGCATCATTTACCTCTAATCCACAAATAAGTCCAGTAGGGCCCCCATCTTCCACCACCTCAGGTTTTCACACACATGTGAAATATAAAAATGTAACACATCACCAACTTTCAAACCACTCACAATATTTAACAATTCTCCATCAGTCATCACTTGGACGAAAGTTTTACTTATTAAGTCAAAGTAAAGGAAACCACCCACTAAATTATATCCAATTTTTTTTGTATAAAACAGTAGATCGAATAAAGAGAAATGGTCTTTATCAATATCAGCAATTACAACATCCTTCTCATCAACATATATGGGGTTAGGGCCCATTGTAAAGTTACCACCATGGTGAAAATGGACCCCAATAATATCTGACATATCTAGTATTTAATAATGTCAATCGTTTTAAAAAATCCTAATTTTTCACAGAATAACAACAATACCATCCACTAAATATTTTGACAATAATAAAAGGCTAAAGCAAAAGTTACCTTCTTAAACAAATGGAATGAACAAAATGCACAGAAAAACCTTCAAAACCCACAGAAAAACTATGACTCCAACACACAAAATCAAACAGCTGAAAAGTAGGCAATGTAAGCTATGCCAAGTAAATTTTACTTAATTATAAGTCCTAAACTGTTGCTACCGTTAAAAGTAGGCAATATTTCTTTATGTTTATATTTTTTTTCTAATAAACTTCAATAACTAAGCAAAAACAAAACTTCAATTCACTATGAAATATTTTTGGGCCCTACAATTTTGGGAGCCTAAAACAAAGGTTTTGCTAGCCTTCCCTTAAGTTATCTCGGCCAAAAAGACCTTACATAATATAGTTTCTTTAACTATTATGTCAGAACATGTGTGTATCATGTCACTTTAAGCAAGTCATCTAAAGTTCGTTTTACACGTGTAATAACAATTTTTTAAAATCATTTATACTACTATTCTTGTATTTTACTTGTGATCTAGAGTACCATAATTGTTATATTGGAAGGCAATGATATAAATATAACCTTATCTATACTGTCGCACCTGTCATTTATTTGTGATTTCAAATAGCGCAATCTCTATTATGAAACTTAATGACATAAGTAACTGTAATTTAGAAATGAAGGCTGAAACCGTTATAAATTTTTTTTAGCTAAAGAAAATAAAAAATAAAAAAAATCACCCACTAATTTATAAGATGCTCATATTTTCAATAAAATTAGTACAAATCAGAACATATAAGTTACTTTTATTTTTTAACTTGCCAAAATAGTGTCATTGTAGTAAAGATGTCAAAAAGTTTTCATTTGCCCAAAGCAAATCTGTAGAGCATAGCCCAAGGGCAAAACAATCAAAAGCTGCATGCACTTCCTAAAAGATAACCCAAATAAACCTCAAATATGATAAGCAGAAAAATCAAAATACCAAAAATACCCATAAACAAATCTGGAAATCCTAAACCTATCCAAAAAAGTAGGGTTTCTTTTCCTCTCCCTAATCATAAATTGCGTCTTCTCTTTCATTCCTTCTCCTGCAGAGGGAGGAAACAATCTCTTTCTCTGTAAAAAAGCTCATCACTTTGTATAAACAATTTTATTTTGGTAATAAATTGATTGCTTTCTAATTTTATTTTATTTTATTTTACTAGCCAAAATAATGCTAGGATATACAATTATGTCAAAATCTTTCATTGGCCCAAATGCAAAGCATTAAACCATAGCCCATGGATAAAATAGTCAAGAGGAGCATATATTTCATTAAAGGCACCCAAATAAACCTAAATATAGTGAACACGAAAAGTCAAATTACCAACATATTCTCACACTAAACTCGAAATCCCAAACCTATTCTAAAATGGGTTTCTTTCTCTCTCTCTCTCTCTTCCTTTTTATAAACGGTCGTCTTCATATTCCATTCCTTCCTTCTCTTAGTCGAGAGAGAAAACAACTTTTTCTCTATTAAAAAAAATTCATTTCTAGCTCTAAAAAGCTCATCCATTGATATATATTTCTATCTGAGTTTTTTTCACTGTATTGATACAATACAAATTTGGATACAACACAAATTTGTATTTTCAAACCTTATATCCTATTACAAGTGTGATTCACACCAATTAGCAAATAATATTGCATATGTTACCTGTTTCAGTTGGAAAAAGTTATTGTATTCATGGATTTCAGTTAGGATGAGATATTGTACGCGCGCGGATGTATGTATTTTGCTACATTTTGAAACCAAAGTGCTACTATATTTTGGGGAAAAAATCATGCTATATTTTGTAAAAATAGACATTAATAGCGCATTTATGAAATTTTTCCATATTTAAATTAGTAAGATCTTATTCAAGTTAATAAGTTGTTTGTCATGTGTTTGCAATGTATTCTTAGATCTTGTTGTAAAAAATATTGTTTACTAATATAAAAATTTGAGTAATTTAATCACAGGTCCTAAAATATTACTACGATTAAAAGTAGACAGTCTTTCTTTCTTTTTATAAAGGTTCGGTTATATTTTTTTGTTTTTCTATAAATTTCAATATTTTCTAAGCAAAAATAATGTAAAAATTTCACGGGCACTACATGTGGTTGCGCTCATCTAATATACCTACTTTTAAACAATATATACATGATACCCAGTATTAAATAATTTTCGACAAAAATGTTTCTTCTCCGCTTTTTTTTTATTTTTTCTTCTTCTTCTTCTTCTTCTTCTTCTTCTTCTTCTTAGTTGTTGTACTGTAGTATTTTTTTTTCCAGAATTTATAGCAATTAAAAAACATAACGCTCTAAAGAAGTGGCTCTTAGATTTCAAATATAAAAAAGTGAATTTAAATTAAATGAGTCTTGAAAACAATGTCAAATCACCATTATTGCAAAATAAGCTTGTTTGATTTATTGTTATTTTGACAAATTGATGATTGAGGTTTGTTATTTATGATATATGAAATTTTTGTTTCAAACTTGAGCTTATTTGGAGTAGATTTTAATGTTAAATTGTTGAAATTTGAAGAACGAATTTTTATTCCTGGGCAAAAAAATTTAACTTCACTTCAACCATACATAATTAAGTTTAGCCAAATTTACATGTACTTCCATCAATCATGTATGACCAGGGTGTTAAGTTCGGTAATACATTATCTCGAGAAGAAACTTCACTAGAATGACAAGGAAGCTGATTGTATCATCCATCAGAACCCTACATCTGCTTTTGGAAATTACGGGGAAAAAAAATCTACATTCTCATATCATTATTTTTGAACTTGCAATCCTCCATGTATAGATTAGATGAAGTTTCCTCTCATTCCATTCCAGTCTTAGGTGTTAAGTTCTCAAAAATTTAGTAAAAATGTCTGAAGTTTAGTTTTGTTAAGGCCATAACTCCAGTGAAATAATATCCTAAATTTGGTCTTATCAAGTTACAACTTTAGTAGAAAATGTTTGAAGTTGGCCTTGACAAGTTATGACAAACTTAAGGCAAAATTATCTGATATTTGACATTCAGAAGACCGCACTTCAAACCAAGATATCTGAAGTCAGACCCAAATTTTCGACTTCAATCAAGTAGGTCTGAAGTTTTTTTCCGAAGCGCGTAAAATTGTAAGAAAAATAATAATTTAAGGTATTTATGCACTTCATAAAAAATAACATTATAAAATCCACTATGAAATATTTTTGGGGCCTAAAATTTTGGGACCCTAGCGAAAACAAAGACTTTACTGGCTTTTTCTAGCCGGTCCAAACCAAAAATACCTTACATAATATAGAACCTGTTTGAATGGGCTTATGCCTATAAGTTGTTTGCAGCTCATAAACTGCTTTAAATAAGCTAAGTTAAATGAATCCAATTATTTTTTAAGCACAAAATAACTTTAAGCTGGCCAGCCAAACAGTCAAAAAAAGCTGAAAGCGGCCATCCAAACGGGCTCATAGTTTATTAAGTATTATGTTAAAACATGTGTGCTATCATGTTACCCTAAGCAAGTTATCTAAATTTTGTTTTACACATGCAATGACGAATTTTTAATGTCATTTATACCGCCGTTTTTGTGGGTGTGTGAGAGATTTTGGAAATTTTTGTTTGTTTGTTCGGATTGAGGTATGCAGGCTGATGAGACGACGGCGATGGTGGTGGTAGTAGAGGAAGCAGAGTGCCCTCCCTTTGAAACCCAAATTCCTACTAACTAAACACCAGTTTAACCCAAATCGGAGTTGAACTCGCCGTTAACTTTCTATTTTCTTCTTCACTTCCAACAACTTTTGCTCAACACACAATTTCCTTTAAAGGTATATTTTTTATGTATTTCTTTGAATATGAACTCATTGACTTGGGAACTATTTGGACTTTATTGTAAGTAAGCTTTTGGCCATAGATTCCAAATATAATTATGGGGAAAATTACGCTCTATGTTTACTGAGAGAAAAATATTTACACCCTTTAGCCCATATTTTGAGTTTGTTACCCGGTTTAGCCCATATTTGTGAATAAACACCTTGTGTATAAGGTTGATACATTTAGGGAAAATTACCCTCTATGTCTATTTTTGAAAATATTTACGCCATGTAGCCCATACTTTGAGTTTGTTACCCTGTTTAGCCCATATTTGTGAATAAACACCTTGTATATAAGGTTGATACATTAAGGGGAAATTACGCTCTATGTCTATTTTTGAAAATATTTACGCCACGTAGCCCATACTTTTGTTACCCTGTTTAGTCCATATTTGTGTATACACACCTTTTATACATTATTACACACTTTTATATAAGGTTGATACATTATGTATAGTGCTTTCCCTCCGGGTATAATGTTGTATAATATTTTATATTGGGCTATGTGTCGTAATACTTTATGTTGGGCTGTATATTTTTGAAAATTTCCCTTTTTTTGACTTTATTTGGAATTTATGGAGTTGAGTTGAAGATAGAGTTGTGCTTGGTTGTACTTTTTGCAAAGAACTGTTTGGAATTGAATGTGTTGAAATACAACTTCAAAAATGAAAAGTGATTTGGAAATACAACTTCAAGTTGAATTTGAAAGCTAACACAAAATCCTTTAAAGGTGTAGATTTTTATGTATTTCTTTGAATGTAAACTCATTGCTGTTAATATGCAAATAATTTATTGGGGGAAATAGTTGGACTTTATTGTAAGTAAGTGTTTGGCCATAGATTCCAAATAATTTTTTGTGAAAATTACGCTCTATACATATCCATTAAGTGCAAACAAAACTTTCTTTTTATTCATACAGCAATCTCTACTTGCTTGGGATTAAGAAGTAGCTGCTATTGTTGTATTTAGGTTCTTACTACAATATATTGGGATTTTGTAAATAGATTCCAAAAAGGAGCTTAATTTGGGAGTTTCTTATTGCTTGTCTGTGGTTATTATTGGGATTTTTGTATACTAAATTCCAAAAAAAGCTTAATTTGGGTGTTTCTTTGTTTCCCCCCCAAAATTTCAGCTGAAAAAAAAAAAGGATAGCTTTATCCGGGTGTCTGTTTTTGTCAGGATTTCAGCAGAGAAAAAGGGAAGCTTTCTAATGGAGGAAGAAAAAGAGTTGAAGAAAGAGAAGAAAAACATCCCTGTATTGCCATGGATGAGAAATCCAATTGACATTACTACCTTTGATCAATGTTCTCTTGATCTTTTGCCTTTTATTGACCCCAGGTACTCTTTCAGCTTTGCTCCCTTCAACCCCAACACGAATATTAAAGTTCGGAGTATTTTGAGTCCAGATGTTGATTACTTAATTTTTGTAAGCATAGAGTATATGTAGCCCTTTAGAAACTGCATAAAGGTTCTATCTTTTAATATTTTAGAATTTTAAAAGTTAACTCCTTCAAACAGTTATTTGAGTGTTGGTTCTAGGTTGTAAGTCGAATATTTAAGATGATTTGGAGGACCATGCCTTTATGCATTATGTGGAACGTATGGTTAGGAAGAAATAGGAGATTTCTTTTATGATGAAAAAGTTCACATTACTTCTGTTAAGAATAGATGTTTACAAAGCTTATACTTTTGGTGTAGAAGTAGTTTGATTGATAACGTGTCCCAGTATTTAGAGATGTTTGAGTTTCTTGTAATTTTGGTACCTTCTTGGTACTTTTTCATTAATGAAATTACCTTATCTTAACCAAAAAAAAAAAACTCCTTCATGGTTTCACACCCTGCCTCAGAAGCCTGGTATTTAAGTGGAGAAAGATAGAAGGTCAGGCGAGGCCCACTATGGAATGGGTTTCGAACCATGTGCTATTGGCCCTCGCTGTTTATTGGTTATCATCCTTCTTACTTAAAATCTATACTGACACTCTATTTATTTTTGGATGCGTGGCAAAATCTTTTGGTTCCATTTTATCAATAATATTATTTTATATAGCCTTTCACCAGGTTCAAGTATTCAAATTGTTTAACTGATCAAATACTAAATTCTGATGATATATGTTCTATTTATCAAACTAATTTTTCTACCTATAGTACTTCTTGTATCCTATACGACTTAAATTAACAACTTAAACTCTGTGCATCAAAATGGTGTCACATAATATGGGAAGGATGAATACTAATGGGTTGAGAAAATTGTGTTAAAAATGTTTTTATTAATGGCATCATCTGGAATAGGATAAACGGGGTATAATACTGTCTTATAGCTGAAGAACTACTAGCTTATACCTTTTTGCCTACTTGATACTTCATGCTGGATTTCATAACACTTCCACTCCAACTTGTTCTTCTTACCCATACATGTTTCTTCGCTAGGTTAGTGGCGGCTTTGAAGAATATGAGCATCACTTCACTCTTTCCTGTGCAACTTGCTGTCTGGCAAGAGACAATTGGACCTGGCTCTTTTGAAAGAGACCTTTGTATAAATTCACCTACAGGGAGCGGGAAAACTCTTGCTTATGCATTACCAATTGTTCAGATGCTGTCTACACGTGCCGTAAAATGTCTTCGTGCACTAGTGGTCTTGCCTACTAGAGACCTCGCTTTGCAGGTTATTCACCTTGACTTTTAGTTTTAGTTTTGGAAAATGTGCAGTGCATAATTTCACAAATTCTCAATTACCTGTAAATATTTGGGCCAACTATCTTTCTAACTTTGCCTCGTTCCATGTTTTTTTTCTTTTTTGATAGAGTCAATCATCATCCTAGGTTTTTCGGCTTAAAACTATGACCAAAAAAAAAAGTATGACTGCATGCTACCTATCACAAAAAAAAAAAAAAACTATAAGTTCATGCTTTGGCTGAGAGTCTTGTCTTAGTGCCTGGCTTTTTCTAAGAATACCTCCAACTTCTTAGTGGGTTCTTCGCACCAGTCGAGAACCCGTGATGTGTCTACATTTGCACATGCAAAGATTATTTTCTTGAAAAAAGGACTCTATAGGAGCACTTTCACATGCAGAGATAGATAATTAGCTTCTCGGAGGAAGGTTATATTGTTGCCATTTGTTTCTGTTTTCAGGTCAAAGAGGTCTTCTCTGCTATTGCACCTGCAGTAGGTTTGTCTGTAGGCTTGGCAGTTGGTCAGTCATCAATTTCTGATGAAATTTCTGAGCTCATCAAGAAACCCAATGTTGATTATGGCATATGTTATGATCCTGAAGAATCCTCATACGAGTTACAAAGCGCAGTAGATATATTAGTGGCAACTCCTGGAAGACTGATGGACCACATCAGTAACACTGATGGTTTTACCCTTGAACATCTATGTTATCTTGTAAGCTGCATATTTAGCTGCTTAGAATTTGTTAGAATGTATATTTACACTAGTCCCTAGTCTTCCTCTTTGTCACGATTAATATCGTGACATAAAGCATTTCTGTCTGAGAATATCTTGCTCATCTTAAGAAGCCAAGTGGTCCAGCTAACTTTTTGCTTTTCCATGGGGTATGGTATTTCATTAGTCTATTAGGCCACTAGCAAAACTAGGCACAGGGAAGTACCTCTTGATAATTTGAAAGAAATTTGCTAGAAGTAGGGTGAAGTTAAGTTAAATGCAAACAGGCTACAAAAATGCATGTTTTAGTGGCACATGTGCTGGCTATTTGTCTTTACATTAGCAGCTTTCTATTGTCACCACTCACCATAACCACCTGAAGTTGATATTTTTCCACCATCTTCATTTATGTCAATGAAGATGTTGTTGTTGTTGTTGCTTCATTTATGTCAATGAATTGATCAATCATTAATAATTGTACTGAAAGAACTAGGAGAGCTTTTGAATCAAAAGAGCGGGATTTTGTACATACGAGGAATAACCACTTGATTTAATGTCTATTTGGTGCATCCTTGAGGTTTCTATTCTCATAGAAGATTGGGTGTCTTTTGCAGAGAATGATATCTTTCGGTAAATTCTCTAATTTTTCATATACCTTTTGTATATTTGAGGTTTCCCATTATCAATAAAATTATATTTACTGTATTAATAAAATCAATATATTTGTCATTTTATTCGCTTCGATGCCTCTTTCCTATTTGAAAAGGAAAAACTAACATGCTAGTGACTCAGACAATTAAAATTTATTTCAATTTATTGTAGTAGCTAGTAGGTCTGGTGAGTGGGGGGGGGGGGGGTACGGACTTTGATATTGCTCGTTTTTTGTTATGCTTTCTTGAAACCATTTGACTTACATTTTTTTTTTAAAGAAAGTTGAAGGACAAATAAGGAAAAGATCCTAATGGTTGACTCACATGGTATCATGTAGGTTGTTGACGAAACAGATAGGTTATTAAGGGAAGCTTATCAGGCCTGGCTTCCTACCGTCATTCAGTTGACCAGCTCTTCTATTGATGGGAACTTCCCTTCTGTTGATGATCTTCTTCCTTGCACTTATGGTTCATTGAAGACAATCAGAAGAGTGTATGTTTTATGCCTATCCTCCCCCTTGTGAATTGTTTATATGTGGAATCCATTTTAGATGCGCATCTTTCTCTCAGTTGTGATATGTCATTTTTCTCATCAAGGAGTAATTATCTGATTATTCAAGTCTTGTTTGTTTCTTTATGACAAGGACACTATATCTTTGACTGTCAAATCTTTTTCACTGTTAAGTTGCTTGTTCTTTTGATCATGAAAATGTATCTACCTTTGCACCTAAGGGTGTCACCTAGTGGTTAATGAAGTGGGTGGAGAACCATGAGGTATTAGGTTCAAATTCCAGCGGACTCAAAAGCAAAATACTAGGTGATTCTTCCCATCTACCCTAGTTTTGGTGGACATAGTTGCCCGGTACCTGTGCTGGTGGGAGGTAGCAGGTACATGATGGAATCGTCGAAGTGTACGCAAGCTGGTCTAGACACCACCGTTTCCCAAAAAGAAATGCATCTACTGTTTATCAAAAACTAAGGCAACATATTATTTGCATTAGTGGATGCAACTTCGCTGGAAGGTTTACCTTTGATCAATTGATGGTTCATTGAGTTTGCTTCTTGGGATCGAATAGGTTTAAGTGCACATAGGCATTTCACTGTCTTGTTTTCTTTTTGTCCATTTCACGTGTGGGGTTTTCTTAACCGTTGCTTTAAAACTAATGCAGGGGCACAGAAAGAGGGTTCAAGGGAAAAGCCTATCCAAGGCTTGCGAAGATGGTTTTATCAGCCACACTAACACAGGACCCAAGTAAGCTCGCTCAGCTTGATTTACATCATCCTCTTCTTTTGACGACTGGAGAAAGACGTTACAAGCTTCCCGAAGAACTCAAATCATTTAAATTGGTGGGGCATACTTGAATGAAATAAGCTCTATTTGTACATTATCAGCTCTTTCCTGATGTGCCTGAAAATGTGTTTACTATTGCATATCATTTGGATTGGTGCTATTTCACACTTTTTGCTTTGGAAGACACTGTTCCTCACAGTTAGATGATTGATATCGGCGATTATACCTTCTTTTTGTGTAGCTATGTCAATCGAAGCTTAAGCCACTTTATCTAGTTTCTCTTCTTCAAAGTCTGCAAGGGGAGAAATCAATTGTTTTCACATCATCTGTGGAGTCCACTCATAGATTATGCACCTTGCTTAAGTTTTTCGACAATATGCAAATTGAGTTCAAGGAATATTCTCGTCTTCAACGTCAATCTGTAAGAAGGTATTATAGATACATTCACTTAACAACTTTATTTTAGCTCTAAGCTCTTACATTATTTGATTTGCTAGACAAGTTTGCAGTCAGCTGTAGTATAGATGCTTTGCATGGGCACACACTTTACTGAAGCTAACTGAATGTAATGCATGGAGCCACCTAGGTTGCTGTAAAAACTGTTGTGTACTACTGTACTGTTATAAACTCTGTTTTGTTTAGTTACTTCCTCCGATCCATAATAAGTGTCCTTTTGGCCTTTTTATTTTGATCCAAATAAGTGTGCTTTTACATAATCAAGAAGGCATTAATTGTTTTGTTCCAAATTTACCCCTATAGATAAGTAGGTTTTATGTAATTAAGAAGCTATATTAAATAGTTATTTAATTAAGGGAAAGGTAGTCAAAATACCTATGTTTTCCCCTAGTAGTTAGTATTTTCTTAAGGGGTGTGCCAAATGCCAAAAGGACACTTATTATGGATCGGAGGGAGTACTATATTAGTACACAAATAGCTGGGTTTTTGAGAAAAAGGATAGTTTCTGGTGTTCCAAAATTATGTATCATCGACAACTGTCATTATCAGTAAATGCAAGACAATATTTTCTGGCCATATGAGAATGTTTGCATCTCACTGGAAATCTTGTATACCCCTTATCCAAGTGACTGTGGAGGGCTGTTAATGTTTATAGGTTTTCAGCTTTATCTAAAAATATATTTATAGGTTTTTGGAGAAGAAAGGGCATGTTTGGTATTGTTCTGTCTTGGTTGCCATCTTAGTTAATTTACTAGAGCTTTGAACTTGCAAATTGGATTGAACGGAAAAGTTAGAAAAAGAAAAGTAAAGAAAAAAGGAAATAATCGGTCATCATACTTATACTTGATGTTGTCGGAAGGTGATGTTGCGTTTATTTGGAAAACGTGTTGTGGTGCAAATACACCTGTGTGATTTTCTTGCGAACTTTTGTCCTGCAGCAAGACGTTGAGGGCTTTCCGGTCGGGACAAGTGCAAGTGCTTATTTCCTCTGATGCTATGACTCGTGGAATGGATGTTGAAGGAGTGAAAAATGTCATAAACTATGATATGCCTGCATATATAAAAACATTTATTCATCGAGCAGGTCGAACTGCAAGAGCAGGCCAAAGTGGATGTTGCTTTACGTTAATGCATAAAGATGAGGTATGTCTTTTTAAATGATGAGGAGCAGAGGTTTTAAAGATGCTTATCTTTCCAACTTTAAATGATCTATCTTCGTAATAGGATTTTAAGTTCTGGTCCCAAAGGAAGCTAAAATTTTGTACATTACCTGATGTAGTAAATCTAACTAGCACGCCATTAGGATAGTAAGTATAACCTTTGTCCCGGTTTATGTGAAGGAGTTTGGAGTACGAGGGTCAAAACACTTAATTTTGATTATGAAGTCGGGTATATATTCTTTATTTTTTTAAAAATAAAATTTACATGTTTGAAAACTACACGAAAAGTACTAAAGGTCAACATAGATAATGATTCAAAATATTTTAAAAAAGTTTGAGCAATTTATACTCCAAGAAAAAACTTTTTGACTCTCCAAACAGTAACACCTTCACATAAAATGGGACGGAGGGAGTACTTCTTTGGGAACAGCAATCACTAACTAAGTTGTGCTCTAACAGTAGAGTAATGACTAGTTGAGCTGGTTCACCACCATCAAATGGTCACAAAATTCGAAAAGAAGTCTGATCTTGAATCTCATAAGCTGCCATAAAAGCTAACACTTCCTTCACTCTCAATTTGCTCGTTATTCATATTGTGATCCTAGCCGTCACAGCACTTGGAGTGCTCAGTATTTAGGATAATATGTATGATGTATGAACATACTTGTAAAAAGGATAATATGTATGATGTATGAACATACTTGTAAAAATATATGATCTAATCTTAGACTATTCACTGCATATACCACCAGGTTTCTCAACCATTTCCACGATATACTTTTTGGTGGAGGAGTTTGACTTGGGACTTTGAAGCACTAAACTTTCTTTTGCTTTTTGCATCAAATTCTTCTTTAAATATAGAATTCTCTAATGCTACTTTTTTTTTTTTTTATTATTATTTTTTTTGCAGATTAAGCGTTTCAAGAAGATGTTACAAAAAGCTGACTGTAACTCTTGCCCAACCTATTCTGTTTCTTCTGAAGTGATAGAGTCACTCCGCTCTGTGTACACCTCAGGTACTCTCTTTTACCATTTCCAACATATTGGAAATACATGGCAGTGGATGCACTATATATTAAATTTTCTGAAGAAATCAGCACCAGTTTATTTACCTGATCTGATACGTAAACCCTTGAGATCTCCTGTAAGCCCTTTTGGTGAAAAATAAAGTATCAGCACTATTTCTGCAATTACTCTTCAGATATTCTTTCTTAATTGAACCTTTTTTCTTTGTTCTCTAGCTTTGGAGAAACTAAGAGAGAATGTTGAATCAGAAAAGTTTAAGAAAAGCAAGATTAGATTGAAGTCATCGAATGTGAGAAAGGAGAAGTGAAAAGCTGCCCACTGCAATAACTTCCATTTTCCTAGACAATGTAGTGCTCAGTTGCTAACCAGTTTATGATTATTCCATGGGTGAGTAGCTACATTTTTATGTTATTGTGTTATTTTCAATTTAGCTACATTTTTTTTTTGTTATTTTCAATTTATGGCATTATGTGTCTCACTGCTTGCATATGGATTGTCAGCATTGGTCTTGGTTCTTTAGTTGATGCCGTGCAAAAGAGTTAACAGAAGAAAGTGTTCCAATTTTTTTTGACAGTGGTAATTTATGTTTTCTTGTATTTCTTTTATCCTTTTCCTATTTCAGCTATCTTCGTCCAGACAATGTAAATTTTAAGATAAGGAGGATATCTTTCAGGCTTATTGCTATTCGTGTAATTTCTGCCTTTTGTTTCAAAAGTTGCACTGTTTTTATAACAATTAATTAGAATGTGAAGAAGGTCATGTGATTCTAGTGGAACTGTTAGCATTCTATAAACTGAAAGAGAGGAAAAAAGAGAAATAAAAAAAAAAAACTGTAGTACCTCCGATTTCTCCGATTATTTTGAGATCTATTAACTATAAGCCCCCAGTCAATTTTCTGACCTTCTGATTATCTTACTGTTCTCTTATGAAAACAATTTTGCCCATGAGTTCCCTAAGGTTGATGATCAGGGATCAGTGGTACTTCCCCAAAAAGTGTAATTCTATTAGGTGCCATTTTTGTTGAGGTAGTTCTTTCTTCTTTTGGTGATAAGAATAATACGATTTTCAATTTACCAGTTTAAAAAAAAAAGAATAATGCGATTTATTCACAAGGAGCAGAGTAGAAAGTAGAGATCTAGGTGTCGGAAAGCTAAAAAAATACGCGGACTAGTTTTTTATATACTTGAAAATCGATCTAGGGGATGTTATGAAGGAGGCTGTGGAGTCAAGTTTCACAGGACTGAAAAACCCACTCTATCCTGTACGTGGTTTTCTTAGAGAAAAAATCTTAAAGTGTTCCATAATTGTGCACTAAACAGACACGCCATATGTCAGGGAGGAGAACCGCTTGAGTTAGCTACACCGTCCAACATTGTTTCTCATGTGTATACGTGATTGGCTGGTTGCACGATTATGGTGATTGATTGTGTGCATGCAACGGAAGGTTGCACATAGATGCATAAATATCCTTGAAGAATTGTAATTGGTGACTTGTTAAGCATCTACTAATCCCTGCAAGCAAGTTATCTGCTAGGGACTTGGTTATAACCTGCCGAATATTTATAAAAACTATATTTCATCAGATATTACTGATCACTGTCGTAACACAATGTCTTCACACACAGCTGAACTTGTCTGTATGAAGAACCTCTAATTGATTTCAAACTTAATTATGCAGTTCAACTTGAGCTGCTCTGGATTTAGTATTGCCATTTAGTTAAGGCGTAAGCTGATAATTTATGAAGCTACCAGATTCCATTAGATCCATTTTGGTTCTATGGGAGAGGAAGAGTCTCAAAGAAAAACTAGGAGGAGGGAGAAGACGCGAGAGTCGGGTATATTGAAGTAGGAGGGTCAACTGATTCGCACATTAGAATTAAGTCTCTTGTTGTTTGGGAGGAAAGCACTTAATTAGAACAAAAGAAAGAAGAGCTGCATGGCAACCGGTTTAAAGAAGAGCTGCATGGCAACCAGTTTAAAGAAGAGCTGCATGGCAACCAGTTTATCATATATGGTAGGAAAGAGGAGCAATAGGTTCTTTTGATGTAAAGCTGTTCAATTGTTTGTATTAAATATGAATTTTTCGACATTCTTGTGTTCTGGTCTAAATAGGTGTAGCTGAGTTAACTGAGCTATAGCATTTATTTTAAGTTTGTATAGTACTTCCTTAGTGCTTGTTTGTGGAATAAAATACTTTGTTTATCTATGGAAGAAACTAAAATACCGCCAAAAAAGCCATGAAGTGGAAAGAGAGGTGCAATTTCCAACGGAGGCAAAAAAAAACACTAGGTGATTTTTGTCTCATCTATCTAAGCCTTGGTGGACAGAGTTACCCAACACATGTATTGGTGAGAGGTAGTAGAAACTCGGTGGTATAGTCGAGGTGCGCACAAACTGGACACCACCGTCATTAAAAAAAAAAAAAAAGATACCGTGCATAGCAATTTCTTAACTTATTTTTTTGATAAGGTAAAGTTTGCAATTTCGTAACTATACTGAATTAACTTTGGGAATATATATTTTTTATAACCATGGTGTCCGGGCCAACTTGCCAACTTTGGGAATATTTAAAGAACTAGCAACAAAAGTTTACTGATAGTTCGATTGGAGAAATTTTGCTTTTCTCACACAGGTTAGTACAGTCTACAATCAACATGTATCTAGTCTCAGCAAAGCTTGGACTCTGTCCAAGATTTGCGGACTTTATAACTAAGAAAGAAAATTTGCAGAAAGGAAAACATCAAGAAATCAGTAGACTAGTCAGGAAATTAAAAAATTGAAAGCACTCTTAGCAAGCCTAAGTAGATACTTTAGCTGCCGAATACAGAAAAAGACCTCTGAACTTCTTTGAGAAAATATTTAGAATTTTTGCGTTTGGTGATGAAGCAGAATAAGCTGAGGACGATGAAGGCAAAGAACTCTTCAGAGAAAGTGACTCACTTATTCCAGCTTCTCTCTCCTCCTCTTTGATGGTTTCCAGCATCTTTGAGGCTCGGTTTCTCATGACATTGACAAATTGTGGTGGTGCTACCTCTGTAACAAACCTAGCAATACGAGCATTTGCCATCTTCTTTAGTAGGTTTTGGAAGAGACTCCAGTTGAGGAAAAGGTGCAAGATGCTTGGTAGAACTGTAGAAGTAGTGTTTGAAGGATAAGGTGGATTGTGTGCCTTAAAAAACAGAAAGGGGATGAGATTTATAGGGGTGTTTAATTAGATTATCCATCTATGGCCTTGGCTTAAATTGAATCAGTCGTCCTACTCGAGGTTTTAATCATTTTTAGCTGCTAGTGTCGCCCCTACTGTTAGTATTAATTGAAAAGATGAAGATTTTCCCGTTGCAGTCATACTCTTAATGAGATATCCTCATATATGGAACCGCAAAATGCAATGTGTCTATGCATGAGTAGAAAAAACTGCATAACTTAAATATGCCGTATTTGTTGTTATCAAAAGGTTCCAATTTTGAACTTTTCCTTATTAAGCTGGAACCTGCTGATTGAATGCCACGTGCCCTTCCTGCAATTTAGTGATTCACAGCATATGCACAATTATTGTGATTGGTTCTATGCGTGTAACAAAGGGCTGCATTAGAGATGCATTTATATCTTTCTAGAATTGTAGTTGGTGTCTTGATTAAGCATCTCTTTATCCCTATGTGCGGGTAATCTGCTCGAGACTTGTTTATTTGTTGCTGAATATTTATAAAAACTATATTTCATCAGATATTACTGATCACCACTGTAACACAATGCCAACACCCACGTCTTAACTTCTTTGTATGAAGAACCTTTAGTTAATTGCATTTTAACCTTAATTATACGGTTCAACTCGAGCTGCTCTGGCTTTTACTACGGCCCACTTAGTAAACGAGACTCTGCAGAAATTAGCAAACAGACTCCTATTGTTAAGATTTGGTCAGGCGGGTCCCACTTTCACCATTATTTTGTACCATCTCTCTCCTTTCATTGTCTTGTTTAATTTCTTCCTCACCTCTCCCGACTTCCTGTTGGTTTCTAGAATTTTAGACTCTGTATCTGTTCTTCTTTTACTTCTTCATTTCTTCTCCTTTACAGACTATTTTCAAAGTTCTATAAAACTATTTGTAGGTGTTCTGCTTTTAGAGATGTACATTACATTTTTCTAGGGTTTCCAAAATGTCAACAACAACATAATCAGTATAATCCCACAAAGTGGGGTCTGGGGAAGGGTTTCCAAAATATCCTTGCTGAAAGATTTCACGGCGAAGCAGCAGTAATGACAGAGATGTTGAAGAGGGGTGTTGAATTGCTTAAGAGTTTAAATTAGCCTTTTCATGTTATTCTTAAACAAAATCCGGGACTTCTGGCTTTTCATTCTTTTCCAAAAATGTTAAACAATTATACGAATATTGGAGAAAATTCTCAAAATTTGTTGTTAACAAGCTGCAAGTTTTAGAGGAGAAAGCTTTGAGACTCTGTAAACTATGTTTTTTCTTCTTTCAGTAGATAGGTGAGAAAGAAAGGCAAGAACGAGAGGAAATTATGCTAATGGTGGTGGAAGGGGGATCGACTAGTACAGATTACTTACGAGGATATCTAAAATTTAGACGTTTTGTGATCTGACATTAAATGAAACAAGACGTGGGACGGTTACTGTTATATCCCGAATTTTTAAACGTCGAATTATTCGTAAGCTAATCGACATAAGTTAAGGACGGGATTATTTTGAGATATAAAATAAGTGCCTTTAATTCTCGATTTTAATTAGTGCACAATTTGTTTATAAATTTCAATTAGTATAGAAATATTATTGGAGATTAAGGACTAATTAACTATGATTATATTATTAAGTGAGGATTAATGATTAATTAAGCCAATTAGACCACTAGGCGGGCCCCACAACACATGGCGGAATTTGATCGGAGGTTAATGGAGTGGAACACGTGTCCCATAAAGGGGCTGCCTATATAAGGTTTTGAGATGACTCATAAGCCACCTTTCATTTACATCCAATTCATTTTGGATTAAAAAGAAACAAGTGAAATAAGCTAGAGAGAGGGAGAGGAGATTCGGCCATGGCTATGGGAGCTCATGAAGCTCACGGCCAGCCCCTTGACATAATTAAATTGTTAAATTTTCAAGCTCAATTGGAAAAAAAAAAATGGAGGTTGCAACGGCCATGGATGTTCTTGAAGGAGTTTATATCTTGATAATAAGAGCTTGTCTCTAAGGTAAGGTTTAATACCCTTTTTCATGTTTTAGAAATGATTGATCTTGGTGTGAATTAGTGGATGTGGAATTGAATGCGAAAAATTGTGTGTGTTGATGTTGAAACCTTGCTTGGGCCGTATGTGGGGTTGTTTTAGACTAGCAATGATAAGTTAATTTTAAATTGGTGTTGTTGTTGTTGTCATGGAATAAATGATGAAAGTAAAGGGGTTTGATGATTAAGAATGGAGTTATATTTGTTTAGTGGGCTGTTCTTGTTGAATTGAGGGATTAAGGGGTTAAGATTATGTATTGTGTTGTTGATTTTGTGAAGTTGGAGGACTAAGTGTCGTTAAGACTTGTGTTGTGTTGATTGTAATTGACGGGCTGCTTAGGACTTGTTGTAATGTCAAGATAATTTTCTTGCGTATAAGGGCTGAAGCCGTTGTTGTGTCGTTGCTAATGTGAATCACTAATTCGATAAGAGAGGAATGTATAAAATATCGTATGCGAAATGTATGTGGGCTGTTTTGGAGTATCCTCGGATCTTGTTTCGACTAGTTCTTAATGCGATAACTTAGATGTGCCTTGGTTGTTGCTATGTTGGTTGTTGTATAGTTGGCGTAAATGCGAGGAAATTGAGCGATATAGGTGAAGTGCTGCCCAATTGTCTGGAAATAAGTTACTAACGTTAAAGTACGTTTTATGCCATTTCGTAGCTTAACTATAGTCTTGACATCTTAATATAGGTTGAGATATTTTGGGCGACGTGTACATATCGAGTCATGGATTAAGCGCCAGAGGTATGTAAAGCTATCCCTTCTTTCTTTTGGCATGTTTTAGATATAAGTGACGTATGATATGAGCTTTGGGGTAATTCTATTCATAAGTTTCGAGTGTGATTCATGATTCTTATTCACTTCTTAATGTTAGAACTCTTAAGGTAATTGAGCTATTGCCTCTCAAGTCTTCTATACGTTGGATAGTAGTCGGTATGTATAAGCTCTTATTCTTAGAGACTCTACGGCGACTAATGTCCTTGACTTCCATAAGCTATTTCATATTATCTTGATACATGTCTATGATTCCTGAGGCTCTATTTGATATAGTCCATAGTGACATTTAAAGGGTACTCAACATGACTATCGCCTTTGATACTCGAGTGTTAGTTATTCCACTTATTCTATTGAGTCTCAGATGATGATTTAGTTGCATGTGGTTGCTCATGATATTCTACTCGTGCATACAGTTATCGTGTTATTCACTGAGTCCCGGGCCGGGTATGTATTCGTGCACAGTTTCATTGCATTGTTTATCGAGTCCCTCACTAGAGGGCCGAGTACGGTATATGTATATGATGATATGATTATGGCACCGAGTCCCATGATGGGCCGGGTATGGTATACGTGTACACGACTTTATTCATCGAGTCCCATGATGGGCCGGGTATGGTATATGATAATGATATGCATGATTTTGTTCCGTAAGGCCCAGGTACAGTGATTTCTTGATTATCATACTTGTCTCCTGGAATCTCTACTTCAGTTATGATCTTCCTTAATGCATTTCATGCTTTATATACTCAGTACATATCTCGTACTGACCCCCTTTCTTCGGGGGGCTGCGTTTCATGCCCGCAGGTACAAATACTCGCTTTGGTGATCCTCCAGCTTAGGACTTCTACTCAGTTGTCTTGGAGTGCTCCATTGTTCCGGAGCCTAGACTTTTGGTACAGATCCTTTTGATGTATATACATGTTTATCCAGGGGTACGGCGGGGCCCTGTCCCGTCATATATCACTGTTGATACTCTTAGAGGTCTGTAGACATATGTGTGGGTTGTGTACAAATGTTGTTCGGCTGTGTTAGTATGACTTATATTTGGGACGTTCCCATACGTAGTGGTAGTCTGGTCGGCTTGCATATATATATATATATATATATATATATATATATATTTTGGGATGTTGCATGTAGTAGCAGCCTTGTCGACTTGCATATATATATTTTGGGATGTTCCCGTATGCAGTGGCAGCCTTGCCGGCTTGCGTATTATGTCATGCTTGTTTGATTGTGACTCCTCAGGAGACAGGTTACCTTGATGTATATATATGTGACAGTTCTGAGACGACGTTTTGCTTTTACAAGTTTCCATATTATGTTTAGTTTCGGGTTGATTATAGCTAACAGGTACGTATAAAAGTGTCCAGCTCGGGCACTAGTCATGGCCTACGGGGTTGGGTCGTGACAGTTACCAGTTTCAAAAAAAAAAAAAAAGTGACTCGGGATTACGTAAAACTTTATAATGTCGCTAAAACAAGCTCCACTCAATGTCTTTAGAGAAATTTAGCCAGATGGTAAAACGTTACTGCAGAGTATGCTTATGTGTGGTAATTTCCCCAAACACCGTTAACATCAGCTTTTCGTCCACCAGAACTTTGAAATAAACTAATTCTTAAAGTGTTACTCCCACATGCGCTTAGTCTATTTACGAAATTATTTAAAAAATTGTATTGTTTTTGTTAATTTGACTCACAGAGGAAACGAGGAGGAGGAAAGTGATGGGTGTGTGTGTGGGGTGGGGGGAGGGGGGGGGGGGGGGAGGCAAGTTGGAATTTTGATGTCGGAGGGTGAAATGACTCACATGTTAAGAATTATGTTTCTTGTGGTTTGGGGGAAAGCACCACTATGAATTGTTTGAGGGGAGCAATAGGTTTTTTCAAGGTAAAGATACTTAATTGTTTGTTTTAGTATGAATGTTACTACATTCTTGCATTCTGCTGTAATTAGATGTACATAGTTGATTTCACTGAGCTATAGCATGTTATCAAATGCTTGTATTAGGCCTTCCATAGTGATTATTTTGTTGAAGTAAAATGTATTACTTATGTATAGAAGAAACAGAAATAAACTGTGCATAACAATTTCATGGCAGGACTGAACTTGGTAATATTTGCAAAAAGTAGCAACGGAAGTTTACTGACAGTTTGATGGAGGAATTATCCTGTTCTCACAGAAGTTACATACAGTCAATATATATATCTAGTCTCAGCAAAGGCAAAGCTCTGCGGACTTTGTAACTAAGAAAAAGAAAGAAAAAAAATGCAGAAGGAAAACAGCAAAGAAATCAGTAGACTGGTCAGGAAATTGAAAAACTGATAGCACCCTTAACAAGCCTAAGTAGATACTTTAGCTGCCAAATACAGAAAAAGACCTCTGAAATTCTTTGAGAAAATATTTAGAATTTTTTGCATTTGAAGATGAAGCAGAATAAGCGGATGAAGGCGAAAAACTCTTCAGAGAAAGTGACTCGCTTGTGCTAGCTTCTCTTTCCTCCTCTTTGATGGTTTCTAACATCTTTGAGGCTCGGTTTTGAATGAGATTAATTCCGTGATTATTCTCATTGATGGAATTGGTAAATATACCATAGTTACAATGTCCTATTAGGATACAAAATATACTAACCTAAATTAGAAGATTTACAAAATATTCTATGACTACATATTTACATCATTTATCATACCCCCGCAGTCGAAACGGGAGGTTGACAAACGCTGAGACTGTCTCGAAAATCCTCAAATAAGACCTGTGGCAGTCCTTTAGTGAAAATATCGGCGAGCTGATATCGGGACGGAACATGAAGGACACGTACTTGGCCGCGCGCCACCTTCTCACGAACAAAATGGATATCCATCTCAATGTGCTTGGTGCGCTGATGCTGGACTGGATTCCCTGACAAGTAAATAGCACTGACATTATCGCAATACACCAAAGTAGCCTTAGGGATCGGACAATGTAGCTCCAAGAGTAGGTTACGTAGCCAGCATGATTCAGAGACAACATTAGCAACCCCCCCATATTCTGCTTCCGCACTGGAGCAGGAAAGAGTAGGTTGGCGTTTGGATGACCAAGATATCAAATTGTCTCCCAAAAACACGCAATAACCCGACGTTGAACGTCGTGTGTCGGGACATCCCCCCAGTCAGCATCAGTATACGAAACCAAATCAGTAACCGAAGATGGATAGAGATGCAAACCATGATCAAGAGTACCCTGAATATACCGAATAATCCGTTTAAGAGCAAGCATATGCGTATCTCGTGGAGCATGCATATGAAGACAAATCTGCTGCACGGCATAAGAAATATCCGGTCTGGTGAAGGTAAGATACTGAAGAGCACCTGCAAGACTCCGGAAATGAGTGGGATCTGCACAAAGATCGCCAGAAGCGGCACTAACCTTCGGTTTAGTGTCAACCGGAGTGGAAGAAGGCTTACACGAGGACATGCCTGCACACTCAATAATCTCCGTAGCATAACTTCGTTGTGAAAGAAACATACCACCCTTGTGATAGGTCACCGCAATGCCAAGAAAATAATTCAAAGGACCTAGGTCCTTCATTGCAAATTCTGAGCCAAGAAGGTCCATAATCGAACAGCGGAGAGTATCTGAAGAAGCAGTAAGAATAATATCATCCACATATAGTAAAAGGTAAGCCAAGTCGGAACCTTTGTTGTAGATGAACAATGAGTTGTCGGACCTGCTATTAACAAAACCAATGGAATAAACAAAGTCAGCAAATCTTTTATACCAAGCTCTCGGTGCTTGTTTAAGCCTGTATAAGGACTTGCGCAACAAGCACACATAATCGGGATGAGATGGGTCTCGAAAACCCATTGGCTGATGCATATATACTGTCTCCTTGAGCTCGCCATGAAGAAATGCATTTTTGACATCCAACTGATGAATGGGCCAATGCTTAGAGAGAGCTAGACTTAAAACAGTGCGAATCGTAGCTGGCTTTACGACCAGACTGAAAGTCTCACCACAATCAATGCCAACCTGCTGTGTTTTGCCATCACCTACAAGACGGGCTTTATGCCTCTCAAAATCACCATTAGACTTTTCTTTATGAGTAAAAATCCACATAGACCGAATAACATTCACATTAGGTGGACGGGGTACCAACTCCCACGTCTTATTTTTAATAAGAGCATCATATTCATCATTCATGGCCAATTTCCAATTCGGGTCACGTCGCGCATCCAACGGATTACGAGGTATGGGGGACCTGGTGTCACGACCCAACCCCGTAGGCCGTGACTAGTGCCCGATCTGGGCACCCTAACGCATCTATCAATGCTATCTCAAATTGTATCAAACGCATTCTAGCATATAGCAGAAGCCGACAAGGCTTTATTTCAAATTTAGTCAATTTCCAGAAAAAAATTTCGGCAGAGTTTCCTTTGTTTTACGGACTACCCAATATACCCTGCACGCAGAAAATACCAACAAAGGCCACACAGGGCCAACAGAGCAACATTTAAATATATGCGGACCGGCCGCCGCGGCGAAAGGGGATCGCCCAAACACAACATAAGCACACAACTGTACAGAAAGACCCCAACCCACAAACATGTCCACAGACCTCTAAATAGACCGACAGAATCATATGACGGGACAGGGCCCCGCCGTACCCATGAACGAGAATATACATATATAGAGGTGACAGACTATACCAAAAGATAGCTCTGAATAAAAGAGCGCTCCAAAATAGCAGAATAAGATCCTAAGCGGACGAATCAGCAAACCTGTCGTCGGTACCTGCGCGGCATGAAAACGCAGCCCCCGAAGAAAGGGGGTCAGTACGAAATATGTACTGAATATGTAAAGCCTGGATTACAGAAACAAAATCATAACTGGGACAGAATGTACAGAAAAGTGAGTAGAAAATCCAAAGTATCAAATACATATTTCCAAAACATGTAGAGTGTGTACAGAAACATATGTCATATCAAATCTGGCCCCTGCCAAGGGACTCGGCAGACAGAACGTGGCCACCCTCCCGACGCTGGTGCCACAACACAGAAGAATCAGAATAGGGGCATAACCCCGTAACATAATAAGTCATATCAGATGGCCATAATAAATCATATCAGAACAAGCGTACATGGCACAGCATACTCCACAAACCCATGTACGCGTATACCTGCCCCCTCACATCGAAGCACGGCGAACAATGCAAAGGATCACGCTTGACAACATATCCTGGCCCGGGCTCAGTGTGGGAAACATTGGGGCATCCACGAATGGAGTAGTGAGAAACTAAATGCAGTTAAAATATCATAAATATTTTCAAGGACTCGATGAGGCATATCAATGACAAACCAATTTAATGAAGTCAGACGGGATTGTAATAAGTGGGTTTCAGATGTCATAATGAATTACAAAAGCATAACCTTTCTGAAGTCGTTCCAAGTGACAAAACGATTCATAAGACTTAAGGAAATATTTAAAATAGTTTTTGTTTAGTAGTTAAAAGAGCAGTCAGAACATTCCTTTCAAAACCGTTCGAAAACAGGCCTTAAGTACAATAAGGGTAAAACCGGGAATAGTGGGCCCACCTCGGAACAAACAAGGCGGTGGGCTCCAATTACGCGTTTTCAGCTTATGGGGTCACCTACGAAGGTTCTACGGACATTCTATAACTTTTCATAAAGTTTGGGGAAAGTTTGCATAATTTTCAAGAAAGCATACAAAAAGGGTTCAATTCTATTGAACGAAAATGTAACAATTTCAGACGCGGATTCCGATGAGCAGAATATCCTCCGAGGCGTTAATCCGATCCTAATACTTCTAGGACATGCCAAAAGAAGACTCAGGATAGCTTTACATACCTTTTGAGCTTTTTAAGCCTATCCAAGCTCACTTCCCGTTTCGTCGAAAATCTGTAAATGGTCACATTTACCAATTATGAGTTATGGATGCCACAAATTCAACTTAATGCATACTTGCCTACCGAAATTTCGGCAACACTTCCCCTATACATATAGCACCCCAGAGAATTCAACTCGGCTCAAAACCATCAACAACAACCCAAACAACAACATCAACATCAACAACAAACATTAGAGACACAATATCCTTCAACTAGCCATCATTCTAACAAAGTGACATAACCTTCACCCCAACCTAAATCTTTAAACTAATATCAATGATTTCACATTCATTATCAATCAAGATCATCACAATATAGATTAGAAGCATTTCATATCGCTTCCTTAAATTATACACACGATATACATAATATACAAACTTTCCGCCAAAGTCATATTTCATCCAAAGCTTCTAATCTTTGGCATACATATTCATGACATGTTTTCATCTTCCAAATTCATCAATAATCATCATGACTTGCAACCTAACAACTTCATTTTCGCAATGTCGTAAGATCGTAGTAAAACGACATAAGCTTCTACATTCCATTTCAATACAAGCTTATATCATTTTATCTTCATTTACATTGCAAGCATCACAATAACACAACTAACACATTAAACAAAATTAATTCATTAGCATCCTACCAACACCATACCACACGGCCAAACCCCTATATTTCAACTTCAACCAAATTTATTCAACTTTCATTCTCCATATGAATTCCATCATACACACAACTAGAATACAACATAAATTTCAACTCATTTCACTTACACATTAACACACACACACACGGCCACATTCTATATTCCATACCCATTTTGCAAACTTCCATTTTTCCATACAATCAACTCATTCCCACATACTACAACACAAACAAGACTTCATAACACAATAAATAGGGATGAATTCTTACCCTTTTCCCTAATCTTCTTCACTTGAGTATATAATCAATTTGATGAACCAAGGGCTCCTTCCTCCAAGACAACTACACCAAGTTGAGAAGGGACCTTGAATTAGTAGGATTCCAACAAGAAAATAATTTTGGAGGCAAGATTTGGAGGGGGTAATTTTCCAAGCTAGGGCCGAAACTCCCTCTTGTTTCTTTGCTCTTGTTTCTTTTGTTTTCTCTTCTTTTAATTTCATGAACCTTCTAAAGAGTATGACTCATATTATTATTAACACATGGAGAATTAATTAGTGGCCATGGGTTGGGCCTCACCATGGCCGGCCACCCCCTTAAGCATTGGGCCTTAATTTCTATTCCAATATTTTGGCCCAATGACTTATAGATCACATTTGTAATTCCCGAAACTAATTTCCAAAATTCTAAATTTACCCTTAGCCTTATCCCACACTTTCACAACAATAGTCTTTCATGCACAAATCCGATGTCAAATAAAAATCAACTATGACCTTATTTCTTACAAGTCAAGATTATTTCTAAATTTTTCCAACGTGTGAAAACACGGGATATAACATCCTCTCCCCCTTTAGAACATTCGTCCTCGAATGTTAAATTAGTCTTATAGGGTCTGAAAATACTTTGGGGGAGTTTATGTTCATAGACAGCACATATGACACACATTCATTATTGAAATAGAATTAAGCAAGGATTCAAGATTACCTGTGAGCATAGGGAACAAATGAGGATATTTCTTCTTCATTTCCTCTTCGGCCTCCCAGGTCATTTCTTCCCTGTTGTTGTTCCACCACAGCACCTTAATAGAGGCTACATCTTTGTTCCGGAGCTTCCTTACCTGGCGGTCTAAGATGGCTACGGGCTGCTCCTCGTAAGATAACTGCTCCGTCACTTGAATGTCATCCGCAGAAAATATTCTGGAGGGATCACCAATACACTTGCGGAGCATAGACACATGGAATACCGGATGTACCGCTTCCAAATCAGATGGCAGATCTAACTCATAGGCGATATTTCCAATTTTCCGCACAATCAGATAAGGCCCAATATAACGCGGACTAAGCTTACCCTTTCTGCCGAACCACATTACGCCTTTCATAGGCGATACCTTTAGAAATACCCAATCACCAACCTGGAATTCCAAAGGACGACGCCGTTTATCAGCGTATGATTTCTGTCGACTCTGGGTTGCCAATAGTCGCTCCCGGATAAGTTTCACCTTATCAACTGCCTGCTGGATCATATCTGGGCCGATTAATTCTATCTCGCCAATATCAAACCAGCCAATAGGTGACCTGCATTTCCTGCCATACAAAGCCTCGTACGGAGCCATCTGGATGCTGGAATGGTAACTGTTGTTATAAGCAAATTCAATCAATGGCAAGTGATCCTCCCAGCGACCTCTGAAATCAATAACACAGGCCCGCAACATATCTTCAAGCGTCTGGATAGTGCGTTCAGCCTGTCCGTCACTCTAAGGATGGAAAGCTGTGCTCAGGCTCAGCTGAGTCCCTAATCCCTCCTGAAAAGACCTCCAGAAGTTCGTCGTGAACTAGGCACCTCTGTCAGTGATAATAGATATAGGAACTCCATGAAGTCGCACAATTTCTTTAATATAAAGCCTGGCATAATCCTCAGCGGAATAAGTAGTTCTGACGGGGAGAAAATGGGCTGATTTTGTCAGCCTATCAACAATAACCCAGATGGAATCATACTTCCGTGGAGTGCGAGGCAAAACTGTAATGAAGTCCATATTAATGATCTCCCACTTCCACGTCGGAATTTCCATTTCCTGCAACAGTCCACCCGGTTTTTGATGTTCAATTTTGACCTGCTGACAATTTGGACACTGGGCGACGAACTCTGCGATATCCCGTTTCATACCATCCCACCAGTATAGGCATCTAAGATCATGGTACATCTTTGTAGAACCAGGATGAACAGAATAGCGAGCATAATGTGCCTCGCCCATAACCTGCTGCCGTAGCCCTGCAATATCAGGTACACACAACCTGCCTCTGTATAGTAAGGTTCCGTCAGGTGTAAACTCGAACGGAGTCTTCTCCTTTTCATGGGCAGTGTCTCTGTATCGAGCTAAAACAGGATCTTCATATTGGTACCGCTTGATATCTTCCTTAATAGATGATTCAAAAACCCCTCGGACAGAAATCCGTGTATCTCCAGAATCGGCCAGACGAACCCCAAGACTAGCCAACTGCTGAATATCACGGGCTATCTCTCTCTTGTCTGGCTGTAACTCTGCCAAGCTGCCCATAGATTTCCGGCTGAGCGCATCTGCAACAACATTAGCCTTGCCCGGATGATACAAGATATCCACATCATAATCTTTCAGGAGCTCCAGCCACCTCCGCTGCCGCAAATTTAGCTCTTTCTGCTTAAAAATATACTGGAGACTCTTATGATCTGTATAGATATCAACATGGACGACATATAAATAATGTCTCCATATCTTCAGGGCATGAATCACTGCTGCAAGCTCCAGATCGTGGGTAGGATAATTCTTTTCATGCTTTTTGAGCTGTCGGGACGCATAAGCTATAACTCGGCCGTGCTGCATCAATACACAGCCTAACCCCACACCAGAAGCATCACAATAAATAACATACCCGTCTGGTCCCTCGGGAAGAGTCAGAACTGGAGCTGTAGTCAGCTTCTCTTTCAGCATCTGGAAGCTTCGTTCACAAGCATCAATCCACTGGAACTTGGCTCCCTTCTGGGTTAGCCTTGTCAAAGGCGCTGAAATCGAAGCAAACGTTTCCACAAATCTCCTGTAATAGCCTGCTAACCCCAGAAAACTACGTACCTCCGTGGGCGTCGTGGGTCTGGGCCAATTCTTCACGGCCTCAATCTTCTGTGTATCCACCCGGACACCATCAACTGCAATAATATGCCCCAGGAATGCCACTGAAGCCAGCCAGAATTCACATTTAGAAAATTTTGCATATAATTTCTGATGTCGAAGTACCCCTAATACCGCTCTCAGGTGATCTGCGTGCTCTGCCTCGGACCGAGAATACACCAGAATATCATCGATAAATACAATTACGAACATATTCAAGAATGGCCTGAATACCCGGTTCATTAGATCCATGAATACCGCAGGAGCATTAGTTAACCCAAATGACATAACTCTGAATTCATAATGCCCATATCTGGTCCGGAATGTTGTCTTAGGAATATCGGCCTCTCGTACCCGTACCTGATGATAGCCTGACCGAAGATCTACCTTCGAAAAATATTTGGCGCCCTGCAACTGATCAAACAAATCATCAATTCTGGGGAGGGGGTATTTATTCTTTATGGTTACCTTATTCAGCTGTCGATAATCAATACACATACGCAGCGACCCGTCTTTCTTACGCACAAATAATACCGGGGCTCCCCAAGGCGAAGTACTGGGTCTAATGAAGCCTTTTTCTAACAGATCCTTCAACTGCTCTTTAAGTTCTTTCAATTCTGCCGGTGCCATTCTGTACGGGGGAATAGATATCGGCTGAGTATCTGGAAGCAAATCAATAGTAAAATCTATCTCCCGCTCTGGAGGAAGGCCTGGAAGCTCATCTGGGAATACATTTGGAAATTCATTAACCACGGGAACTGACTGAAGAGTCGGCGTTTCTGCTGTCAAGTCTTGTACCCGAACCAGATGATAAATATAACCCTTTCTGATCATTTTCTTCGCCTTAAGGTATGAAATAAACTTACCTTTCGGCGATGCAGTATTACCTGCCCATTCTATAACTGGCTCCCCAGGAAACTGGAAACGAACTGCCTTATTTTGGCAGTCAACATTAGCATAACAGGAAGCTAGCCAGTCCATTCCCATAATAACATCAAATTCAATCATATCTAATTCCACCAGATCGGCCTTAGTGTCTGGGCCATATACAGTTACAGAACAGTCTTTATATACCTGTTTCGCTACAATAAAGTCCCCAATCGGTGTGGCTACCTCAAACGGCTCTATAGGTTCAGACGTTATACCAATTTTACTGGCAACCAGAGGCGAAATATATGACAAAGTCGAACCTGGATCAATCAATGCATACACAGACCGAGAGAAAACCAATAATGTACCTGTAACGACATTAGGCGATGCCTCCTGGTCCTGGCGGCTGGCCAAAGCATAAATGCGGTTCGAAGGACCGCTAGTACCAGAAGCTCCACCACGACCTCTGCCGCGACCCGCCGGTGCTGACGTACCCGACCCAGTAGGGCGCATAGCCACTGATGAAGATGATGACCCGGCGGCTGATCCGGTAGGCTGCGCTGCACCGCCCGAACTACCCTTATACGGGCAATCTCTCACAGAATGGCCCTGACGGCCACAAGAAAAACATGCACCGGTGGCCCTGTAGCACTTTCCCGGATGGTATCTGCCACAATAAGAACACTGAGGCCTAGGTGGCCTCGTCTGACCAGAACCCCTATCTGACCGCGAACCTGAAGCCCTGGAGCTTTGGCCTGCTCCTGAATAACTTGGGCCATCAAATCTGCAACCTGTAGGCTGTGGAGGTGCGCTCTGTGCCGGCTGGGATGGATATCTGCTAGGCTGCTGCGGCTGCTGAGGCTGTCTGCCCCGAAAATCTCCAGAATACCCGGATGATCTGGCCCTCTTGGGCTGCCTCCGATCCTGACTCCTATCGGGTTGATGACCCCTGTGCCGGTCCTCCATGCCCTGGGCGTGCGCCTGAATCCGGGCAATATCCATATCGGGCTGAGCGGCCAATACCAAGCAACTGTCGACAAAATACCGGTCCAGCCCCATAATATACCTGTGCATCCTGTCAGCCATAGTAGATACCACAGCAGGTGCGTATCGGGCCAATGAGTCGAACTCCATACTGTACTCTCGGACGCTGCGGCCCCTTTGTCTCAGTAATAAGAATCTGTCAGCCTTGGCCCGCCGTAACTCCGGAGGCAGAAAATGGCTAAGAAAAGCCTGAGAAAAATCATCCCAAGCTGCTGGGGGAGCGCCGTCCCCTCTAGATAACTCCCATGACTCGTACCAATTAGCCGCCACATCATACAACCGGTACGAGGCCAACGCAACTGACTCTGTCTCGGAAGCATTAATCAGCCGTAAAGTGCGCTGCATCTTCCTGATAAACTCCTCAGGATCCTCCTCGGGCTTTGTCCCGAAGAACTCGGGAGGGCCACAAGTCAAGAACTCACGAGCTCTCGAACTGTCACGCCTATATGCTCGGTCACCTCCCAATCCGTGCCCCTGAACCTGTCCCGCCACAAGTCTGGTCAATAGCTGGACTGCCTCTCTCATAGTCTGATCCTCAGTCCCTGGCCGTGGAGTTGGAGGCTCAGGTACTGGAATCTCGGGAGCTGGCGGTGGAGACGCCCCTCGACCTGCAGCTGCTGCTGCTCCAATCTCCTCTACGTGTGGCGGTGTGGAAGAGCCCTCTGCCGGGGGCAAAATATCAGGAGCAATATGTGCATGGGCCCTGGTACCCCTCTGGGCACGACTAGTCTCTCCCACAGCTGCTGCCTTGGCCTTTTGGGCCGCTGTCGCCATTTTTGGAGGCATAACTGCAAATGTAACAATTCGTTAGGGAGGAATCATCCTGATAACACAGCTTTATCGCACGATCTAAGACAGAAAGAAGGGTAGTATCCTAAATGCCCTGTAGCCTCCTATTTATAGGTGTGGTGCACAACACACCGATAAACAAGACTCTACTAGACACGGTCTGTAGACATTCCGAGGACAAACCGCTCTGATACCACTTTTGTCACGACCCAACCCCGTAGGCCGTGACTAGTGCCCGATCTGGGCACCCGAACGCATCTATCAATGCTATCTCAAATTGTATCAAACGCATTCTAGCATATAGCAGAAGCCGACAAGGCTTTATTTCAAATTTAGTCAATTTCCAGAAAAAAATTTCGGCAGAGTTTCCTTTGTTTTACGGACTACCCAATATACCCTGCACGCAGAAAATACCAACAAAGGCCACACAGGGCCAACAGAGCAACATTTAAATATATGCGGATCGGCCGCCGCGGCGAAAGGGGATCGCCCAAACACAACATAAGCACACAACTGTACAGAAAGACCCCAACCCACAAACATGTCCACAGACCTCTAAATAGACCGACAGAACCATATGACTGGACAGGGCCCCGCCGTACCCATGAACGAGAATATACATATATAGAGGTGACAGACTATACCAAAAGATGGCTCTGAATAAAAGAGCGCTCCAAAATAGCAGAATAAGATCCTAAGCGGACGGATCAGCAAACCTGTCGTCGGTACCTGCGCGGCATGAAAACGCAGCCCCCGAAGAAAGGGGGTCAGTACGAAATATGTACTGAATATGTAAAGCCTGGATTACAGAAACAAAATCATAACTGGTACAGAACGTACAGAAAAGTGAGTAGAAAATCCAAAGTATCAAATACATATTTCCAAAACATGCAGAGAGTGTACAGAAACATATGTCATATCAAATCTGGCCCCTGCCAAGGGACTCGGCAGACAGAACGTGGCCACCCTCCCGACGCTGGTGCCACAACACAGAAGAATCAGAATAGGGGCATAACCCCGTAACATAATATGTCATATCAGATGGCCATAATAAATCATATCAGAACAAGCGTACATGGCACAGCATACTCCACAAACCCATGTACGCGTATACCTGCCCCCTCACATCGAAGCACGGCGAACAATGCAAAGGATCACGCTTGACAACATATCCTGGCCCGGGCTCAGTGTGGGAAACATTGGGGCATCCACGAATGGAGTAGTGAGAAACTAAATGCAGTTAAAATATCATAAATATTTTCAAGGACTCGATGAGGCATATCAATGACAAACCAATTTAATGAAGTCAGACGGGATTGTAATAAGTGGGTTTCAGATGTCATAATGAATTACAGAAGCATAACCTTTCTGAAGTCGTTCCAAGTGACAAAACGATTCATAAGACTTAAGGAAATATTTAAAATAGTTTTTGTTTAGTAGTTAAAAGAGCAGTCAGAACATTCCTTTCAAAACCGTTCGAAAACAGGCCTTAAGTACAATAAGGGTAAAACCGGGAATAGTGGGCCTACCTCGGAACAAACAAGGCGGTGGGCTCCAATTACGCGTTTTCAACTTATGGGGTCACCTACGAAGGTTCTACGGACATTCTATAACTTTTCATAAAGTTTGGGGAAAGTTTGCATAATTTTCAAGAAAGCATACAAAAAGGGTTCAATTCTATTGAACGAAAATATAACAATTTCAGACGCGGATTCCGATGAGCAGAATATCCTCCGAGGCGTTAATCCGATCCTAGTACTTCTAGGACATGCCAAAAGAAGACTCAGGATAGCTTTACATACCTTTTGAGCTTTTTAAGCCTATCCAAGCTCACTTCTCGTTTCGTCGAAAATCTGTAAATGGTCACATTTACCAATTATGAGTTATGGATGCCACAAATTCAACTTAATGCATACTTGCCTACCGAAATTTCGGCAACACTTCCCCTATACATATAGCACCCCAGAGAATTCAACTCGGCTCAAAACCATCAACAACAACCCAAACAACAACATCAACATCAACAACAAACATTAGAGACACAATATCCTTCAACTAGCCATCATTCTAACAAAGTGACATAACCTTCACCCCAACCTAAATCTTTAAACTAATATCAATGATTTCACATTCATTATCAATCAAGATCATCACAATATAGATTAGAAGCATTTCATATCGCTTCCTTAAATTATACACACGATATACATAATATACAAACTTTCCGCCAAAGTCATATTTCATCCAAAGCTTCTAATCTTTGGCATACATATTCATGACATGTTTTCATCTTCCAAATTCATCAATAATCATCATGACTTGCAACCTAACAACTTCATTTTCGCAATGTCGTAAGATCGTAGTAAAACGACATAAGCTTCTACATTCCATTTCAATACAAGCTTATATCATTTTATCTTCATTTACATTGCAAGCATCACAATAACACAACTAACACATTAAACAAAATTAATTCATTAGCATCCTACCAACACCATACCACACGGCCAAACCCCTATATTTCAACTTCAACCAAATTTATTCAACTTTCATTCTCCATATGAATTCCATCATACACACAACTAGAATACAACATAAATTTCAACTCATTTCACTTACACATTAACACACACACACACGACCACATTCTATATTCCATACCCATTTTGCAAACTTCCATTTTTCCATACAATCAACTCATTCCCACATACTACAACACAAACAAGACTTCATAACACAATAAATAGGGATGAATTCTTACCCTTTTCCCTAATCTTCTTCACTTGAGTATATAATCAATTTGATGAACCAAGGGCTCCTTCCTCCAAGACAACTACACCAAGTTGATAAGGGACCTTGAATTAGTAGGATTCCAACAAGAAAATAATTTTGGAGGCAAGATTTGGAGGGGGTAATTTTCCAAGCTAGGGCCGAAACTCCCTCTTGTTTCTTTGCTGTTGTTTCTTTTGTTTTCTCTTCTTTTAATTTCATGAACCTTCTAAAGAGTATGACTCATATTATTATTAACACATGGAGAATTAATTAGTGGCCATGGGTTGGGCCTCACCATGGCCGGCCACCCCCTTAAGCATTGGGCCTTAATTTCCATTCCAATATTTTGGCCCAATGACTTATAGATCACATTTGTAATTCCCGAAACTAATTTCCAAAATTCCAATTTTACCCTTAGCCTTATCCCACACTTTCACAACAATAGTCTTTCATGCACAAATCCGATGTCAAATAAAAATCAACTATGACCTTATTTCTTACAAGTCAAGATTATTTCTAAATTTTTCCAACGTGTGAAAACACGGGATATAACACCTGGTAACTGCCGTATGTAGATTAAATGGGTGTTTGGGCTTAAAGATCCCGCGCTGACTACGAGTGACCATGCGCGTTTGGGTAGGGGGCTGCTGGATAGGAGGAGTAGTGGTGGAGTTCGGTGGGCTGTTGGCAAGCTGGCTGGGCATATGTGCGGGCTGGTCTAGCGTGGAGGACGGGAGACGCTGCTGCCCAGCCGAAGGTGGCGTGGGCAGCTGACCTAGAGCAGGCGGAAAACCACTGGGCAGCGGGGGAGGGGGACACGGCTGCGGTGAAGAGGGGCTAGTGGCGAGATGACGGATCACATAAGGTGAAAAACCATCATCAAGGAAGTTATACGAGGTGGGAGTGGAAGTGTGGATTTTAGAGAACGGAAATTGAGTCTCATCAAACAACACGTGACGACAAATAATGATTTTATTTGAGGATAAATCAAAGCATTTGTAGCCACGATGGCTTGGTGGATATCCCAAAAAGACACATAGAGTTGACCGAGGTTGCAACTTGTGAATATTAGTAGACGGAAAGAGGGGATAACATAAACACCCAAAGACCCGGAGATGAGAATAAGATGGTTTCCGTTGATAAAGGACCTCTAAAGGGGATTTGTAACCCAACAACTTGCTTGGTAGAATATTAGGGAGATAAGTTTCCATTTGTAATGCATGATGCCAAAACGATGGAGGAATGGAGGCATGAGCAAGAAGAGTGCGGATGACATTATTGATGGAACAAATTTTTCTTTCGGCTTTCCCATTTTGAGAGGATGTATGAGGACATGAAAGATGGAAAGACATCCCATTGGACGCACAAAATTTTTCGAATTGACCATTATCATATTCTTTCCCATTATCGCATTGGACATTTTTTATAGGACGTTCAAATTGAGTAAGGATATGGGACTTAAACTCTATGAATTTTGAGTAAACCTCAGATTTTCTAGCCAAAGGGAAAGTCCACAAAAAATTAGTAAAATCATCCAAGAATAAAACATAATAACGATGCCCCATAGAGCTCAAAATAGGAAACGTCCACAAATCACTATGAATAATGTCAAATGGAAATAAAGTTTCGGAAATAGAACTAGCAAAAGGCAACCTAACATGTTTACCAAGAACGCAAGAATGACAAATACTAGATGAACTAGAACTATTACATTCAATGCTCTTATTGCGCCTAAGAAAATCCAAAATAGAAGCTCCCGGGTGGCCCAAACGATCATGCCAACATGTAGAAGACAAGGCAGCAAAAGTTGATGGTGAATGGAAGTGGTGTTTGAGGGTGGACAATGGATAAAGAGCACCCCTACTATTACATCTCATGATGGCCATCCCCGTCCGGAAATCCTTCACAGAAAACCCATAAGGATCAAATTCAACACTCACAGAGTTATCAGTAGTAAATTTATGAACCGATATTAAATTCTTTATGAGTTTTGGAGCAAGAAGGACATTATTTAATAACAATGGAGGGTTCGGGGGAGGCAATTTAGCACGACCACAACCTCGAATTGGAATTGACTTACCATCACCAACAACAATGCCAGTATTATGATCGCTCAAATTAAAATAAGACGAGAGAGTACCTTTTGTGGATGTCATATGGGATGTGGCGCCGGTATCCATATACCAATTTGGATCGGGTTGGCTCAACTTCATCGTGTGCATGGTCGATTCAATATCAGTCGGAGTCCACGGCGTCGTTGGGCCTGCTGCTGCATACGCCTGCTGCTGTGGTCGCGAGCCTAATATTCCAGGTTAGGCCATCGACCTGCCACCAGAAGAAGGTGGCTGCGGCTGCCACTGCTGCTG
Organism: Lycium barbarum; assembly: GCF_019175385.1. NCBI lineage: Eukaryota > Viridiplantae > Streptophyta > Magnoliopsida > Solanales > Solanaceae > Lycium > Lycium barbarum. The sequence continues at coordinate 17,587,733 of NC_083340.1, read as the reverse complement.
TGGCCGAGCCCACTGCTGGGTGGGATACGGGCAAGGGGGAGCCCATTGCGGCATCCACCCCCATGGCCACGGTGAAGGGGACTGCTGCCACTGCTGTAGTGGTGAAGAGGACTGCTGCCACTGCTGCTGCATGGGGGCCTGCTGCCGGTCACGACCACCATGGCGACGGTGTGCACTGCCGCCGCCAGAACCACGGCCACCGCCGTTATTCTTCCCGCCGCTAGAGCCACGATTTTTGTGGTTATTTTTGCCCCTATGATGGTGAGCACGACCAGAATTTTCCATAGGAGTGGAGTCATCAAACTCACATTGGGAATTAGCCACCATAGCCGAGGGCGAGTCATCATGCATTTCAGCCAACGCCTTTTCCTCAAGGCACAGACTTGACCGAGCTTCGGAGAATGATGGAAGAGGCTTACTTTGCCGGATGTAGGTTCCCACATTCTTGTACGCTCCGGTGAGGCCAGCCACCATTTGAAGAACGAGGCGGTTGTCGGTCACCGGAGCCCCCACGCTCTTGAGTTGATCGGCCAAGGTCTTGAGTCGTTGACAATACGCCGCAGCATTTGGAAAATCCCGCAACTTGACATGAGAGAAATCATGTTCCAATGCAACGACACGGGAGTTTTTGTTGTCTTGAAAAAGATTACGGAGGCGATCTCAAGCCTCCTTCGCCGATAGATCTTCTTCGATGATCGTATGCAATAAGTCCGTGGAGATGGTTGCATACACCCATTGAAGTACCATGGCATCCAAGGTGGACCACAACTCCTTTTCTTCGTTGGTGGAAGGAGCTTTCTCTTTTCCGGTCGGGAGAATATGGGAAAGGACACGGTGAGACCGGGCATGAAGCTTGAATAATTCGGCCCAAGCCTAATAATGATCCGTTTCCATCTCAAGAACGATAGGAATGTGATTCTTGATGTTGGAGACAGCCATAGCAGGATGAAACTTGGTGCCTGCCATTGAAGAAGAGCAAGAAGGTGGACGGAAAAGGAGAAAAAAAAGGAGGAAGGGGACGACGGAAAAAAAATTAGGGTAGCGGAAGAGGAGGAAAGAAAACCCTAATATCTGATACCATGAAAGAGATTAATTCCGTGATTATTCTCATTGATGGAATTGGTAAATATACCATAGTTACAATGTCCTATTAGGATACAAAATATACTAACCTAAATTAGAAGATTTACAAAATATTCTATGACTACATATTTACATCATTTATCAGGTTTCTCATGACATTTACAAACCGTGGTGGTGCTACCTCTGTAACAAACCAAGCAATACGAGCATTTGCCATCTTCTTTAGTAGGTTTTAGTAGAGACTGTGGTTGAGGGAAAGGAGCAAGATGCTAGGTAGAAACTGTAGAAGTAGTGTTTGAGAAGGTGGATTGTATGCCTTTAAAAACACAAGTGGGATGAGATTTATAGGGGTGTTTAATTAGATTATCCTTCTGTGGTCTGGCTTAAATTGAGTCAGTCGTCTTAATCTAGGTTTTAATCATTTTTAGCTGTTAGTGCCGCCACTTACTTTTAGTATTGATTGAACAGATAAAGATGTTCCTCATCGCAGTCATACTCTTTATGAGATATCCTCATCTGTGGAGCCACAGAATGCAACGTGTATATGCATGAGTAGAAAAAACAACGTAACTTAAAAAAGCGGTAGTTGTTGTTACCGAAAGGTTCCAATTTTGAGCTTTTCCTTGTTGGGTTGGAAACTGCTTATTGAATGCCACATTCCTTTCCTGCAATTAGTAGTTCGGTTATGCAAAATTATTTTGATTGGTTGTGTGCATGCAATAAAGGGCTACACTAGAGATGCATTTATTTCTTTCTAGAATTGAAGTTGGTAACTTGATTAAGCATCTCTTTATCCCTCTATGTGTGTTATCTGCTGAAGACTCTTATTCAGGCTGAATATTTGTAAAAACTATTTTTCATCAGATATTACTGATCACCATGTTAACACAATGTCAACACCCATGTCTTAACTTGTTTGTATGAAGAACCTTTAGTTGATGGCATTTTAACCTTAATTATACAGTTCAACTTGAGCTTCTCTGGCTTTTACTATGGCCCATTTAGTAAACGATGCCATGCAGAAAATAGCAAATAGATTCCTATTGTTGACATTTGGTCAGGCTGGTCCCACTTTCACCATTACTTTGCCCCATCACTCTCCTTACATTGTCATGTTTAATTTCTTCCTCACCTATCCCATCTTCATGTTGGCTTGTAGAATTTTAGCCTCCGTAAATCCTTCTATTCTTCTTTATTTCTTCATTTCTTCTCTTTACAAACCTAATTTCGAAGTTTTATTTACTATTTGTAGGTGTTCTGCTTTTAGAGATGTACATTACATTTTTCTAGGGTTTCGAAATGTCATTGCTGAAACATTTCACAGCGCAGTAGCAGTACCGACAGAGATGTTGAAGAGGGGTGTGGAAACGTTTAAGAGTTTAATTAGCCTTTTTCGTGTTATTTTTGACAAAATCCAGGGCTTCTGGCTTTTCATTCTTCTCCAAATAATGATAAACAATTATACGAATACCAATTTTGTTGAAAATATATAAGTTTTTTGGTAAACAAGGAAAATAATCTGATTATAGCTTCTGCTGCTAGTTTTGGAGGAGAAAGCTTTGTGATTCTGTAAACTGTGTTTTCTTCTTTCAGTCGACAGGTGAGGAAGAAAGGTAAGAACGAGTGGAAGTACAGATCAATAGCGAGGATGGGTAAAATTTAAACCTTGTGTGATCTAACAATAAATGAAACAAGACATGAGTCAGGTAATAAATGTAACTCAGGATTACGTTAAGCTTTGTAACGTCGCTAAAAGAAGCGACACTCCACTGTCTTTAGAAAAATTTAGCCGCTTGGTAAAATGTTACGGCAGGGTACGTTTATGCATGGTAATTTTCACAAACGCCATCAGCAGTCAGCTTTTTGTCCGTCAGAACTTTGAAGATTAAATAATTCTTAAAATGTTTTGCCTACATTCGCTTAATCTACGTACTAAATTATTTAAAACTTGTATCGTTTTTTGTTAATTTACTTTAATACTATATTATTTAAGTTAAATATCGGAGGAGGGTGAATTCCCAGTTGCAAGGAAACGGAGGTGGGAGGAATGAGGGAACTTTTTATGGAAGGGAGAATAAGCCTCAAAAGGGGTAGACATGGAGGTTTCTTGTTTCTTTTTTTTTTTTTTTGGTGGGTGGGGGTTTGTGTTGGGTGGGGGTGAGGATGCTGAGGTCGGAGAGTAGACTTGCACATTAAGAATTAATGTTGCTTGTGGTCTGGAGGAAAGCACCATCCTAGAACAAAAGGAACAAGCGTTGGGCACAAGATCAGTTAGTATTTCTTATATTTTAGGAAAGGGGAGCAATATGTTTTTTCAAGGTAAAGTTGCTCAATTGTTTGATTTAGTATGAATGTTACTACATTCTCGAATTCTGCTGTAATTAGATGTATTTGAATTCACTGCTTGATAGTGTGTTATTGTATGCTTGTATAGCTCTTCCGTAGTTCTTGTTTGTGGAATAAAATATACTCCTATTGTTTATGTATAAAAGAAACAGAAAAAAGAACTGTACATAACAATTCATATCAAAACTGAAATAACTTTTGTAATATTTACAAATAGCAGAAACAGAAGTTTACTGATAGTTCGATGGAGGAATTTTATTCTTCTCATAGAGGTTACATACAGTCAATACTTATCTAGTCCCAGCAAAGCTACACGGACTTTTTTACTAAGAGAGAAAATTTGCTGAAGGAAAATAATAAGGAATCAGTAGACTGGTCAAGAAATGGAAAACTTGAAAGTACTGTCAGCAAGCCTAAGTAGATACTTTAGTTGCCAAATACAGAAAAAGACCTCTGAACTTCTTTGAGAAAATATTTAGAACTTTTTGCATTTGAAGATGAAGCAGAATAAGCTGATGAAGATGATGAAGGCAAAGAACTCTTCAGAGATGAAGACGATGAAGGCAAAGAATTCTTCAGAGAGAGTGCTTCGCTTATGCCAGCTTCTCTCTCCTCCTCTTTGATAGTTTCCAGCATCTTTGAGGCTCGGTTTCTCATGACATTTACAAATTGTGGTGGTGCTACCTCTGTAACGAACCTAGCAATACGAGCATTTGCCATCTTCTTTTGTAGATTTTGGGAAAGACTGTAGTTGAAAGAAAGGGGGAAGGAATGCTAGGTAGAACTGTTGTAGTAGTGTTTGAGGATAAGGTGGATTGTATGCCTTAAAAAACCTAAATGAGATGAGATTTATAGGGGTGTTTAATTAGATTTATCCATCTATGGTCTGGCTTAAATTGAGTCAGTCGTCTTAATTGAAGCTTTAATCATTTTTGGCTGTTAGTGCTGCTACTTACTTTCAGTATTAATTGTACGGATAAAGATATCCTTATAGATGGGACCGCAGAATGCAATGTGTCGATGCATGAGTAGAAAAAAACAGCGTTACTTAATTATGCGATTTTTGTTGCTATCGGAGATTCCAATTTTGAACTTTACCTCATTGAGCTGGAACTTGCTGATTGAATGCCACATGCCTCCTTTCTGCATTTCATATCTAAACTGGTTCTTTCGTGCAGATTTGGACGGTCAAGAAGACTAATTCTGTTTGGGATTGTGAAAGCTGGACTTTCCATGAAGGTTCATTGCCTAAATTCAAGTCTCTTACGCTATACTGTGAGAAAAATTCAAGTGTATAAGCATCCATGGTACGTCGGTGGAGACGTGTTTGATTTGATTGGTATGAATATTGAGTGGCTGGAGCTCTTCATTGCTGGTGAAAACTGGAAACTGAGGATCTTCATCTTGAACTATGACTGTAATGGCAGATAATTTTAAGGAATGACATACACCGGTTTTTGTTATTTACTGGAGATCTTTCATGCTTAAATTTTATTTATTTATGTTGTATAATATTAGTGATGTGGATTTTATATTGAAAAATTCAACATTATACTTAGTTATACTCATGCAATATAGACTTTTATATATGGAGATTAATTTGTCTGGTATTTCAAACCAAATGTTGAGGATGATAATTGTGTTGATAATAGAGTAAAGAATGTTGAAAGCTGTCTGAAGGGTTTTGTCAGTATTTATTACCATGAAAATGGATAAGGCTTTGGCTCCACAAGTCACGTGCATTAACATGCATCCCATTTGAAGGACGTTGACAACTCCCTATATCAGAGGGTACTATTCTTTTGTCTCTAACATTAAACATAGGAGATCCATTAAAATTATAGTACATGAAATAGTAAAGTCATATGAAATGTGATTTATATATGTTCTAAGTTTAACTCATATGTAATTTGTCTGGAAAATGTTAACTTAAATCGCACTTAGAAATTAAATATATAAATCAATAACGATTCATTTTGTCGAATAGGTGAATAATTATGTTGTTCGTTTCAAGTGTTGTCCTGCTGCCACGAGGAACTATTTGCTAAAAACTGTCCTCTGATGTTCTAAAATGCAATTTGAAAACATATAGCTTAAATGACATAGTAAAATCTAGCTTCGGATGCAGTTATATTCATGAAACTTGAGAGGGATTTAATTTTTAAACTAAATTTAAGGGTGTAGAAGAGAGTGTCTCTTTCTTTTATTTTATCCTAGGAATCAATTGAAATAGTAGGAATTTGCATATAGAATCTCTTATAGCTCTGTATTTGTACATTCAATTTAAAAACTATTTAAAGTTAGTTGCCTTTGAAATACTTTAGAATGAACATGCTGCTTCTTAGCTTCGGATCTAAAGTCAGGCTCTGCCAAAGCTTCACTCATATACGAAGGTGTAAAAATTAAAAAATCTAAGTTCAAGTTCAGGCTTACGAGTTTAAAGTTGGGCTCTGCCAAAAGCTAACTTCATATCCATACATTCTGAAGTTTGAATCTTTAAATCCTTGATTTTGAACTTCAGTCTTGCAAGCCAGAATTTGCTAAGCCTTTTTTTTTTAAAAAAAAATTTAGGTAATTTTTAAATGGGGAGGGGGTCTTAAAAACGACTATTTGTGAACTTTCCCCACCAAAATTGCTTTTAATTGCACGGTTTGTCCTTACAAATGGGATGGTCTTTAATTTTTGTCCCTTTCAAAATCAAACCTTAAGCCTCGGGGCATAAGTTCTTTAAGAAACATGGGGCCTAACTTGCGGTATATTATGATACAATAATATAAACTTATGCCTCGCAAAAAAAATTATTTATTATGAGGCTAAAAAAGTTAAAAACCAACACAAAATAGGACAAAGGTGCAAATGACCCCCTAAAATCACCCCAAGCCAAGCCCATATGACCCAATCCAATACTAAAAGACTCTTCAATTTTTTGTGCGGAGTACACTTCAAAAGCACTGGTCTTTAATTTTTGTCCCTCAAAATAGTGGTCTTTAATTTTTGCCCATCCTTTCAAATTAATTGAAAAACTAATTAGATGTTCCCGAAATTGAAGTGTCTAAAGAAAATGAAAAAACTAGCACAAGTTAAATCCCTTTTTTTTTTCAACAAGAAAAGAAATCCAATTCCATATATATTTGGGGAAAGCCGACCTTTTTTTTTAAACTAGTATTCGTACCCGTGCGATGCGCGATCGATGTCAAATGAAATTAATTGTGATAAATTAGTACTCAAATTTATTCTAAATATGCCTCTAAGCACTTCAATATTTAAAATAAAATTTTATGGAGATCATTTATTTCATCTTGATAAGTCAATTTCTAGTTCTCCTTTTTTTTTTTTTGGCTTGGTCAAGTAATATTCCTCCTAAGCTCATCCACCATGGATGGGCACATTTTTTTTTTTAAAGTGATCCGGCTTTTAAGCTCAAAAGATAAGTGTGAAATCTAGTTTTTTAGCTACTTTTTTTCAGAAATATTATTTTTAATTAGGGTTGAATTAGGACAGATACCGATCAAACTAAAGGTATTAAGCATATCAACCTTTTTATTCTGGAGATAATTGCATTTTGATTAATTACCCGTTCCAATTCATATTCATATTCATATTCTTTGAAAAGGATATATACAAATATATAAGGCTTTCCAAATTATTATTCCTAACTTAATTCCACTTTATAGTAGAAATAATTTTTTATCTTTCAATTTAACAAAAAATACAATATGTTCTATTTAGAAAGTTTATATTTCAAATTAAATTTTGGGTAAAAACACATTTAATTCAAAAATAAACTACACTCGTTTTATTATCGTGTTCATCAATATTGTCCAAAAATTGTCATGTGATTTTTAATTATTTATCGCTAGTTAAATATCACTTTCCCCTATATATAAGCTTTATTAGATCTCCTTAGAATTAACCAATATGTTTATCACATATTTCTTGACATAGAAAAGCAGGAAAAAAATTATATTCCATTGAATAGAAAATAAATATTTTTAAGCTAATTAATTAGAAAAAATTGAACCTACATTCTTCTAACTGCAGCAAAGAAACAAAACACAAATTACTTAGATAAGATATATTGATTAACTTTAGTAATATTATTTATGTGTTTGTACACAGAAATTATGTTGAAGTCCGTTATCATACATATTCACCAAAAAACAAAATTCCTCTATCATTACTTTAATTTCTTTTTTTGAAGTTCAAATAATGCCCGTCCCCCCTTTTTTTTTTTTTTTTTTTTTGATAATTAGGCATTTCATTAATCACCAAAATAATAATTACAAAACAAAGCTAGATTGATCAAAATTGCTAAGGCACTGCCTTCTCACAGTAACTACAAAAATTGAAGATGTATTTATCTAAAAATGACCTACTTGCTGTAGGGGCTCATACTACACAAACATGCATTCTTTTGGCAATAGTATCCCCAGGAACCTCCTTGTACTCAAAGACTCTTGTGTTTCTCTCCATCAAAGATGGACTATAATTATGAAACTCAAATGAACGAACTTGCGGTGAGAAAAAGTATAACGGATACTATACATATTCATCATTAAATATTGTAATATTCTTTCCTTATATACTACACATGTGATTTCTCTTCAACTCCTATAAAATTCACTATACAACACTTGTTCTCTCATTCGTTACCTGCATATCTTTGAGAGGAAGTATATGTTCCTTCTTTATGATGATATCCTTGCATTTTTTTTTGTCAAAAATCTAAGATTTACTTGTTCTTGAAACTCTTCTTTGTTGTTTTTTCCTGCTTAAAATGACGAATTCAGTGCTAAACTTGTGAAGAGCGTTAAAGATGATAAAAGGTCAATGCACGAACTGTACGGATTGGCCTCAAGTAGCTAATAGATCAAGAACATTTTCTCAACTATTTTTATCCAACAGATTTTTGGAAACTTGAAAAGAAAAAAGAAAAGTAAGAATTCAAAAATAAAGAAGTTTGATTAAAAAGAAAAATGATATATAGTAAATACATTGTATAAAGCAAGCTTTAAAATATAATGGTGAATTAAGAAAAGAACACCTAACCTCGTAAGTTTCTTGGTAATAAAATAAAAGAATGTGAATAAAGGATTTCACTAAATTAAATTGGATAGTCATGTCAAAATAAATAAATCTATTAGATCTAAAACAATTACCTACGACAAAATTTTCAATTTCTTAAATGCCTTCTTAATGCATTATAAGAAGAAGTGCATTTTTATTCATTCTTGTGGTAACACATAGTTATGTTCCTTTTGAGTTGGTTTGAAACAATTATCTATTATCACTACAAAAAAATTATTTTGTTTATCTACCCTCATTTGTTGCAGCACACTTAATTATAATTTAATACTAAAATTTTCAAGCTATAAAGAAAATTATCCATTCAACTTACTTGTAACACTGCAAAATGTATTTGCTAAAAAATATTTCATTGTTAGTCCAAGAAAACAAACCACAACTCGAAAAGATTACCTTTTTACTTGAAAACACCATAAAAATCAAAGCTCAATGATAAAAATAAAAATAAAAGGTATACGAACAAAAAGTTTAGATTTTTTCTACTCTTTGTAAGTATTAGGACAGAAACAATACATGAGGTGGAAAATATTTTGACATTTTCATAAAATTTCAAAGCCATTTCAAATAAAAGGTAATAGAAGGGAGATATTTTTCAGTTTGAAGTTTCTTGATTCATCACCTCTTCAAGGTACATTTCCTTTGCCATTAACTTCCGTATATATAGTTGAACTTGAGCATTTCACGAACCAATAGAAGACCTGCATTTCATTTCTCAAAAGAAACAATTTCACCAATAGTAATAGTTAAGAAAGTGAGACATAAAAAGAAATAAGGATTCATTTGATAAGTGTTCTTAAGATAGTGCACAAAGCCAATGATAATAATAGCTCTTCCCTCTAAAACTTGATAAGCATAATTACTAAAAACTAATAATCAACAACAAAAAGAGAGAAAAGAAACAACTCTGAAAAGATTGTGTTGTTGATGAAGTATATATAAGAGGTTAGAAGTTGGAACTTCACTCCAACTCAAATTCATCTAAATTCAAATTCAAAAACCATACCAAATAATAAGCTAATAGGTACAGGATCTGTTTTTTTTTTCCCTTTTCCTTTTTAAAAAAACACAACGTATACTTAAAAGATAGACTCCAAGATCCTTAATCCTTATCTTTTACTCCTAAATATGACTACTATAAAATATAATGCCACTAAGGACTTCTTTATTTTTTAATTGCTATTACTAAAATTATCTAAATGAACTTTTTGTTTGTTTGTTTTAAGTTCTAGTCTATTGCTCCGAAGTTTATTATTATTCAATACTATATTATCAAATAATATATTTCTTACTTCATAAAAATATTTCCTTTTTGTTTTTCAACTTATATTTGCTCGTGAAAATTCTTTCTTTGCATTAAGTTATCAATTAGCTAGTTTTTTAGTATTATTATTAAGTTTTATTTATTAATTCAAAATAATGGAGTGAGTAATTTTTTTAATGGGATTTCAAGTAATGCAAAGTGAAATTTAACTACTTTGCAACTCCTATGCCTCTTCTTGAATGACATAAACTGTACACTTATCAGCAACTTTTGTAGTAAAATTAATTCTCTAATATTTATTCAATAATTTTAAATTTGAATTGATCGTGTTATCTTTCAAATCTAAAAATGATACCTTTACAAATTCAAAAAGTTCATCTTTCAATGATAAGCTTAATTTAAAATATATATATATATATATATATATATATATATATATATATATATATATATATATATATATATATATATATATATATATATATATATATATTAGTGAAGCTATTATGGATAACTACTACACCTAAAAAATATCATATTCAAATCTAATGTACATATGGATTCTGCTTTATCCTTTAATTTAAATTTCAAAAGGTTTATCATCCAATTCGAGTTTTAAAATCTTTTAAGTTCAATTTAAATTATTAGTTATTACAACAAATAATATATAATTAATATAGTCTTAAAATTGCCAAGTGGCTAATTATTAGCTTGCAATTTGGCTTAATCATATTACTTGCACCTCTCCTATTTTATATATATAGAATATATAATATAAATATAGATATAGATTTCTTTTAACTGAAAAAATACCAATTGTTGTAAATATTAATATATATCTATTATTCGATTACCATGTTGAGTAATAATTTTTAAATTTAGGCATAGTATATAATTATATATAGAAGATAAGAGTTCAAATATATATGGAATCTTATCACTTATTAATCGGATTTGGATAACTTTAACTCAAATTTTAAAACTTAAAATAATTGCAAGTTCAATAAGTAAAATCACGAAATGGAAATTTGTTGATTTTGAATTTGATGTTGTCAGTGCTTATCTTTCGATTCAAATTTAATAAATTTATTTTGTCAATTTTAAAAATTATGCTTTAAATTTGCTTTGTCCTAATTCTCATTAGCTTTGTCTTAAAATTGCCAAGTGGCTTGTTATTGTTGACACCCAATTTTGTCCCGCCTCTCCTCCGAAATACCTATTTACGCTTCTAATATTTTGGGAAAATTAAAAAATATATATTTATATTTTACTATAATTATTAGCCTCTTATTAATACTCACATTTTATTATTCTATTACAGTTACTATTATTATTATTATTATTATTATTATTATTATTATTATTATTATAATTATAATTCACAATTTTATCATTTCGACATTTTTGCCAGCTTACGCACATGCATCGCATTTATCTTTGCATAATTAAATAATAGTGTTTATTTACTATGGATTTTCGAAATATTATTGCACGGCTATTACAACGCCATTTTTATCTGAGCACCAATAATTGCATATTTTATATTAAGTAATATTTTAACACAAGTTTATTTAAATAGGTCTTTTATTTAAATGTAGTAGCCCAATCAACTCATACTATTTTCGGACCAATTCACAAAACCAGTTCACATTTTAATTTACCTGGTGTCATTTTAATTTACTAGCCTAACTTAATTCACCCCAGCCCAAATAATTAACCAACATTTTCGGACCAGCCCACTCTTTTAATTTTGCCCAGCCCATATTTTAGCCAAACCAGCCCATATTTCAGCCAACCCAGTCCATTAAATCACCGACCCGACCCGCCCCTTTCACTTAACAAAGGAAACCCATTAGGGTTTCCTTCATTTTTTCTCCTTCAAGCCGCCACCCCCATCTCTTTCTCTCCTTCCTCTCTCTTCTCCCCTTTTCCCCATCCGCTCCTCTCCTTCATCATCTCTCGTCCCCACCACCGCCGCCTGCACCCCGCTCCCACTTCCCTCTGTTCCCCACGTTCTCCTGTCCCCCCGCTCCTCTCTCTCTTTCTTCATCAAGAACCCTAAACCCACCTTATAAATGGTCTTTTTCTCGAGTCATCAGGGAGGAGGCGGAAACCCCCACCCTTTTCCCTTCAAAATACGAAGTTTTGAAACCCCAAAAAAAAATCCCCTTGCAAAAGACGGGGCTTGAACCCGAAATCCCTAAAAAATAAGGAGGATTTTTGATGGGTGAAATCCCTCAAGAACAGAGGATCTTTGTTCGTTTCATAAAATTCCTCCAAGAATCCGTTTTCTTTTAGCCGTAGAAACCCCCTGAAAATTAAAGATCTTGAAACCCCAAAATTCTCCAAATATATATATATATATATCAAGTTTTCAGTAGTCATAAGAAAAATTCTAAACGTCGAACCAAGAACATTAAATCAATTTTCTATTTTTTTTACTTGCCTCTGGGTCGCTTTTAATCCGAGCATACGCAAGTTCGAATTCCAAAGTGTTCGAGGTAGATATCGAAACCCTCGCCTCACTTCGCTGCACCCGAAGAAGGTAATTTGTTCCTCATCTTAGTTTATTTTCATCTTGGTAGCTTAGTTCGTTTATGAATTTTCGTGTGAATTGATTTAGTAATGATTTCATTAATGTATGCAGTCTGCTATATTAGTGCAATTGAAGAGTTTTGCTGGTAATTAAGCAGTGTTTATACATGTTTTAAATCCGGATTAACCATACCAAGACGCTGAATAATTGGTGTTATTAAATTTGATGTTGGTTAATTGAAGTCCCTTTTAGTCGACAATGTCGTAGCTGTTTTGTTTAAATTGATATGATTGATGTTGGCTGATTAGTTTAAGATTTATTTGGTCTATAAAGTCATGGTTGTTTGTCTAAGTTTCTAGAATTAATGTCGAATAGATAGTTCGAGACTTAGGTTAGTTTACCACATCCTTACTGCATGTTTAAATCGAATTCGATTAACGCTAGATGATAGTTGCTGGTTTGGTTAGCTGAAATTCCCTCTAGCTTACCTTGCCATGACTGTTTGTTAAGGCGGAATATGATCGATGTCAAAAGATTGGTTTGAGGTTCATACTGGTTCATATTGTCATAATCGACTGTCGTGAGTTGAACATGATTAGTATTGAACTAGCACTTTACAATTTCGCTAGCCCCATATTGGTATAGTCATCTGCTTTAAGCTTGGATATGGTCAGCACTGAGCATAAGCTTTATGATATGATGTTAACCTCATTTGTCATTATTGTTTCCCTTATCTGAATGGGATTGATGCCTTATGAACCTCTGGTCTGGTTTTTTGAGCTTACATTACTATTGTTGTTCAGATTAAATGTGATTAGCTGTTAATATGAATCTCACATCAGTAGTAAAAGGCCTAAATCATGAATGTTTGTTGGTTGATATGGGACAGTGTCAGTACGAGTCTGCCTGGTTTTGAATCATAGATGATTGTTGAGTCACCTTGACCAATCTTGATTGTTAACTAATGAAAACTTGCCTAATTTGAACTATCTCAAAATGTGCCATGAAAACAACTCCAACTAGCATTGATGGTGATTTAATAAACCTTGCCTTATGCGTTTCAAGCTGGTTTATACTCTTTATGTGTTTGTAGGTCGTTCACATATGTGTAAGGTACTCTGTTAAATTGTGTAAAGCATGTTTTAGTAAGATCAAATGTCAGCTTTTTTTGGACAAAGGCAGATGTTAATATGCATTTGGATTGAACATCAAATATTAGGATTAGACGAATGTATGTTTCTTTGTCTTGTATTTGCCTGTTGATTAAGAAATGAAGCTGCCCATGTGTGTGTTTACCCGAGATAGTTGATAAGAAATGTGGCCGTGAGGTTGAATATTTATTTGGAAGAGCCCAAAGTAGCTCAGTGTATTCAAAGTACTACGCTGCCTGAATTCGTATATTGGATTGAAAATAGGTAGTGATGAAAACAGGCCTTTTTGCCTTCTAAAACTGCTTTATGAGTGCAACAACTACTTATTTGGTTTATTCTCTTTTGAGTATAGAATTGATTTTAAATCTTTTGAATTAAGGACAGGCTCTGTGCTTATTTTTTCTTTCCTTCAAAACAAGTTGAATTTGCACCTCATGTCAGTAGCATGTTTTCTTTAAAAGAAAAAGGGTAGTTTCCAGTTTAATTTGCTGTTAGTTTCCATCTTTTTAGATTTTAGAACATGTTAATAAGGGCGAACAACATTTTATGAAAGTGTATTTTGAGGTTCCCTATTGATAAAACATGCTAATTGTATGATATGAGGTCACTCCCTGTTTGAGTTGAATCTGTTTAAGCTTACTTATGGGCATTATATGAAGCATGTGAGCATACATCCTCAGGATATATTCATCTAAACCTATATGAATGGTGAAGTTGCTGCATCTAGTTAATACATTAGAATGGGAATGTCGGATATGCATGTTCATTTGACTACCTGTTTGAAAGATGTTAAGGTATCTGGGCATTCCCACTGGTTACTCATGAAACTGTGCTTTGTGTTTGCTTTGGTATGTTTGGTTTTGCTTTGGTATGTTTGGTTTTGGTTTGCACATTTCTAAAACTGCATGTGGGCTTGTCCCTTCTTTATCTTTTTGTTGAATGGTTGACCCTTTTCTTTACGCTTTTCTTACAAGCATCATTAAAAACTCCCTTCCATGTAATCGAATATGCCAGGCTGAGTTGGTTCTAAACGATCTGTCTGATTTTTGGTGTTTGAATTGGTTTAAGGCCTTCCCTTTTCTTTCCATCTCTATTTCATTTTCCTCTTAAATATTTCATTTTCCTCTTAAATATACACAGTATGCATAATCTTGGATTTGTCTCGAATTTATTTCTTTTTTACATGTTTAATTTCATTCATTGAGTAGATACTAATCCTTTTCTTTTTCTCTATACATGACCATCGCATACGAGTCCGAGGGACTTGTTCTTCTCCCGCATTCGGTATTGGGCCAAAGCCCAACGAAATTCTCCTCTCGATTCATCCTCAACCCGCAGCAATATATTAATGTTGCTGGGCCGAAGCCCAACAACAAATAGGTCCAGCAGTTCCCAAAGGGGCTGGCCCATTCGATTTTTTATTTACCCCTTTTTATTTTATTTTGTGCATTTAACTTGTATTATGCAACTAACCCTTTATGTTGCTTTATTTTCTTAAATTAGATGAACCTTAGCAAACTAGTGGGGTTTAGTTTAGTAATGGGTAGTTGAACTGATAATTGATGCCATACGTTTCACTCTCTATTATTTTTTACATTAAAATTTATAATATTTATTTTATTTAGCATAATTGATTTGCAAAATAGCATGACCTTATATATTGAGTTAAAAGAATCATATTTCATGCTCACTATCCCAGAAGTTCCAAAACATCACTAATATGCAAATATAAGTTCAAATACATTCTATGAATAATTTTTCAAAGTTTATCTAATAATATACTTCTTTTAGCCAAGTATAGTTAATATAAAAGAACGAAAATTCATACCCTATCCATCACATTTTAAAGAAAATAAGTTTAGGTATTTTACATCACCATATTGATATAATACAAAATTTTGTCTAAAGTTTACATTTTGCTATAGCGAGTTGTTATATTTTTGCAAGTCTTATTTTCAAGAACATTATTACATTTTCATTCAAGGTTTTAGCATGTCCAAGTTTTGTTTTAAATAGCCTTTAAAATCTTCTTTTATGCAATACATCATATTTTCTACAAGTATTATATCAAACGACATCATTATTACTTTCATATAAAGTCTTAGCAACATTTTAAGCTTTATTTAAATTGCATCTAAAATCCTCTTTTATGCAAACTATCTTTTATAAGTTTTATTTCTAAATAGCATTTGATTTAAAGCCTTAGTAATATTTACGAGTTTATTTAAAATGGCATTCAAAGTCCTCTTTTATATGAATTTCCATCTTAATTAATTAACCTAAGTTTGGTCGGATAACCGTAAGTTAACGGATTCTAAAGGATGCCTAACCCCTTCCCTTTAGGATAATATAGAGCCCTTACCTAGAATCACACTGGTTAAGCAAACTATTAATTGAAGTTTAGTTTTAACTCTGCCTTAGTTAACATTTAGGTGTCCTAATTCATCGTTAAATCAATTAGGTGGCGACTCCTTAAATAAAACAAACAAATAGGAATCACCAATACGTCATACCTCCTAAATCAACCCGATTAAAATGGGGTGCGACAGCTTGGCGACTCCGCTGGGGATCTTAGGCTCTAACCATAACAGCTTAGGTTAATAAATAATTTGTAGGATGTTTGTTCGTTTTGCTTTATTTTGCCTATATTGTTGCTTTATATGATTTTAAGTATTTTATTATTGTTCCATTCCTTACGTGAAATTTTCTATGTAATATGTATGTTATTGCTTTCCTTGAATTGGCATTCCGTTCATATTTCTTGCACTCCTGGAAACTCACACATATTCACACACTTAAAACGGCTTCGCAGTTTGCGCCCGTGCACTACTAAATTTCCCTTTAGTTGGATTGGTCTTGTGGATTTAGTCGATCGGCGGTGCAGTCGACGGCCACGGACTTTCCACTCCCAAGTTGTCCGCTTGGGGGAGCCTTGTGTCATAGGAAAACCACTCTTAGTCTACCTAGGTAGAGCGAAAACCAAAACCTTGTAGGGACATGCATCATTTTAAACCTAGGAGGCTTAATACCCTTGGTGTATTTAGTTCATTAGTCAACCTTACCAGATGTCCAAACGAGTCTATGACTCTAAGTGACACTATTCACTGTCTATATGCATTATTTGAAGGACAAATATGTGGATTATGTGGACCTAAGACTCTATAGATAAATATTTCAGGGAAAACTGACATGTTGTTGCAGGTTGTCATGGAGCATCCAAAATTAATGCCGAAGGTTGAAGACAACCAAAGGAAATTAGTGGAATTGAAGTATTAGATATCTTAGATTAACTTCGAGATGTATTATTGATTGGCATGTAATAATTTTTATTTTTTATTTTTCTTGTAAATTAGTTTTAGGAAGAGTTATGGAATGATACATAAAAGACGTGTTTGTCCTTCAAATGCTCGTTAGGCCTACCTCGGGCATAAAGAGGTCCCTTGCATTATAGAACGCGATGTATTATGTGCAATAATGTGTTTATGTGCAATAATATGTCATTATCGTATACTGACTCGTTTTCTTTTTCTTTCTTCCTTTTATCTTTTTTTTTTTTTTAAACTCAATTTTCAAAACAAAAAAGGTTGACTTGTGCTAAAGGGGAACTGACGGAGCATTCATATTTCACACAGTCTAAAGCCAATAAATTAGACTCTGGCTCATCACTAATCACCTGGTTAACCAAAAAGACTCGTTCTAAAATGGAGCAAATTTTGATCAATGCAACCACTTCATCTGAGCCATCTATTAGTTTACCGATCATAAGTAATCCCACATCCTTTAATGAACCAGAAACACATTTGGAGATCATTGCCCGTCTGGAGCAACGGTTTGATAAACTTAAGTCGTATGGTACTTCAAAATCGGTCATTTTCTCAAACTCCGCCACATATGACTCCATCTCATGGGGTTCGTCAGACTTTGCCTATGCCAGATTCTCAAACCAAGCAAGTTATTTTACCTCTTCTCGACCAGCTCATTCCGAATCAGGCACCCACCTCATAATGTGGGTATTTTAAATTTCAATTTAGGCAACCCACATCGGGTTCGACCCTCCCTTTTATTAAAAACAAAAACTCAAAAGTTCTTATTTTAATCACGAACTACGTCTGACCTGATTCCTTTAGGATACGTAGACAACCCGAGGCGGGTTCGGCCCTTCTAGTTTTTAAATTTTTCAATATCTTCTGTTCTTGTCCAAACCATTGTAGTTCCTACAAGATACATAAGGATTTTTATATAAGATTTTGGTCTTCCCACTGTTTAAATTCATATGTCTTAGTATCTTGAAACTGGGACAAATTTTTGAAATCGGTCAAATCGCTTCCAAAAAAACTTTCATTATAAGTTCTCACTTTTCAATCGTTTAGAACCAAGTGCCTCCAGGACTTGAAACTGGGACAATTTTTAGAAGTTAGCACAAAAGTGGTCTTAAATGTTTGACGATTCTAAATAAAAGTCCGCCCATATCTTTCTAAAAATGTTGATAAATTCAAATTCGAGTCTTCACAATCATTCTATCTATTAGAGCCACTAAGTATTTCTCTTCGAAGTCATCCAAATCTCGTTATTCTCAAAATACACTTTTATTACTTATAACTGAAACTCCCGGGCAAAGCAAAATATCTGGTGGGACATCGAAGAACGTGGACGCAACCGAAGAAAAAATCAATTCAAGGGCCAAGTTCCCCAACAAGCACAAGTCAATCAATTTTCTGTAAACTCACAACTTTTCTTTGATGAGACAGGTTTCAATTAACATAGATGTGACGCATATTTGACTCTTCTTCAAATTTTAGTTATGGATATGATCAAAGAGTTAGCTTTCTTCAAAATGCATTAATCTTCAACGTGGATGCAAAGGTAGCTTGTGCTGAACGGTGGGCGTCGTGCCACTCGTCATGAAATTTCGATCGCAGCAGTGGACACAAATTTATCTTCTCAACCAAGGGCTGTGAGCATAATTCTTTCAAACCCAGCTATTTACATATTCTTATCACTAACAGTTATTTTAGCTCGTGGCATTTCTCGATGGATCAAGTACATATAATCGTGGATTTAACCTTTTCCAAAGTGGATACTGACATTGGTCATCTGTTATTGGTTTGAATTCCTCAATTTTGCTATCACTTTATACATATTTATTTATTTCGAGTCGCTAACAAAGTTCTTTTAGAATGTGGTATTTTAATAAGGTAACAAGATCGAAATTTTGCGTCGTATATTAAATTGTGGGGATAATTATAAATTTAACTTCCGTCACAACGGGACATGGATTAAGATGTGGATACCTTTCTACAATACTATTTCTAAAGTGGACGTGGTTTTACACTTACACTGTGGATGTGAGCGCGGAAGTGGAAGTAGATTTATGTTACAAAAGAAAAAAAATACACATATAATTATGGAGAGTGGATGCAGATTTATTTTTTCGAAAGTAAAAGTGGATTTATTTTTGCACCGTATAATACGGGCGTGGAAATAGAAAGGGATTTATTTCAAACAACCGTATGATACAGATGTGGAAATATACGTGGATTTATTTTTCTGCACTGTGGAAGTGGATATGGATTTACATTTTTGTACCGTGAAATGCGGACGTGGATTTATTTTTCTGCACTGTGGAAGTGGATATGGATTTATTTTTTGTACCGTTACATGCGGACGTAGATTTATATTTTGAACTGTGGAAGTGGACGTGGTTTTATTTTTCTGCACTGTGGAAGTGGATGAGGATTTACATTTTTTTTTGTACCGTGGAAGTGGACGTGGATTATATTTCAGTTTAGGCACCCACCTTAGAATGCGGGTATTTCAAAATTTAATTTAGGCACCCACCTTAGAATGCGAGTATTTCAAAATTCAGTTCAGGCGCCCACCTCCGAATGCGGGTATTTTATATTTCAGTTCAGGCGCCCACCTCCGAATGCGGGTATTTTATATTTCAGTTCAGGCGCCCACCTCCGAATGCGGGTATCTTATATTTCAGTTCAGGCGCCCACCTCCGAATGCGGGTATCTTATATTTCAGTTCAGGCGCCCACCTCCGAATGCGGGTATTTTATATTTCAGTTCAGGCGCCCACCTCCGAATGCGGGTATTTTATATTTCAGTTCAGGCACCCACCTCCGAATGCGGGTATCTTATATTTAAGTTCAGGCACCCACCTCTGAATGCGGGTATTTTATATTTCAGTTCAGGCACCCACCTCCGAATGCGGGTATTTTATATTTCAGTTCAGGCACCTCCGAATGCGGGTATTTTATATTTCAGTTCAGGCGCCCACCTCCGAATGCGGGTATTTTATATTTCAGTTCAGGCGCTCACCTCCGAATGCGGGTATTTTATATTTCAGTTCAGGCGCCCACCTCCGAATGCGGGTATTCTATATTTCAGTTCAGGCGCCCACCTCCGAATGCGGGTATTTTATATTTCAGTTCAGGCGCCCACCTCCGAATGCGGGTATTTTATATTTCAGTTCAGGCGCCCACCTCCGAATGCGGGTATTTTATATTTCAGTTCAGGCGCCCACCTCCGAATGCGGGTATTTTATATTTCAGTTCAGGCGCCCACCTCCGAATGCGGGTATTTTATATTTCAGTTCAGGCGCCCACCTCCGAATGCGGGTATTTTATATTGCAGTTCAGGCGCCCACCTCCGAATGCGGGTATTTTATATTTCAGTTCAGGCGCCCACCTCCGAATGCGGGTATTTTATATTTCAGTTCAGGCGCCCACCTCCGAATGCGGGTATTTTATATTTCAGTTCAGGCGCCCACCTCCGAATGCTGGTATTTTATATTTCAGTTCAGGCGCCCACCTCCGAATGCGGGTATTTTATATTTCAGTTCAGGCGCCCACCTCCGAATGCGGGTATCTTATATTTCAGTTCAGGCGCCCACCTCCGAATGCGGGTATCTTATATTTCAGTTCAGGCGCCCACCTCCGAATGCGGGTATTTTATATTTCAGTTCAGGCGCCCACCTCCGAATGCGGGTATTTTATATTTCAGTTCAGGCGCCCACCTCCGAATGCTGGTATTTTATATTTCAGTTCAGGCGCCCACCTCCGAATGCGGGTATTTTATATTTCAGTTCAGGCGCCCACCTCCGAATGCGGGTATCTTATATTTCAGTTCAGGCGCCCACCTCCGAATGCGGGTATCTTATATTTCAGTTCAGGCGCCCACCTCCGAATGCGGGTATTTTACATTTCAGTTCAGGCGCCCACCTCCGAATGCGGGTATTTTACATTTCAGTTCAGGCACCCACCTCCGAATGCGGGTATTTCATATTTCAGTTCAGGCACCCACCTCCGAATGCGGGTATGTTGTGGATTCAACCTTCGAAACAGGGGTTACAAGTGTAAACTTCTTCAGCCTTGTCTTATTTACACATATATTTGTTTATTGCTAACAATTGTTTTTAGCTGGTGGCTTTCGACCATATTGAAGTCGGCATCACACATCAACTCGTGGAACTATTTCTTCGGCAGCGAACTGGGGCAATGCGTTGGGAAGGATAAGCAGACTTCCCGACACGGGTCAAGGATCTACCTCGAACACTCGTCTCTAATCACAAGTATTCTACCTGCATTCCACCAATTCAATTTTCAGAATTCTCAAGTTCTCTCACAATACCCAGTGCCATCATAATTCGACATTGGGATAATATTTTGCAAAGATTCGCGCCAATCGTTAGTCATAAGGTGTCGTAGTTGTCCCAGAACTACACTTGACCTAATTCTCGTGCAGCCCGAGATATGTAGGCAACTCAGAGACCGGAGTTCGGTCATATACTTCTCAAGTTTCCTTTAGCCGGGACAAAATAGGCTATTGAGTCAACGTCTTTGCCCGACAACTCTTTTCATCATTACCGGGCAAAGAGGGACAAGTTGTTGACACCCAATTTTGTCCCGCCTCTCCTCCGAAATACCTATTTACGCTTCTAATATTTTGGGAAAATTAAAAAATATATATTTATATTTTACTATAATTATTAGCCTCTTATTAATACTCACGTTTTATTATTCTATTACAGTTACTATTATTATTATTATTATTATTATTATTATTATTATTATTATAATTCACAATTTTATCATTTCGACATTTTTGCCAGCTTACGCACATGCATCGCATTTATCTTTGCATAATTAAATAATAGTGTTTATTTACTATGGATTTTCGAAATATTATTGCACGGCTATTACAACGCCATTTTTATCTGAGCACCAATAATTGCATATTTTATATTAAGTAATATTTTAACACAAGTTTATTTAAATAGGTCTTTTATTTAAATGTAGTAGCCCAATCAACTCATACTATTTTCGGACCAATTCACAAAACCAGTTCACATTTTAATTTACCTGGTGTCATTTTAATTTACTAGCCCAACTTAATTCACCCCAGCCCAAATAATTAACCAACATTTTCGGACCAGCCCACTCTTTTAATTTTGCCCAGCCCATATTTTAGCCAAACCAGCCCATATTTCAGCCAACCCAGTCCATTAAATCACCGACCCGACCCGCCCCTTTCACTTAACAAAGGAAACCCATTAGGGTTTCCTTCATTTTTTCTCCTTCAAGCCGCCACCCCCATCTCTTTCTCTCCTTCCTCTCTCTTCTCCCCTTTTCCCCATCCGCTCCTCTCCTTCATCATCTCTCGTCCCCACCACCGCCGCCTGCACCCCGCTCCCACTTCCCTCTGTTCCCCACGTTCTCCTGTCCCCCCGCTCCTCTCTCTCTTTCTTCATCAAGAACCCTAAACCCACCTTATAAATGGTCTTTTTCTCGAGTCATCAGGGAGGAGGCGGAAACCCCCACCCTTTTCCCTTCAAAATACGAAGTTTTGAAACCCCAAAAAAAAATCCCCTTGCAAAAGACGGGGCTTGAACCCGAAATCCCTAAAAAATAAGGAGGATTTTTGATGGGTGAAATCCCTCAAGAACAGAGGATCTTTGTTCGTTTCATAAAATTCCTCCAAGAATCCGTTTTCTTTTAGCCGTAGAAACCCCCTGAAAATTAAAGATCTTGAAACCCCAAAATTCTCCAAATATATATATATATATATATCAAGTTTTCAGTAGTCATAAGAAAAATTCTAAACGTCGAACCAAGAACATTAAATCAATTTTCTATTTTTTTTACTTGCCTCTGGGTCGCTTTTAATCCGAGCATACGCAAGTTCGAATTCCAAAGTGTTCGAGGTAGATATCGAAACCCTCGCCTCACTTCGCTGCACCCGAAGAAGGTAATTTGTTCCTCATCTTAGTTTATTTTCATCTTGGTAGCTTAGTTCGTTTATGAATTTTCGTGTGAATTGATTTAGTAATGATTTCATTAATGTATGCAGTCTGCTATATTAGTGCAATTGAAGAGTTTTGCTGGTAATTAAGCAGTGTTTATACATGTTTTAAATCCGGATTAACCATACCAAGACGCTGAATAATTGGTGTTATTAAATTTGATGTTGGTTAATTGAAGTCCCTTTTAGTCGACAATGTCGTAGCTGTTTTGTTTAAATTGATATGATTGATGTTGGCTGATTAGTTTAAGATTTATTTGGTCTATAAAGTCATGGTTGTTTGTCTAAGTTTCTAGAATTAATGTCGAATAGATAGTTCGAGACTTAGGTTAGTTTACCACATCCTTACTGCATGTTTAAATCGAATTCGATTAACGCTAGATGATAGTTGCTGGTTTGGTTAGCTGAAATTCCCTCTAGCTTACCTTGCCATGACTGTTTGTTAAGGCGGAATATGATCGATGTCAAAAGATTGGTTTGAGGTTCATACTGGTTCATATTGTCATAATCGACTGTCGTGAGTTGAACATGATTAGTATTGAACTAGCACTTTACAATTTCGCTAGCCCCATATTGGTATAGTCATCTGCTTTAAGCTTGGATATGGTCAGCACTGAGCATAAGCTTTATGATATGATGTTAACCTCATTTGTCATTATTGTTTCCCTTATCTGAATGGGATTGATGCCTTATGAACCTCTGGTCTGGTTTTTTGAGCTTACATTACTATTGTTGTTCAGATTAAATGTGATTAGCTGTTAATATGAATCTCACATCAGTAGTAAAAGGCCTAAATCATGAATGTTTGTTGGTTGATATGGGACAGTGTCAGTACGAGTCTGCCTGGTTTTGAATCATAGATGATTGTTGAGTCACCTTGACCAATCTTGATTGTTAACTAATGAAAACTTGCCTAATTTGAACTATCTCAAAATGTGCCATGAAAACAACTCCAACTAGCATTGATGGTGATTTAATAAACCTTGCCTTATGCGTTTCAAGCTGGTTTATACTCTTTATGTGTTTGTAGGTCGTTCACATATGTGTAAGGTACTCTGTTAAATTGTGTAAAGCATGTTTTAGTAAGATCAAATGTCAGCTTTTTTTGGACAAAGGCAGATGTTAATATGCATTTGGATTGAACATCAAATATTAGGATTAGACGAATGTATGTTTCTTTGTCTTGTATTTGCCTGTTGATTAAGAAATGAAGCTGCCCATGTGTGTGTTTACCCGAGATAGTTGATAAGAAATGTGGCCGTGAGGTTGAATATTTATTTGGAAGAGCCCAAAGTAGCTCAGTGTATTCAAAGTACTACGCTGCCTGAATTCGTATATTGGATTGAAAATAGGTAGTGATGAAAACAGGCCTTTTTGCCTTCTAAAACTGCTTTATGAGTGCAACAACTACTTATTTGGTTTATTCTCTTTTGAGTATAGAATTGATTTTAAATCTTTTGAATTAAGGACAGGCTCTGTGCTTATTTTTTCTTTCCTTCAAAACAAGTTGAATTTGCACCTCATGTCAGTAGCATGTTTTCTTTAAAAGAAAAAGGGTAGTTTCCAGTTTAATTTGCTGTTAGTTTCCATCTTTTTAGATTTTAGAACATGTTAATAAGGGCGAACAACATTTTATGAAAGTGTATTTTGAGGTTCCCTATTGATAAAACATGCTAATTGTATGATATGAGGTCACTCCCTGTTTGAGTTGAATCTGTTTAAGCTTACTTATGGGCATTATATGAAGCATGTGAGCATACATCCTCAGGATATATTCATCTAAACCTATATGAATGGTGAAGTTGCTGCATCTAGTTAATACATTAGAATGGGAATGTCGGATATGCATGTTCATTTGACTACCTGTTTGAAAGATGTTAAGGTATCTGGGCATTCCCACTGGTTACTCATGAAACTGTGCTTTGTGTTTGCTTTGGTATGTTTGGTTTTGCTTTGGTATGTTTGGTTTTGGTTTGCACATTTCTAAAACTGCATGTGGGCTTGTCCCTTCTTTATCTTTTTGTTGAATGGTTGACCCTTTTCTTTACGCTTTTCTTACAAGCATCATTAAAAACTCCCTTCCATGTAATCGAATATGCCAGGCTGAGTTGGTTCTAAACGATCTGTCTGATTTTTGGTGTTTGAATTGGTTTAAGGCCTTCCCTTTTCTTTCCATCTCTATTTCATTTTCCTCTTAAATATTTCATTTTCCTCTTAAATATACACAGTATGCATAATCTTGGATTTGTCTCGAATTTATTTCTTTTTTACATGTTTAATTTCATTCATTGAGTAGATACTAATCCTTTTCTTTTTCTCTATACATGACCATCGCATACGAGTCCGAGGGACTTGTTCTTCTCCCGCATTCGGTATTGGGCCAAAGCCCAACGAAATTCTCCTCTCGATTCATCCTCAACCCGCAGCAATATATTAATGTTGCTGGGCCGAAGCCCAACAACAAATAGGTCCAGCAGTTCCCAAAGGGGCTGGCCCATTCGATTTTTTATTTACCCCTTTTTATTTTATTTTGTGCATTTAACTTGTATTATGCAACTAACCCTTTATGTTGCTTTATTTTCTTAAATTAGATGAACCTTAGCAAACTAGTGGGGTTTAGTTTAGTAATGGGTAGTTGAACTGATAATTGATGCCATACGTTTCACTCTCTATTATTTTTTACATTAAAATTTATAATATTTATTTTATTTAGCATAATTGATTTGCAAAATAGCATGACCTTATATATTGAGTTAAAAGAATCATATTTCATGCTCACTATCCCAGAAGTTCCAAAACATCACTAATATGCAAATATAAGTTCAAATACATTCTATGAATAATTTTTCAAAGTTTATCTAATAATATACTTCTTTTAGCCAAGTATAGTTAATATAAAAGAACGAAAATTCATACCCTATCCATCACATTTTAAAGAAAATAAGTTTAGGTATTTTACATCACCATATTGATATAATACAAAAAATTTTCTAAAGTTTACATTTTGCTATAGCGAGTTGTTATATTTTTGCAAGTCTTATTTTCAAGAACATTATTACATTTTCATTCAAGGTTTTAGCATGTCCAAGTTTTGTTTTAAATAGCCTTTAAAATCTTCTTTTATGCAATACATCATATTTTCTACAAGTATTATATCAAACGACATCATTATTACTTTCATATAAAGTCTTAGCAACATTTTAAGCTTTATTTAAATTGCATCTAAAATCCTCTTTTATGCAAACTATCTTTTATAAGTTTTATTTCTAAATAGCATTTGATTTAAAGCCTTAGTAATATTTACGAGTTTATTTAAAATGGCATTCAAAGTCCTCTTTTATATGAATTTCCATCTTAATTAATTAACCTAAGTTTGGTCGGATAACCGTAAGTTAACGGATTCTAAAGGATGCCTAACCCATTCCCTTTAGGATAATATAGAGCCCTTACCTAGAATCACACTGGTTAAGCAGACTATTAATTGAGGTTTAGTTTTAACTCTGCCTTAGTTAACATTTAGGTGTCCTAATTCATCGTTAAATCAATTAGGTGGCGACTCCTTAAATAAAACAAACAAATAGGAATCACCAATATGTCGTGCTCTCTAATTTGACTCCGGGTTAAAATGGGGTGCGACAGTTATCACTTGGCTTAACCACATTACTTGTACCTCTTCTTTTTTATATATATAGATTTGTTAATGAATTTCACCCTAAGTATTTTTGGGGCTATATAAATAGGAAAAGATAAGCACGTCAAAATAGACGATACTCAGAAAATATCCCAATTGAGATCGATTATTAGAGCCTGTTTGGATGGGCTTATGCCTGTAAGGTGCAAACAGCTTATAAGCTAAAAATAAATTGGGTAGTCTAACTTTTTTTTTTGGCTTATAAGCTGCTTTAAATAAGCTAAGTCAAATGGGCCCAATTATTTTTTTGAGCTTATTCTAAGCACAAAATGACTTTAAGCTGGGCAGCCAAACACTCAAAAAAGCTGAAAACAGCTTATAAGCCAATCCAAACGGGCTCTTAGTACCCTAAATTACCGACGTCTTCTTTGGCGCGTTCAGCCCACGCTCCGGTAAACTCACGACTGAGAAATCGACCTGTAAGTACCTTTTTATTCTCTATCAGTCCAAAACCCTAGTTTTTCTCTATCTCTCTCTTTTAAAAAAAAAATTCAATTGTTTTGTAAACATGGGAGTTGTGAATTAGATCTTATGATTTGTGTAGAAATTAGAAAAGCCTCAAATCTGCTTTGTATTGTTAATATGTGGTGAAAAGCCTATGCAAAATTAATAGCTACAATAGATGCTAAGAATTGGTTGCTAATATGATTTTTGTTGCTTGTTATCTAGAAATCAAGTTGTAAGCACCTTTTTAACTTGTTTTATATAGAGCTTTGTATGGTTGCTTGTTAATATGTGAGTAAAATGCCTATGCAAAATCAATAGCTGCACTCTTGTTATGTGATGTAATAATACGAATCAATGTCTAGAAATCGAGTTGTAACTTGTGAGCACCTTTTTGTCCAGATAGTGTCTGCAAATAAGAAAGAGAAAAGCAAAATAAGAAAGCTAGCTAAATCTACTATTTGACCGGTCCACAGGTGCAAACGTCGAGATGACCCTGTAACACTTCGTACCTTTAACGTAAGCTTTAACCATGATCCTAGACTTGAAAAATCAGATAAAGAATGTGGGAATTAGAATTTTCCTGTTCAGTTGTGAGATAGTGGTTTACGCCCATGAACAGTGGACATATTTCAGTTTACGGGCCGTAAACCAAGTCGTAAACTGGTACCAAGGATTTCTGAGCATTCTGGAATTTGGCAGTTGAATGTCATATGGTTAAATACGGACAGTATTTCACTATACGGCCCGTATTTCAAATCGTAAACTGAAACCAAGAATTTCTGAACATTCTGGAATTTGGCATTTTGATGTCACATGGTTAAATACGGACCGTATTTCAGTTTACGGCCCGTATTTCAAAACGTATTTGGAATTTGGGAAAACTTTCTTGATGAAAGTTGTAGAGCTTTGAAATACCTTTCCAACGGTATATTATGGGCGTCAAACGGACATATGTGCAAAGAGTTATGGCCATTTTACTAAAGAGACGCAGTGCAGTCCATATTGCAAAATACGGCCAGCACAGTGCTGGACGTAAACTGCATTTTCCCAGGACAGTATATATTCGTCCATACCAGTTCAAATCATTATTTTTCATTCCTTCAAGCCCTAGAACGACTTCCTACCATCTTCCATCATCAAGAACACCTAGGTAAGTCTACTCTAATTATTCCAACTCAATTCTAACACCTATCCTTGTAATCTAAACAAGAAATTATCATTCTAAAACTAGGGTTTTCAAGAAAACCCATCTCAAGGTTCAAGAATTCAAGATTTTGGAAATCTTCTTCAAAGCTCAAATCTTTAATTCAAATTTTGGAGCAATTAAGGTATGTAGAACTTCCATCCACATGTGGGAATCTCTACGTTCTTCCCCATGCTCCGTTTCTTGATATTCATGAAGTTCAAATCCTAGGGCATTAAACCCAACATATTGGTAGCCCGTATTTATGTAATTATGTCCATGAATTTTGTATCTCTATTCGTTATTGTATTCCTAATCTTCCATTACGGTTATTAGGAACCCTAGCTTAATCCATGAATCATGAATTCTTCCTCATGTATTCTCATTATGTGTATATGAAACTTTATGATTTTATGTAGCAAGTTACAAGCATGTTTTCAAGTCAATTATATATATATAATTATGAACTATTGTTATTACTCATGAATCAAGAATATGTTTGCAAGACTATGACAAGTTATCTTATGAAACCATATTACAAGATATTTCATGAAACCAAGTTACAAGTTATTTCGTGAAATCATGATTACAAGTTATTTCATGAAAATCATGGGCTTCTTAGCCAACTATATTATGTTCATGTTTTGGGAATTGCTTAGTTAACCGAGAAGGCTCAGATAGCCTGAAACTACGTAGCCACCGTAGGATAAGGGTTGTCAGCAAGGAGGCAACACCTTCATTATGCAGTTTGGATCCTTACATGCTTATTATTACTTAAATCTCATATCCCTGGCAAGGTTGTGAGTGTTCTGCTGGTAGGACGCAAGTACCAGACCATGTTGTCAGTTATACTATAGCATTCCCCACGTTACAAGTAGTTTTACATACAAGTATTTCTATTGATTACTGTTTTAAGATTTCACTCACGTTTCATGTTCAAGTTACATTCAGTTTCAGTTCGTATCCTATATCTATGTTGTGCCATGTTCTTCATTTCAGCAGGTTTTACATACTAGTACTATTCACCATGTACTAACGTCCCTTTTGCCCGGGGCCTGCACTTCACGGTGCAGATACCGGTTTTCAGGAGCATACATCTGCACAGTAGGATCACTTCAGATATCAGCTTATTGGTGAGCCCCACTTCTCTCGGGGTTCAACATGGAGTCTGCATTAGTTTTAGTTTATGGTAGTCCAGGGCCATGTCCTGGTAGTTAGTATTCAGACATGTTTTAGAGGTTTCATAGACATATGTTAGTTCACAGAGTCAGTTATGCTTTTATGTTTGCAAACTATTGTGTTTCCATGATATTTCATGCTATGAGATAAATTTCAAGACTTTATTCCGCAAATTACATTTTCATGATTTATTTAAATTGCATCATATAGATTATATTTTTTTGATGCTCATGTTGACAAGCAAGCCATGAGGTTCGCTCGGACACATGCAAGCAAGGCCCGAGTGCCGTGTTACGCCCAGGCCATGGTTCGGGGCGTGACAGACCCATTGTTTCCGTTTGTGATTATCATCGCCGCCGGTGATTCGAGATGTGGATCTGTAACTTTGTAAGGCCTTGTGGTGAATCAATCTAAGGTTTGTTTCCTGTTCTTCACTTCTGCTATTGTTGATTGCACTTTTCTTCCAGATTTGTTTGATTGAAAATGTGTAGCTTCAAAAAAAAAAATACGACGAAATTAAGGTAGTTCAACACATAGTATATATACATAAAAAAAATCTTTTTAGGTATTTACACAGTGTAATTTTTTGGCGACTTGGATGCATGTAGCTCCGCCATTGGATATACCCATGTTAATTTTGTTTGTATTGTACCTATTTTAGCTTGTCTTTTCCATGCAGTTGTCTGGTTTTTGAGGTTTGTATAAAGAAATTACTCATACATTGATTTAATCTGTTTTTATGTTTTTTTATTTGTATTTAGGTGGCATTTTGAAGATAAAAGTGGAAATTGAGGTAGAAATTGCCAATTGAAGATATTGGGTGTCATAAAAAAATGGTAATACTTATGTCTCAGTTTTATTCATACTCTTGTTTAACCTTTAAAAAATGTTAATTTGTGTAATTTTCAGTAGTTTGTAAGATTTTAATACATGGAATTCTGATCATTTCTTGATTTGTGATATGCCCATGTTAATATTTTCTGTATTGTATCAATTTTAATTTGTCCCCCATTGTAAAATGCTTAATTAAATAAAATTCAAAAAAGTAAAATTAAGAAGTCTTCACCAAACTAATTTTCCAAGTACTATTTTGTACATTGTCTTGCACTAATATATAAGACATGCTAGTAAAAAAAAAAAAAATCTTATGCCAAGGAGATTCAACAATTTATATATATGCAAAAAAAAAAAATCATCTTTTTCCCATCTATATAGTTTATTGATACTGTTTTTTAAATTTGGATGTCCCAAATATTTCAAGCCATTCATTTGGCAATGCTAATTTGCATAACTTTAGATAGTTTGTGAGATTTTAGTACATGGAATTCTGACCATTTCTTGATTTGTGATATGCCTATGTTAATATTTGTTGTATCAAAAAAAAAAAAAAATCTCCACCAAACTAATTAAATCAAATTCAAATTTTAAAATGCTCAATTAAATCAAATTCAAAAAAAAAAAAAAAAATCTCCACCAAACTAATTTTCCAAGTACTATTTTGTACATTGTCTTGCACTAATATATAAGAAATGCTAGTTAAAAAAAAATCATCTTTTTCCCATCTATATAGTTTATTGATACTGTTTTTTAACCTTGGATGTCCCAAATAGTTCAAGCCATTCATTTGACAATGCTAATTTGCATAACTTTAGGTAGTTTGTGAGATTTTAATACATGGAATTCTGACTGTTTCTTAATTTGTGGTATGCCCATGTTAATTGTCACTGTGTTAGGCCAATTTTAACTTGTCCCAGATTTTAGAATGCTTAAATCAATTTTTATTTTATTTTTTTAAAAAAGAAAAAATCTCCAGCAAATTAATTTTCAAAATACTATTTTGGCATCTTTCACTGTTTCACTGCATGTATAACGAAATGCTTGTATCTAGAGGTGGCAAAATTAGTCCATAAAAACATAACCCGTCCAATCCGTCCAAGTTTGCGGGGTTTATTGACCCGCCCATTTATTAGCTTAACCCATTTCAGCCCATAAAAAATGGGTTGATATGTAACCCAAATTTACTCATGAAATTTTTTGTCAAAATAGTTTCGATTTTTTTTTATTTGATATGTTATATATAGCCATAGTAAAGAAAAATAATAATTTTGTAAGGTACTAAAAAATTCTAAAAGAAGAAATAAAGCAAGTAAAACTTAGTAAGAATTGGGTGGGTTGGGTTATGACCTGCATTTTAGACCATTCCAGCCCAAGTAACTTTTGGGTTGGTCAATAACCCTCCCAAAAGTAAACTCAGCCCATTTTGACCCGTCCAATGTAGCCCAACCGTCCCATTTGACACCTCTACTTGTATCTTAAACTCCGTTAGGATCTTATTTGGGTACTTTGTGCAATTCAACTTTTATACTATACCTTTCCCCAAGCACATTACTATATAATATAAGAGCAAATGTGAGGACTTTTGTAGTCCTCACAATAATTTCCCAATTTTTTTAAAACTTTTTAATTAATTACTTTTAGGTCCTAATCTTATTTATTTAAGTCAATTTTTTGGTTTTTTATTTTTAAGGTCTACTTTTCAAAAGCTATCGAACCTGGGGATTTTTATAGTCCTCACAATAATTTCCAAATTTAAAAAAAAAAAATTAATTAATTACTTTTAGGTCCTAATCTTATTTATTTAAGTCAATTTTTTTGTTTTTTGTTTTTAAGGTCTACTTTTCAAAAGCTATCAAACCTCCTACCTCATTTTTCATGTTCTTTGGTTTTCTGGTTGGTGCTCGGTATTCGCATTTGAGCCCAATTAATCTAGATAATTCGCTCTGTATCGCGCCTCTTCGGGGGGAGCGCTTCCTCCAAAGATTTTTTCCATATCCATGTTCGAACTCCTAATCCCTAATTAAGAGAGGAGCAGCTCCATCCGCTGCATAAGTTAAATTATGTATTTGTCTTAAAAGTTCATTAACTATGTCCTCACAATAATTTCCCAATTTTTTAAAAACTTTTTAATTAATTATTTTTAGGTTCTAATCTTATTTATTTAAGTCAATTTTTTGGTTTTTTATTTTTAAGGTCTACTTTTCAAAAGCTATCGAACCTGGGGATTTTTGTAGTCCTCACAATAATTTCCAAAAATTTTTAAAAATTTTTTAATTAATTACTTTTAGGTCCTAATCTTATTTATTTAAGTCAAATTTTTTGTTTTTTGTTTTTAAGGTCTACTTTTCAAAAGCTAACGAACCTCCTACCTCATTTTTCACGTTCTTTGGTTTTCTGGTTGGTGCTCGATATCCGCATTTGAGCCCAATTAATCCAGATAATTCGCACTGTATCGCGCCTCTTCGGGGGGAGCGCTTCCTCCAAAGATTTTTTCCATATCCATGTTCGAACCCCTAATCCTTAATTAAGAGAGGAGCAGCTCCATCCGCTGCACAAGTTAAATTATGTATTTATCTTAAAAGTTCATTAACTATGTATAAATTATATATTTAGAACTAAATAACTTCAAAAAATTAGGATACATAAGTTATAAATGTCAAATTCTGGCTCCACATTTGATTTGAAGTAAAAAATTTCATCCAAATGGAAGTTAAAATATTAAAGGAGTGGAATGAAAAATTTTCTTTTATATAACTACCCACTTGTGGGACTACAATGAGTATATGGTTGTTGTTGTTGTTGTTGTTGTACACTTGTATTAATATAAATTATATTTCTTAGTTAAAATATCTACTTTTATATCTTGAGTTTGAAGCTCGGGCCTCACATAACTAGTTTGTTAATAAATACTTACCTTATCAAAAAAAAAAAAAAACCTTTCCCCAAGCACATACTGTTGCACATTTACCGTATAGGAAAAGATTATACCTTTAACAGATAGCAAGTGTCAAGTTGTGATTTCTGGAATTTCCAGATTGAAGTATGTGTTCTTCAACTATTTAGAGTTTGAGATGCATGGCTTGAGAGGTTGATAGTGTAGTTCTGTATAATACAGTCAGATATCAGGAAATGGTTCATGAAGCAGCATGACAAAGGTGCGGGTAATGGGAGTTTGTCCAAGAATAGTGCTGCAGAAAAGCCTTCTCCAGCTAGTCCAAAGCCAGAAAACCTGGTAAGTGTTTTGTATCTGGATCACTTTTCTGAGTTCACTTGCTTTCTCGTTGTACTCTGGTTAGTTTAAGTGTTTGACAATGTAGTCACCTGTTTCTAGTCTCAAAAAAGTTACCTGTTTCTTATTTCTATTTCTTGGAAACTTTTCTGACTGCCTGGCATGGTGGGGCTGGTTTGTTGCTTCTTTTTTGAGATTTCTCGAGACTAATGGATTTCGGCTGCGCTTGGCGAGTTTTATCATGCTACCCCGGAACAGCCTCGGGGAGTATAGGCGTATCAGGTGGGCCAGCGTGAGCTCCTTCCCGGCATTGTTGGCCAACAATCGGAGGCATGCTACGACCCTCCAAACGATCGGACCAATTTGCGCCAAGGTCACGTCGTAGGTCCGGCACATGTCCAAAATAACCAGATCTACCGGAGGATCGAGCTTGAGAGTGAAGGGATAAGTATAGACATACAAAAAACCCTCCCGATGGTCAGTGACTGACTCATCAGGCCCAGGGGCAAAAACTCGGACCGGGCGATTGTCCCATCCGCAGTCGGACCGGGCGATTGTCCTATCCGCAGTCGGACCGGACAAGGTCAAGCCTATCCTCGGTAATGGAGGAGGGGTATCGTCTCACGTCATACCCTCTGTCGGATACGGAGGAAGGTTTTTCGACCTCTAAGTCTTTATTGAAATTGGTTTTGGCCGGTATGATATCCGAGGCCGTGGGCTCGAAGGAGCCCTTTGCCTTAGAAGAGGAGGCAGCCTCGGTTCCTTGAGACGAAACCGAGGGAATATCATGGGACGTTGTTTCAGACATCTGGAAATATGAAAAGAAGAAGTTGAATGGATTCGAAAGAGGAGTTAAAGAAAACGAAGGGTAATAAAGCAACAGACAATATAGGAGAAGTCAGAAGACTAGAATCAACAATGAACAGCAGCAGATTAGTGTAAGGGAAGAGCAAAGTTGCTTCCTTTTACGTAGAGTGAGCGATGAATCAGCAACAGACTTGGTATAGAAGGTGAGCAGATGTGATGAAGACGAAGAAATGAAGTGAAAAAATCCAAGGCAGAGAGGAAATGAGTTGAAAATTTGAAAGGAGTTCAAATGGAAAAATGAAGGGTTAGTGGACGTTTTATAGTTATGGGGTTTAGGCGGTTACGGTTTTCAGCCAATCAGGAGGCGCCACGTGTCCCATAATTAATGAAGAATGACTTGAAACGACGTGCGTGCGGCGGTTGTCAGAGCAGACCATCCGGGATATGACACGTGGCCGATGGAAAGAAGACGTGACGCAACCGTTCCCGCCAAAATGAGAAGATAACTACGGACAAACGAAGTCGACGATTTCTTGATTCATCCACTCCCCATCACTTCGAGAAATCTACAATCCAGGAAGTGTGGGGACTATCTGTATACGGTAAAAACTGGGTATACGTTAAACCAGTGAGACTGAAGGCCGAAGAGAGAAAGGGGGAAGAACGTGCATGAAGGCTCCCATTCTGAACCGGGGAAACGCTTGGACCGCAGCAAAGGAAGGGCGTCAGTTGGTCCGGTTCTTCGATGACCGGTTGTCCGAGGCCGTATGTCCGTTTGACCGTGACCGGTGGTCCGGGAGATCCGTTGCGCGATTGCCTCGCATCGATGACGTCCTGCTGTGTTCAACTACCAATCGTACGGGTGTCAGACCGTACGGTCTACCTAACCCAACCTAATCCAACTCAGAACTTTTT
This sequence comes from Lycium barbarum, assembly GCF_019175385.1. Taxonomy (NCBI): domain Eukaryota; kingdom Viridiplantae; phylum Streptophyta; class Magnoliopsida; order Solanales; family Solanaceae; genus Lycium; species Lycium barbarum. The sequence continues at coordinate 17,552,675 of NC_083340.1, read as the reverse complement.
CTTTATTATATTATTTTTTATGTTGTATGAAGCCCATGGGGCAACACTATAAATAAGGGGCATTGTCCTCCTTTTAGAGGGTTGGCTCCTTCTTACCAAGCATTCTTGTAAAAGCAAAATATATACAAAATCTCTCACATACATCAGATTCCTTCCATATTTGTTGTGTTCATTCCGTATATTTCTTAAATCAAACAACACTTATTTGCTAGTCGATACACGAGTCTAGAAAAAATCATTGGTCATCAATTGCTCCTCGTAGCATAGTCACATATTTCTTTTCTCCATCACATAAACTCAAGAAAAAATCACATATCCTATACCTCATCAACAAAATTAATTGATTATCCAAATTCGGGGTAAACACTAATGCGACCTCTTTTTCTTCTTTTGTGGGCTGTCAACTGAGCAAAAACTTGTTTGATGTTAAATTGGATTTGGATATTTTTAAACAATTTTAAAATATTTTAAGGTTGCAATTTCTTTTTCTATTCAAAGTAACAAATAATATATTCAGTTCGCTTTGAGAAATATAGTCATTCTTCTGGCCACGTCAAGCCTCTTATTCATTTTCAATGAACGACCAACTGATCTTGTTTTACTTTGTTCATTTCTAAGCAGTGTGAATTCTAAGAAAAATTCAAAGAGAACATAAATATTTTTTATTGAATCTTAAAAATTGTTTGTTCGGTCAACCAGTTAAACTGTTAAAATTAAAGTCACGAGCAACATATGTGATTAATCCGAATTCAATTAATCATCTGATAATGTGAATGTAATAAAGCAACGTAATGGTAACCACAAAATAGATAATCAACTTGAAATACCAAAAGAGAGAAATCAAAAAAGAGATTCTTATTAAATGTTCCAGTCCAGTCACATGGTAAACGACGATGAAGAGTGATTTTGTCAGGGAGACGAGGGTATTTATACGATTGACTAACCGTGACCGACCATGTGAACGTCGCCCTTTTACAATCTTTACAAGGATAAGATCGTGGATATCAAATGTGGTTAAATGAAATTCCAAACATCTCAAAATCTGGCGTTGTTATCGACTGTCCGGATACCTTAGACCTTCCGGATGTATCGTTCCGGGTCACTACGTACTATCTTGAGCGAGAAAGGAACATTTGGTGCCAAGTTCTCGGACGTTGAAAGATTATTCTGTCTATATATGAAATTGAATAATAAAATAATAGAAGAGTAATAATATCAATACCGATATTGAAACTAGACAAAGCTCGATTACCTACTAACTGTTTATCCTAATTCTCGACCTCATATATATATATATATAAAATAATAATATATAAAACCTGTAATCTGGGAATTAGTTTCACGGGACAGAACTGAAGCCAAAACATAGAACAGTAACGACATGCATTTACAATAAGTTGCTATTTTGGGAAAATTCACGAGACGTGACGACCAAAAAGGGAACAAAGCAGGAATTAAGTGTAACCTTAGAACAAGACAAACCTGTCACTTTAACGCCACTTTCTTTCTTCTTTTGGTCACACTAAACAAAATACTAATACTTATTTTGAAGTTATAAATTCAATAACGTCTTTTTGTCACACTATTTTAGTCACAATGATCCAAATGGGGTAATTTTATATGACTATTTAGGTCAAATTTAATATTTTATGCTTACTTAATGTCATTTCTATCTTTTCTTCTCAAAGTTTATCTTAATTTAAAATTGTACAATAGAAGTTATGGTGGATTTTATATAAGTGTGACCAAATTTGGGTCAAATTGGTGTGGCAATTTAGCAACTCTGTTAAAAATTTACACATCAATATTTAATTCTGGTCACTTAGGGGAAGTGCACAGACGTTGATTTTTCCGATGTTTATAAATTTTTGTAGATTTAGCCTTTTCTGATATAATTTTAAATATAAGGGATTAAAATTGCGAAATTTGTATTTGGAATTTGGCTTGTCAAGGCTAAACTTTCGATATTTGAAACTGAAAGCAGTTTTACTGAAGTTTGAACTATCAATTTTCATCTCTACCAATGTTTCAAAACTTTTCCAACAATACATACTTGATTTAAACTCAATTTTCGTATTTGGAATTTCAGACATGCCCTTCTCTAGGCTAACAACAATGGTGATTTGTCAATATTTTCAAGTTTGAACAACAACGTCCACTTGATTTAACATTTTCATACTCAAATTCAAAACTCACTTTTTAAACTTGCAGTAATGGCGATTTGTTAATGTTTTCAAGCTTTTTCAACAACACCACTTGATTTAAATTCACTTTTTAGATTCAGAATTCAAGACTAACTTTTCAAAGCATTATGCTTCAATTGCTGTAGATTCGAAAAACACTATACACAGGAAGGGAGAAGAAGAAGCTTCCTTGAAGTTTGCCTATACTGTCTACGGATACAAAAAAAAATTAAAAGTGGATAGGTCTTAAATGGTGCAGTAAAAAGTGGCTGACCCATGAAATCAACTCTGGCCACATTCCTACCCCGCCCATAGTAACAAAGCCCAATTGAGAACCTTTAATAGAGAGGGAGAGAGAAAGAGCAAGGATAATTTCACTCCAAATTAATCATTAATATGCTTTTTTCATAAGAAAATTAGTGACAATCGATGTAAAATATTTTTCTTTACTTAATTGTCTTCTAATCTTTACCTGGTAATTAGAAGGTGCTAAACTGTTAATCTATGAATCAGCCATTGCATTTACTTTTAAATTACAAGTACTTATTAGTCACGGATTAAAAATAGTAAAATTTTCACAAACAACTACTTTTTAGCTCCTTCTAACAATCTATAACTACATGTTCTACATTTACAATTCGTAGCTAGAGGACCTATATTTAGCTAGTAGATGCGTCGACTTAAATATAGGATAAATATAACGGAAATACACACGCTGAGAAAACTGAAAGTGCTATATTTATGGAAACAAAATCTATTCCAATTTAAATTAAAATTAGTTTTTAATGTTCCCTTATTCACGCAAATATCCTCCCATTCCATATCTGATCTCATATCTCATTCAAAAAGCTAACAAATTCAAAAAAAAAAAATTGAATTCAAAAAGTACATTTATATTTTTAACCAAAAAAAAAAGTTCAAAAACTAGTTCATCAAAAAACTTTGAAAAATAACAATATCAAACCAGTGAACAAAGTTCGGTTTAAATGACGAATATATATTTGAATTCATCTGTTAAAACATCGAATTCAAGTTGAGTTCATAATTGAGGTAACAACGTTTTCACTGCAACTTTTTTATTTTTTTTATTTTTCTGAAATTTTGAAAAATATATCTGAAATATAGTCAACAGAAACCAGAATAAGTAATATTGAACATAATAATAAAAAATACAATTAAAATATAGCCAAAATATAGTCATAATTGAGTTCATAATTGGGGTAACAACGTTTTGACTGCAACTTTTTTCCTATTTTTTTCTGAAATTTTTCTAAATATAGTCAAAATATATGAAAAATATATCTGAAATATAGTCAACAGAAATCAGAATAAGTAATATTGAGCATAATAATCAAAATACAATTAAAAATATAGCCAAAATATATATGAAAAACAACTATTAAAATATCAATCCAAAACATTGGGAATTGAAAATTCGGGTTCTATACCTCTAGTCCTCATCGGATTAGAAGCTTTCTTAGCCAGTTCACTTGAATCTAACAAAAAACAACCAAGAACAAACAGTGATAACTAATTATTTAGAGTTGCATTGATGATTCAAACGGAAAAAAAAACGAAAATATAAATATAAGAAATGCACGGTGAAATGTAAAAATCAGTATAGAATCTTACCATTTTTGGAAATGAGATTTGAATTATGAGTGAAATTAATGAGTAGTTAATTAGAGATAACAAGGAAGTTGAACTATTGTAAAACTGATTTGAAATTGGAGGAAATTAAGGGATATTGGGCATAATGGCGTGTATTTAGGGGGATAGGAGAGAGGGACCTTTTTTTTTGCTTAAATTTAGGGGTGTGGGAAGTTATCAGATGAGTGGTAAAAAAGTGGTAGCTATAGGAAGTAAAAATGTTATATTTTAGCTACTAAATATAATTATTGTAAAGTTTAGTTATGTTCCATAAATAGGTAATAATGTAAGCTATGCCAAGTAAATTTTACTTAATTTTTATTCTTTGCCTAATATCCCGAAATTTTAGGTTCAAAACCCGGCTTAATAAAAAAATTGCAAGGCAAAGTTTCATAGCAAAATTAGACCTTAAGGAAGAGTTTTACAAAATTTCAACTGAATAATTAAAAAAAAAAATTGTCTTAATGCAAATTTCTACGGTAGAGTTTTTCCTTCAGGTATAAAACAAAACTCTGTTTTAAGGTAGAGTTTTGCCTTGCCACGCCTGAAAACAAAACTCTTCCTTAAGGCAGACTTTGCCTCTGCCTGATCAGGTAGAGTTTGCAGTCAAACTCTGCCTTGCAAATCCAAACTCTACCGTGCGAATTTTTTTAAAATTTTTGATTAAGCGGGGGTTTGAACCCGGAACCAAGGGATTTCTAGCGAAGGACAAAAATTAAAGACTACCAATTTGAGGGGCAAAAATTAAAGACCAGTGCCTTTAAAGGACATTCCGCACAAAAAAAATTGTATTTGCATGCCGAAGTGCACATATACCCGATCTAAGCACTACTTTAAGGAGCCGTTTGGACATGGTTTGAAACCATGAGATGAAACCATGTTTGGACATGCAATTTGAATTTCTTAAGTTGTATTTTTTTCGTATAGACATAAAAACCCCACAAGTTGTGAAAACTATCAAAATATTCTCAATTCTTATACAATCTTACCAAATGAGTAAGTCATAGTTCATAACAAAATTTTGACGCTACTAGAAGGCCTTTCTAAAAAATACAAAACCAATTGATCAAACTTTAGTTCAATAAAAAAGATAATTTAACATGAATACCAATGTAACTACTCTTTAATATAATCCTCCCACATCTATATCTATATATAATATAAAGTTAGGCATAGACAAGGAGATGTGACACTTCTCTATGGCCTAGAATACTATTTATCTTTTTCCTTCTTTTTTGAATTTTTTTCCTCATTTTAAAATTAATGTATTATATATTAAAAAGCAAAAAAAGTCGCTCTCTTAATTCTATAAATTAGATCTCTTAATTATGCTTGAAGTTTGTAACGTTTACACCACACGGTTTGTCAATTAACTTGGGAATGCACATAGTCACGAACAATTCCTTTTAACTTTCTCTAAATAACTAGACGGTCTATGCCTGTGCTGCGCACGGGCCCAACACTTTCGATTATAGTGCATCTATGTGTATGTAGTTGTCTTTAAATAGTGATTATATATATATATATATATATATATATATATATAGAGAGAGAGAGAGAGAGAGAGAGAGAGAGAGAGTATATATTATGTTCAAAACACGATTAATATAACATTGTAGTCTGTGCTCTATATTTAAAATTTTATTATACTAATGTTTGCTACGAATACAAAATCGGGAAATTTATTAATATTTTTTAAAAGAGAAGACTTGTTTAAAAGGAAACTATTTTCCTCTCTTTGAGATAAAACAATAGCAATATTTAAGCATCCGTTGCTACTTTCAATTTTAATTCGATTAATTTAAAGGTATAAAATACTTATTATTTTTTATCAAATTTTGATTTGGATAATTCTAATTCAAATTATTAAATTAATTTTACATGTTTAAAACGAAACAAAGTAGAAATTGATTTTCTATTTAAACGAAGAAATACTATTTTTTAATTTTTGGTAAATATTCTCGGCTTAGCTCATTTTACTTGTCATGTTGTCTTTTGTATGGTTTTTTAAGAAAACATCGATTAGAATTATAATTTGACTAATTTAACTTATTCATTATTTGATCTCCATTTGATATATATTTTTTTTACGACATTAATCTCTTTTCACATTTATTAGAGTAAGAATAAAAATAAAAAAGTAATTAAATTCTATCTTATTTTAAAATATAAATATTTTACGTATATTTATTTTAGTAAACAAATAAATGACATGGCAGAATAGCAAATATAACAATTTAATATCTAGATTAGATCTCAGGCTAATATAAAAAAAGAAAGAAAATTGTATGGTTTGACTACTTAATCTTTTGAAGAAAAGCAATTTCATTTGCTCCCACTAATGGATTGATACGCACGTGGCAATGAATCAATCATTATTGACTTAATGAGATACTTTGGAAATTACATGAATATTGTTTGATTTTTTAATATGGAGTGCATTTTTTTTTTTAACATTATTAATTTGCACTATTTTTATGCATATATATATATATATATATATATTATGTTCAAAATACGATTAATATAACATTATAGTTTGTACTCCGTATCTAAAACTTTATTATATTAGTGTTTACTACGAATACAAAGTCTGCACTTTTTTTTACATTATTTTGTTTTTAATATGGGGTTCACCTTTTTTTTTTTTTTTTGATATTGCTTGATTTTGTTAATACAGGATCCACTTTTTTTTACCGTGAATTTGGAGATGGTGGGTTCCACTTTTTTTTTTTTTATATTGCTTGATGTTGTTTAGTATGAGGTCCACCCTTTATGGGGTGCACTTTTTTTTTTGGACATTATTAGTTTGTACTATTTTTATGCATATAATATATATACATATACTATGTTCAAAACATGATTAATATAGCATTGCAGTTTGTGCTCCGTATCTAAAACTTTATTATATTAGTGTTTGCTACGAATACAAAGTCAGCACTTTTTTTTTTTAAATTATATTTTTTTTAATATGGGGTTCAGTTTTTTTTTATTATTATTTTTTTTTATATTGCTTGATTTTGATAATATGGGGTCCACTTTTTTTTTTCCCATGAGTTTGGAGATGGTGAGTTCCACTTTTTTTCTTCCTTTTTTTTTATTGCTCGGTGTTATTTAGTATGGGGCCCAACCCCCCCCCCCCCCCCCCTTTTTTTTAAGGGACAACGGACGACGAAGCATGAGTCTAAACCCATGCTTTATATAGTTTCTTTTTTTTTTTAATTTTTATTTTTTATATTGCTTGGTGTTTAGTATGGGCCCACCCTTTTGGACATTATTAGTTTGCACTATATATATATATATATATATATATACTATGTTCAAAACACAATTAATATAACATTGTAGTTTATGCTCCGCATCTAAAACTTTATTATATTAGTGTTTGCTACGAATACAAAGTCTGCATTTTTTTTTGACATTGTTTGTTTTTTTAATATGGGGTTTACTTTTTTTTTTATATTACTTGATTTTGTTAATATGGGGCCGACGTTTTTTTACCGTGAGTTTAGAGATGGTGGGTTCGACTTTTTATTTTTATTTTTTATATTGCTTGATGTTGTTTAGTCCGAGGTCCACCCTTTATGGGGTGCACTTTTTTTTTGGACATTATTAGTTTGTACTATTTTTATGCATATAATATATATACATATACTATGTTCAAAAAACGATTAATATAACATTGTAGTTTGTGCTCCGTATCTAAAACTTTATTATATTAGTGTTTGCTACGAATACAAAGTCTGCACTTCTTTTTTTAAACATTATATTATTTTTAATATGGGGTTCACTTTTTTTTTTTTGATATTGCTTGATTTTGATAATATGGGATCTACTTTTTTTTTCCCATGAGTTTGGAGATGGTGAGTTTCACTTTTTTTTCTTCCTTTGTTTTATTGCTCGGTGTTATTTAGTATGGGGCCTACCCCTTTTTTTTAAGGGACAACGGACGACGAAGCATGGGTCTAAACCCATGCTTTATATAGTTTCTTTTTTTTTATTATTTTTTTTTTATATTGCTTGGTGTTGTTTAGTATGGGGCCCACCCTTTTGGACATTATTAGTTTGCACTATTTTTATGCATATAATATATATATATATATATATATATATATATATATATATATATATATATATATATATATATACACTATGTTCAAAACACGATTAATACAACATTGTAGTTTGTGCTTCGTATCTAAAACTTTATTATATTAGTGTTTGCTACGAATACAAAGTCTGCACTTTGTTTTTTGACATTATTTGTTTTTTAATATAGGATTCACTTTTTTTTTTATATTGCTTGATTTTGTCAATATGGGATACTATGTTCAAAACACGATTAATATAACATTGTAGTTTGTGCTCCGTATTTAAAACTTTATTATATTAGTGTTTGCTACGAATAAAAAGTCTGCATTTTTTTTTTGACATTGTTTGTTTTTTTTTAATATGAGATTCACTTTTTTTTTATATTGCTTCATTTTGTTAATATGAGGTTCACTTTTTTTCCCCCCGTGAGTTTGTAGATGGTGGGTTCCAGTTGTTTTACTTTTTTTTTTATTTTTAATATTGGTTGGTTTTTTTATATTTTTTAATATTAGTTAGTGTTTAATATGGGGATCACACTTTTTTTTTATGCCTAACGGACGACGAAGCATGGGTTGAGACCCATGCTTCTATATAGTAGTAATTATTTTTTTAATATTGGTTGGGTTTTTTTATTTTTTAATATTGGTTGGTGTTTAATATGGAGACCACATTTTTTTTATGCCTAACGGACGACGAAGCATGGGTTGAGACCCAACTTCTATATAGTAGTAAATTCACATGGTTTTTGTTGTGGACACCATTCGATGCATATACTGCAAAATAGAGTTTCATATTTTTTGTTGATTATCAAAAAAGTGTTTAATAGGTACAAATTTTAGTGAGTATAAATGTTCAACCGAAACAAGCCTAAGTTGATATGTCTAAGTGAAATATGTGGACAACTTTAAGGGGCTGTGGATGACCTAAGCCAACTTGTTATGATAAAGGTATTTACCATATCTTCCAAGTTATTAACCTACAGTTACTATGGGTGGGAGAGATCGATTTATGTATATTTACAAATAGTTTTTTAGTTTCATGATCATTTTCACGGGAAATCGATAAATGAAATGAAAAATTTGGTTTGATAATATTAGTTCTATGACACTTCTTACGGAAAATAATTAAAAAATAACACAAGAGATCTTTATTGGGTCACTTTCCTCTGTTAAAGTCGTAAGCGAGTATAAAAGATAGAGGCCCAAAAACGTAGTGAGCCCAAATTCGTCAAGTTTTGTAATTAATCTTTAAGTTTTGTAAATAAGGAAAACTACCTATATATTTTGTAATAAAGAGTATTAAGTAGTTACCCTATGTCATTTTCTCAAAATTTTACTCCTTACATCAAAAAGGGGAAAAATTGAAAAGGGAGTGGGTGAGTAGGAAAGAGGATGAATGAGTATGAGATATACTGATAAAGAAGTTACTCTCTCCGGATCAAAAAAAGTATCCAATTAGCCTTTTTTTTTTTGGTCAAAAAGAGTGTCCACTTATCAAATTGAGAAAGAATTAACCTTATTTTTTCAGATTTGCCCCTATTAAGTGCTATGTGATCAAATCCCAATACCTATTTAATTAGGGGCATTTTAGTTGAATTACCTTTTTTTTTTTTTACTAGTTAGGATTTTCTTAATGGGTGTGCAAATAGCTAAGTGGACATTATTTTTTATCCGGAAGGAGTATAACATTACCTGTCTAGTCAAACTTGTTAGGCTTAAGTCATGCGTAGCCCTTTAAAGTTGTTCACATATTCCACTTAGACACCTCAACTTAGGCTTGTTCCGATTGAACACTTACACTAACTAAAAATTAGATATATTAAAAACTTTTTACTGATGTGGCAAAATGTGTGTATTGCACACAAGATAGGCATGTGAAAACATTATTTAGCCTATTTTTCCTTTTTTTTTTTAATCTCTTCTCTGCTTCTTCATGTTATTACTTTACCGCCAATGTTGTCGCCACTGCCGACCGTATTTCTCTTTTTCCTTCTTTCTCGAGCCATTCATCATTTTCTTCCAAATCTGCCATCGTCACTGTTGTTCTTTCTCCTTAGCCTTCAACCACAACCTTCATTTCACCAGAAATAATGGATCTGCCACCACCACCATACCTCTCTCTCCTCACTCCTTCTCTCCTACCGAAAATTAGTATCAAAATCTAAGCTTAAAGCCAAAACAGATCCAAAAACCAGAAAAAAAGGAAGAAAACGTGAGGAGTTAAATTGTTTAGGTTTAATATTGCGGATGGTTAGCAGATGAAGATGAATTGAGACGACGGCAGCGACAACTGTTAGGGTTTAGGTTTAATTTTTTTTAACTTAGATTTTTTTATTTTAATAATTACTTTGGACATTAAACATGTCGCCTTTTAATTAGTCATTTTGCCATATCACCGCGAGTGTATCACACACATTTTATATGTTTTGTTGATTACAAAAAAGTGTTTAATAGGTCAAATTTTAGTGAGTGTAAGTGTTCAATCAAAACGAGCCTAAGTTGAGGTGTTTAAGTGGAATATGTGGACAACTTTAAGAGGTTGCGGATGACTTAAGCCAACTTGTTATAATAAAGGTATTTATCATCTCTTCCAAGTTATTAACTTGTGCTTACTATGGACGAGAGAGATCGATTTATGTATATTTACAAATAGTTTTTTAGTTTCATGATCATTTTCATAGGAAATCGATAAATGAAATGAAAGATTTGGTTTGATAATATCACAAATACTATTTTAGTTCTATGACACTTCTCACGAAAAATAATAAAAAATAACACAAGAGATCTGTAAATAAAACACAAGAGATCTTTATTGAGTCACTTTCCTCTGTTAAAGTCGTAAGCGAGTATAAAAGATTACTTCAAAAACACATGAAAATGATTAGAGTGATTTTTAAAAAAAAAATTCAAATTACACTTAGTCATACAAATTAATTTCTTCTTTTGTACGCTAGTTATGTAAAGATATTTTTGTACTACAAATAAATTCTTACAACGCATATGAGTTACATATTTTTAAATTTTATAAAAACATAATACATATGACAAAATTGGTTAAGTTACACCGCGGTAGTGTAGAACATTTTTATACACCACTAGAAAAATAGAAAATACTACTCCCGCGCTCCTTGGTTTTTTTTTAGGGGGGGGGGGGGGGGGGGTCATATGTCACGACCCAACCAGAGGGCCATGACGGGCACCCAGAGTTAACCTACCGAGCACCTCTTATCATGTCCTCATAATCACATCTAGGTGAGCCACATGGCTAACTCATAATTACCATGTGCCAAATAACACAATTTTCATCGGAAGTAGGTGCCTTTATACAAACATCACTAACTAGGCCCATATATACATAAGCCGGCAAGGCTATCAAAATGATATACAAAATATGAGCCGATAAGGCTGAGGAATATCTAGCTATACACAACTGTCTACGATCCTTTACGCAGAGTATGTAATATCATAAAGACGGGACAGGACCTCGCCATGCCCATATGTACACAAAAGATAGTACCACTACTGCAACTTCGAAATAAATGGAGCTCTTCCAAGCAATCTCTGATGAAGCAGCCTAAGGGTCGAGTCTGTCTACCTGCGGGCATGAACGCAGCGTTCACAAACAAAAGGACGTCAGTACGAATAATGTACCGAGTATGTATGGCGTAAGTAGTAACACAATAAAAATATGAAGGATAATATAAGATAGAAGGACCATTTATACCTCTTGAGACGTTCCTCTTACTTACTTAACTTTTCTCTAAAGAAAACCTTCCATACATATACATGTACATACAATGATACCATACCCGATCATGTAGGTTTGGTGTTATCCATACCCGGCCATAACAAGGCTCGGTGTTGATCGTACCCAACTACAGTGGTGTGCGCACAATAGATATCGTACCCGGTCATACAAGCTCGGTGTCTCAAAATAGCTATATATATATATATAGATGAATACATACGTAAAAACAACATCATCATCACTACATAACAAGGCTATATATATATATATACATATATATATACACATATATATATACATATATATATATATATATATATACATACATATATATATATATACGTAAAAACAACATCATCATCACTACATAACAAGGCTATATATATATATATATATATATATATATATATATATATATATATATATATATATATAGATGAATACATACGTAAAAACAACATCATCATCACTACATAACAAGGCTCAGTGTTGATCGTACCCAACTACAGTGGTGTGCGCACAATAGATATCGTACCCGGTCATACAAGCTCGGTGTCTCAAAATAGCTATATATATATATAGATGAATACATACATAAAAACAACATCATCATCACTATATCTTTCCTTAGAGGATCAACTGTCATAAGACGAGGTCAACGACGATGAACAAGATCAACAAAATCATGAGAACTTTGAGAATCATGAACTTCTAACGTTTCTAGGAATAGGACATTTCAGATATCTTAAATGGATTCACAATAAGGAAATCATGCCTTTAGAAAGAAGGGTTAGACTTACATACATTTTCGTCTTCTTAACTACTTAAGGTTCTCCTCCAAAGCCCGAAAAATCTACATTCAAGAGGATTCATACCAAGGTTAGGTCTCAAAGACACTTCTTAAGTTCAAACTAGTATAATTTGTGAGCTAGCAAAAATTGGACAGCATTTCCCCCATTCCATATACGTCTACCAAATTCCAAAACAACTCCCAATCAACATAACATTATCAACAATACCATGATTAAGAGACTTCATTCAAGTTATACTCTATTCAACCCCAAAACTCCTTTTCATAATTGACCCATAACAATAATTTTAACACAACTCCATATACACTTGTATACAACACTTCCTCATCATCATTATTACCACTCATAACAAGATTATATTCATAATATGCCAAAAATTATAACTCAAGTTAATTTATAGCTCAAAATATCCTCAAACTGATATTTGAACTCTCCTTTCATTTTCCTCTTTTAACCAAGTTGTATAACAATCAAACAACCTTAACTACATGCAATAGATGTAAAAACTTACCTTAATCACAAAAGAGCAAGCCTTAGATCAAATTACTCCACTAGAGTGAAACCTCTAACTTCAACACCTAAGAAATTCTTGAGCTTCACAAACCCTAGTAAGCTTTCTAGCACTTAAATCTCTTGATCCTCTTGGGTTTGGCATGGATTAGTACATAAACTTGGGAAGAGGTTTTTGGAGATCTCTAGGGTCTGAATGGGGAAATAATGGATCCAAATGGGGAAAAACAAATATATAAAGCTTCACTTAAAATCCCGCCGGCAACTTTAACGGCCATTTTGACGGACCGTCAAAAAGCCTGCGATCCGTCAAACGGACCGTAAAATATGCCCAACCAAACATACCTCTCTGTGACCATTTCACAGTGGAGGCTCCACCATTTGACGGGCCGTCAAACATCCTACGGTCCATCAAATGGATCGTCAAAGTGTCCTTCCGATAACTTGCTCTCTTTGATTCGTTTTAACCTCTAATCCTTTCAATACCTACTAAGCATAAACTTAACCCTTCACACACATAACATGAGCATGCATAGTTCCGTATAACCTCAAGAGTAATCCCAGTCCAAGACTAACATGACTAACATACGTCAATTCTTTAACATACAGAGCTACGAGGTGTAATGTCGTATTTGTATTAGAACGAACTAACTAACCGCTTTACTGTATTGGACTCAAAAATATTTTCACTTGTTCGTCGATACTTCCACTGTTACTTAATCGACCACTCCATTTCTCTTTCTCTCGACTATTATCTTTCTCGGTATGCGTATCTACGTAATTATGTTTTGCGTTCTATTAACAAAAGTCTGATTTCTGCTTTAATTTTGTTTTTTGATTTCTTGTTGAAGAATGAAAATTTTGAATTCGTGATAATAATTCGTACCATGCAAAAGAATCATTATTATACCTTAGTTTCTGGATTATAATTAGTCTTGATTATGAAAGACGACTATTGTTATGTAGTTTTGCTTCGGTTTCTTTCATGGGTGTTTTGCTATTGAATTGCATGATTTTACTGGTGATAATCTCTCTTGGTATTGAAGCGAAATTAACCAAATACATGGATTAAGTTGGAGGATAATGGCAAAACATACAATTTTAGGGTTTGCAATTTTCCTATTTGTGTTTCTATTCTTGAAAGTTGTTGCCCCTACTGATGACCAAGAAGGTATATTGACTTCATTCAAATTCTTGATTTGACAATTTCTGGTGTTACGGTTCACTTTTAGGTGGGTGCATAAAAGCTACTACGAGTTTGTTGGTGCTCTTTCAGACTTTGTTTTGAAAAAGAGTCGTCACCTAATTCTTAGGAAATTAGAAAAATCAGGTCGAAGGGTTTATTCAAATACCGTGAAAAATCTTTCGTAATCCATAGTTCTAAGTAAGGGTTCTGATGATCCTCTAGGGAAGGTGTTAGACACCCTAGTGTTAAGGATCCGTACTATACGGTTGACCTTCGAATTCCAATGTGTGGTTGTTTGCATGAACTCTTATTAAGTGTTTGATTTCCGCATTAAAATTTTGTCATTTATTGCATATCATTTGTTTTTTTGGCGAAATTTTAATATATTCCCCTTATATGGGTACTTTAGGTTCGGATTTATAATATCTGGATAAGAATAAACTCTTTTTGTATAAGGATAGTATATTTTATTTGTAAAGAAAAAAATACATAATATTTAGGTTTTTGTATATATATAAGTAAGTACATATCCTCTTTTATTCATGTTTAATCCACACTTTGTTTCGGGTCAACTTATACTATGTTTTAGAACGTCTTATCTTAAACCTCGTATTAAAACGCGCATAATTTTATTTGAATAAATCTAGTCCTGAAAAAAAAAGATATGTTTTAATGCTTGTTTATAAACTTGTATGTTTGGTAAAATGGTCTTGATTTTTGGGCTTGGGCCCAGAACATTTCACTTAAGAAGAAAGTATGCCAAAGTGGCGAAAAATTGTACGCAGATTTATTTTTAAATAAGTGGGCTTTTGGCCCAAAGTCATTCTTTCTTCCCTTTGTTTTCTGATAAAAGAGCTCAGTTGGGCTTAGGCCCAAAATATCAGTTTTGGTTTGAGCTTGCCCAAAATCGATCCACTTTGTTTTCTATCCAAAACTGGTTTTATTTCCTAAAATACATTGTTGTAAAACTGATCTGATCTTAAAGAAATGATCTTAGTTTATGGTTTTTGAAACCTTTTGTATCCATTTTGAACTTGTATCAAAACTGTTTTATTTTGTTGTTCATTTAGACTTCGAAAATCCTTACACTAAATCTGGGTTTGCAAAATCGTTGCCATTTCTTATCCGAACTTTGCATAAAATCGTTAGCTTAACCATTTTTATTGCATTTGAAAATCGTTGTGTTTCGACGGGTTTTGAAAAATCAGTTGGGGACCTAAAGTCATCTAAACGGCATAAGCACCGTTATCCTAAGATGTCTAGTTCATAACATAAGGATTTCACTATAATACAAGTTTTTACAAGTACAATGAATACAATACATATTTTAATAAAAAAATAAAAAGAAGAGTTATGCTAGGGGCGTACCAAACCCCTAGTTGGCCATTTTCACCCATGATTGGGCCTTCAGCGCGTTTTCTCCGATATAGCTTCCTTTCTTCATTTGGACTTGATCGTAAATTTGTAAGTATTCGTCTGTTGGGCTGGTTTGACCTGGCCCAAATGGCCAATGCAGTGAAGAGGAGGAAACAAAAGGGGAAACCCGGTTAGCAAATATTTACTGCACTTATCAAACATATATATACACACATAAAATGAAACAATATATGTACTTGTAAAATTTCAAAATTGGGCCCAAAAGGGCCATAAGCACACTTCTCAGTTCTGCCCAAGTCTTTTTGTTTAACTAAGTGTAAGCATGGACCAATTCTTATACAAAATGAAATGGGCCAGGCCCAGATTGAGGCTATGTCCAAGTTGGAATAAATTTCAAGTCTAATAAATTCTATCTCCCATTGTACTCGTTTTTAATGCCAATTTTACTCCACTGTACACCTGATAAACTAAGATGTACGTGTGTATATTAGGTGTATACCATATGTATATGCCCCTCTCTTCTTTACCAAACACTACATATTTCATGTATATCTAATCTTAGGTCTCAGACATAAATCCCAAGTTAATGTTCCAAGTGTGCTATCTGATTCTTTTGTCATTAAAACAATATCCAAACCTAGGTTAAGGTTGTTGCTTAGTTCAAACTGATTAAACTAACTTGATGTAAATGATTTATTTAAGCTTACTACAGTCTCCAATAGTAAATCAACTAATTTGGACAAACTACAAGGATTCTTATCAGGCATAAAATTATTCATGATTCTAGACAGAGTAATCCAATGCAAGCAAAGATGTGTACTCAGTTGATAGACTGAGCACAAAACAAAAAGAAAAAGCAACACCAAAGTGACAGTTAGAGGCTCAATCAAAGGCATAGAAGTAGAGAAGGTGCAACATACATCAGTTCAGGAAAAAGAAGAAAACACAGATATCACAATTCAAGCTGAACCTATCAACTCCTCAAAGCCTAAGGGAAATGTCAAGCAACCCAGAGTACTCAAGGTTTCACACCAATTTGGACAAGCAAAGTGATGACAAAGAGCATCAAACTTAGACAGTTTCCAGGAAAAAGAAACAGAGTAATCCCTCAAACCTTAAACCAATTCACTCCACTAAGCAAGAACTGTATGAGACAAAGAATGGAAAACAGACTCTACAGACAGAGGAGGACACAGAAGAGTTCAAAACAAATCAACATGTTACAAGGGTTTCAGTGTTTACTTTTAGAAACAATAATTTGACCATCCAGGTTTCATGTCATCAAATCCGAGTTCAGAGAAAATCAGTTATTACAGACAGATGCCACCTTTGCCCTTATCAGACTTGTTTGAACAAAAACAGACTCAAATGCATCCCTCTCCCTTTGATCTAATGATGGGTTTATACAGTCAAATGCACTTATATGGCAAGCACACACCCCATGACTTATGGGGCAATGCCATGACACTCCTTATTTGAAGGAGAGGGACTATGAGCCAAGTTGGACTTGGCTCTTCCCAATCCACTCTTTGAAATGTCTTAAAAAGGCTTCCCTCATGTTAAGTGGTTATAGCTTGACATTGGACACTCATGACACCATAAAATCATCATTTGAATCAACCTCAATCTAATGCTTGATTACCAATGACACAGATTAGCCTTTAATCATTCTACCCTGGAACTCTGGCCATGGTATAACTTTTGACCCTATATCCTAACACTAACTTGATTTAAATAGCATAGCGTTTCAATAGGATTCTCCCAGTTATGGTTAAGCTTTCCTAACCCAATTGGAACTTTTGTGTGTCCCATGGTCATGGAAATAGAGTTCAGAAGAAAGAAGGAGCCTCGGGGTCCTAAAAAGGAAATAAGATAGGGTGAGGTCATCACCTCCCCAAACCTTAGCCTGAATCCTTCTCTCAGTAAAAAGGGATCTTGGGCTCCACTGGGCATTACCTCATTCTCATGCTCAAGTGATAACCACTAAGGCCACTGTGGTTAAGGTTATCTTAGCACTATCTTTTAAATTAAATCCCAACTAAACACCTAGTTGACATTGCCATAAGTAAGCAATTCCAGTTAACTTAGCCTAGGATCTTAATCATAAGACTACTTTGAACCCCTCTGGGCATGACAAAATAAAAAGGAAAGACCACATAGACATATAACTTAAGATTGATATTTTTAAGACAATGCAAATCAAGATAGAACCACAACAAGCACATCTATTCTCTGAATACAAAATCATTTCACCCCGGGAGAATCCGGAAAAAAATGACGGGATGAATACAAAGAAGAGTAGGATTACATGAGCAAAAATTATTAAGATGGAAAACATATGAAAAAGAAGGGTAGATAGTCATGAAAAATAACAAAAAATGAAAAAGGAGATTTTAAAAATGTAAGGTAATGAGAATATGTGATCATTTCTTTTTTCTCAATTAAATTTGTAAAAGTGTGAAACAAATTTTTAACTTAAAATATTTACTAGAAATACCTAACGAAAAAATTAAGACTGAATGGTGCAGTTTTGCCACACCAGCGGCATATGATTCTTGTGACATACTAGATGGGAGGGCCAAAATTAAGGAGGGTAATTTTGTTTGATATTGAATTTGTCGAGTGGATATTTTCTTATTTGGTATCAACCTTGAAAAGTCTTTTGATTCCTACTATTATCTGCTGTTTCTTGTACTTCGATTATCTTATTTATCTGTGGTAGATACTACCCTATTTTCAGACTGCTTTATCATGACTTCTTTTCGCTTTTGTTAGTTTCATTTTCATACTTGTTTGATCAACTTGTCTGTATTTGACCTTTTTTCGTCATGTTTCTCTTGAGCCAAGGGTCTTTCAGAAATAACCTCCTTACCTTCCAAGGTAGGGGTAGGGTCTGTGTACACTTTACCCTCCCCAAACTCCACACTGTGGGATTTAACTGGGTATGTTGTTGTTGTTGGTATCAACCTTGAAAATATGGTTAGAACACCAGATTGTATTAGTTGAAGAACAGAGAAAAAGATCAAATTGAAAGATGATTGATCTTTTCAATTAAAAAAATTTAACAATAGTTGTTTAGCCATATTTTGATTTTCTTTATAATTGACTAGTACATATAATTAAACTAAGAATCATGTCGTAAAATTATACGACCACCCCCACCCATGACACAAAAGTACAAGTTTTTAAAAAGTTATTTTCACTTATTAAATTCAATGACAATTTATTAAACTGCGCGAAGGGCGAGTAAGTTCTCTATGGTAGACAAAAATAAAAGTTGGTAAATGGTTGGTGAGAATAATTGTTAAAAATATTTACTAACTTATGGGTCTTTTTTTTTACAAAATATAGACTTATGGGTCAAGTTTATATTTAAAAATTTTAAAATCATGGTTTGAAACCCCAAATCATGCCTTTTTGGATGATTTAGGATTTCAAACCATGGTTTGAAACCAAGAGATGAAATGCATGTCCAAACGTTGATTTCATCTCATGGTTTCAAATCAACATGTCCATTGTTTGAGATAAAAGAGAAATACTGTTGCACTGGGAGGATTTGATTTTTCAAACAATAATTTCCATGTTGTAGATATTTATATTAATTTATTGTAGATGTTCATAACTCCTATGGTTACGTGTAGTAATATTCACACCTTCGCTACCTCTTTATTGATCTCCACACCCATATATATCTTTCCCACCGTCTCAGGGTTAATGTCATATGTATGATTCTCTTTAATGCTACTCAATGTAACCCTATAAATAACATTTCATCCTTTATTTCTATGATAGTTTCTTGGACAATTTGCCTGAATGCCCCTATATTGGGGTGGTCTTTAATTTTTGCCCCTCATATTGTTGGTTTTTAATTTTTACCCTGTGATACTTTAAGTAACAAAAAAATGATCGAAAATATCCTTGACATTGAAAAAACAAAAAAAGAAACTCTGATATATGACCTAATGCCGCAATGAAACTTTGCCTTGTCTGACAAAGTTATATAAAAATTATGCCTTGTCCAGTATACTTCTATACATATTAAGTGATCTGCCATAACTTCATTTCTACAAAACTTACGCCGGACAAGATAAAATTTCTATATGCCAACTGGCAAGTGAATTAGTTATTACACAACTTAGATCAGCAATTCGGCAAAAAATTAAAGACCAGTCCGTATGAAGGCCAATCTGTGCAAAAAATTGTATTTTCTTTCTTTTTGTTGAATTTTTTATTTATTTTTATTTAGGTTGCGTAACCCTTATCCGACCCGAAATAATAAACAGTTCTTTTTTTTTTGCTCACACTCAGTTGAAAAGCAACTTCCCTTTCCTCATCCCCTTACCCCAATTTTCTTTCTCTAGCAATGGATTCCCTCACTCTTTCTACTTTTCTATCCCCCAATTACCCTTCCTTCAATCTCCCCAATCGCTCTATTCCCAAACTCTCCCCCACTTTTTGCAAAACCCCCTTTTCATCTCTCAAATCCTCGCTCACTACTTCTCACCAACAATTCACTTCTAAAACCCTTGAGGATGATGAGAAGTTGTCTTTGTTACTTGCGTCTTCTCCTCAGACCCCCGCTACGGCTATGCGGGGTGCTGAAGCTGATGCAATGGGGCTGTTGTTTAGGGAGAGGATTGTCTTCTTGGGTAATAACATTGATGATTTTATTGCTGATTCTATTATTAGTCAGTTGTTGTTGCTTGATGCTATGGATTCCAAGAAAGATATTAGGCTCTTTATTAATTCCCCTGGTGGCTCCCTCAGGTATCATTTGCCCCCATTCTCTGTAATTTTTAGTATTGACTATCCTGGGTAGTGTTTCTTTGTTTAAAATCTTTCATTTTTTTTTTTTTGATTATGATTATTTTATGTTAGAATTTATATGTGAAATTGAGAAGCTTAGCTTTAGTTGTATTGTGTGACGCCTTTGTCCGAATTATTGGGTACCGGAATGAAATGAGCCCAATGGACTGGAATGTATATGGATGACTCATATAGTTAGTTTGGGATTGAGTGTGTAGTGTTGTAGTAGTATTAGTTGTTGTCTGAATAGGCATTCCTTTTGACAGCGGATGTAATTTTGAAAATTCTAATGATCCCGGACGTAATCCTTGACGTGAAGAATAAAATAAAAAAGGTTTTTTCTTGCTTGATTTTCAAATTTTCTTAGGATTTGGTCTATACAGTCGTGTCCCACTGTCCCTTCAGTGGAAGATGTAATGGAAAGGAGGAAAGAGAGAAAAAAAGTGTTTAAACTTCGTGTTGGACATTTAAATTATGAGTGATTGATGAAGATGATGAGCAGCGTGTGAGCATCCTGAAGGTGCAATCTACTTTTTTTTTTTTTTTTAAATGTCTTAATTGAATATGCTGTTGAAGATTCATCTTATGACAGTAAAATTTATGTACCACTTTATATAATGTCTGATATTATAGAGACCGAACGTATGAAACAGTTCTGTAGCTTGCATGATCATTTCGGAGGAAAGACGATGTGTCCTCCGTCTTAGAGGTGTTTTTTGCTAATATAAAAATGTTACTCTAGAGAACCATGCAGTCGCCTCAATATTTGCTGCCTCCCCCGAGGTAGAGGTGTTTCCAGCCATTATAATATTAAAATATTAAATTCAGTTTGGATACAGGTTTACAAAATTGAACATGTATGTCGTATTTGTTTTCCATCTTCAAGTATATGAATATCACAATGTGATCAGAAAGAAAGAAATAATCCCAAACTTGAACTACAACAACAATTATTATGTCTCAGTATCAAACTAGTTGAGGTTGAATATATGAATCCTCTATATCCATTTCGCTTTATTTTAGGCACATTTCATTTTATTACAATAAAATTAGGGATTATCTAAAATCAGATGTTCTCCGAGTCTCACAGTTATCCTACACTTACAAATCTCTAACCTAACTAAAAATAAACCTAGCAAAATCCGCCGTAATGTAAGTGTATTAACACGACTAAGCCTTAAATTAAATACTTGGTATTATTTTTGAAAAAACGAAATATTATTTGCTGATTTAGCTGACTAGATATCATGAATTATAGTTGACGAGATACTAGAGTTCATTGAAAGTGCACCAATGTTGTTCTAGAGAGTAGAGAGCCTACACATGATAAAAATGTTATTCTAGAGAATCATGCAGTAGCCTCAATATTTGCTGCCTCCCCTTATATCTTTACCTTATTAAAGGAGATCCCTGTTGGCTTACTTTTGTTTTCTTAAAGTCATCAAAAAATCTTTTCCTCTATGTTATTGACTTCTAATCGTTTTTTTAAATGGCAAGCATTACTATCGACTTCTAATAGTTCTTAATTTCCCAAAATGGTTCTTAACTTTAGACAAAATGGTTCAACTACCCAACCTAAGGCAGAAACAACAATTAATTATTCAGACATATGGGAAATTAAGAACAACTGTTATGAATGTAGGTGCATGTAAGGAACTTATTGGGGGTTGGGTGGGGTAATTTCATAGGCCTCTCTCTCAAGTTTTGGTTCGTAACACTAACCTCCCTTTTGGCTTATAAAAAACACTAATCTCCCTTGTGTTTACGATACTACTTTTGATGAAGTGTGTTTACGATACCTCCCTTGTTTTGATTCTTTAAAACAATTCTTTTAACCTACTTATCGTTAATGTAAAAAATTTACGCTTTTCTAATCAACTACCACGAGGTACTTGCTACCTCCCACCATAATAGGTACCAGGTAACTCTGTCCACTATGGCTTGGACAGATGGGAAGAAATCACCTAGTGTTTTTTTGTCTCTTCTAGGAGTTGAACCTGAAACCTCATGCCCACTTCATTGACCACTAGGTTGCACTTGTCTTCTTTTTACTTTAATTTTGTCAAAAACTGATGATCTAGTGCCTCATTTTTTGTTCCTTTTGCACTTATCTTTATTGAGTGTAATAGCCTCTATATCATGTTTCTATGCTCTCCCAGTCCCCCCATATCATGTTAAATTTCTTTGTCCTCTCTTGGATTTGATCTGTTCATTTGAGTTAATAACTGCGAATTGAACTTTATTTGTAATTGCATAGAATTGGTTTCCACTCACTGTATATTGTAAAGATTTCAGAGTCAGGCCCAACTTTTTGATACATCCGTGCTGAAGGCCGAGTGAGCATGCGAGGCCCATGCATCAAAATTTAATTTTTCAATTTGAAAACTTCAGTTCTGTCAGCATTCACATGTTTATCTTATCTTGTCTCCACGCATTCATGTCATTTTGTTAATAAAAAATGTGGAATCTTCTATAGCAATACTTTTACCTTTTCTCTCTTCTGATGTACTTCTTTCTGTTTACCAGCGCAACAATGGCTATCTTTGACGTTGTGCAGTTGGTGAGGGCCGATGTATCCACAGTTGCACTTGGCATTTCAGCTTCCACCGCTTCAATAATCCTTGGTGGTGGTACCAAAGGAAAGCGCTACGCAATGCCTAATACTCGAATTATGATACATCAACCACTTGGAGGTGCAAGCGGTCAGGCAATAGATGTGGAAATTCAAGCCCGAGAAATAATGCATAACAAGGACAATGTTACCAAAATTATTTCCAATTGCACTGGACGATCACATGAACAAGTTATGAAAGATATTGATAGAGATCGTTACATGTCCCCTATTGAAGCTGTCGAATATGGGCTCATTGACGGTGTTATTGATAGAGATAGCATCATTCCACTTATGCCCGTTCCTGAAAGGGTTAAATCTACATTGAATTATCAAGAAATGATCCAGGATCCTAAGAAATTTTTGAACCCAGAAATCCCTGATGATGAAATATATTAGCTGGTGCAACAGGTACCTTCTTTGTTTTCTGTCTATGTTCCATGACATTGCTAGCTTATGAGTGGAGTAAAAAAATATGGGCAACTAGCTACCTTGCAATCAACTCCAGAGAGCAGAGTGTCTTTATGTTTGAGTCAGGTTACATTAAAGAAATGATTGGATTGAGTATGGTTCTTGTTAGGAGTCTTAATGTTTTTTTTCTTTAATGATAAAGGAGTATTTATGTTTATGTATACAGGTAACTAGCTTTAATAATTTGCTTTATGAGCAACGTCTGTTCTTGCAGTAAAATGCACTAAAGATAGAGTGAATTTTAGGCATTTTCTGTTGACGTGTAGCAGATTGGTTAAGGTTGCTCACTTGCTCATTCTTATAATAGGAAGTTTATTTATGAATGCTAAAATTAGTAATATGGGTCTAAGACGAGCTTAAATGGAATTGTATGGTCAGTGAGGGTCCATATATCCAACCCCAACGTGCTTGGAATTGAGGCGTAGTAGTATTAATGTTAGAATTAACAAATAAAACGCAAATAAAAAATAGAGGAGCCAACACTACAAACTCTATGCAGTGATCTACTCTACTATATTGTATTTTTTCATCCTTTTGAATGAAATACAATTACTTCATCAAAGAGAAAAAGAAATATTTTAGAAAAGAAAACATTTTACAATCGCCAAAATTAGGTAATTTTTCAAAAAAAGGGTAATTCTTGCATCACCATTTACCAAGTATAGATTTGAACTAGATGGTAAATAAATATTAATGTGTAAAGTTGCTGTTCTTCGGTTGACTCGGGGAAGTCGGATTAAATTTCGAAGGAAAGAAAGAGGGTTGCTGCTTTTATGCATTACACTCACGGTGGAACTCATAAGTTGGAGAACCTACTTTTAGTATATGTAGCTAGGCTGATCTTTTATTTGTTCCTTTTCAATCTAAAATGACTAAGGAATGCCAAAGATCTATGCCTTTTACAAGATATTCAGTTACATGTGGAAAAATTGCAAAATGCACCAAAGGGTGTAGCCTAGTGGTCAATGAAGTGGGTTGAGAACCATGAGGTCTCAAATTCAATTCCCAGCAGAGACAAAACACTAGGTGATTTCTTCCCATCTGTTCTGGCCTTGTTAGACAGAGTTACCTGGTACTTATTGCGGGTGGGAGGTGACAGGTATCCTGTGGAATTAGTCGAGGTGCCCGAGAGCTGGCCCGGACACCACGGTTATAAAAAATAAAATAAAATAAAATAAGTGGAAAAATTGCAAAATATGGTTCAAGTTTATCAGCTAGGGGCTGAGTTGAATTTTAACTCTGATGGTATGTGTTACAACTTACATGTCTATTAGATGAACATCTAATGGATATCTGTGGTTGTTCAAAAAAGTTCTACAGAAATGTAGATGTTTCCATGCCTCTGCAATTCTGGAGATATTTTTTATTGAATCTGATGCTTGAGGTAGAAGTTAATCTTGGACTCTTGCAAGGATCAAGAAGATGTTGTTTACAGTATGCCTTGAACTTTTATTTCATAAGCAGTTGTGTCTGTGAGAATGGGTCCCCATGGAAGACCAAAAATAGAGAAAGCCAGAAAGGAAATGAGAAAGTCAAAAAAGGAGAGAACAATACAACAAACAACAACAACATGCCCAGTATAATGTGGGGTCTGGGGAGGGTAGAGTGTACGCAGACCACCCCCACCTTGAAAGGTACGGAGGATGTTTCTGAAAGACCCTCGGCTCAAGAGAGAAAACAAGACAAAAAGTCAGATAGGGACAAGCATATCAAAAACAATATGAAAACGAGGAATAACAAAAGCGAGAAAGTCATGATAGAACAGTCTGGAAAGAAAGGAGCATTAGCTACCATAGGTATATACGATAATCGAAGTACAAGGCCCAACAAATATAAGCAGAAATCAAGTGGCAATAAACGAATGAGCAAAACTACAACTACTAGGATGAAAGGATAAGCAACCTAGCCTTCTATCCTAATCCGAGTCCTCCACAACCTCCTATCTAAGGTCATGTCCTCGGTAAGCTGAAACTGCACCATGTCCTGTCTAATCACCTCTCCCTAATACTTCTTCGGCCTCCCTCTACCTCTCCTGAAACCGCCCAAAGTCAACCTCTCACACCTCCGCACTGGAGCATCTGTGTCTCTCCTCTTCACATGCCCAAACCATTTCAGCCTCGCTTCCCGCATCTTGTTCTCCACCGATGCCACTCCCACCTTATCCCGGATATCTTCATTCCTAATTCTATCCCTCTTAGTGTGTCCACACATCCATTGCAGCATTTGCATTTCCGCGACTTTCATCTTCTGAACGTGAGAGTTCTTGACTGGCCAACACTCCGCCCCGTACAATAAAAAGTCGGTCTAACCACCACTTTGTAGAACTTGCCTTTAAGTTTTGGTGGCACTTTCTTGTCACACAGCACTCCGGAAGCGAGCCTCCATTTCATCCACCCTGCACCAATACGATGTGAAACATCATCGTCGATATCCCCATCTCCCTGTATAATAGACCCAAGATACTTGAAACTTCCAAAAAAAAAAAAAAGGAGAGAACAATAAAAAAGAAAAAAAGGATTGATGTTAGTCAAGTAAGGAGGTTTTCTCGAAATTCTTACACATCTCTTGAAATCCGTGCACATATAGAGCACAATGGAAACAAAAGATATATATCGGCGATACAAATTAGACAGAAATATGTTTGTCATGTTAGTACATGTACGCGAGGTCATATGTAGGAGTGGCTAACAGGCGAGTCGGATCGGATATGGGCGGGTTGAACTTGAGTGAAACAAAAATGGATAAAATATCTGACCCGCCAATATTTAACACAGATAAACAATGAGTTAACCGACGGATAATATGATTATCCATATTATCCATTATTTCTGGAACAGTGAGGTGAACACAAGCTAAAAAGTTAAAAGAAGCTTAGACTCCCAAAAAGCAAGAACTCATGAAAAATAACAAGTAGACAAGACAAATGGGTATTGATAATATGGATATCCATATTATCCACTAATCCACATGGATATCCACTTTTTAGTGGATAATATTCATTTTGATCCATTTTTAAATGGTCAGTAATCCGACCCATACTTAATGGGTAATGAGTCGGATTGGATGGTTACTTTTTCTTTTTAACCATTTTGACAGCCCTGGTCATATGCTTGGAGTGTTTTTTGCGCTATTGGAAACTTTTATGCTAGAAGGAAATATAGAGAACTTCCAGTAATTTGTGTTTTATTCTTTTTATTTGTATTTACTTCGAAAACTTTTCTTTTGAGCCGATGGTTTATCCGAAACAACTTCTCTACCCCACAAAGGTAGGGTTAAGATCTGCATACATCCTATCCTTCCCAGAATCCACTTGTGGAATTACAATGGGTATGCTGTTTTTGTTGTTTTTTATATGTATAATATTAGCCTGAGCTGAATTTAAATGAAGGAACAAGGTCAGGGAGAACTCATATAGCCGGCCCCAGAGTTGAGGCGTTGTTCTTCTTCTGCTTGCTCAATCCCTTTTACAACTGACCTCTGCATGCTCAATCCCTGAGTCCCATCTCTTATCATGATTAAGCATACATGATGTTTTCTCTTTTGATCAACGGAACTAAAAAAAAAAATCTTTTCCGCTGCAGTTAAAGCGAATTGAAATACTATAACTTCTAATATCAGCAACACTCCATTATTGAGGCCCCAATCTCATTAACATTGTTAGCCATTTGACTGACCTATAGTGTTGTTGGATATGGTTGAGATCGATCAATTAATCCACAAAATCTTTTTGGGTTAAACTTCGTTTTAAATGGGTTTACGTGATTGGATCTCTAGAGGATGGGATTTTGGACTTACTTAGAAAGAATGACGGGATTTGGGAAGTGAAGGGGCTACTCTGTGGATAGGATCAGTTGTGGAACTGGAGTTTCACCTGATATTGCTGCGGACATAATTAGTTCCACAGTTTTTACCAATCATAACAAAAATTGTTTGTGTCATTTGTATCTGTGATCAAAATGATACTTGACTTCATCTGATTATTTAAGGATTGATAACAAAAAGTTCCCATTTTGTGAATTGGCAATCTGCTTATTTGTTGAAATGAGTTTCCGGAGTTATTACTTCCCGATACAAATGTGATTTATGATTTGCTTAATTACTGCAGACTGCCACCGTTTTAGCTGATGCATGTCTTTTATCAGGTACGGTAGCACTTGGCTTAGAAATAGTGCATACCTGAACGTGCAGCATTATCCTCATTATCTTGGGCATCGTTTGTTGTAGAATTTTCTAGGAGTTACAGCGCAGAATCATTCGAGGAAACTCTGGATTTGCAGCTATAACTGGAATGAATTGCACTGAATTTGATATTAAAGCCATCGTTGGCATTTTTATACCCTTTACTTTCTACTTAGTAACTAGTTTTTTTTCATAGGTTTCTATCTTTCCTTTTCTCCTTTTTTTGTTATTTTTATTGAGAGCGGATGGTGGTGGACTGGTGGTGGAGGGTTTAATACTATTGTCACAGCATTTAATGTATTTCTCATTTTCTCATCTCTGTGCCCATCATGCTGCAATTTCTTTTATGAAAATGTTAGCTCTTTGATTCTGGCGGAAGATCTTCACACAATAATGTTATCTTCTTCCTTCTCCTGTACTAGGGTGAGAGTGCAAAGAGTAATGTCTAGACTTGAATTTTCATTCTAACAGTTTTCGAATTGTCGCTAAGGGTGTGTTCGGTAGATGGAGGAAAAATAATTCTAATTTTTTCATGTTTGGTTGATCAAAAATTTTGGAGAACATTTTCTTAGGAAAATGTAAAGAAAAAGACTTTCCTGATGGAAGAAAGGAAAACAAGGACATTGTCACAGTGGTTATCTTCTCCCTACCCTTAAACATATCCCATCCTCGCCCCAGCCCCCATAGCTCCCACCCCGCATTTTCATTTCTCACGTGGCAAGTATACAATGAAAAAAATGATTCCGTGTCATTTTTTGGCACCAAATTTTAACATATTTGTGTTTTTTCGACAACTGACATATAGTTTAGTGACTTTATTGTTACAAAAACTAGCTTTATTACTTTTGTGTTACTAATAGTTAGTGACTATAGTGTTACACAAAATAATATAGTGTCTTTAGTGTTACAACGAGTAAGTTTAGTGTTTATTGGTGAAATTAATCCTATGGAATTTAGAGTAGCTTATATGGCGTGACATGAATAGTGAAAATTGATATAGCCGGCCAACATGATGGAGTTTAGGCGTAGTAGTAGTTGTAAGGTGTACTGAAAGTGCTAAATTTCAATGGATCTGATCACCAGGCATGCATACATATTCCCCACTACTCACCAATCATTTTCTAGTATCAACCATACATTTCATAGATTCTTGCACTGAGCCTATAGTTTATCGGAAACAACTTCTCTACCTCATATGGTAGGGTTAAGGTCTGCGTACGCTCTACTCTCCCCAAAACCCACTTGTAGGACTACATTGGGTATGTTGTTGTTAACCTTACATTTTATAGGTTCTTGCTTAAAATATGACTGTTTTCATCTGTCCAGAACTTCTCATTGAAGTGTGAAGATAATTCATGGGGAGAAGCTACTCAGTCAACACGCTTCCTGTATTGGGTCAAATAGACTTGTGAAAAGGTTCCATGAATTTTATTGTTAGAAAAATGGGACACACTGTGGATGAATTAATATCTTGTACATTGTCAAACGATGCTTTATGTTTCCGAGTCATAGAGAACTAGTAAGTACACAAAAACAGGACAATCTTTTAGTTAGACTCAACACTAAAGCTAATGCTTTTCTTTTTTTTTCCTTTCTCCGTTAAATTATTCAATATCTGAAACCTATTGGCTCAACTAATTTGGCATTGCGCCATTAACGGCTAACTCAATATTGTGTCAGGTATTGCCGCTATTGGCTCGACTGATTCGACATTCAAACATTATGCCAACTAAGAGGATAAAACAAATTTTAATGAAAGGTTTTTCATTCCAGGCCTCGAATTCAAGACTCTAATTAAAGAGAGAGAGAATTTCAATCACCCGAGCACAACTTTAGATTTGTAAAACTTGAGAGGTCCACATAGTTTTACACGATACGTAAAATTCTTTTGAAGAAGCAAATAGTGAAAGAGATGTCACTATTGAAAGAGTCACAAACACAACCCTCCCCCCCACCACAAATGGAAATAATAGTTTGCCGGCCTTCCAAAAGATACTCCACAGGAACACTAAACAATTCTTTTTTGCCGGTTGATCGATCTTCAAATGTATATTCAATTAACTTTGACTCAAAATATTAGGACTGATGATAGACGCATTTTTTTCCAGTTTTTTCTTCTCCATAGAAAATTAAAGAACTATTAATCTATTAAAGCACTACAAAGTGATTCGGCATATTCTTCTTGTTGTGGGAATATTTGAAGCGCTTTTTATGATGACGTTGTATAACGTTATATAGTCAATAAAAAAAATGGAGTCTTACATAATGATTTTGATATCCAACTACTTATTATTTTAACAATAGATCAAAAGTGCACTCTTGGAGTTTTCCTCCAACAATTAATCAGAGGAAATTTAACGGACTAAATTTTATTCCTCCAAAAGCCATACATATGACTAAAGGTGGCAACCGGTTGGAACCGGAACCGGAACCGGTTAGGAAACCGGCCGGTTCCGGTTCCAAAACCGGAACCGCCTAACCGGTTCCGGTTTACCGGTTTTAAACCTCAAACCGGAACCGATCCGGTTTGGAGTGATTAAAATCTATTTTTTTTTGTTTTTTGTATTATATATATATATTATAGTATTTATTTGTATATTGTAGCTATATTTTCATATGTTATACAACTTTATAATTAAAGTTTAAATATTTACTGACTAACAGCCTAACAGCAAGTCAGCAACACAGAATAGTGCTTTTCGTATACATATATATGTATAACTTACATATACTTATATATATGTATAACTATATATATATATATATATATATATATATATATACTAAATATATGTATAACTTAATATATATACTATACATACTTATATATATGTACTATATACTATATATACTTATATATAAATATATATATATTGTATATGTATAACTTAATATATATACTACATATACATATCTACTATATATACTTAATATATATGTACTATATACTC
This sequence comes from Lycium barbarum, assembly GCF_019175385.1. Taxonomy (NCBI): domain Eukaryota; kingdom Viridiplantae; phylum Streptophyta; class Magnoliopsida; order Solanales; family Solanaceae; genus Lycium; species Lycium barbarum. The sequence goes on along the minus strand of NC_083340.1, from coordinate 17,522,100 downwards.
TATATACTTATATATATGTATAACTTAATATATATACTACATATACATATCTACTATATATACTATATATACTTAATATATATGTACTATATATATTTATATACTATATATACTTATATACTATATATACTTATATATGTGTATAACTTAATATATATACTATATATACTTATATATATGTACTATATACTATATATACTTAATATATATATATGTACTATATACTATATATACTTACTTATATACTTTAGTTTTTTTTTTTTTTTAACTTTTTACCGGTTAAACCGGTTTAACCGGTTCCGGTTCCGGTTTTACCGGTTTAACCGGTTCCGGTTTCCAAAATATTGGAACCGGACCGGTAAACCAATACACGGTTAACCGGAACCGGTTAACCGGTTATACCGGTTAACCGGTTATACCGGTTCCGGTTCCGGTTCCGGTTTAACCGGTTCGGTTACCGGTTAAAACCGGTTAAATGAAACCGGTTGCCAGGCGTACATATGACGTCCAGTCAAACATCTTTTATTTATTTCTTCTTTCTTAAAGGACAAATTGCTTGTCAAGGGTTTTATATCTCTATTGTCGATATTATAATGAGTTAATGATAAATATTTTTTTGGAGTATGTCTTACTCATGAGTTAAGTAAAAGAATAATTTAAGTATACTAATAAACAGTTATTGTAGTTCTCATTACGAATTGCTGATGAGAATTGTCAAGTGGCACAACATTTATGTTTCTTCTCATTTATTTATTCTATTATTTTATTTCAACGGACATTTCATCAAATTTAATAAATACTCCTCAGAAGTTGGATTAGGTGAATAATTTTTTCAATTCAATCAGCGGCATAATACAATTTTATTATCAACTTTACTTTTTCAATAAGGAGAGCTAGAAGATAAAAAGTAAATTTTGGTCGAACGTCGACCATGAAAGTAAGAATGTGAATTTACTTATTTCTTGTTTTGGATATTATTGATTTTGATGAAATAGATGCTCATAATTATTTTACTGATCGGGGTAACTTAAAATCTCTCTTGACCTTGCAAGCAGCTCTACTATTTCATGTCTATGAATCAGTTCGAGGGAAAGAAATAAATCTATGCACCAATAGTGCAGTTTTTTTTTATATTATTTTTGTTTTACAGGCAATAACAAGTTATTTATCATATTTTGTAGGTTACCAGATTCAACCTTACAAGGAAAGGCTCTTTTTATTTTTACTTTTTATGTATGTGACTTGATTTGTGAAAAATTTATTTAAATTTCAGTTTAAATAAATTATGCACAATGGATATCGGATCATGTAAAAGTTTAACAAAATAAATTGCAGACAACTGATCATTAGACTTGACGAATATTCTATGGTGTAAATATTTCTACACGTACGAAACCTTTCTTCCTCTTTCACAATTTTCATTTGGTATGCAATTATGCATCTATAAAGCACTTCAACAATATTCCAAAGTGTAGAGTAAGAAAAGGCCGTATCCAGAAACCATTCTACCAAGACTAAATTAGTCAAGCACTACATTAATTAGTTATATCACAGTGATATTATAAGCATTTTAAATTACATTTTGGAACACTATGTTAAATCATGGAGCTAAGTAGGAAAATAAATCAGTTGCGTGTTGGGCAGGGGTCAGAGCTAGAGCGTAAAAAGCGGGTTCAGTAAATTCAGCAGCTTTGGTTCAAACACTTTAAACTCAATATTTATCGTAACAAAATTCACGTAATATGTACAAATTATTAATTTGGAACTCAATAATTCAAAAAGACTAAAATCTCAAATTCATGACTCTGCCTCTGGTGTTGAGGGCAGTGGCGTATCTAGCATTGTGACTTGCGAGTGGGGGTTCAATTGAACCCCTAACTTTCGACGCGGTGCATAAATTAATGTGTAAAAAATTATTAAAATTTAAATAAATAGTACTAATATGAACTCATAACTTTACGTATATGATGGATTCAAAATTAAAAATCTTAAGAGTGAAACCATAAAATTTAATTCCTGGATCTAAAACTGAACGTTCAAAACGGCTCAACTAATTTGAAGTTAAGAAATGAAACAGCCAGTAGTGTTTGATGGGAAGATCCAATGAGTCATTTTCATGGCTTCCATCATTCAATGCGTCCTCCAATATCTGAACCCCATAAATCTGTTCATTTTAATCTTCCTTTTGTTTTTCCATGGAAATGTATTGGCACAATTATGGTTCACACTCAGTCTCTTGACCGTCTTCCCCCATAATTTCATCCTAAATTTAGGCACATATACACTGGTAGTGTAACAAAAAAATTATATTGAACGTCAAATAAATATTCATAATAAGTGTAATTAGTATCCTGAAAATAAGACAGTTAATCTACAACAACATACCCAGTGTAATCCCGCAAATTGGGTCTAGGAAGGGTAGAGTGTACACAGACTTTACCCCTACCATGGAGGTCGAGAGGATATTTCCGAAAGACCCTCGGCAAAAAAAAAAACAACCACATTAGACTAGAAAAAGAAATAGCAACAGTAATGAAGCATGAAAAAATACTAAATAAAGCATGACAAAGCAGTCTGGAGAAAGAAAAAAATAACGTAACTAACACAAAATCAGATGTCAATCGAGGTACAAGGCACAACAGATAATAGCACGAATCAGAGGACAAGAAACTGCAAGAGTAATACGAAGCGTGACATGCACAACTACCTACTAGCCTACTACCCTGATGCATGTCCTTCGTAACTTCCTATCTAAGGTCATGCCCTCAGTGAGCTGAAATGAGACAGTTAATATGTTATAACAAAATTAAAGTACAATGATAGTGTGAAAAAAAATTATTATGTAGGTGGATGATGTGTATCTTTGTTTGGTCTTCATGTATATGCATGCAGACCTGAATATCAAGTTGAAATCAAACCCTTAAACCCCGAATTTTAAGAAAGGGCAGAGAAGTTTGATATGAGAATATTTATATTTGGTTTTTGCTATGTGATCAATTCCTTATCATCTACAAATTATATTCTCAAATATAGAAAACAAAAAAGAGAACAGAACAAAGATAACATGAGACAATTTCTTTTCTTTTTGCTTCTCAGGGGGATTAAGTCAGTGTCATACAGTTATATGGAATGTGAAAAGTTTACTTTAGTTTCACTGATTGACAGATACAAATTAGCCTAGGAAAATAATATCGTTTTCACACTCGAAAGAAGACAAGTATAAGGTAATTGGAATCTAATCAATTTGAATTTTTATTAATTCCATTAATTGAGACAATAATTTTTAATTAAGCCCACTATATGTTTGTCAATTTTTCTGACTAAGAAAGAGATGAGCTTGAATGTGACGTTTGATGCTTCTATTATACACCAAGTTTTCTTTCTTCTATAATTACAAACTTGTTAATTAACTTGAATGTTTTATTCCTAAAATCCTTCTACTGCTAAACTCACCACCTTTAAGATTTTCTTCTGTAGCAAGAATTTGATCATTCTGCAGCATATCTACTTGTTGAGGAAAATTCTTTTGTCATTGTGACTCTGATTATTTTTTCATTTGAGTGTTAAGCAAATAGGTTTGAATTCTCTTATGTAATCAGGATTTTATTTAAATCTATCTCTTTAGTTTGCTTCTCTAGGTGGACTTTTTTGCTAAGGCGGAGGCGGAGTTTAGAATTTTGAGTTTATGGATTCTGAATTATAGAAAAGACAGGTTACTAATTTTGGATAAATTATTTATACATATTAAGTGGAATTTTAAACACAAATATTGGATTTAGGGCAAAGCTACTGGTTCTGTCGAACTTGTAGACAGACTTGTAACTCCACTCTTGCACTGAGGGATTGATCAATGGTGGAATTGTTAACTACTACTTCATAAATCTTGGTAGAAAATAGAATTAAGTTATCAAGAAATCCGGGGAAGGGAAAGGATAGGGAATGGAAATGGAGGGAAGAGGATATTCAGATTTTTGTAGAAACACGAGCGAAGAATTGTTCATAAGAACTATGATGGAGAACTCAGTAGGAGTGCCTGTTCCTACAATGGAGATGTTGGGTTTTAGAAACATCTCCCATTCCCTTCGAACCGACAGTGAAGAACTCTTCAAAAGCTGGCTCACAAGTGCAGAGGTAAGAAATCCTGCCATTCTCTTATACATGTTGACTTTCATCTAATCACGTTACATTTTCAAATCTTCTATGTTATTACAAATACCTTTATGTATATGGATATAAATGAGTTTCATCCTTTCCTTATTTACTTCTTGTATCATGCTATCTATAGTGTAGATCATCTCTCGAGCTCTCGCATCTGAATTATTATTGGATGTACGTTCTTTAGTTATAGTAAATCATGGAAGTTCTTCTCCTTCATAATAGACTTAGTTTGTTTGTTAATTGAAACGTTTATTCTTCAGATGCAAAATCCATGTTTATGGTATTTATAAAGCATGTATAGCAGTTCTACACTTGTCTGTTTGTTTTTTTGTATCTTGGCTGATTCGTTACTGTTTGCTTCTCAGAATAATGGCAGTGATTCTACACCGATGGCTCATCGTGCTAGACAAGAATCACGAAGGTTAGCGTGTGTGGAATGAAGTGCAATAAGACAAATCATTTTATCATTTCACTTCTCGTTGCGGGAGTAATTTAAATGAAGTTTTTATGACATGCTTTCGTTTTAAAATGCAGGATCTCCAGTGAACTTGCGGGTCTATCTAGTCAGCAGAATGGGGGAATTCAGAAAAGAAAAGTGGCTGACACTCTACAGCCACAAAATACATGTATAGCCAAAGAATCGTCTAGCAACCTTAACCAACATTTAACCAGGTGATCTATACCTTTACCTCTTTAGGCACGTATGATTTAATTATGATCAGTGTTAGTAAATTGAAAATTGAAAATGTGAAAAAAAGAACTGCAATTTTTGGGGCTATCGTGATGTGTTTTCTTGCTGCGTAAGGCTTACTCTTTTGGTTTTCATTATTTGTGGCCTTGTCGGTTATCCGGCTTGAGGCTATTGCTCAACCAATCTACATATTTCAAGCGATTTATCTCATCTTATTAGTCATTCTGAAAATATTGGGGGTAATAACCAATGTTTTCTTTTGTCATCAGGAACGTGACAGATAGGGAAATGCAAGCAAGTAATCTGTTTTTAGCTAAGGTTTGTTCTGTAACTACAGATATCATTTCATAGAATCTCTCTTGATATCCTCATAAAGAACTTTCTTGCAGACCTGGTTCCATAGTTCTCAGCCCATGACGAGAAGTCGCTCCTCTGAGTTAAGGTACCTTTCATATTGCATCCTTCATCGAGATTGGAAAATAATATCCTTTTGCTCCTCTCAAAGGAGCATTATATATATCCTTGGATTAGACCCTCAAGATTTTTTTATTTTCCTATATATAAATTGTGTTTATCTAATTTTAATTAAAGGCTTCCAAGTACAAGAAATTACCAAAAACTAATTGGAGAATCTTTTCCCCTCTCGATGTATTTCATTCCGACATTGTTATTGTTGGATGCTGATAATTTCTTGGGATATTTGGTTATTTGCCTCAAAAATTCTGTAGGAGGAGGTATGCAGCTATGCAGAACTCACAGTCTTCACTAGCTCGTGAAGCCTTGCATAATATACCTGGAAATTCTGTTAATAACTTTAACGAGGAAGTTGCAGATCCAATTGGGTACACTGACATGTCGATGTGTGAAATTAACAACCAACCCAATACTTTTGTATCTCCATCCAACTCATCTTCATCAACTTTTGAAACTCAGCAAGTGGATGGTGCAGATAATATTTCCTCTGTTGTAAGCATGCTGAAGGGTACCTTAGAACGGAAGAAATTAACAAACTATCATACTGCTAGGGAAGCCATTGAGGAAAATATGCTGGGGTATTATGGTAATCAAGAAGTCTTTTGTAACTCCAGCATTAATCATATCTCTGAAAATCAAGGGACATATCAGGATGCATCCGTTGTTCAAGTCAGAGATACGGGGATTCTACAAACAGTGCAGGGGTCATTTAATGACGTCTTAGAAGGTATTATGGCTCCCTCAAACCCAATCCAGATGGCCGTGGTATCACAGGAACATTCTCGAAGTGAATCTTCTGTTGCTGCACCAATAATTTCAACCAGTTTTGATATATGTGATGGTCTGAGCAATGCAAGTCAAGCTTTAAATGTGTACGAGGGCTCTAGAAATCAAGTTGGATATACAAGGAGCTCAGAAAATGGTTCAACTGCTAGAGGTGAATATGATACTCCCTTCGTTTCAATTTATTTGTCTTAGTTTGACTTGCACGTTTGAATCTTGTGGTCTTAAACTAAAGATGTGCGTAATGTACCAAAATGCCACTTTAATCTTTTGGTCTTAGATATGCCATGTAGGATGTTGGGTGTAAAGATTTACTACATGTAGAAAGTGACATTCTTTTTTAAACATAGTAAAAAGGACAGTAAGACAAACAAATTGAAACAGAGGGAGTATGCTTTCTATTTGCAACATGGGCGTCTTAGTAAATTCATGCAATCGAGGGGGTCTTCAAACTGAAAGATGATTCTTAATTATTCAAACTAAGAAAAGATACTAATTGGAACTTTGGATTTCACATAATGCACTTGTTTGAGATGGTTGTTTCTCCAAACTTAGTACTATGTTTTTAGCACAGGTTTGTTAATATAGTCATTTACTGTTGAACTGCAGATATTAGAGAACGAATATATGATAACGTGAAGGACAACCAAAAGGTATTTTCTACCCCCCATGTCCTTGGAATTGGAAACAATATTACCCATTGTTCAACTTAGAATAGCGAGATGGTTAAGGCTGATGATAATTTGTCCAATTTGTTCAGACATCGCAGAAAGAAGGTTTAGTTCGAAATGGATCTTTGACATCAGTTCAATCAGGTAACTAAGACATTTAAATGCACTGGATTTTTTTTTTTTTAAATGCATTGGATAAATATCACATCTTTGCATTTTTCACTTTCATATCTATTTATAATTATAAATGTAACAATGTTGAAGGATGTATTATGCCTTACTATCCTGAAATTCCAAAGTAGTTTAGGATAGATCACTTGTTAGGTGAAAAACAACACAATGAGTATATCGGAAGAACTTATGGAATATATTTTAAGGTTGGCACTGCAATACTGCTGAAATTCGTTTCCATTCATTGCATTACTTTTAGAAAGGTTATAAAATGAATCATGCAATCAAAACTCAAAAGAGTGAAACTGGAAAAAATAAAGTAAGAATCAAATCCTTAAATACTACTTGGTGCTAAAAGGGATTTAACAGAGCTTACAAGTTAAATATGATTTGCAACACTTGTAATGATCCCACTTATAGGCAGGCAGGGACGGAACCAGAGTGGTTGTTACGGTTCAACACAACCCAGTAACTTTGGCTCAAACTTTGTATTTGTGTTTAAAAATTCATTTAATATGTACTTACAATCTATTAGAACAGATTAAACAAACAGAATTGTAATTTAGAACCCATAAACTAACATCCTGCCTTTGCCTCTGTAATGGCAGGATACAACATATGATAAAAGGGTTGTAGACAACCACAGAGACTTTCTCATGAGAGTTCTGTTAATCTACGAGAGGCTTCCCTCTATTGACCTTAGGGCTTCTTTCTTGTTCTGGGATTTGTTATATCTTTTCTGGGATTTGTTATATCTTTTCTAACATTTTTAAAGATCAAAGAGTTCTAGAAAAAAACAGCAAACTAAAATGTGAAATATTGCATGTAGTTACTTAATTTCTTTCATGTTGTTCGCTTCTAATTGGCATAAACCAATGCAGCGGAAAATGGAGATCCTAAAAAGAAGCGAAGGGTGGAGCGGTCTCGGAAGTATGTAAAACTATTCTCAGAACTTAAGTGAATCTTATTCTTTTTCTACTACCTTCATAGTGATTAGTCCTTTCTGTGGTTAGAAAAACTGTAGGATATAGAAAATTATTATGGATAGCACGTGTTCTACCTACATATGTGACTTCCAGATTTATTTTCCTGCAATGATATGATAACAGAAATCAGAAATGAGTTTTTGAAAAGCATGAGATGTTATAAGTTAAACCTTGACATTCTGTAAGGCATTGCCTCTCTAAATGGAACATCAAATGCATGTTTTTCATTGCATATACTTGCAAAAGTTTTGCACTTTCTGATGCTTTAACCTCATGGCCCATTCAGATTTTAGGCTGCTCGAAAATGATGCCTCGTGTTTGCATGGCCTTTTCCTGTCATGCCAAAAATTTGATTAGTCTAACAAGATGTTATGTCTCTCTTCTCTTCTCTTAGTTCTCTGTTTTTTGTTGTCGCTTTCCTGTTTTATCTACGTTGTGTGACTAAGCTTATATTGTATTTCAAACCAACTTTTTGGTACCTGACTCAGGCATGAATTTGAACAAATTTTTGTGACCTAAATGTGTCTCTATCCAAAAATGCAGCCTAAAGTTGGTTATCTGTGCTGATAGTCACTTTGATTTGACAATGGATATCCTAAACTTATTATCGAATGTGGTGATGGTAATTGTATTCAAGTATGATAAAGCCTAGAGTCTTCCCTGGCTTTATAAATAAAATGTTAGAGGCTGTTGAGCTTCCAGAGTAGAACCAAAGCTAATGGCAGTTTATAACTGCTGTGACTAATGCCGGGATACTTACCAACTTTTTTCTCTTTTTCAGTTTTCGCAACCATAATTGTATGATGGTCAGATTTTGTGTATTGAAATTTCTCATAGTATATGATCTATTACATAAGCTTATTGGTCTTAATATTGATGCAGAATGGCAGAAGCCAAAGAGAGAAATTTAACACCAGCAATGCCTTCAGATATGCAATCTCTTATGAAGCGCTGTGAGAATCTGGAGAAGGAAGTCCGATCACTTAAACTTAATTTGGCGTTTATGAATAGGTACATTCAAACACAAACTGAGGAATGAAAGTCCAAAACATGCGACAACTTTATCATACTTACGTATAATCTTTTGGTAAAGCAATCATGGATTAGTGACTAATCAGAGCTTTTGCATAATCACAGAAAGGATTCTGAACAGACTACGCAAATTGAAGAGCTGCAGAAGCAGAATGAGGACTTGATTAAGGAGAAAGAGCGCCTACTTGGAGAAATCGAGAGGATCATTTCAGAATCTGGAAGGTTTTAAATGTCTCCACCTTAACTGCTAAGGTTACTGTTGCTTTTTAGCAGCTCCAAATGTGCTTCCTTAGGAGGTTCAATGGGGTTGATACAAGCATAGGAAATTAGGCTGAATTCAATTCAATGTTGCATGTTTTCAGTTTGTAATCCAAATCTCAAGTGACAGAAATCTACGGTTGCATATAAGAGCAGAATCCCCAAAATTGTGATGAACTTGAACATTGTATGAGTACATTGTAGAATGCTTGGGTACGTACTATGGAGTTTTAAAAGGTTTTCTGAAGTACCTTTGTTTCCTTTTCTGCTAATATCTTGTAAAATTCAAATTCTCTCTCACTATGTTTTGTGACGTTTCTTTCGTTAACAATAAAATCCCCTAGCTGACCAATTTCCTTTCATTTCCTTGTTTGCTATCCATTATCTATTTGTTTTTTCCTCCTAACTGATGATGTTGAACTGTTTTGTCTTGGTAAAATAACAAATATACAGTTAAAAAGTTTGTAGGTGTACTAGTGAATTTATCTCGAAGACATTCACGTCTCTGCGCAAGTACTTTAAAATAATTGGACCAGTTGTGTTACATGTTGGCTCTCTTATTTCTATTCTACATGAACTGCATCCACAAGTAGCTTAACAAGATAAGCCATCATGCCTCAGGCCAGGGGCGGAGTGAGAGTGTAGGTTTGGTACAAACACTGCAAACTCTATCTTTGTCTTAAGAAATTCCTTTACTATGTACAAATTATTAATTTAGAACCACTAACTCAAAAGGACTAAAATCCTGAACTCATAAACTTCAATTCATGGCTCCGCCTCTGCAGCTCAGGCAATATTCTTCAGAAAGTGTGGCAACGCATCAGTAGAATAAAAATCAGTAGAGGAACAAACCAAATACCAAACAAATTTTGGCAGGGGCAATCAGTCAAATAACAAAATAATAGTTACAGTACTATCCTGTTTGAGGATTTTAAATGAGTAAAAAATCTGGGGCCCGTAAATTTCAAGGGACGGTAAATTTGTTGGAAGCCAAAGATACAAAGCTCTCACAAAGAAAGAAGATGATGTAATAGAGCCATATGTGTCTTCTAACTATTACTTTGAAAAGTATCACAACAAAGTCGTAAAACTCCCACTGCTAGTTACTGACAATATGCTGACACTTCCTGGTAAAAAACAGGAGGAAAGGCATCGACGGAGTGGTAAAAACTACAAGTTTTCTAGTTAACCTGATCCCTCTGTAACCAACTAGATTCAGATATTATCGTCTCTTCAAAAACTAGAAGAAGAAAAAAAAGCGGAGTACGGTCACCTGAGAAGAACAATATTAGACTTCATTCACGTGTGAGACAGAATAATGATCGGGGATAAACTTTTACTTGTATTTATTCCTGCATTTCGTTCTGTACACAAGGAACTAGAATACAACATATGGTAGGAACACTCTGTGAAAACTGTGTCTACTGGTACAAGGATATTACATAGTTACACATTTCCACTAAAACTGCCAACCGGCTCTAGCACTTCTACAAAAATGAGTGCTACATGCTATAGTGAACTGCAATTTCAGGGAGGCCAATCCGTCTGAGATATTGAACGGCCAACCAACTAGTAAATGACACATAAGCTAGCAGGAAACAAACTCTCTTTAAACGGACTTTATTGAGAGGCAGAGTAAGCCTTCTCGCCACGGAAAGTTGACAGATGCAAGAAAACAACTTTCGTAACATTCCAAAAAAAATTATTGATACGATGGAAGTACAGAAACCAGCAATAACTCCGGCTACAGCTTCCCATTTCCAGTGCCAGTATGAAATCCCACTAACATACCAAGATTTTAATATCCTCATGAACCTGCCACAATAATATCCAATTAAGACATATGAGTAAGGCTGGCAATGGAAAAGTAAAACTATTAGCATTAGTGAGTGTGACATTCATGCCATGAAGTTTGAACTTAATTTGACAAACCTATAGGGTGTAGCAAGACAGAAAAGGTAAATTACAGCAAACGGGCGAAGAAGACTCAAGGAACCATACTTGTTTCAGGCTACTAGAGATATGAGCTAACTTTGCATTCCTGACTAATTTCAAGAAACGTCAACTTGCAAGGTTACTGTTTGCAAGCTAACAGATACCAATTTCTAAGGTAACATATTAAATTCCAGTTTCAAGTAATGCCAGATGAAGAATTAGTGTTTCTAAGCTAACTCCATACTTTGAGCTTATTCATGTTCAGTTCAAAATACTAGTGTAGAGGAATCACCTCTAAACCAGTTTTGTGATTAACTTGCGAACGTAAATAAGTATTAAGTTGCGAAGGTAACTTTCAATCAGAATGGAATCCTGAACAAACCCCACAATCAGCTAGAGTTGTGGGCATGGAAACACATATAGAAAGTTAAAATACCATAAAAAAAGTGGCACGCTTTATGTTGTTAGTGGTCAAAGAGCCCTGTTTAACTGAAGAAAATCTAAAGAAGAGAGGTATACAATTGTTTTCTAGATGTCATCTTTGTGGCAAGAAAGCTGAGACAGATTGCCGTCTAATCCTACATTGTGAGGTGACTTCACAAATCTGGAACATCTTTTTGTGCATGAGAGGTATTAGATTTTGCTGAAATACTGGACCCTAGGAGGTTTATCCAGGCAGAAAAGCAGATGGAAGTTTTATACCAGCTTGCATATGGTGGAATGTTTGGAGAGAAGGAAATCGAAGATGCTTTGAAGGCAAGCTTAGTTAAGATGAACTCCATATTGTTTTTTCATTTTTGGTTTAAAGAAGAATTCCTAGTGGAACTGAACCTATCCTAGAGACTTTAGAATCTTGTAAGGAGAAAAGGATAGTTCTTTTGCCAGCTTCATTTCTTTACATATGGCTTTGCACAGCCTTTGTGCATTGATATATAAAAATTGTTACCAATCTTAACAAACATATGCCTCAATAGAAAACAAAGGCAAGTTTAATCTCAAAAAGGAGTTCGAGGATTGCGCCAAGTTCGGTATTTAAGTGGAGAAGGTAGAGCAACAGGTCCACTATCCCCGAGTGTAGAAGCTGGAACAACGAATTTCTCAGTCATTAAAATAAAAGAAGCGCATCAATAATAAGGCAACATCATGCAATGTACGATGGAATTGAAGTAGTAAATGAGACTATTTTGTGGCTTGCAGAGGTTCTTGATGATGGATGAGTCTCCCTAAAGGGCCCGATTGGTAGATGGACCAAAGTTCCGATAAAATTTATCAAGCCAAATCCAATGTTTTGGTATGTCCGCAGATAGAATAATTGAGGATTCCGCAGATAGAATACTTGTGGATTATTTGTCTGGAAAACCATCAGTATCTTATCAATTGATAGACCAATCTTATCTTTTGTGGTTTTGGCAGGAATTAGTTTCCCTGGATTATGGCTCATTCTGATAATAAGAATACAAAATGACCATTCTAAACCTAAATATAAAGATCCTAGAAGTTCCCAATCGTCCTTATTCCTCTTGGCAGGCCACACACCACTACCCCTTCTTTTCATACAAACATGGTGCCCTTCTCATTGTGATTCCACCTTGTTGGGCTACAATTCTTCTTCTTCCCTTTCTCCACCTCCCACTGAGCTGCAAAACAACATCATCACCAATCTTCTTTTGGTTTCAGTCCTCTCGTTTAACCATTTGATCTACAATCTAGCACTCCCCTTCTCCCTCTGCTCATTTTCTTTCCTTTTTTTTCCCTGTTAAAGTTCATACTCCAGTTCTTCTTTTAATCTTGTTACTGCAGTATAATTTCAAATTAGGCAAATTTAACAACTGTTGACATAACTTTGGTCGATTAATCCAATGATTGAAACCAATTATTTCCAACTTTGCATGGAAAACCACCAATCTTATCATTTGTCTGGAAAACCATCAGTATCTATCATTTGATAGACACTCCATATCTTATCTTTTGTGGTTTTGGCAGGAATTATATTCCCTGGATTATGGCTCATTCTGATAATAAGACTACAAAATGACCATTCTGAACCTAAATATAAAGATCCTAGAAGTTCCCAGTCACTTTATTCCTCTTGGCAGGCCACACACCACTACCCCTTTTTGTCACACAAACATGGTGCCCCATTGTGATTCCACCTTCTTGTTGCGCTACAATTCATCTTCTTCCCTTTCTCCACCTCCCACTGAGCTGCAAAACAACATCATCACCAATCTTCTTTTGGTTTCAGTCCTCTCGTTTGACCATTTCCCTTCGCATTGATCTAAAATCTAGAACTCCCCTTCTCCCTCTGCCCATTTTCTTTCCTTTTTTTTTTCTCTGTTAAAGTTCATACTCCAGTTCTTTTTTTAATCTTGTTACTGCAGTATAATTTCAAATTAGGAAAATTTGACGACTGTTCACATAACTTTGGTTGATTAATCCAATGATTGAAACCAATTATTTCCAAATATCATAAAATTAGATGAGCAAATGATGTCAAGTGATATTAAAACAATAAAAAGACTCCATGTCAAGAAAGAAGATCAAGGAGGCAACAGATAAAAATCGAGATTTTGAAAACTATTGCTTGCTCATATGTATATTGTTTCTTATAACCAAGAGACCCATTTGTTCCAACCTTTAGGACCAACTGCGGCCTTCGAAACTCGGGCATAATGGGCCCGCCCCTCTATTGTTCTCCCGTTAATTACAGGCTTAGTTCCATGAGCAGAGCTCGAACTTGTGACTTAATTCAAAAGCCCCTCAACCTTTGCCACTTGAACTATACGCCCCGGGGGTGGGGTGGGGGTTTCTATTCCTTGCTTAAATTAAAATTTGGGTGTATTTTTTTTATCACGTTATGAACAGTGAATGTTACTCGGACTCTTTAAAAATGGTGACGGGTGCGTGTCGGATCCTCCAAAACTAGTGCATTTTTGCAGGATCCGACACGGGTGCGGCATCAGTTTTGGAGAGTCCGAGCAACATAAAAGAACACATTAAAGATGAAGGAACAAGAACATTTTGCTTAAGTAATAATACTCACAAGATTAAATATCGAATAAACATCTCAATAGTTGATGGATCTTTTGCTTGGCAATCAAAAAAGCCATCTTTATATATGTGCACTTTAGATATTCCCAATGTATACCAACACTCATAAGTCTTGTTTACCTGAAAAAAGGATGTGCATGCAACAGCATCAAGATATTTGATTTTGTAACATGAACAGGATGAAACTGATGCTTCTTCAAGTGACCATTAATTGAACCGTATGCTTCACATAATGCAACATATATATATATATATATATATATATATATATATATATATATAATCTAACATGTTCTTGTACTTTCAACATTTCAGTGAGAAGGAAGAACACATAAACAAAATGAATACTTAACCTCGTTACAATCTAAGATCACTCAGTAGAAACTTTTTGATGTAGCAATTAGACACAAACAATATACATCAAAATACAAACAAAAATTACTCATGCAGGTCAATGTTTCCTAATCAGATAAATACCCCTGTTAATTTTATATTCGTTGCTTTTACATATTATAAAATCAGTTGTTTGACAGCTTTATCTTCAGAACTGAAAATAGGGACATGCAACATTTAGTTCATTTAGAAAGTAAAAAGAGAAAATTAAGGCTATCGTTCTGCTAGAGTTGAATACACTTGCAGAAGGGTACATACAAGATATAAAGTCAATAGAGCCCATCAGTACTAGGAGAAGGACCATCTTACAGTAATAGAAACATAAAAGAAGTTAGAACTTGGATAAACTTCATGTTAAGAAGCTCATCTATAGGTAAATCAACATTCTCTTACTCGATAGTGAGCATACAATGTCCAGTAACTACCTCAAATTTATCCTTTGTCAACCATGCACCAGAAAAGTTTGGTCTACAATCAGATGGAAGGGCCTCATTAGGTGCCTCTGCCAGTGCAAGTCGTGCCTGACCTGAATGATCCATGTATTCGACCTGTTATTCAGAAACGAATAAGCAAGCAATCGAGTGGCTTCTGCACAATCAATAAGAAAGAATCCATCCCCCATCCTCCCCACCACAAACCCAAAAAAAAAAAAAAAAAAGAGAACAAAAATAACAACAGCAACTTTCAAAAGTAATCCATATTCCGTTCATTCTCCATGATACACTTTTTTCTAGATAAGTCATTCTCAGGATAAACATGTTAAGGAAGTCTTGTATTTTTGTTCTTCGTAAATGCATAAGCAAGCAATTGAAAAGAATCGATATCCCCCCCCCCCCCCCCCCCCTCCTCCCCCACAAAAAAACAATAAAAAAAGAAGAAAAGGATGATTACCAAAAATGAAATAAATAAAAAAATGCAGCAACTTGGAGGTAATCCATATTCAGTTCATCCCAAGGCAGGAACCCATACAAAGGTCCGAACCAAGTGATCCATGGATACCACCAAGCTGAAAATGTTCCACCTCTTTTCTTGACAGGTAACTTTAGCTTCAAATGCATAGAGTCCTGCTGGCTAATGGAATGCCAATGAAAGAGACAGAGCGGCACAGAGAAGGGAAGACCCAAGGAAAGGAATAAATTGTCACTGAAATCTAATAATATCACCGCTTATATAAAGAAAGTGAAAAATGGGTACGTTAGTTTAAATTTAGAATCATACAAGTGACTAAAACACAATCCAATTCTGCTAAAAAACTAAAAGTTACAGAGCCACGTATATTTAATATACTCAATGAAAAATGTCGTCTTATGGGGAAAAGTGAAAGTTTTAATAACTATTACCTTTCCAAGCCAAAAGAAATAGTGGATATATACCAGAGGAATTCAATAAACATCTATCTCCTTTGATACCAAGAATTTCTGTTTCCTGTACATGCATATTACCTCCCCTATCTTTTAGGGGTTATTTATCTAATTGAACTAGTTCTCCGGCATACAGCATACCTGACTTCCGAAATCATACTCTAGCAAAATCCTTGTGAAATAGAATCTCTGCCTAACATGGAACTCAGAATAGAATTTCAGGTCAATTGTATAAGAATTTTCTCTTTTATTGACAAGTAAGAATTTTATTATAAATTTATCCTGGAATTGTAACTCAATAACTCATCTACATCAAGTATACCATGTTCCTTTTCAAGAACTTAACCGCATAAATGGATGATCAGATACTATCAACTTATCAACATACACCCCAAAAGAACTATAAATGGAAAATAATATTTTAAGGAACAATAAATAGTGGTAGTCACCTTAAATACAGAAGCCCAATAGTAATCATAATGGCATCGGAACTTTTTTCTTTCAGAAGGATAAAGAACATGCTTTGCCTTATAATTCAACAACCCCAGTTCACAGACTTTAGATGACCTAAGATCCACACCTGCAAAGAAGATAAAATATTGGTTTAAATTGAAACTTAATGCTGACAATTAACTGAATCAGATCAAAACTTGATGAAAGACAATTTCTTTATTGGGTATAAACCAATCTGTACTATTGTGTCAACAAGGATATGGCATTTTGTCATTGCTCCTCGTGACAAGGTTGCAGCAATTTTAAAGAAATAGTTTCAAGAAGTATAAACAAGAATGCATATGTATTTCATCAACAAAAGAACACATTAGTGTATTACTGCTAACAATGTTTTAATCAAATTAGGCACTGATGGAGAAAACTAATCCTTATTTCTGTCTAAGTAAGTCGTTAGACTAGGAAGGAATTCATCTCTTACATGGCAAAACTATGGAAAAGCTTCTAGACTGCAGCTGCAACATGCAATAAGGGGTCATTTGGTTCTTTGGACAAAATAAGAATGGAAAAATACACTTGATGTAATTATGCATGTGATTGCTAGCCCTCCAGGGGACTTGTATAGAGTATTTATCTGTTAAGTTAATTCTATACGGAGACAGAGGTGTCAAAAGAAGTGCTAGCCTCTGTAAGGAACTTGCATATGATTGTATTTGAGGCAGGTTTCATTATTCACCCATGGATGTCAAGTTGTATAAACTAACAGTGCAAAGATTTTTTTTTTTTTTTTTTTGAGTAAAAGGTAACTACAGTGCAAAGATTTTTATACCATCAAATTATCAATGTAGTTTAACCTACAAATTATCAATGTAGTTTAACCTACTATAGCAGGTTAGCATTGATTTTATCAAGTTACTAGTTAATATTCATGGTAGATATTTACCTGTAATTATCTTATAAATGACCTGATTGTGTAAATAATCTTTACATTGTCAGTACACAAAAATTAAACTCTTCTTCCATAACTAAAATTGAGGCTAATCAATACTGAACATGCTGACACATATGGTATTCCTTATAGTTTTAATAAATGGTGTGTTTCTTCTTTCCCTTAAAAGCAACAGAGTCAACACAATATGCAACAGTACCCTTGGTAGCCACTTCACAGAGTCTCATGACGCCGCATTATACGTATTGCTTCACCTCCATCACCTAGAAAGCTAGGACACAACCCTCCAAACCAGTACGTGTCAGCCAGTTTTTGGACTAAGATACACGACGTAACTTGTATCAACAACTTACCCTCTTGAACCCATTATCAATTTGCAATCAAGAACAAATGAGCTCAAATTAATACTGTCTCATTTGGTTCCAGGATAGTTTCTGAGCCTTATGATGCTAACCACAGCAAGGTTGAACCCCAAAAAAATTTAATCAAAGTATTAGCAATGTTACACCAAGTTGTTGTCGTCTTTAAGAGTCAGCGAACAATTTAAACTGATTTTGATCAAAATTTCAGATACCTACAATTTCTTAGCAACCAAAGTACAACAACAAGTACGCATTAATGCCAAACTAGTTAACATCAACTATTTGAATCCTCTATATTTATTCCATCCTATTAGGGCACCATTTATTTTATTTTTTTGAGACTGGTAACATGTATATTTATATATATATATATTAAACCTGCACCATGACAGTGCAGCCATACAAAATTAAAAAAAAACACCCCACCATGCTGCAGACTACTGCTTCACAAGGAACCTATCATATCAACTAGTGATTCAGCCTCTTCTACATAGTTTTCTTTATACCAAAAGTGAAACAAAATGACACAATTCATCTTAATTTTCTGCACAGAATTACATTTGTCTTCAAAAACTCTATTGTTCCTCTCCTTCCAAATTATCCACCAAATAACTGCTGGGACAAGTTTCCACCAACTCTTTTGTCTTACTGCTCCCCCATTATAGTTCCAGCACTTCAATAACTCACAGCTGTTCGCCGGCATAGTCCAACTTAGTCCTACCATGTTCAGGAAAAATTGCCACAATTGTATAGTGAAAGGACAATGTATAAATAAATGTGAGTTACTTTCTCTGGCTGCATCACACAGAACACATCTAGTACATAGATGAAAACCCCTTCTCCTTAAGTTTTCCTGGGTGAGACATGCTTCTCTTGCTACCAGCCAAGAGAAACATGAAACCTTATACGGTGCCTTAGTCTTCCAAATGGATTTCCATGGCCACTGATCAGATTGTGTATATTGCCTGAGTTGATAATTGTATGCTGATTTGACAGTAAAAACACCATTATTGCCATGTTTCCAGTACAAAGAATCCTCAGATTCTTTAAAACCTTGAAATTGTTCCAAGGTCTTGAATAATTCCACAGCTCTTTCCAATTCCCAGTCATGTAGTAATCTTCTGAAAGTAATATTCCATCCATGTACTCCTTTAGCTGATTCAAGTTTTACCTCCGGTAGAGTAACAATATTATAGAACTCAGGAAACAAATCTTTTAAGGATCCATGCCCAAGCCAGTTGTCATGCCACAAGAGAATTTTCCTTCCATTGCCCACTTTTATACTGATATTTTCGGCCAGAGATGGCCACAATTATTCGAATACTCAATAATTCGTCTTTTAAGACTGATCTCACACTTACCCCTACACTTATATAACAAATTACCAATTACTACCCAGGCAAAAATGACCTCTGGAAAACACTGGCAAAGACAAACCAAATGAATGTTTACCAACAATAACTAAACCTTAACAGCGTAATCTTGACTCGTTAGTCCCATTTACACATATTCTTTTTCATTGTACTCTATTATTTGCTAAATCCAAATAAATATTAAAAGATTGAATCTATTTTGAGACAACTTTCCTTCATTCGAGTGTCTATCTACCTAGCCCATTTTTAAAATATCCAAGCTTCATAGTGTTGCACCAGTGCCAAAGCATTAGTAGATTTAGACATGACACCACTACTAGATGTGATCATTCCTAGTCTTGTTTATTCTTGTATAAGCATCCATCTTAACATCTGCTTTGTCACAACGCTCGTCTTGCAGATACATTGGGTCTTAAGAGGCCCAACAGTCACTTCCATATAATTTCGCTAGTCGCAAACCTTCTATACTCCCTGCCTTTCACTTTGGTAGGTATACCTTTTATCACATGGAACTCTTGTGACTTTCTTCTATTTCGACCATCACACCTTTATTTTATGTGTTACATTTTATCTATTATATCAATCTCCTGAAAGGTTGAACCTGCAATGCATGTTACTTCTCCTTGTCTAAGAACCTTACTCTAAAAAAAATGATTCTTTATAGATTGAGATTTAGCAGATTCCATTGGCAAATTCATCAATTAACACAAAATCATCTACAAAAACCATGATACACCCTGGAACCACACAATCCCAATAACCAACCAGCACCAATCAAAATAAAGAATAAAAAAAAAAAAAAAAAAAAAAAGGAACTTTGAGCTATATGATGCTAAAACACAACAAGGATTACTCAACAATTTGAGATTCAATACTCACCAGACTCTTCAACTATATTCATATACCCGCAATTTCTTAGCAACCAACAACACTCCAAAAGCAAAACCCAAACAACAAAATTCTGCAAGAAAATTTATTAACACTCCAAAAGCAAAACCCAAAAATCAAAATTCTGCAAGAAAAGTTATTAACACTCCAAAAGCAAAACCCAAACAACAAAATTCTGCAAGAACAGTTATTAACACTCCAAAAACAAAATTAAACAAGAAAAGTAATTAACACTCCAAAAACAAAACCCACAAGCAAACTTCAGCAAGAAAAGGTATTTAACACTCCAAAAGAAAAACCCACAAGCAAAGTTACTTAACACTCCAAAAAACAAAACCCACAAGCAAACTTCAGCAAGAAAAGGTATTTAACACTCCAAAAGAAAAATTCAACAAAAAAAAAAAAAAAGTTATTAACACTCCAACAACAAAATTCAGCAAGAAAAGTAATTAACACTGCAAAAACAAAACCCAACAAGAAAAGGTATTTAACACACCAAAAACAAAACCAACAAGCAAAATTGAGCAAGGAAAAGGAATCAAACTTACTGCTAGAGACAATCTTGCATTGAGAAGGAAGAGATATTGGACTGGAAATCGATAGGTTTCCAAGAAACACAGCAAAATAAAGCAACGAAAATGATAGCGAAAACACGGCACATAAAGAGAGAAGAATCGCCAATAATCTGCGAACCCGGGTCGACCCGCGAATTTCATCCTTTCTCTTCTCTTTTACCTCTTCCGGATTTTCAGCCAAATCCATCGAAACCTGAAAATTGTGCAGAATGGCACTGTTGTAAATTAGTATGTGATTTGAGGGTAGATTGGGGGTTCCGGTGATCGGAATATTATTAAAGGGTTTAGGTTCAATATTTGGTGTTTGGGAAGAAAAATATTTTTGAAAGGATTTTGGGATTCAGGTTCAGTTTCAGTATAGTCAGCACTGGCGGACCCATCTGTGGCCATTTTCTATGCCACATTTTCATTTACGTTTTGCTGTAGTAGCCAATTACATTTATTCTATTTTGTTTTTTTCCAAGTACTACTCCCTGTTTGCACTTTGGTGGCAAAGTTCCAAGTAGGAGAATCAAAACTGGATTGTGTAAATTCCGATATAAGTTTTTCAAAGGTTTTTTTTTATTTTTTTTATATTTGGAATTATAAAAAACTATTTTTTCCTATTTTAAACATTCAAGGTTTGACGATAGTCTATAAAGCCTAATTATAAAAAATTATTATTGGATCGCACACTTTATGTGATCTGCTGCTATAGTATAGCAATAAGTGTAGGCTCAAACCAATAAGACTCACAATAGAACTATAGTCTATCAGGATTATATTAATTGCAGTTAAATCCCTCTCTATCTCTTATAAAACGCAATAACAAGGTTACTCTATAACATCTTGCAGAGACAGCTAGCATATTAACTTAAAACACATGAGAGGACATAGAAGTTGATATCATACAGAAAATAATATTAAGCAGCTAAGAAGCAATAAAGAAAGGATCATGAACAGAGCCTATCAAAGGCCAACATGAAGAACAGTTACTAAAGGTTCTCAACTTCTGATATACATAAACCAAACAACTGAAAATGCACCAATATTAGCTATATTCGGGACAGACATCACATTTAATAATGAATAGTGAAAAATTTGAACTCGTGATGTAATCTTTTGTATTATGAATGTCAAGCTGATCATTAAACTGACCACAATTCATCAGTTCATAAAACTTAGGACAGAGGAGAGGAAGTGAAGTTAGGGCTCAGGTTAAGTGAATGAAATTAGGGTGGGTCTATACTCTTAGGAATGGACTTGGATACATTAATTTGGGCCTGAGAGAGTAGATTGAGTGTTGTAAAAAAAATTATATGTAGTAAATCTTAAAAAAAAAAAAAACTTCGGTTAAACCGAAATATCGAAGAACCGTTGACCCGAACCCGAACACCGAACCGAAACACCGAATTTGTTATAAAAAAAAAAAAATCGAACCGAAACATCAAATTAATTCGATTCGATCCAATTTTTCGATTTTTGGTGTTTATGTCCAGCCCTAGTAGTAGCCGTATAATTGAGGCTGAAATATCATGGAAGTGATAATAAAGAGGAGGACGTAGTCAATTTGCACCTTTTCGCTGCCAATTCTCTTGAAATCCTATATCACCTTGTATTTGTAACTTCCCAAACATATGCAAGTATGTTCGATGAGAAAAAGAAAAAAATATATATATATATATCTTTGCTTCTTCTATAGCTATGTCTACCGCAAACTCATATTGTATTACTTCTATATTCATAAAAGTTGTTTCTGTAATTTCATTTTCGACTAAAGTACTTTCTTCTTCTATGTCTTTTTGTGGCGTATAATTATAATTAGTAAAACGTACAGATGTCTCTCCTTAGAATTAGTGTACATGAGGCGAGATTCTAGCTGTAGAATCTTTTTTCTATTAAAATCTTCTAGATTCCATTCCATCCCTGCATATTTTTCAGGATTTATTTTTATGGGATTTATTAGTCTTATTCCTCTATTTCCCATTACTTCTACCACATCTTCTACCTTAATTTTAAATTTTGTATTACTAGTTCACGATAAAACTAATGATGTTTTTCAAACTTGGATAGAAGTTTTAGACTCTATTAAAGACATAAGAAAACCTCTTTTTAAAGGATTTCCCGATTTAAATATGCCTCTAGAAATAGACTATTTAATTATAGAGACAGACGGTAGTTTTGAAGGATGGGGAGCAGTACTAAAAGCAAAACCCAATAAATATAGTAATAAAAATGAAGAAAAGATATGTGCTTATCAAAGTGGTAAGTATAAAGAAAAAAGAAATATGAGTAGTATAGATGCGGAAATTTTAGCTGTAATAAATGGATTAAATAGTATTCTAAATAAACCAGAAATACTAGTTAGAACAGACTGCAAAGCTATAGTTAAATTCTATCAAAAGATAAATGATAAAAATAGCAGTAGAAGACGATGGCTAAATTTTTTAGATACCATTTCAATTTATAATTTAAAATTTGAACATATAAAAGGAAAGATAATAATTTAGCAGACCAATTAAGTAGACTAAAGATTACTGCTAACAAAATTTTTATTTGAACAGCATGAGACCTTCCAGTTCTCAGACAGCAGACAAGGGGAAAGGCATAGCCTCAACCCAAGACATATACAGACAGACAGTATTAGGTAACCTCCATTTTAGACCTACATCTTTATTAGAGAGAAATACTATGGAAAGAATACAATTCGGAGCCAATAACTTAGTACCTTTCCAGCCATCTAATTGGACTTTTAAAGTATTACCAGAATAGGTAATAGACAGACAACAAAGATGCTTAGTGGATAATTTATGGATTTCGCATAATAGAAAAGACTCTAAACATTTTGTAGCTACTATAAATTCTCTTTGTCAGTATTTTACAGACCGAAATTTAGACAAAAAAATTAAATTTTATGTTGTAGTTCACGGTAAAACTAATGGTGTTTTTCAAACTTGGATAGAAGTTTTAGACTCTATTAAAGACATAAGAAAACCTCTTTTTAAAGGATTTAATGATTCCACTGAAGCATTAGACTATGCTAGAGGAGTATTAGGTCCAACCTACTATATTTCTCCAGCTTTCAGGCAAAATCCAGACAAAATCCCTCAGTACAATGTACAAAAAGACACAGACAAGATAATTTTTTGTGATCAATGTTCTACTATGACTGAAGTAGTCAAGAGATTAAATCAGCAGAAAGAGACATTGGTTCAAGAAAAAATGAAACTCTTGGATCAAGTGAAGACATTAGAATAAAGACTACAAGCGGTTAAGTTCGAATTGATGCAATCTCAGAGTTCTCCATCTCAGACAAAAATGGATGAGACGGGTGTGCATTCCCCAATGAATGCAGTCAGACCCACTGTATCGGGTAAGGATACAGCTAGTCCGGTTCAAACGGTAGCCGGTAAAGACTTATCTAATCCGTTGATGGCTGTCACTTTGCCAAAAAGTGAAGATGAGGGATGTTCATTTCTCCAAACAAGACGGAGACTACCAAAGACACTTTCGCAAGGAGCAATTTTTACAAAGAAAAGCACACTTGCAAAAAAGAAGAAGAATGAAAAAATAGAAAATATAGTAAAAGAGACACTAGAAAAAAAATTCCAGACAAAAGAACAAGATAAACATATAGTTAAAGATCCTAGTTTGGAATTATCTCCAAGTCAAGGGATATCACCAATCCATAACTCATATTTCGAAGGAGATGATATTAATTTTCAAGACAGTGCATTTCAAGACTCGCAAGATCCAAATGATGTAGACTCAGGCATGAGCTTTGATTCAATTGCTCTACACAATTTAGACACTTAGAGAAAATAGTAGATCCTAATTGAAAGAAGACGATCGAAGACATTAGTTAACAAGAATACAAAATAAAAAAGTAATGCAGAGAACATTTCAGGAAAGATAGACGAAAGGAAAAAGAATTGAAAAGGACATGTGAAAAAGACTTTAGTGGCATAATTCAGTGAAAGAACAAGAAGACATGTGAAAAAGAAAGACTTTTGTGTCATGATATCAAGACTTTTGTGTCATCTTTCAGAGAAGAAAGGAAGACAATGACAAAAGAGAGACTTTGGATAAAAAGCTGATAATGACATTTCAGAAAAAAGAAGATCAGACTTTATTAAAGTAGCTTTAATAAAGTAGTAGCTTCATAAAGTAATGGGACAGCTCAGCAAACGGACAAAATTATAAAGTATCTTTTGAAAAGTTTCACGTGACGATGGGGCTCCAAGAGTACCCCGCTAAACTCAAAAGATTCTTCACAAATTTGAAGTCCGCAGTTGAAGTCCGCCAGACTCCTATATATAGCACTGTTCGTAGAAGAGCAGAGAATCAAGAAAAGAAAAAGAAGAAAAAAGTCATCAAGAACGAGAAAGTTTCTAACACTTCTCTCACAACAAACCACTCCATATTCCTCTTCCCTTTCACAAATGTCCCAACTCCTTTTCCCAGTAAAACCTTTTGTAATATAATTTTCTTGTAAAATAATATTAAGCCTTCAAGTAATTTTCTATTAGTGTGAAGTAGTTTTCGGGTTTCCCGAAAGGGAAACCTCTCTCCATCTTCAAGTCATGTAAGTTTTTATCTAAGGTTTTCTGTACTAATCTCCCTACTATGTAAATTATTTTATGTTTAATTAAAATGTTATGTTAATAATGTTTGAGTAATTACTTACTTGTTATTATGAATCTATTACTCTTAGTATATGATTATTCTCTTAATTTTTTCATATACTTGATGGATTAACCTGTAAATTCCTAGGTGTTTGAAAGGTCGTTTTAATGTCCAAATGATAAGGGACGATGTTGGCCATGGTAACCGGGGTGTGGTTAAAGAAGAAAGATATTAAGAATCAAGATTAAGAGAAAGAGATGAACAGTGTAATATGATTCATAACTAAAAAAATATATATATAAAAATTGGGAGAATAGGCAGAACTATTTTTATGTGCTTTCCAAATTCTGCTAAATTCATTATAAAATCCGGGCTAATATAAAAGATTCCTCCATTATTTGTCATGTCTACTTCCGTTAGCCCTATTATTGATTTTTTCATGTCTGACCGTCTATCGTCATAAATTACTATTAAAACTTTAGTTCCTAAGTTCTTTCTAGTTAATCCTTTTAATCCTGCTACTATTAATCCCATATGCATTAAGCTTCTTCCAGTATTTTTTATTTGTCTTACAGCTGCTGGGTCTATTAAACTTATTGTAGTAATTTTAGTTCCTATGGCTGATATTTGTTTTTCTCTATAATGTCTATATAATTGGGTTGTACTTGAAAACTGTCCTATATTGTATAAAGTTTTTTGATTTAATAGTTTTAACTGATTTTGTTGAAAAATTTGTATATCTCTATCTAAGTCTATTACTTCACTTAGTTGTTGATTGTTTTCTTCTGGTCCTCTTCTACTTAAAATTCTTGATAAGAAATTATTACCTATTCTATTATCTGAAAAATTTACTCTTTGTCTTTCTGATCCTTCTTCGTTTCTTGGTCTAGTTGAAAGAAGGTCTATTTTTGTGGTTTTCTAATTACTTTAACTTTTTCTTTTTGAGGTGTTATTTCTACCTTTTTTAATTGGTCTATTAATTCTTCAACTTCTTTATTTTTAAACATCTCTTTATTTTTCTCGCTTTGTTGTTCACTTAATAACCGAACGCGCTCACTTATTATTTCTAACCTTGGTATTATTATTTCTATTTTCTTTATTATTTCTAATATTAATGAGATTATAGTAATATTTTGTTGTAGAGTTATTTGATCTGATTTAGCGTTAGGTATATAATCTTTACAGTCTGCTGGTAAAGGTATAGACTTTCCTATTATTTTTTAGGCTTCTTCTTGAGCTAAGGTTGGTCTACTCATGAAAGAGTGATTTCTTTTAGTTCTTTTACTGTCTTTTTTAATTCTTTAATATCACTAATTAAAACCTCTACTTGTTGTGTTATTTTAGAGACTATTTGGGTTGTCTTTAGTTCTATCTCTTTTGATTTTTCTGTAATAACTTTAACTAACTTTTCTATTTCCGTCTTTGTAGGTAATTTTTCTAGATTAAATTTATTGACTAGAATCTAAATTTTCTTTTCTAATTCTAATTCCTGTGTTTTTAAGTAATCTAGATTTTGTTCTAACTTTTCGAAAGTTTTCTGTTGCTTAGTCTGAGATGCTTCTACCACCTCTAATATTCTAGTAATGTCTTTATTATTTTCGTGTATTTTTTCACTAAAATTTATGACTAAATCTACCAATGTATTCAACTGTTTGTCTTCGCTATGTAATATATGGTCTCCGTTACTAAAATTACACTTTATAATACTATGGTCTTTTAATGCTCTATATTTATTTTCTGGTATATTCTTAAGTCTAAGTATTCTAGATTTTTTAATGTATCTATTTTTCTAGTTTTTTGTTTATTATCCTAACGGAATTTTTATTTTACAAATTTTCTCCTGATACTCTATACTAGTTGTAAGTCTTTCTATATCTTCTCTTATACCGTGTAATTCCCACGTTATAGCAGAAATTGTTTCTTCGTTAATTTGACTTTGTAAGAGTCTATTGTTTATTAGTGATGATAATGTTTCTGAATTTATTATCTCTAAATATGCACTTAAGGTTTTTTCTGCTTGTCGATATTCTCGTCTTTTCTTTATATCTCTATATAAATACCAATGATTAATCGCTATTTGCCTAACAAAGGGTAGTGTTCTCATGCAATTAATATGGTCTAAATCATTTTTGGTTCTTTGAGGTCTTTCTAGATTTTATATATCCTAGTAACTTATATTCTAATCCTAATATTATATCTATTAATTCTTGTAGTCTTAAATGATTTTCTTTAGTATTATTTAGCCTGATATTTTCCTGATATAGCTTTTCTAGCTCTTATTTTACGTCTAAAAAATTATCTTGCATTACCCTAAGGGGATAAATTTTACTTTTTGCTCTAGATGTCTAATTAGATCTTCAGCTCTAACTATTTCGTCGTTGATAAAAAATATATCCCAATTAACCGGGGTCTGGAATTTTTTTCTAGTGTCTCTTTTACTATATTTTCTATTTTTTCATTCTTCTTCTTTTTTGCAAATGTGCTTTTCTTTGTAAAAATTGCTCCTTGCGAAAGTGTCTTTGGTAGTCTCCGTCTTGTTTGGAGAAATGAACATCCCTCATCTTCACTTTTTGGCAAAGTGACAGCCATCAACGGATTTGATAAGTCTTTACCGGCTACCGTTTGAACCGGACTAGCTGTATACTTACCCGATACAGTGGGTCTGACTACATTCATTGGGGAATGCACACCCGTCTCATCCATTTTTGTCTGAGATGGAGAACTCTGAGATTGCATCAATTCGAACTTAACCGCTTGTAGTCTTTGTTCTAATGTCTTCACTTGATCCAAGAGTTTCATTTTTTCTTGAACCAATGTCTCTTTCTGCTGATTTAATCTCTTGACTACTTCAGTCATAGTAGAACAGTGATCACAAAAAATTATCTTGTCTGTGTCTTTTTGTACATTATACTGAGGGATTTTGTCTGGGTTTTGCCTGAAAGCTGGAGAAATATAGTAGGTTGGACCTAATACTCCTCTAGCATAGTCTAATGCTTTAGTGGAATCATTAAATCCTTTAAAAAGATGTTTTCTTATGTCTTTAATAGAGTCTAAAACTTCTATCCAAGTTTGAAAAACACCATTAGTTTTACCGTGAACTACAACATAAAATTTATGTGGTTAAAGAAGAAGGATATTAAGAATCAAGATTAAGAGAAAGAGATGAACAGTGTAATATGATTCATAACTAAAAAAAAAGCGAAAAAATTATAAAAATTGGGAGAATAGGCAGAAACAAAGAAATAAACCTACATGATAAGAGGAATCAAGGGGTGAGAAAGTACCGAGTAGTAGGGGTGTACATGGACCGGGTTGGTTCGGATTTTTTACAAACCAAACCAAACCATTTGTGTCGGGTTATTAAATCTATAAACCAAACCAAACCATAAAAAGTCGGGTTTTTCGATATCAATTTTTCTCGGGTTTTTCGGGTTTTTTCGGGTTTCTCAGGTTTTTCATAGTATCTAATGAAAAGTACACAGCAGTGCTTCTTAAAAAGAGTTCTAGTACAAAATATCAACATATAAGATGGAGGCAAAACACTGTTTGAAGTTTTAACTTTATAATATAACTAAAATGTCAAATGGCCATAAAATGTCAGATGTGGCAAAAACAAAAATCCAAATCAGTGCAATATACTACAACAACTGAAAGGAATCACTGCAGTTTGAAGATTAGGAAAAAATCCAAATCACTGTAGCTTGAAGATTGGGCAAAAATCCAAATCAGTGCAATATACTACAGCAACTGGGCAAAAATAAACAAAGGTTGTAGCCTGCAAGATACATACAACAGTCAGCAACTGAAAGGAATCACTGCAGCTTGATTGAGCAAGTACTGCTGTTTACACCAGCTAGAAAAAGCAGTGCAGTATACTGGATATTGCAGTGCAAAACCATTCCTCATGGACCAAGTAATTAAAATGTAGCACTGAAAAGTAAAAGAGGGGGGGGGGGGGGGGGGGGGGGGGGGAATGTCATTCTTCAGATGGTCTTCAAAGTATGAATAAGTATTTCATGTTTTAGCATTCCTTAAATGGTAAATCCGATCTCAGATGCATAACAAAACATTAATAATTGATTTATCTAAAGTTTTCTTTTTCATCATATAAGTTACTACCTCTGATTGGAAATACTAACATTAAAATATATGAGAGTCCCCACAACTCCAGCCTTTTATGCTATTAAGTACCAAATATTAAAAAACAAAAGGGACGCAAATTGTCTACTTCAACCTTGAGTACTATGTCTTTTGGTCCTAGTTCTGCAAGTCTCAGTTACCAAAGAAACTCAAAGCATGAACCACGGATAACATGAAAACAAAGGTCATAACTCATAAGAACAGCAGATTCAATATTTTGCCAGCTAGAAAAAGCAGTGCAAACCTCTTGGATTTCTGGACTTATACCTGCAGAAAACAATATCAGTAAAACCAACAGAGAAAACAATTGCACCAGCTAGAAAACAATATCAGTAAAACACAGCAGAGAAATAAGTGCAGAAATCCAAGAGGTTTGCAGCTGCAGAGTACAGGGGTGACAAATTATTGATATACACGAAATATACACTGTGTAATTAACATACCAATTCTCACACAAATACCAAGTCTCCATACTCTGCAAGAAAAAATAATAAATTAATAAGTAAAAGAAAACTGGCTAATCAATGCTATATGTCCATGATTTCTTTCTCCATTCATAAAAGAAAACCAACATCTCTTTGAGAAATAAGTAAAAGAAACCATATATGCATTTAGGCATAGATTCCAAATTTTTTTTGCTTCTGCTACTACTGCAGGCCTGCAGCTGATTTTCTCAAATATCCACTTTTTAAACAAGTATTATATGGCATTGGACTATTGGTGCAATTCAGTTTCTGCATGGAAGAAGGAAGCCAAAGCAGAATTGCATATCTGCTGACTGCTGCAGTTCATAAGTACCATCAGGACATGAACAGGACAAAAAAATAGGGGTCATGCATGCAAATATTCATCAGATGCTATTTGACAATACTTTCATCAACTTGCTCAATGTTCTGGACTTCTTCCAAACTGTCGTGAATATTGTATTCTTTAGAAGGTAATTGTAGCCATTGTTGAGTACAAATTAGAGCTTCTACTGTTTTTGACGATAAAGAACTCCGGTAGGAATCAAGAATTCGACCACCTGTACTAAATGCCGACTCAGATGCAACAGTAGAAATAGGAATAGAAAGAACATCTCTCGCAATTTTTGAAACAACTGGATATTTACTAGACGAAACTTTCCACCAAGACAAGATATCAAAATCTTTATTCTTCACCACATCACCCATCAAGTATATCTGAAGATCAGTTTTTTTTGCAATATTTCCCTCGTTTACCAAATGTTTCTCCCATTCAGATTCCAACAAATCATCGGTTTCACTCATGCTAGTATCACCTCCAATATTGTCATTAGAAGAAGCATCAACGACAGAGTTATTGTAAGAATCATACAAACGCGTTAAAACACTTGCCACATCTTCCGACTTTAATCTTCCCAACAAAGGACCATATGCTTTGGAAAGAGTGAAGTTTACATACTTCATCTTATATCTGGGATTTAACACAACAGCAACAAGCAATAACATATTCATATTCTCAAAATTTCCCCAATACTTCTCAAATTTACTTTTCATCCTGTCTGCCATATCAACCAAAATAAGATCTTCGCATGTAGAATACTTTTTAATAGAACTTCGAAGAGTAAAAAATTCACAGAAGAAACAGTTGGAAGTAACATACAAAGTTCCTGAAAATTTTAAAGTGGTCTGGTAGAAAAGATCAAGAAACTTGACAAAAGCTCTCACATTCTTCCAGTCATTTGCTGATGGATTTCCTCTTAATGCACTTATTTCTCGACAATACTTTTGGTATTTATGGTCATCCAGATACATTCTTGTAAAGGCTTTTTCAAATTTTATAGTTGTATCTAACATTGTATATGTCGAGTTCCATCTAGTTTCAACATCAAGACTCACAAGACCATGAGTGTCTATCTTAGTTTTTTCAACAAATGACTTAAAAGAAGCAAACCTTGAAGGAGGAGATCTAACATATTTTACCGCATTACTTACACGAGAAATGGTTTCAATTTGTTCATCTAACCCTTCTTTTACAATCAAGTTCAATATGTGAGCACTACACCTAATATGTAAAAATTCATTTCCAAGTATTACCCCATTCCAATCATCCATTAGCACCTTCAAATGCTTAATGGCAGCATCATTGGCAGTCGCATTGTCTAAGGTTATTGTAAACAAGTTATCAATGCCCCAACCCAATAAGCATTCCTCAATTCCCTTAGCAATAGTTTCGCCTTTGTGATCTGGTGTTGGAAAAAAGTTCAGAATTTTCTTTTTTAAATTCCATCGGTTATCAATCCAATGTGCGGTGACAACCATATAACTCAAATTTTGGAGTGATGTCCACGTGTCACTAGTAAGGCAAACACGTTGGTCCTTGATAAGATATTTAAGCTTATCTTTCTCTTCTTGATAAATCATCAAGCAATGCCTTGCAACAGTAACACGAGAAGGTAGTTCAAAATTTGGTAAGGCTTTAGCCATCAATTTCCTAAAGCCTTCTCCCTCTACAACTCTAAATGGCTGCTCATCAATAATTACAAATTCCGCAATGGCCCTCCTAATTTCATTCGCATTATACACTACCCTTTCATTAGAACCCGAAAGACCTTCTGTCCACCCTTATTTAATAGGTTTTAATGTTGTTTGTCTCTTATCAACGATTCTAAAGGGAGATTTGTTACATTTAACAGTTAGATGTGACCATAATGTAGTAGTCCCATTCTTGCTTTCGGCAGCAAACGTTTTTGGACAGTAATTGCATTTCGCCCTAATTTTACCTCCTTTAGCTTTAAATTTGGAGAAGTGATCCCAAATCTCGGAAGTCTCTCTACCACTATTCCCAGATTTAGAAGGTTCTTTAGGAGTTGTTCTTTTTTGCTTTTTTGCTTGAGATTCTGTTGGCACAATCGGAGGGATGTTGTCAATCACTAGCGATTTAGTTCCAGAAGTTGTCGCTTCCATCGCGAAAGAAAATTTCTGTATATAATAAAAAAGTTGTAATTTGTAACAAATCAACAAATTGATAGCAATATAAATAAATTTGTAAAACGTTAAAGCTAATCAGGAAAAACTAAAGGCTTACAGTGTAAAGTTGAGTCTTGTAGCCTGTAGCCTAAGATCATAAGATCTGAGTGCTCTGTGGTTAATCTGAAATGAGAAAAGGCGAACGATGGCTAAGAATTAAGATCACAAGCTACTGAGTGTCATATTATTTCTTTGATTTGAGAGGAAAGCAAAAGCGAAAAGGAGAAAGGGATCTGAAATGAGAAAAGGAGAAAGTATTTGCAGTTTTGCACAAAAGAGGGATCTGCATATAACTTTTGTGTGCTAGACCTAGTATTGGGAGAAGGTTCTGTTTCTGTAGCCGAATTGGGGCTAAATTTGCATTATGTTTTGGTCTTTTGGACTTGTGGACTTGTGGTGTTCATTTCCTTATGGGCTTTTTTTTTTGTATATTATTTAGATGGGCTTCTTAAATCCAAATCTAAATGTAAGAAAGAAAACAAAAATTATGAAAAAATTTAAAACAATACTTATAAATTACATTTTAATAAATATTTTTATGCATAACATAATTTAAAAGTAGTATATCTATAATCGAGTTGGTTTGGGTTCGGTTTGACTTTTTTTAGTTAAAACCAAACCAACCCTATAATGGTCGGGGTTTTTTTTCAAACACCAAACCAAATTGAACCAAACCACTAGTCGGGTTTTTTTTCCGGTTTGGTTCGATTTGGTGTGGTTTATCGGTTTGCCCTGTACAGCCCTACTGAGTAGGATTGTTTAAAATATTGGTAAAAAACCACATAATATTGCTATCCTTATTTATATTTCTATTGAAAAAATATAACCCCCTATCACCTTGGTATCAGAGCAAGAAGATTTTCGGACCTAAACATGTTTATAGACAAAATTATATGAGACGACATAGTTTTACTCAATATATAAGTTATAATTTCAATATATAAGTTATAATTATCGTATGATATATTTCACCTAAAAAAGACTTGCTAATCTTAGATAAACAAGAACGTTTTTAACTGAATACAGTAGATACATAGACATAGTCCATCGCCGAGACTTACATAATAATATAACAATACTAAGTTTAAGAAATAATCTTAATTGGGATATATTTTTTATCAACGACGAAATAGTTAGAGCTGAAGATCTTATTAGACATCTAGAGCAAAAAGTAAAATTTATCCCCTTAGGGTAATGTAAGATAATTTTTTAGACGTAAAACAAGGGCTAGAAAAACTATATTAGGAATATATCAGGCTAAGTAATACTAAAGAAAACCATTTAAGACTACAAGAATTAATAGATATAATATCAGGATTAGAATATAAGTTACTAGGATATATAAAATCTAGAAAGACCTCAAAGAACCAAAAACGATTTAGACCATATTAATTATATGAGAACACTACCCTTTGTCAGGAAAATAGCGATTAATTATTGGTATTTATATAGAGATATAAAGAAAAGACGAGAATATCGACAAGTAGAAAAAGCCTTAAGTGCATATTTAGAGATAATAAATTCAGAAACATTATCATCACTAATAAACAATAGACTCTTACAAAGTCAAATTAACGAAGAGACAATTTCTGCTATAACGTGGGAATTACACGGTATAAGAGAGGATATAGAAAGACTTACAACTAGTATAGAGTATCAAAAGAAAATTTGTAAAATAAAAATTCCGTTAGGAGAATAAACAAAAAACTAGAAAAATAGATACATTAAAAAATGAGTAAAACTATGTTGTCTCATATAATTTTGTCTATAAACAGGTTTAGGTCCGAAAATCTTCTTGCTCTGATACCAAGGTGATAGGAGGGTTATATTTTTTAAAACTAATATTTTAAACAATCCTACTTGGTACTTCCTCACCCCTTGATTCCTCTTATCATGTAGGTTTATTTCTTTGTAGCCTATTCTCCCAATTTTTATAATTTTTTCGTTTTTTTTTTTTAAATTTATGAATCATATTACACTGTTCATCTCTTTCTCTTAATCTCGATTCTTAATATCCTTCTTCTTTAACCACACCCCGGTTACCATGGCCAATATCGTCCCTTATCATTTGGACATTAAAACGACCTTTCAAACACCTAGGAATTTACAGGTTAATCCATCGAGTATATTAAGAAATTAAGAGAATAATCATATACTAAGAGTAATAGATTCATAATAACAAGTAAGTAATTACTCAAACTGGTACCAATCCTTCTTCGTTTCTTGGTCTAGTTGAAAGAAGGTCCATTTTTGTGGTTTTCTAATTACTTTAGCTTTTTCTTTTTGAGGTGTTATTTCTACTTTTTTTAATTGGTCTATTAATTCTTCAACTTCTTTATTTTTAAACGTCTCTTTATTTTTCTCGCTTTGTTGTTCACTTAATAACCGAACGCGCTCACTTATTATTTCTAACCTTAATATTATTATTTCTATTTTCTTTATTATCACTTTATATATATATATATATATATATATATATATATATATATATATATATATATATATATATATAAAGTGGATACGAGTATGTTCCATTATGAATTGGCTTACTTGTTGTTAGTTATAGCGATTAACGTAAGCTTAGTTTGTTTGTTCACCATAGATATGAATACTACAGTTTAATTATAGAACGTATCCATGTTATGAAACTTTCATAATCCAATGAAGCGAAGGCTCGTGGACGATTTCTGCCGACAATTCATCCAACTATGCACTTACAACTAGGGGCAGAGGCGAATTTATGTATAAAATTTGGATCACGTGAACACGTGATCACTCGACTAAACTCGATATATTATGTGTATAATTCTGAAAATACATATAATATTAATCGAAGGAACACATGGTCAAACCAGATTAAGTGGAGCACTAGTTAGGGCCTGTGTTTATTTCTTCAAGGTCTTTTTCATATTACATGTAATGAGTTTTTCTCCCCTTTATTTCTAATTACCCAAGTATCAAAAGGCAAAAGAAATGAAAAAAAACCCATAGGCGCTAAGTTGTAACGAACCAAAGGCAAAAGATTTTTTTTAAAAAAAAACATAGTTAATGGTGAACTCATCCTCTTGAAATCCTGGATTCGCCTCTGACTAGGGGTGTAGATGGACCAGTTGGTTCGGATTTTTCAAATAGCAAGCTGAACCAACTACGTCGGGTTTTTAAATTGATAAATCAAAGCAAACCAATATAAGTCGGGTTTCTTGGCTTCCCTTTTTTTTCCCAGAAAAATCTTCATCCAAAATATAACTTTTACTTCAAATATTTCTTTGTTCCTAGTAAGATACAACTATACAATTAAGGTGTTTCTTAAGAAAATAAGAAAAATGTGAAATGAGAGATGACATTGCAATAAAATACATTCAACAAAAAAGAAGTAATAAAATAGCATAAAATAGCTATTGCAAATTAATAAGGCATAATGAAAATGATCATCACCTAAAAACATTAAGTCATGCTAAAACAAGAACCCCTATTAAGTATTAATACATGACAAAGGAAAAAAAATTAAGTTATGCAGTTTTATTGTCTAAATTAACAATGCAAAACTAAAGAATAAATCTCCAACATTCTTATCATTCCTAATGCTAGGATTGAATTACTGTTGTTATAAGTATTAGGTATTGATTTGGTTTTGGTTTGAACTTTATTTGAGTTACTAACATATATCTATGAGCTATAAAACTCATTGGAACATTTGAAATTCTAAGTTCAAGCTTGAATATGTTAAAAGACAAAACTATGAAAAACTTAAGAAATATTTATAAATTACATTATAAGTAAATCTTTTATACATATAATATATTAAAAATCCGTATACATGTAACATCGGGTGGGTTTGATTCGGTTTGACTTTATGTATTCCCTCCGCCCCAATTTATGTTGCATCATTTCCTTTTTAGTCTGTCCCAAAATGAATGTCACCTTTCCTTATTACTGATTGGGCCGCTCTTTAACGACACCATCTCTATTCTACCCTTGTTGGGTCCCACTTACTTTTAAAGATGTGTACTTGTTGTGAAAAAAAGTCAACAAAAGTATGCACTATAAAGTAAGTCCAATTTGATAAGCATAACAGAGTCTTATTTTATTTCTTAAATTTCGTGGCCGGTCAAATGATGCCACATAAATTGAGATGGAGGGTGTAGTTAAAACAAAACTTAATCAATTATGATCGTTTTTTTTTTTAATACCAAATCATGTCAAACCAAGCCATTAGTCAGATTTTTTTCTTGGTTTGATTCGAATTATCGATTTGGTGTGATTTATCGATTTTCTTTGTACACTCCCAACTTACAACCCCTCAACTTTTATGCAATTATTTAGGTATTAACCTCAGGCAGCGTTAATTGCAGTCCCAACATTTAAGTCGTGTAAAATGACTAGGTTTTATGTTTGTTTTTTTTTTTTAAAAAAAGGATGATTCGTGTAATGACTTATATGTTTCTATACAATTTTAGTAATTATACATTCGCCTTTCTAAATTTCAAATATTAGATTTTTAAATAAATATCTAATTCGTAATCTAATTTAGACAAATACACGCAAGATTGTATGTAAAAATTTAGGAGGGAATCCTAATTGGTCATCGCTATTTAATCTATACTCAATATTTAAAAAAAATCATGTCTATCAACTTTGAAACAACTCTTAATATATGATGCCTAACTTTAGACAAATAGCTTAAAAGTTTTATAATATAGGGCAAATGTGCAAATATACTCCTCAACTTTGCGATTTAGAGCAAATATACCCCTGTCATTACAAAATGATGCAAATATACCTCTGCCGTTACACAATGGTGCAAATATATCTTTTCACTAACGAGAGTTTTTTAAAAAAACAATTTAGGTTATTTTTTAATTAAAAAAAATATCACGTGACTTTAAAAAAAGTCTACCTATTTTTTTGAGTAGACATACTTTTCTAAAGCTACATAGTAATTTTTTTTCCTGATGGATCGGGTCTGGTTTGTTTAAAAAAATGGGTAAACTTATTTTTTTAAACGAACCATACCCGACACACTAGAAAAAAAATTACCATGGCTTTAGAAAAATATGTCTACTAAAAAAAATAGGTAGACTTTTTTTAAAGTCACGTGATATTTTTTTTAATTAAAAAATAACCTAAATTGTTTTTTTAAAAAACTCTCGTTAGTGAAAAGATATATTTGCACCATTGTGTAACGGCAGAGGTATATTTGCATCATTTTGTAACAGCAGGTGTATGCATACATCACTTTTGTAAGTAGATATATATCTGCTCTAAATCGCAAAGTTAAAAGGGTATATTTACACCTTTGCCCCTATAATATAAGGGGGGTATAAGTGGTGATTTTTAAGAATTAGAGGATGTATGTGCAATTGAATCCTGTTACACAAGTGCTTACCTGAAAGAGGCACACGCGTGCAAACATGGTCACTTGTGATTGGCTGCTACAGCACATCTCGTAATTCGGGCCGGAAAAAGGCCCAACTATGAAAAGTTGAAAATATAACAACAAAATCAAAGGCTTCTTCAAACCCTGAAAACAATGGCGAGTGGTGGTGGAGGAAAAGTGTCGTTCAAAGTCACTCTCACTTCCGATCCCAAATTACCATTCAAAGTGTATGTATAAATTGATAGTATTTCATTTGTGTTTTCACATTGATTTGTTTTTTTGTTTTTTATTAATTGAATTCGGCCTTTTATTGTTGATGATCAGTTTTAGCGTACCGGAGGCAGCTCCGTTTACTGCTGTTCTGAAATTTGCGGCAGAGGAATTCAAAGTGCCTCCCCAAACAAGCGCTATTATCACTAATGGTACCCTTTTTGCCCTTCACTTATGGATTTTTTTTTATTTTAATTATTTTTAGAGTCGGTTATGATACGCGAGCTCTCACCTGAAAAACCTAGGTTTGGTTCCCCGAAACGTAAAATACATTTTGTATTTGTTGATCCGAATTGAGATTCAGGCATAGTTGATTGATTGATTGATTGGTTAAGTGAAATTTGTGAATTTTGATTTCATCTAGAACAAATCCAAATTGGATTGAGGCATAGTTGATTGATTGATTGGTTAAGTAAAATTTGTGAATTTTGATTTCATCTAGAACAAATCTTGTGGAACTTCTCATAATAATATAACAACAGGAAGAAATTAAGCGCAGTAGTAAGAACGAGGAGACTAGCAACTCTTAAGAAAATAGATATGGGGTCTAACTTTATGCCATAAGTTAGCTGATGAGGTGAGGATTGTCCAATGACATATATAAGGAGTCTGGACACCTATTTGGTGTTTATTTATGAAACCCTTTGACTTATAAAAAAGGCCTTATAGGAGACAACAGTCGTTCCTTCAACTAATAGTTGGACGTTCTCACAACCTTCAATATGTCTAGGGCTGGAAATTTGGAGTGTGGATAACATAACATGGGATCTTAAGACTAAGTAAATCGAGAACAGTGATGGATCTGGCTCTGGTACCATGTAAAGGAAATGGAGATGGAGCCTGACTTAAATACCAAAAGTTGGCTAATAAAGTGAGCCTATAGGGAGACAATAGCCCATTCCTCAACCAGGACAAGACATTCTAACAGAAGACAATATCAACTTTGAACCCAATAAAATACTTTTGAAGAAATGCTATCAATGGGACTAAATGAAGCCTTATAGCACTGAACTTATTAGCCATAAATCTCTACTCTTGGGTCTGGTGTGTTAGAATTTTAGGTGGTCTGGGATCTGATATTTTGTCTCATGAGTGGTGGCGGGCCAATAATTTTGGAAAATTTTGCATTGCACTTCTAGGTGTTCTTTTAATTCTAGTTATTTAAATACAAAATAATTTTCTCCTATGGATTATACAATTAGACAAACAAATTAGTCAAGGCAGGTGACACCCAAGAGAGCCTTGTATTAAGTTGGTGTAGTGTAATCCTTCTTATCAAATCAAAAGTTCTTATCAAATCCTTCTTCGTACTTATGAATAAAAATGATATGTAGTCGTCATCAGTTCCTCATAGGTCAAAGCTGGTTTTGAGTCATTCTTAAATTCTCAGGTAATTTCTTGGATCAAAAGTCAGAAAGGAAAGTAATTGAAATATTTCCTGTTAAAAAAGTGATGTTTGAGATTGGCAATGTAAATGCGGGCTTCCTATTTCAATGTGGGCTTCCTATTTGGTACCATAAGATTAGTATCCTCGAGTCCTTTCCAATGCTATGATATTCTTCAGTCTTCAACTTCAATGACAAAAGGGAGTTAAAACAATATGCTTCTTATTACTGTATGTTTCCTTTTTTTTTTTTTTTTATAATTTTTAAATTATCTTTTTTTGTTCTTTTGTCTTGTTGCAGATGGAGTGGGAATTAATCCTCAACAAAGTGCAGGTAATGTTATACTTTACAAGAATATTTTGTAGTTACTTCCTGTATCTTATTTTTTTCCCTCGCTAAATAATGGTTTATTTGTTTTGTGGATGATATACAATCTCTGGAATGGAAGCTTTAAAAAATATAATCCTCGTGTGTGATAAAAATATAGTGCATTAAGATCCAAGGCATGTTCAAGGATGAGTTCTTGTTTAATGAAAAATATGGTCCGTTCTTTGAGCTCTTTACGAAAATCCATAGATCTATAACCAGAAGTCCCGAATGACATGGTTTGTGCATCCATTGGAAAGTTTTCAAGGCAGACAATTTAGGTTGCTCTATATGTCACTATATGTTTCACTAGATTGTATTTGAAAATGCTGAGGAAGAGTGAGTGTCATAACTTAGACAGCAGTCAAGATGATTTTCAATAGAGTTATGTGGGAAAACCCAAGTGTACTGATGAAGAAGAGCTATTGGATTAAGTCTCCTTATAAGTTATTGGAATTTCGCAGCCTCTAGAATTGATTAGTAAGGTACAATTAAAAAGCTGATAGCTGGAGAAAGAGTAGTTGGATGGAGCTCAAGGTACCGTGAACTTTTTTTTCCCCCTTAGAAATGCTACAGAGGAAACTTTATTAGCTAGTGGAAGAATAAAATCGTTGGAAGTCTCTCTTTATCTTTTATTTTTGGTTTGGAGCATTTTAAGAAGGGAAAAGGGTCAAATATACCCCTCTACTTTAGTTTAATGGTTAAATATACCCTCCGTTAGTCAAAGTAGATAAATATATCCCTTTCGTTAGTCAAAGTAAATAAATACATCCCTTCCGTTAGTCAAAGTAGATAAATATACCCCTTCCAGTAAGAAAGTAAACAAATATACCCTTCAGTTGACAAAATCCCCAATTCCACCATTAATTACCCGATTTAACTTAAAAAATCCATACCCGACCCGTCTCGACCCGCAAATTAAATTCTATCCACCCAAATATACCCACCACCACTACAGTCGACCCAACACAACCACCACCACCACCGCTGCCACCCCTGAATATGTAAAATGAGAACAGCCATTCAAATCAGTATATGTGAATTTGTTCAAGAAAAAAAAATAAAAAATGAAACATGAAAAAGAGAATAAAGTGTTAGCACCACAAAAATCATCAAGGGGGATGGGACCGCCGAGGAAGTTGGGTACTCACAAGAGGGCAAAGAAGAAGAGAGAGGAGATGTCTAGCATTCTCCGTAAGATGAGGGCCACCGGAGGTGTTGAAAAGAAGAAGTAAAGACTTTATCCTCATTTTAATTGAGGAACTAAGTTCATTAGTTATACATGATCTTTTTGATTTAGCTATGAAATTCTCTAGACTCGTGACAAGAACTACGGCTTTGAAATTGCCATTAAGATTGTGACATTTTGCTCAAAAAAAAAAAAAAAACCGTTAGCTTAAAAATCCGGGGAATGTAAATCAAAGATTTACCTAACCGTTCCTTTTGTTTGAGAGTAGAATTAAAATACATTCAAAATAGAGTTATTCTTCTTTAAAATTTAAAAAGAATGTATAGCAAAATCAGTCACTATAAAGAAGAATGAATCTATCAACCCCCAAATTGACGAAATCGAATTGCATGAAATTCTTCTGTAATATTCTCCTTTCTCTTTCTCTTAACTTTTTCTGTTTTTTCTTTAGTCATTTTATTTCTTTTTTTATTTTGTACTTGTCTGTTTTCAGGAAAAACGTCAGGGCTTTTTTCATTTTTTCTTTAACTTTTCAATAACTAAGGTCTAAGGTGGATTAAAAAAGAGAATGAAGGAAAAATACTGGTAGAGAAGCTTACCATTGTTGCCGGAACTGTTTAGGGGGTAAGGGGGAGTGCTAAACAGTGGTGGCGGCGGTGGTGGTTGTTTTGTTGGGTCGGTTGTAGTGGTGGTGGGCATATTTGGGTGGAAAGAATTTAATTTGTGGGTCGGGACGGGTCGGGCATGGTTTTTTTTAAGTTAAATCGGGTAATTAATGGTGGAATTGGAGATTTTGTCAACTGAGGGGTATATTTGTTTACTTTCTTAACGGAAGGGGTATATTTATCTACTTTGACTAACGGAAGGTATATTTAACCATTAAACTAAAGTAGAGGGGTATATTTGACCCTTTTCCCTTTTAAGAATGCTAAAGATATTCCGTGGAGAATCTGTTTGTGTCTTTTCATTGCGGATGTATCTGTCTCTCTTTAGCCACAGTTGCTTGGGATAGTTTGTTCGTTTACCCTGGCGTGATTAAATATCGATCATTTAGTTCTGAATGTTATATTCCAAGAGTATCCGTTTTTGAATTTCTTTCAACTTTGAATGTCATTTCAGGTAACGTCTTTCTTAAACATGGATCTGAACTGCGCCTAATTCCTCGGGATAGGGTTGGTGCTCTGTGGATCTCATTCTGAATGTTTAGCTCTGTATTTCATCTCCTAGGACTAGGAGGGTGGGGATATTCTTTCCGGAATGAGTAGCACATTATGTTTAGATGTCCTCATCTTTTGATGTTGTAATACTAAGTATAGTTTGAATATCAGGTTGAATTGAGCAATATCTATAAATAGAATGAATAATGGTTTGTTGAGAGACTGATGTCTTAACTTGAGGATTCAATTTGCCATGTCAAATTTCCAAAGTTATTAACCAGTTTAAGATAAGTCTTGTTTTCTATCTATAACCAACAATATTACTTTTCATTTAATTAATTAGTGAAGATCAATCTTTGATGCGCATTGTATTTGGTATCTCATATTTGCAGCAGATGCTTATGAGAGTATTCAAATAAAATGGTTATGCTCTTGCTTTTATTTAGCCTTTCTTTTCCTATTTCTGCAATTTTCTTTTGGCTAAAAGAATTTTTCTAGTCTCTGAGTACTTAGTAGGTTTCTAATGCATTTTTGAAAACCAATTCTTATTTTGGTATTTGGTTAAAAATCTCTATAGTGGTGATTAGATGGTATGTTAAGGGACTTATGCCTTATGCCTTATGCCTTGTGCCTTGTTTGGGAAGTAGGGAAAGGAAAATTAGAGGACATCTAAGGAAGGGTGGTATGCCATTAATTGAAAAGAATTGAAAATCTCATGAGTGAATTAGTATATATTTTTTAAAAAGGGCTTAAAGGTTTTGGTTGCATATATTTCCTTCTTTTTCATTCACCAGCAAATGTGGAAAAGATTGAATTCTATTTCATTTCACTTTCCCTATTAACAATCTTATGAATTGAATAACAAAAGCAGATTTTTTTTATATTTATTATTACATAGGGGGCAAGAGAAGGGGAAATGGGGGAGAGAATTACAATGTGGGGATTCGAACCGTCACCAACAAGGTGAAAGTTCAGTAGCCAACCAACTGAGCTACTAGATCCCTACCAAAAGCAGATACTTAAATTACATGTGGAAAATAAATTACAAAACACACTTGCATGAAAGCCTCTATTCTATTTTTCACACTTCATCCCCATTCCAGTTACCTTTCATCTTGGGACCAGTAGGCCCTTCTTCTCCATAAACTTCATTTGGCAATACTTTCACCAATTTCTCAAATGCACCTTTCAAGTTCCCTTTCAACAAGCTCTCAATTTTCTTGACTTCATCCCCAAGTGTATAAGTTATTTTTGGTCCCCATTCTCTAGTATAATTTAGCCATGGTGGTTCAATTATTTCAAGATTTTCAGCAGCAACTATTGAATAACTCTCCCCACTGTCTAAAACCAAGTTACTCTTAGCTGTATCATTCCTTATCCCAATATCTCCAGCCCCTTGTAAAACTAGCCCTGGTTTTGGGAAACTGGCATGTCCATTTAGTGAAGAATAGGCCACAACTTTGTTACTGGGCTCTTGAAATTCAACTTGTGGTGCATCAAGCCATGTCCCTCCACTATGTTCTGAGAAGTAAACTTTGTGTAACATCCCATTGAAATTGCTGATTCTAAGTGTTACATGTTCCCAATCACCGACGTGTTCGCCTATTTTCCCTAAGGGTACATCAATTAGGCCAAGTTTAGCTGTGCCAGGTCCATTGAATGGATGGAAAATCCACACAGCTATGTCAGTGAATGTTGCCCCTAACATTGGCTTAATGTGGAGATAGACCTCAGAGTTTAGCAAATCTCCTTTCATAGCTTTCTCTCTGTCCTTGTCATCAATTGGCAAGTCTAACCAATATGCACCATCATTTGGACCACCTTGTGGAAGATTTGAGCCATTTGGTTCAATGGGACTAGGATTTGATTCTTGGCCTTTTTGGTATAGCAAAGCACCATTAGCAAAATACCAATTGACAGAAGAAGGAAGATACTTTTCTTTGGGATGAAAGTATATAAGTGGAGAGTATTGTTCAAATAATGCTTGAATTTGGCTAAGGCTAGGCATAGAAGAAAAGGTACCAAATTTGTTATTCTTTAAACAAGCAAGGGATAGTGTGTTGTTAGAATCATCATCTTTGTCACTTGTGATCCTGGCTAAGAATGTACCTACACTCACCCCTTGTGCTTTTATGCCCCTTTCT
This sequence comes from Lycium barbarum, assembly GCF_019175385.1. Taxonomy (NCBI): domain Eukaryota; kingdom Viridiplantae; phylum Streptophyta; class Magnoliopsida; order Solanales; family Solanaceae; genus Lycium; species Lycium barbarum. The sequence goes on along the minus strand of NC_083340.1, from coordinate 17,477,916 downwards.
CGAGGTCTTACGCTATGAACATTGATACCATTCGCTTTACTGGTTGTACCTTGACCCCAAATCCAACTCTCAACCTCTAATTCATCGGTGAGATCGGATCGAACACATTGGATTTTGTCAAAGGTAGGTTTTTCAGGTGAGGTTGTGACAACGTGGCCTAAAGCTTTGTAACCCTCAGGTGGAATGGGCAGCCAAATATAGCCATGATCAGTGCTATTTTTATTCTTGAATTTTGAGGACTCACTATTCCAAATAAGTGTGTAATCAATTGGATTCTTTAGGATTTCACCAACATTGTCTTTCCCTACAAGTACCCAACCAAAAAGTGGGTGATTGTTTGGTTGGCAATAACATCCAAACATAGAAAATCCATCTGGAATTGGTGAAGGCTCATAAAATGTTGCTCCAAGATTTTCTGGCCCTCCTTTATCAGTAGCCCAAACTTCGTTAAATGTCACAATTTGGCAAATTTCTAGCCCTCCTAAATCAATATATCCACTCCCAAAATCCCCTGAACCTGTCATTAGAGCTTAATGTTAAATAAAATTATCACAAATAAACTAAAAAAAAAAAAAAGGATATAAAAAGCATTTTAATCTACTGCATGAAAAGGGAGGAATACTAAATTAAATTTCTACTAAAAAAAGGAATTGACGACAAACAAATTTAGTAGTTAACAACAAAATCCATTGCTAATCTTATTTAGCGATGGATTAATGACATATTATCAAAAAATTATGTCAGCTATGAACAATTTAGTGACATATTAACGACGAAGTTTCTAGATAATTTCATTTTCCTTGTAGTGTAATTAAGAAGTGAAATTTCAAACCTGGTGGCCAATTGGGCAATGGAGATGGAAGCTTGAAAATTGTATTAATGGGCAAAGATTTGCTTTCTTTGTCTAGAGAAGGGATACAATTTCCCATGAGAGAGGAATTTGTGAATAGCAACTTAGGATAGATTGGGAAAATATTGTAACAAGTAAATAGATTGGCAAAAAAGCATATTCCAATTTTGAGGTGGTTGAGAATGGTAACCAAGCTAGCAATTAATTTATTGGTCCCATCAAGTTATTGAGCACAAGAAGTTTTGTTTTTGACAATATACATAATTTCGTGCAAGCATGCTAGATGCTTATCACTAAAGAAATATTGCACATATTACTCAAGCTAAAAACCTTTTCACATTCACATTAATTTTCTTGACTTATAGTTCTTTTCTGGGTTTGTGTCTGAGTTTTAATTACAAAATGCTGAAATTTTCTAGTATAATTTTATGTTTTCCGTATGGACAGTTATTCTAAGAACAACTTTTGAAAGACAAACTATGACCCGCAATAGTAATTTGGTAAACAACATTGAACTACCAGGGAGCTCCAATGCTGGATCAGAGGCGGATCCAGGATTTGAAACTTGTGGGTTTCCAGCTAGCAATGTCTGTTGTTACTGGGTTTTCAGCTCAAATTTCGTATATGTTTGAAGGGTTTCACATTAAACATAAAAGGTTCGGATTAAAGTTGTGGGTTCCTGCGAACCCACACCCAATGGTATGGATCCGACCCTGTGCTGGATTGATGGCCTTAACTTGTACATTTGTCTAATTTTTAAATATAATAATATAATATCTATCCAGTTAACCAGAAAAATTGTCACATAGCTCATTTTCTCGATTTGGTTTGATTTTTTCTTTTTTTGACTTATTTCTTGAAAAAACCTCTAATTAAATATTTTAGTTTTTTTTTTCAAAAAAAAAAAAAAATCTAATACCAAATCAAACCTTCGATTTGACGTAGCATTTTGGTTAATTTGAACACCCCTAATACAGCCAATTTCCATGCAGCGACAGCATGCAAAGCACAAAAAAAAAAAAAAAAAAAAAAAATCTAATACCAAATCAAACCTTCAATTTGACGTAGCATTTTGGTTACTTTGAACACCCCTAACAACCAATTTCCATGCAGCGACAACATGCAAAGCACATGCATACATATGAGTATGACAGAAGAAATTTGTCAAAGTTATTAATGAGTGGTGGAAAATATGCAACACAAACAAGAAATTACGTACATGCATTTCTACAGAGTTGTTGGTATCATACCTACTAACATGCATTCTAATTCTAACTATTTAGAAGCACGAGTTGGGGCCATTTTGGTCGTCTGCTTCGTGCTTCGTCGTCAACAAACCAAAAAAAAAAAAGTGTGGGCCTCACCTAAACATCAACCAATATTAAAAAAAAAGTGTGGCCCCCAACTAAATTAAGCAATATTAAAAAAAATGAATCCCATATTAAAAAAACAAACAATGTCAAAAAAAAAAGTGCATCTCATATTAAAAAAACAAACAATATTTATGTAATTTCCAAAATATCTCATTAAATCAATAATGATGGATTTATTACCACATGCGTATCAATCCATTAGTGGGAGCAAATGAAATTATTGTACATCAACATACTTAAAATACTTATATATTAAAATAAGATAGAATTTAATTACTTTTTCATTTTTATCCTTACTGTAATAAATGTGAAAAGAGATTAATATCAAATGGAGATCAAATAATGAATAAGGTAAATTAGTCAAATTATAATTCTAATTCACGTTTCCTTAAAAAACCCATGCAAAACACAACATGACAAGTAAAATGAAATAAACCGAGAATATTTACCAAAAATTAAAAAATAGCATTTCTTCGTTTAAATAGAAAATCAATTTCTACTTTGTTTCGTTTCAAACATGTAAAATTAATTTAATAATTTGAATTAGAATTATTCAAATCAAAATTTGACAAAAAATAATAAGTATTTTACACCTTTAAATTAATCGAATTAAAATTGAAAGTATCAATTGATGCTTAACTATTGCTATTGTTTTATCTCAAAGAGAGGAAAATAGTTTTCTTTTAAACAAGTCTTCTCTTTTAAAAAATATTAATAAATTTTCGTAGCAAACACGAATGTAATAAAGTTTTAGATACGGAGCACAAAACTCATGCTTCGTGTATATATATATATATATATATATATTATCACTATCCAAATACAACTACATATACATAGATACACTATAATCTAAAGTGTTGGGCCCGTGCGCAGTACGGGCATAGACCACCCATGCTTCGTCGTCCGTTTCCACTGGAAAAAAAAGTGTGGGCCCCACCTAAACATCAACCAATATTAAAAAAAAGTGTGGGCCCCAACTAAATACCAACCAATATTAAAAAAAATGTGGAATCGCCATCTCCAAACACACGGAAAAAAAGTGGATCCCATATTAACAAAATCAAGCAATATTAAAAAAAATGAATCCCATATGAAAAAAAAAACAATGTAAAAAAAAAGTGCATCCCATATTAAAAAATCAAACAATATTTATGTAATTTCTAAAGTATCTCATTAAATCAATAATGATGGATTAAAAAAGTGGACCCCATATTAACAAAATCAAGCAATATTAAAAAAATGAATCCCATATTAAAAAAACTAAACAATTAATTTCTAAAGTATCTCATTAAATCAATAATGATGGATTAAAAAAGTGGACCCCATATTAACAAAATCAAGCAATATTAAAAAATTGAATCCCATATTAAAAAAACAAACAATGTCAAAAAAAAAAATGCATCTCATATTAAAAAATCAAAAAATATTTATGTAATTTCCAAAGTATCTCATTAAATCAATAATGATGGATTCATTACCACATGCGTATCAATCCATTAGTGTGAGCAAATGAAATTATTGTACAACAACATACTTAAAATACTTATATATTAAAATAGGATAGAATTAATTACTTTCATAAATGTGAAAAGAGATTAATGTCATAAAATAAAAAATAATATTAAATAGAGATCAAATAATTAATAAGGTAAATTAGTGAAATTCTAATTCTAATTGACGTTTCCTTAAAAAACCGTGCAAAAGAAAACATGACAAGTAAAATGAGTTAAACCAAAAATATTTACCAAAATTAAAAAATAGTAGTTCTTCATTTAAATAGAAAATCAAATTTCTACTTTGTTTCATTTTAAACATGTAAAATTAATATAATAATTTGAATTAGAATTATCCAAATCAAAATTTGATAAAAAATAATAGGTATTGTTTAGGCCCAATCTACATACATTAACAATAGAATATTTACACTTTTAAATTAATCGAATTAAAATTCAAAGTATCAACGGTTTCCTTTTGAATAAGTCTATTAGTAAATTTTTGCCAACTTTGTATTCGTAGCAAACATTAATATAATAAAGTTTTGGATACGAAGCATAAACTATAATGTTATATTAATCGTGTTTTGAAGAAGAGCCAGTTTATAAGCAAGATCGTCGTCCGTCCTTTGGTCCCACTTTTTTATTTAAGGGCAAAAAAAATCCTTTGTGGTCCCTCCCACTTTTTTATTTAAGGGCAAAAAAATCCTTTGTGGTCCCACCTACTTTTTTATTTAAGGCCAAAAAAATGACATTTTATACTTTATATTACCAACTCTTTTAAAAAGTAAATAGAAATACTTTATTATATTTCTATTTTTCTACTATATAGAAGTATCGGTTTACCCATGCTTTGTCGTCAGTCACTCTTAAAAAAAAATGCTTCTATAAAAAAAGTGCTTCTATATAGTTAAAAAAAAAATGAAACCCCACCCTCTCCAAACTCATTAAAAAAAAGATTGATCCCGCCCTCTCCAAACTCATAAAAAAAGTGAATCCCATATTAAAAAAAAATCAATGTCAAACAAAAATAAATACGTGCACCCCATATATTAAAAAATCAAACAATATTCATGTAATTCCCAAAGTATCCCCATCAAGTCAATAATAGTGGATTCATTGCTACATGCGTATTAACCCATTAGTGGAGCAAATGAAATTATTGCACAGCAAAAAACATGGACCCCATATTATTGTTTTTCTTCAAAAGGTTTAGTAGGCAAATACATACAATTTTCTTTCTTTTCTTATATTAGTCTGAGATCTAATCTAAATATATAATTGTTGTATTTACTATTCCGCCATGTCATTTATTTGTTATGATTACTAAAATAAATATACTTAAAATATTTATATTTTAAAATAAGATAGAATTTAATTACTTTTTCATTTTTATTCTTACTCTAATAAATGTGAAAAGAGATTAATATCAAATGGAGATCAAATAATGAATAAGGTAAATTAGTCAAACTATAATTCTAATTCACGTTTCCTTAAAAAACCATGCACAAGACAACATGACAAATAAAATAAACTAAACCGAGAATATTTACCAAAAATTAAAAAATAGCATTTCTTCGTTTAAATAGAAAATCAATTTCTACTTTGTTTCGTTTCAAACATGTAAAATTAATTTAATAATTTGAATTAGAATTATCCAAATCAAAATTTGATAAAAAATAATAAGTATTTTACATTAATCAAATTAAAATTGAAAGTATCAATTGATGCTTAAATATTGCTATTGTTTTATCTCAAAGAGAAGAAAATATTTTTCTTTTAAACAAGTCTTCTCTTTTAGAAAGTATTAATAAATTTTCGTAGCAAACACGAATATAATAACGTTTTAGATATGGAGCACAAAACCCATGCTTCGTGTATGAGCCCGTTTGGATTGACTTATAAGTTGCTTATAAGCTGTTTTCAGCTTTTTTGAGTGTTTGGCTGACCAACTTAAAGTCATTTTGTGCTTAAAATAAGCTCAAAAAAATAATTGGGCCCATTTAACTTAGCTTATCTAAAGCAGCTTATAAGCTGAAAACAGCTTATAGGCATAAGCCCATCCAAACAGGCTCTCTCTCTCTCTCTCTCTCTCTCTCTCTCTCTCTATATATATATATATATAATCACTATCCAAATACAACTACATATACATAGATATACTATAATCTAAAGTGTTGGGCCCGTGCGCAGCACGGGCATAGACCATCTAGTATATAATATAAATATGTATGATAGTGAAAGCCAAGGAACCTAATGTGACTACATATTTAGAAATTAGGAGGAATATTTAATGTGGTGAAGCTAAGGAATGCAAAAATGTCTAACCCTATCTACTTATATTTGAGGTACAAAACTATGCTATTGGTGTGTTTGGTACGGAGGGAACTTTTTTCATTTTTTTTTTAATGCTTGTATGTTTGGTTGGTCAAAATGTTATGAAAAACATTTGTTCCAGGAATTAACAAGCTCCTTAAAAATTAATTAAGTAACTTCTTTGACGGAAGCTAAGGTAAAGAAAACAAGTTTCATAAGTGATATACCATATTAATTGTCTTCCCTACTACCAGCCCCCAGTGCCGGAGCCACACTATGCCGAGGGTGTTCATCCGAACCCCCTCGGCGGAAAAAAAAAATACTATTTTTACAAGGTTAATTTTTTTTTTTATGTATATATAGTAGATGTTGAACTTCCTTAGGCTTCTCCGTATGTTTACTTTTTTATATTTTGAACCCCCTCGGCGGAAATCCTGGCTCCGCCACTGCCAACCCCACCCCACATCCCGTAAACCCCCAACCCCCTAAGAAAAACACTCCGTCTCACCTCCACCGCACAAGGTGGCTTAATGAAATTGGTAGTCTAAAGTCAAACCTTGCTAATTAAGAGGTTTACATGCATATTAAATAAAAACTAGCTTCTAAATGTGTTGCACGTGTGTCACACATGGATCCCTTCTAAATTAGCAAAAACTTTTTAAAAATTACATGTATAGTGTTAAAAGTTGTGTGTGAGGTATACAACAAAATTAAAAAGAAAAAAAAACGCGAGCTCTAAATAATGAAAAGTGATTTTATTAAATTTCAGTTGTAGTTGAGCTCAAAATACTTGGATATTCATGTCTAAACTTGTGAAGATAGAACAAGGGCTTGTATATTATAGGCTAGAGTGATTAAATGAATTGGTTAAATAATTAAGTAGATGTGATCATTAGATTAGATTAGATTAGGTTAGATTAGTGAAGAAAAAGTAGACTGGTGTAATTAGCTGGAAAAGCGAGGGTGCTTTGTTCATAATATTGTCTACTGATTTCCATCATGACATAGTTTCCTGCTTTGCGAGGACTTTCTATTAAACACTTACTTTCGTCAAGTTTTAATTTTTTTAATTTTAAGAGAAATTACTTAAATTACATTATAAAAGTGGAAGCAAAAATCATTTGTTCTTATTGCTGAAAACTGGTCATAGTGATCGAGAAAATTCTGCTTGAAGCCTTGTGTCTGATTTATGTTTCATGCCAATTTTGTTTTTGATTGAAAGGGGAAAAATTGTTCTTCTGGATGAGTAAAAAAGGCAGATTCCTCGATAAGTTCAGAACAATTAAGACATAATTAGTAAATAAGAAACTATAACATATTTGAGATTTTATGATAAGAAAGTGGACTGAGGTTTCATACATATTTCATTGAATTTCCTCTCCTCACCTTTTTCTCATTCTTATTGTATTACCTTTTTATGACCGTAATGTTGTGATGATCTCTTTCTTTTTAGCTAATGAAAGTTGTAATAATCTCTTTTGTTTGAGTCTAAACTGATATGTAGTTCGAATTTAGTCAAGTAGAGTACTCATCATTCATTAGTTTGCGCCGTAATTTATTCCTTTTAAATTTTGGGTTACCCATCAAACACTTAATATTATTTTTATATTTTATAAAGTTCATATTGATTGACAAGGGATATTCATGAGAACACGTGTTCAAAATTTAGTATTTCTTACATGTCATTATATTCAACTTTTGCACTAAAAATAAAGGATATCTTTTTAAGTTCCTCTAGAAATTAATTCAGTCTGCTTGTACTGACAATAAATAGAGCATATGACCAAGTAATCTCCAATGTTGGACCGAATTTGATGCAACAACATGTTTTCTCACAAATATTGCACTTTCTAGGATAAATATCTACCGCCATCGGATTTATACCAAATCATATAAATCAACTAAGTATATATAATTAAGTGATCTGTGAGGTAAAAATGCATGTTAATTAACCTATTAAGAGTCTATGTACAAACACATAATATGTATATATTGGCTTGGTATCAACACTCATACATATAACTAGTGAATTTAACCGCATTTCGCGCGATTTTGAAAGAAAACAAAAATTGATAATGTTAGAAAGGACGACAACTTCGATTTACCATAAATGTTTTATACATTTCTACAAACAATCATCAACGAATGTCATTCACTATCCATGAACTAATATCACGATTAAAAATATATAATACAAAAGAAAATCAACAACTGATAGATATAAGTGTCAAAATAGGAACAACTACTACATCACATTGGTATCTTAGTGGAGATTTTTAACTCCTGCGTACCAACTTGCATCTTTCTCTATTTAAAAACAAAAAAAATAACAATATTTGTACAAAGGAGAAAAGGTAAATAAAAAAAAACCTTGATTCAGAAATTTAAAAATTATACTCTTTTCATGAAAGTTGTTAGACATTTTATTTAAAAAATTTGAATTTTTATGAAGAAATTAATAATTATTTCAATAATTACGAGCATAAATTTTATGCTTTTGTTTAAATAATAGCAATGAGATTTCTCCATATCATACTCAGTGTTTTAAAAGGCGTGGGCATAAGGCGAGGTGTTTTACATATGCCTCGCCCAGGCGTAAGCCCCGAGGCACGGGGCGTAAGCCCCATGGGTACTTAATTTTTAATATTTTCTAAAGTAATAAAATAAAAATATAAGTAAAAAATATATTAAAATTATATAAATCAAAAGAATTAGTATAAAAATGTATATATTTATTATTAACATGCTAACATATGCATGAACTATTAAAAAAATCTAACATATGCATGAACTATTAAAAAAATCTTGAAAAAGTGAATGTAAAGATGCATTATACAATAACATGACTATGATGAAACATGATTAGAGTTGACAAAACGATACTCTGTCCTAATAATTCAAAGATAAAATTGACAATAATATAAAGTTATTATTTTAAAACCTAAAACTAGATACAAATTAATACTCATTATAATACAAATAGTCAGAGTAGAGTCTTCAAAACATTATCTAAACTAGAGTGATATCCAAAGAAATTCTAAAATTAAAAACTATCTTGAAAAAGATAAATTGAAGAACGCTAAGAAAATCTTGAAGAAAATAAAGCATGAAGAAAGAAAATGCAAACATGGAAGATAGTAAGAATTGGAGGACAAAACTATTTGCTTTGTAGTTTACTTTGCATACAAAGGTGTAAAGTGTATATGTTACTCCGTAAACAATAATGAGAAAAGCTTATGATATTAAGATAAACGATTAGAAAAAACTTTTGACTTTTTGAGATATTTAGTTTGAGAATTTACTATGAGTTAATTACTAGATATTTAACCTTTTTTAAAAAAAAATATTAAGCAATTTTGGCTCAAATTTATAAAAGTTCCCGGGGCTTACGCCTAGGCAAACGCCCCAAAGGTTGGGGCTTACGCCCCAAGATACTTACGCCCTGCCTGTACGCCTCGCCCCGGGGGCTCGCCCCAAAAACGCCTTTTAAAACACTTCATACTACGAATAGCTAGAATTTCAATAAAAAGAGGTCATTCATTTGATGAAAATAAAAAGCATGTATCAAAAATTTCTTTTAGCTAATTTTATGTTGTTACTAATCTCTATTAAAGAATAAACAATAAAAGAGAAAAATAAATTATGTGGTCATGCACGTAATGGATGCAGTTTGGATCACAATTTTTTCTTCCTTCCTTTTTCTTGCTTCTCTTTTTCTTTTTACCTTTCTTCTCACTTGTTACTTTTCTAAAAGATTTTTTGCAAAATTACAGCCCTGCTTTACAACTTATTGGATCCCATCCCTCATCCAAATTAACCAAACAAATTCCTTAATTTGCTCCTATTTTTTTTTTTATTAAATTGATTGTGTTATGAATTCAAATCTCATCATTCTCTTCTAAGAATCATGATAGAGAAAATTAAATCGTTATCACTCAAAGCTCATCATCATAAATTCATAATCCTAAAGAAATCACCTATTGAACATTTCAACTATTATATGCTTGTTTGTACGTGTAAATTCAGTATTCACAACACGTCAGAAGTAAAAAGTATCAAAGAGGTATATCAATCAAATTCTCCATCATCAAATCCACCCTCCCCATAACCCAAAAATAGATAAAAGAGGAAAAACAAAATTACCTATATAACTCAGCCCCTCTTTCTATATTACTTCTAATTGTGTTTGAAAGATCATTGCTCCCAAAATTTAATGCAAAAAGTAAATGCAAGAGTAATTGTTATTTTGAAACGTTACTTCCTCTGTTTCATAACAAGTAGTTCTTTTAGCTCATGCAAACCCCTTAAGAAATTGCTCGAGTGTTTTTACTTACTTACCCTTAATCAAATTGTGCTTACATAATTAAATGCCTAGAAAAAGAAAAGATAATTAATGAATCTTGATTATTTAAATAAGGGCAATTTTGGAAGAATCTGCCCAAAGTATTCTTGAAATCCTAAAGCACCACTTATTTTGAAAAAATTGAAAAATCTAAAATACTACTTATTATGAAAAGGAGGAGTGCAAAACAATCCCAAGTATGTGAGTAATAGGAAGGGGAAAGATGAAGAAGCATAGACATTCAATATGCACTAATTATTCATTTTAATTAGAGAATTAGAACTTAAAATTAAGGTCATTGTATTACTGCTACGTGGGCTGATTTCTTATTTATTATTTGGTGGGCTGTTTTCTATAATTTATCAATTTTTTGAGCGGATTGTCCTTCTTTTGGGGTGGTCTTTAATTTTTGTCCCTCAAAATGTTGGTCTTTAATTTTTATCCTTCGGTTAAAAAGTGGTCGAAATACCCCGAGATTCTGAGTTCGAACCCCTGCTTAGTAAAAAAAAAAAAAAAAAAATAGCAAGGCAAGGCTTTGGGAAAAGTCTGTCTTATGCAGCATAGATTGCCCTAAAGCATAACTAAAAGTCTGTCTTATAAGACAACCTCTGTCTGATCCGGCAAAACTTTAGTTATGCCTTAAGGCAACCTATGCCACATAAGGCAGACTTTTCCAAAAGCCTTGTCTTGTGATTTTTTATTTTTATTTTTATTTTTATTCCTGAGTTGGGGTTCGAACCCAGAACCTCAAGGTATTCTAGGCGAGGGCAAAAATTAAAGACCAACAATTTGAGGGACAAAAATTAAAAACCACCCGTATAAGGGGCATTGCTGTGCATTGCCCTTTTATTTATTGCTACGTGGGCTGATTTGTACTCCTATTTATTTTGTGAGCCTTTTATTAATCTATGTTGTTAATAGATTATAAGTTCATATATAAAAAAAGGCAAAAAACGGAATAAAAGATAAATACAAATGCTGGCTATAAGGAGGTGTCATGTCACTTTGTCTATGCCTAACTTTATAATATATATTGATTTTTATCCGCTTGGAATATTAAAGTCTGGCAATAAAAATTCTGGTCACAACAAAGCAGTCTCATAGAAGGGAGGATTTTTTCTCCATGCGTATTTCCAACTCAATAAAGAAAAAATATTTTATGCGTGTTTCAAGCAGACATGAAATATGTTAGTTTTGAGGGTAAAATTGAGTTAATGGGTTAACGGCGAGAACGTAGTTGATACCAAATTAAAACAAACAAAGGGTAAGGGTATGTTCGATATGAAGGAAAATATTTTCTAAAAAATGGTTTTCAATTTTTTCATGTTCAGTTGAATAAAATTTTTAGAAAATATTTTTTTAGGAAAACAAGTTCCTGAAAAATGAGGAAAATGACTTCCCGTAGGGAATACAACTCTCATAAATGGTATTCTACATTGATTGTCTCTCTCGTCCCACTCTCCAAACACGTCATCTTCACCCCCACCCGTAGCCCCTATCCCATAACCCGATTATATACAAATATTTTTTGCTTATGTATCGAACGCAATAAAATAAGTAAGAAACTCATTTAATTCCTGGAAAACATTTTCCTTCATACATACACACCCTAAAAGTGATCTATTTCCGATAGTTTAAGATAATTTTAGCCTTTTTCCAATAAAATATCATGTTTCTAGTATATTGATAGTAAGATTGGATTAGCGTCACATTCCATATTTATAGCAATCTAATAAATTCTTATCAGATGTTTTGACATATTTTTATCATCAAATTGCAATTAATTAGTGCTCTGTCCACTAAGTTAAAAATAGATGTCTATTTTAATTTGTCTAATTTGAAAAATCAAGAGATATTGTATCATTTTATACCTATTTTACCAGTGTTATTAAGTTCTAATCATTTCTTATCCATTTCCCAACATTTAAATGACTTATACTCCCTCCGTCCCCCAAAAATTGTCCTTTTTTGACTTGACACAAAGTTTAAGAAATAAAGGAAGACTTTTGAAATGTGTGGTCCAAAACAAGCCTTAGATATTTGTGTGGTTGTAAATCATCTCATAAAGCTAAATTGTTTCTAAGTATAGAAAGGGAACAATCTCTTTGGAACAGACTAAAAAGGAAAGGAAGACAATCTTTTTGGAACAGAGGGAGTAATAATTAGGGTGATATAGTAAAATACCTTTTTTTTTTAAATTGCTTCTTAATGGTGTGTCAAGTCAAACATGAATAAGTAAGCATGGACGGAGAGAGTACTATATTTGTTCACCTTCATTTATGATTTAATCATAATAATTACAGTATGCGGCTAAATTGGTACCCATTAACACTTCTTTTAACACATTAACACAACTTGTTTTATACTATACTAATTACTAAGTACTACTTTTCCGAACCACTTGACGCCTCTGCTATTTAGATTTCGAATAGGATATTATGTTGTAGAAACTAGAAACCATAAAACATTTCTCTTTTTTTTTTTTTTTTTGATAAAGTAACATACCATAAAACATTTGTCCTAAGTTGCTTCTGGAGCATACATAATTTATTCCAAATGTCTTAAAACTTTCTCATAATGTGATTGTCCTAATCATCTGTACCCCAGGGTGCAGTTCCAGGACTTAGCACTATTGGACTTCTTACTGAATGGTTGCCATTCTTTTCAACCCAAGTGATAGACCCAAATTTAATCAAATTCATCTCACCTATATTGCGAATTGTCAAAGTATAGCTTTGCTTCTCATTTTTCTTCTTGAACACCAACGTTTGTGGTGACACTGAAACTGTGGAATTCGCCGGAGTCTTTATTTTTACTTTATAAGTAGCTGCACCTTCACCAACGTTCGTAACGGTCCTCTTGAATTTTTGGTCCAACCAGGTGAAGTTACCCTCCTGGCTGGACGTGTACAAGGCAATGAATGATGGATAATTGAGATCTGCTGATGGATTTGAGCAGTTGTGGTAATTGGCTGATGATCTTGCAAATGTTTTGAATTGTTCTTCTGTGAAGTTCATAGAGCATATAAGATTTATGTAATCTTGTGGAGTAGCATCATATACTAGGCCGGGATCAAGTGCCCTGTTAGGATCAACGTGCCCCGATCCGATCCCTAAGGGCGTGGTTCCCATGTTATCGTCTTCTCTGATAGGCTTTTGAGTACTATCCAAAGGGTTTGCTGTAGTCATCATGGCAGAGCGAATAGCTGAAGGACTCCATTCAGGATGTGTGCCTTTTAGCATTGCTGCAATTCCAGCAACATGAGGAGCAGCCATGGATGTGCCTGATTTAAGCTCATAATCTGTAGATAATCCTATGTTCTGAATACTTTCTGAAAAGATATTAGGTGGAACTGCTGCAAGAATCAGTACCCCTGGTGCCATAATATCTGGCTTTGCAATTCCCAAGTAGCTTCTGGAGGGCCCTCTTCCTGAGAACTCGGCTAGAACTGGGGATGGCTTTTCTTCATCCACGTACGTTTCTTGGAACGTGATGGTGGCCGTGGGAGCAACGCTGTTTTTAACGTAATTGATGACTTGTTTCCCTTTCTTTTTGTCAATCACAACTCCCGGGTCGGAAAAAGGAGTGTCCCTGAACACTGTTGGATCCTCAGAAATAAAGATGCCTGCTAGAAGCCTTGCTCGAGAGACGAAATTTTGTTGACTAAAGATATCCCAACTAGGACTATTACTATCATCACATATAATGATGGTGCGTTCGGGATCAGGAACTTGCGATAACAATTCATCTGAATTGCAAGCGGCTAGAGTCTTGTTGTAAATCACGGATATATCCCTGATAAAGGCTCTTGCTGGAAACAAGGTCCAACCCCTAATTTTTAACCCATTGCCCAAAGTCAAAGTTCCTGCAAATGTCCGGTCAGTGTAGCCTGCTGCCACACACAAGATCCATGGAGATCCATTTACTACAGTTCCAAAACTGAAACCTCGATTTCCAGCTGCAGCTGTAACTAGAACTCCCTTCATCATAGCTCCAAAAGAAGCAATTGATATCGGATCTTCATACAAGGGAATGTGACTGTGCCCTTGAGAAATGGATATCATGTCAACACCGTCTGCAACAGCTTGGTCCATAGCAGCAATCATATCTGAATCAAAGTATCCTTCGTCAAAGCCAAACTTGTACACAGCAAGCCTAGCTCGTGGTGCAACTCCCCTTGCTGTTCCTGCTGCATATCCAAAATGGGAGACACGTTTTGCAAAGTTCCCAGCAGCAATGGAAGCGCAATGTGTTCCGTGACCCCTAGTATCTCTCGCAGAATTCATGGAAATGTTCACAGTGGGGTCATTAGCCAAAATTCCCTTATTAAAGTAATTAGCCCCAATGAGTTTTTTGTTGCACATTGAAATATTAAACTGAGTGCCTGGCTTGCAAATTCCCTTCCACCTCTTGGGGATTTCAGGCATACCATCATCTCGGAAACTCGCGGATTCTGGCCAGACGCCAGTGTCAATAACACCAATGATCACATCTTGGCCTAAACCAGAAGCTGGCCATAGACCAGATGAAGGATTGAGCTTGAGGTAATCAGATGTGTAAGTAGTGTAAGGTTCCACAGATCTATCTTTGTAAGCTGAAATGAAACCTGGTGACTTCTTCAAAGCATCCAGTTCATCTTTGGACAAAACAACACTGAAGCCATGAAACACATTGTCATAAGAATAAACATGTTTTGGAGCAGAGTGAAACCTGTCCACTGATGAAGGAACAACAGCTTTGATGGAATCAATGATGGAAGAATGCCAATGATGGTGATTAGCAAAGACATTAGGCACTAAGGTTTTGTCCAAATGGACTATGTAGGTGGATCTTTGTGCTATAGCTAAAAAGAGATGAGCAGAAACAGCCCATGAAAGCAAGACTAGATGTGGAGAATGAGGAAAACCCATTCTAGATCCTATGTTCACTTACTACACACTACCCAAATATTCAATTGAATTTATAGGACTTTATGCATAGAAAGATGCGGTCCCTGTAACAATCAATACTGGTAAGTGGAGAAGATTGGAATGAGGTACAGTGGTACTTTATTGTAGTAAAGATAGGCGATTTGTGTAAAAGTAAACTCAACTAATCAAAGAATCCGCGACTTAAATAGTGTAAAAAAAAAAAAAAGTTGAATCAAACTAATAAAAAAACAAAACATAAGTAGTATTCACGCACGAATTTCGTGCGTGAAAGGACCAAACTGCCAAAACACAGTTTTGGCCTTTCACGCACGAATTTTGTGCGTGAAAGGGGTCATAAAAAAAAGGAACATTAGTGACTACGCATGAATTTTGTGCATTAATGTTGGGTTTGTTTGTTTTTTTTTTTTTTTTTTTGCTTTACCTTTCCAATCACGTTTTTTTTCCATACGTTGGGTAAAGATTAGTCATGTTTTAAAATCCCAAAATATCAATATTTTATATAAAACTTAATATCTTTTTTTGCGTACAATAATGTCGGCTCATTACATGAAGTCCACCTAAACGTTTGGATCGTCATTTTAGGGGTTCTAAAGTGCCCCGAAGCAAGTTTTGAAACTTGTAATATTTATAGGATTTTGATTTAAGTGTTTTATTATATTTGAATATACAAATTTAAATATTTTATTTAATAATAATTCATCCAATACGAGAGGTCTATACTAATTAAAAAATAATTCATTCTATTTAATTACAATACTAATTCAAATGGTGTGCAATTAAATGGAATGAATTATTTTTTAATTACTATAGACCTCTCGTATTGGATGAATTGTTATTAAATCAAATATTTAAATTTGTACATTCAAATATAATAAAACACTTAAATCAAAATCCTATAAATATTATAAGTTTCAAAATTTGCTTCGGGACACTTTAGAACCCCTAAAACGACGATCCAAACGTTTAGGTGGACTTCATGTAATGAGCCGACATTATTGTACGCAAAAAAAAATATTAAGTTTTATATAAAATATTGATATTTTGGGATTTTAAAACATGACTAATCTTTACCCAAAGTATGGAAAAAAAAACGTGATTGGAAAGGTAACGCAAAAAAAAAAAAAAAAAAAAAAAACCAACATTAACGCACAAAATTCATGCGTAGTCACTAATGTTCCTTTTCCAAAACTGTGTTTTGGCAGTTTGGTCCTTTCACGCACGAAATTCGTGCGTGAATACTATTTATATTTTTTTTTTGTACTAGTTTGGTTTAACTTTTTTTTTTTCGCGCTATTTAAGTCGCGAATTCCTAATCAAAGCCTAAATGGAACCTATGTGTCAATTTGTCGATTATGGCCCTTCTTATCCATTTGATTCAATGTTATTTATCTTTTCCCGTAATACAAATTTTAATGAGTTTTCTTATAAGGCAATATAAGCTAAGAAATAATTTTAATGACGTTACATGTGTGATGATGCTACATATCCGGACATCATTGTTATAAAAATGTAGTAAAACAGGAAAAATATTCTCTTTCTTGGAGAGGGGCTAGAGCAATAGTTTCTTTTATGGTCCCCAGTATGATAAGTCACTCAAGATCAATCGTGTAATGGTAGGGCAGCGATGTAGGTGTTATTCGACGACTATTCAAGACAATATCATCCGGACATCTGTCTAACTTTTGTTTTGCAAGGAAAAAAAATGCAAGCTTCTAAATTTTTGGAGTCTAGGAAAGACGAAGGCTAATCGGCTGGAACGAGTTTGGTTTGTACAGAGAAGAAAGTAAATACTCCAATTTGTTTCATCTATCTTAAAATGAAACAGATTTTGAGTACTCCGATCAAATTTTCGGAGTGAACACAAACAACATAGAGAGGCGAATTCAGGATTTAGATTATGTGAGTTCAATCTTAAGAATTTTAATATTGAACTCATTATATTTTAAAAGTTATAAGTTCATATCTATTATATATATAATTTTAATAATTTTTTACACATAAATTAATACTCCGTATCGAAAGTTGAGGGTTCAATTAAACCCCCACTTAATAGGCTAGATCCGCCCCCGACAACATACTGTTTTTTTCTTGAATTGGAACAAAACCATCAGTAGGTTTACCCTTTGATGAATGACACAAAATCAATCATGTTAGCGGCCATGCAACGAATATCCAACAACAATTAATATTGCCGACACTTAGCTTCGAATTAACGTTTGGATAAGAAGAAAAAGAACAGGGATTGCTCCACTGGAATTGGCCTGGCTTGTATACCATTGAGGGAATAGTGAAACAACGAGATATTTCGAGTCTTGAGAATGGACAATCTCTTGGCAGGTCGGCTTTATCTCCTTTTTGGGCCTATCGCCCCAAATCTGGATTAAATTCATTTTTTTGAGCGGATTATCTTTTTTGGGGTGGTCTTTAAATTTTATCCCTCAAATTGGTGGTCTTTAATATTTATCCTTCGTTTAACACTTAGAGGTCCTGAATTCCAATTCAAGCTCAGCAAAAAAAAAATTAAAAAAATTTGCATGCCATAAGTTGGGATTCACAAGGCCCAACTTATGCCATGCCTTAAAGCAGAAGTTAAGACAAACTTTTACCCAAAATTAGGCCTTAAGGCAGATGTTTACAAAATTCTAGAATTTTTTTTTCCCCTTAAGGCAGAGTTTGAAACATTTTTATTTTAATTTTTGATTGAACGAGGATCGAATCCGAAACCAAGATGCTTGTAGCGAAGGACAAAAATTAAAGACCACCCCCCAGCGAAGGACAATCCTGCAAATTGCCCGATTAAATTTCGGATAGTGAATGTCTAAGCAAACTAGAATTTAAAAGTGAATTTCAGAAAGAAAATCAGATCAAATTATCATTCTTTTTTTAAAACTCTTGTTTTAGTTTTTGCAAAAACTGAAAATGAGAGTTAACTTCATTTGTGCTATCCATCTCAACATACATGTTGACAAGTCTTCGAAGTTTCTTGACTGAGAGCCCGTTTGATTGGCTTATAAGTGGTCAAATCAGCTTATAAGCTTTTGACCACTTATAAGCTATTTTGTTATTTTTCAGGTATTTGACAAATCAGCTTATAAGCTAAAAAAATGCTTAAAATAAGTAAAAAAAATATAAGTTGGGCTATTTTAATTTATTTTTTTAACTTATAAATTATTTTTTTATCAACTCAGTTTATAAATCATTTTTTTTTTTGCTAAGCCAAACGGGCTCTAAACGAGAGTAGGGACTCCTACCTACCAGAGGCCAGCTTTTAATACCAAATAGTAAGCGCTCCCAGCCAAGCGGATATATTCAGTTGTCTGATCATGATTTGTCTTGTATGTATCATTAATAACGTACGATATTTTGGTAAACATAGGGTTTTAAGAGGAAAAAAAAAATCTAAAGAGAAAGGTCAATATCACGGAACGATTGATATAGGACAAGTGTATTACATAAAACAAATGAGAAATTATACGATATATACATACACACACACACAGTAAGCTTAGGGTTGTTTTTAATTTCTTAGCTAGTTTTTAGATGAATAGAGGATTGTACTCCTTTGGTGAGTGTTTAAGGATTATTCCCTTGTAGCCAGGGGTGGATGCCTATTTACATATCAAGTTTATTTAAACTTAATACTTTCAATGCGGAACATAACTTTATATGGCAAAATCTACTAAAATTACAACAAATAGTAGGTATAAATCAATAACTTTAAGAATATGATGGGTTTAATGTTAAAGTCTTTAAAAGGTTAAACTCGTAGAATTTAAATTCTAAATTTACCTCCGCTTATAGCTCCTTTATTCATCCCTAGTATGAATTCCTTGCATGATTTCATTCTCTTCTGCCTTTATTTATTTCTAATGATTGAATACTAGTTTACCCCTATTACAAAAGCAATCTTAAAGGGCAATACCCCGGAGTCCTTCACCCAACAATCCTCGATTATTGCAAATCCCTTCAAACTAGCTTGAAGCAAAACTCAAAGGATTACACCCATTGCCCCAAAAGAACTTATTACTCCAACAATCCTCGATTGCTGCTAACCCCTTCAAGCTAACTTGAAGCAAAACTCAAAGGGGTCATTTGGTATATGGTATAAGACATGATATATCGGTATTAAATTTTAGGGTTAAATTTATACCATATTTGGTTTGGGTTATTAATTAGTCCCGGTATAAAAGTATACCACAATGTTGGATAATATTATCCTATTTCCTAGGTGGTATAACTAATACCAAGCACATGCTTTGGATTATATATGGTATATCTCACCTTTAATCCAATGAACCAAACAAAGAACAAGTACTAAATAATCCAAAGATTATTTAGTGTTGGGATTATAATCCCAGGACTATAATCCCAGCATAAATTTGTCCACGTACCAAACGACCACAAAGGATTATATTCGTATTATATTCTCAAAGAACTTACACCAACAATCTAACTCCTTCAAGCTAACTCTAGCTTCCAATGTTTACCCCCAATTACAACCTCAAATGTGCTTCTCAAAAGCTGAAAGAGATTATAATCGAAAGCCTAATACATTCACTAAAACTAGACTCGAAACTTAATGAAGAAACGCACGTCCAACATGTTCAT
The DNA here is from genome assembly GCF_019175385.1 of Lycium barbarum. NCBI lineage: Eukaryota > Viridiplantae > Streptophyta > Magnoliopsida > Solanales > Solanaceae > Lycium > Lycium barbarum. The sequence goes on along the minus strand of NC_083340.1, from coordinate 17,458,000 downwards.
GTGTACGTTTAGATGCTTCACTCGTTTTCTCTCTTGAATGCTCAAATTTTTCTCTTGGTTGAAGTTGTTGCGAATAAAATAGACCCGCAAAAATAATATTCACGGTATTAGTGATAAACGCGGAACACTAACTTATGGTTAAATCAACAAGAATAAAATGCAGCAATAATGACACCAAGATTTTACGTGGAAACCCTTCTGAATAAAGGAAAAACCACGGCCAAGAGGAGTAGCTGATATCACTATAGCAAGGAATTTTACACTGTGTAGTAACGAGTACTAATACTCCTAAGACCACTACACCCTCAAAAGGAAAAACACTCTTTTGATTTTTCCACCTCACTACAATATCACTCACACTCTATTTTTCTTCACAGACTATTTTCTTACACAGTCTATGGTATACCTCACTTTGCTCTCACTCAGATGTATTGTCTGAGATTTTGGTGTGTCATTAAACTGAAAGAGAGCTCCCTATTTATAGGGATGGAGTGTGCAATTTTACTCTTGGCATTAATTGGCCTGTGGCAATTCTTCAACCTTGCATTTAATTTGGCCGGTGCCAAATTCAACCTTTTTCAAACACTTTTTGACAAACTCTGCAATTTGGCCGGTGCCAAATTTTTATTCCTTTGGCAAAGTCAAAAATTGTGGATCTGGACCCCACGAATTGGTATCACTTTTTGACAAACTCTGCAATTTGGCCGGTGCCAAATTTTTCTTCTTTTGGCAAAGTAAAAAATTGTGGGTCTTTTTTTTTTTTTAGTGGTATCAGAGCCAAGGTTCTGTCTGAGTATGCTCTGTGGTTGCAGCACAGTCTGAACTTCCACATCAGAAAAGAATTACTTTGGTCTTCGAATAAAATAGTATTTGTATTTATGATAAACGATGGAAGCCAACACTAGTAGAATGGTTACTTTGAGTGGTGTAAATTATGTCATTTGGAAGGGCAAAATGGAAAATTTGCTCTATGTCAAGAATTTTCATCAACCTGTCTTTGCCAATAAAAAGCCTGATAATAAATCAGATGAAGAGTGGAATTTGTTGCATCGGCAGGTTTGCGGCTTTATTAGACAGTGGGTCGACGATAATGTGTTGAGCCATATTTCTGGGGAGACACATGCTCGGACCCTATGGGAGCATCTTGAAAGTTTGTATGCTCGGAAAACTGGTAACAACAAGATGTTTTTGATAAAGCAAATGTTGGGTTTAAAATACCACGATGGTTCCGCAATGACAGATCATCTGAATATTTTTCAGGGGATCATGAACCAGTTATTCGCTATGGGCATTAATTTTGATGAAGAAATTCAAGGCTTGTTTCTACTTGGTTCCCTACCAGATTCTTGGGAAATTATTAGAACTTCATTATCAAATTCTGCTCCGGATGGTGTGATCTCTATGGATCTTGCCAAGAGCGGTCTTTTAAATGAAGAGATGAGAAGAACATCTCAAGGTTCCTCCTCATCAGATGTCTTGGTGACTGACACTAGGGGGAGAGGCAAGAATCGTGGTTCTCAAAATAGAGAACATCATAGAAGCAAATCCAGAAGCAGACTTAAAGATATTGAGTGCTATCATTGCGGGAAAAAAGGGCACACAAAGAAGTTCTGCCGGATTTTGAAAAAGGAGAATAGAGATAAGGAGGAAAAGAAAGAAGATGGCAATCGTGTTGCCGCTGTCACTACAGGAGATCTTGTTACTGTCCTTGATGCGGATCTGATAAATATTGCTTGTGATGAGTCAAGCTGGGTTGTGGATAGTGGTGCCGCATCTCATGTGACATCACGGAAGGAATTTTCTCATCCTATACTCCGGGTGACTTTGGAACTTTGAGTATGGGTAATGAGACTGTATCTAGGATGGCTGGTGTTGGAACGATTTGTTTGAAAACTAGTATTGGAACTAAACTAGTTTTAAACAATGTAAAGCATGCACCTGATGTTCGTTTGCACTTGATCTCTGTTGGTGTTTTGGATGATGAGGGATATGTCAGTACCAATGGTGCTGGAAAGTGGAAGCTTACTAAAGGTTCCATGATTGTGGCTCGTGGCGAAAAGCGTCGTGGTCTATTCTGGACTATGACCTCTACCTGTGTTGATATGGTGAATGCAGTTGAGAGCAATAGCTCTTCAACGTTATGGCATAAGAGGCTTAGCCACATTAGCGAGAAAGGACTAAATGTTCTGGCCAAAAAGAAATTATTGCCAAATTTCGAAAGTGCTAAATTAGAAAAGTGTGAGTACTGCTTGGCTGGAAAACAAAATAGAGTTTCTTTCAAGTCTCATCCTCCTTCAAGAAAGACAGAGTTGCTTGAGTTGGTGCATTCAGATTTATGTGGTCCAATGAAGACAAGGACTTTGGGTGGTGCACTTTACTTCGCTACCTTTATTGATGATTGCTCAAGGAAACTTTGGGTCTACGTCTTAAAGACTAAAGACCAAGTGTTGGGTGTCTTTAAGCAGTTTCAGGCCTCAGTTGAAAGAGAAATTGGAAAGAAGCTGAAGTGTATTCGTACTGATAACGGTGGTGAATATTATGGACCGTTTGACGAATACTGCAAGCAACAGGGTATTAGACACCAGAAGACTCCTCCTAAGACTCCTCAGCTTAATGGTTTAGCAGAGAGGATGAACAGAACCTTGATGGAAAGAGTTAGATGTTTGCTTTCGGAAGAAAAGTTGCCGAATTCCTTTTGGGGTGAGGCATTGTTGACCACCGCACATGTTATTAATCTATCCCCTGCGGTTGCTTTGCAAAGTGATAATCCAAACAGAGTTTGGTATGGCAAGGATGTTTCCTATGACCACTTGAAAGTGTTTGGTTGCAAAGCTTTTGTACATGTGCCTAAAGATGAGAGGTCAAAATTAACTGCCAAGACAAGGCAGTGCATCTTCATTGGTTATGACCTTGATGAGTTTGGTTACAGGCTATATGATCCAATTGAGAAGAAGCTCGTAAGAAGTCGTGATGTTATCTTCGTGGAGGATCAAACCATTGAAGATATTAACAAAGCGGAGAAGATAAAATCTTCAAGTTCTGAAGGTTTAGTTAATCTTGATCAAGTTCCTCATACAAATGCTGATGAAGTTGGTGGGCTCTATGACGATGGTGATGCCCAGAATCATGTTCCAGATCAGCATGTTGATGATGATAACGATGCTGCTATTGATGAAGTAGATGTTTCTACTCATGAAGTCGATGCTTCTACTCATGAAGGCGTGGATGAGCCAGATATTCCACTTAGAATGTCTACTAGACAGCATGTTCCTTCTTCCCGTTATTCACCTAATGAGTATGTATTACTCACTGATGGGGGAGAACCTGAATGTTATGAGGAGGCCATGGAAAATGAGCACAAGGATTAATGGATTGAAGCCATGCAAGATGAGATGAAATCTCTGCGTGAGAACCATACTTATGAGTTGGTGAAATTGCCTAAGGGAATAAGAGCTTTGAAGAACAAGTGGGTGTTCAAAGTTAAAGCCGAAGAACACAGCTTGAAGCCCAGATACAAAGCTAGATTGGTTGTTAAGGAATTTGGTCAAAGGAAAGGTATTGACTTTGACGAAATATTTTCTCCTGTCGTGAAAATGTCCTCCATTCGGACAGTTCTTGGTTTGACTGCTAGTCTGGATTTGGAGATTGAGCAGATGGATGTGAAGACTTCTTTTCTTCACGGTGACTTAGAAGAGGATATTTATATGGAACAACCTGAGGGCTTCAAGGCAAAAGGTAAAGAAAATCTTGTATGCAAACTTAAGAAGAGTCTATATGGATTGAAGCAAGCTCGCAGACAGTGGTACAAGAAGTTTGAGTCTGTTATGGGGGAGCAAGGCTACAAGACGACTTCTTCAGATCACTGTGTGTTTGTACAAACATTTTCTGATGATGACTTTATCATCCTTCTGCTATATGTGGATGATATGTTGATTGTGGGCAAGAATGCTTCCAGGATTGACGAGTTGAAGAAATAGTTGAGTAAGTCTTTTGCAATGAAAGACTTGGATCATGCTAAGCAGATTTTGGACATGAGAATTACTCGTTCAAGAGATGAAAGGAAGCTTTATTTGTCACAGAAAAAGTACATAGAACGTGTACTAGAGCGCTTCAATATGAAGAGTGCTAAGTGGGTTAGCACACCTCTTCCTGGTCATTTGAAATTGAGCAAAAAGATGTGTCCTGCAACAAAGGAGGAAAAAGAGAGAATGGCCAAGATTCCTTATTCCTCTGCCGTCGGAAGTTTGATGTATGCAATGGTATGCACTCGACCAGATATTGCTCATGCAGTCGGTGTTGTTAGCAGATTTCTCGAAAATGCAGGGAAAGAGCATTGGGAAGCTGTGAAGTGGATACTCAGGTATCTAACAGGAAGCTCAGATGAATGCTTGTGTTTTGGAGGATCAAATCCAATCTTGAAGGGCTATACAGATTCTGATATGGCAGGTGACCTCGATAACAGAAAATCCACTACTGGATATTTGTTTACTTTTTCAGGGGGATCATGGCAGTCGAAGTTGCAGAAGTGTGTCGCACTGTCTACAACTGAAGCGGAGTATATTGCGGCTACTGAAGCTGGCAAAGAGATGATATGGCTCAAGAGATTTCTTCAAGAACTTGGATTGCAGCAAATGGAGTATGTTGTCTATTGTGACAGTCGGAGTGCAATAGACTTGAGCAAGAACTCCATGTACCATGCGAGAACAAAGCATATCGACGTCAGATATCATTGGATTCGTGATCAGGTAGAGAACGAATTGTTCCAGGTCAAGAAGATTCACACGAGTGAAAACCCTGCAGATATGTTGACCAAGGTGGTATCGAGAGATAAGTTCGAACTTTGCAAAGAACTTGTCGGAATGCACTCAAACTAGAAGCAAGTGTATCCTCCTTCAGGTGAATGAGTCTGGAGGGGGAGATTTGTGGGGTCCAGACCCACAGAAGTATAATAAATGCACAAGCTCAATGATGATTCCTGGACTCTTTAAATAGGCAAAATACATTAATAGTACCATATTCCAAGTTGATCTCTGAAACAGGTAAATAAATCGTCAGTAGATACCTTTTCTAACAAGAATATAATTCTACTTACCAGTTTTTACTATAAAAGATTCTCACTTGATCTTTTTCTTCAATAACACAATTCTAAACTAATTGATCTGAATCCTTGCATGACAAGACACCTAATTTAATCATTTAAGGTATTCTGAAGCCATATATGTAATTTTCACAAAGAATTTTTCCTAAAGTACTTCGAGTAGATATAACAAATCAACACCTGGTAGAATTCTAAATCTGACTGGTTGAACGAGTGCTCCAAACCCTGCAATGATTCTTTTCAAACAAATAAGAACCTTATGACCCATGTGGCCATAAGAATTTTTCACCTTTTTCCAGATTTTTTTTTCACTTTCTATGGAAATCAGCGTTTGATCATGAAAATTCCAAATACAATTTGAAATTGTATTTGGAATTTGAAAAACACCTAAAACCTTATTTTCACTTTCACTACATTCAACTAACAAAATATTCTTTACAAAAACTATAACGAAACACAGCTCCATCTTCAGCTCCAACTTCAACATTCCAAAAAGTGAAAAAATATTTGGTTTTCATGGCCAAACATCTACTTAATCTTTCAAAGTCAACACACATTCTTGCTCATAGCTAACATAATTTTTTAATAATCCGTCGCTAAATAAAATTAGCGTCGGATTTTATTGTTTAGCTACAGAATTTGTCCGTCACTAATTCCTATTTTTTTAGTAGTAACTGTCACAAACAAATTACTCAATTTAATTAAACAAATATATTTCGTTTGTAAATCATCACCAGTCAACACAAAGTTAAACGATTAATGTTATTATAATGAGAAATTAAGAGGAATCATTAATATTGTAAGTTACGCCTTAAACTCCAATTATTATGCATTTATCGGTTTAGTGGTTTAATGAAGTGAGAATATATATTAATTAATCATGATTAAGTGAAATAAGTCTTTATACAAACTTATGTTATGTATTTATTATTAGTTTAGTGTAAATATCTCAATGCAGGTTACTTTTGACCATATAGGATCTTAAACAAAGTTTGAGTCCACATGACCATTCTATTCAATAACACATATTTATACATAGTTTGCTTTTCTGCAATTTTTCTATTAAAGTAATGGAGAAAGAGGTCTAAGCCCCCTTGACACAACACATGAAGTGGATCCTGTCACTGTTTGATACCCGAAATTACAAAATATATCTCATGTTTCTAGTCTATTTGGATGAAGAGATGTGTTATCCAAAATACGGTGGATAATAGTCTTTTCAAATTCAGATGAAAAATGCCTAGTTTTGCCCCTCAAATATAAATGGGATTAGACAAAATTCTGTTGGCATTATATTCTTTCTTCATCATTGATTAACGCTGTCAGGTTTCTTCTGTATAATTAACACAAGCAACAATGGACTAAGTATTTGAGCCCCGTTTATTGGTTATGTATGATCAAACTTATGTCTATAATACAGAAAGATCGTTCTACTAAGCAAGCCCCATCCACACTAAAATTTATTAAAGTTTGGTAGCTTCTGAAACACTTCCCATGGCTTTGTCTCAGAACAAATTCTGAGTCTTTCTGTTGAAGTTTTTGGCAAATCGTCGAAAATTACTGTCCTAGAAGTCATGTAATGTGGCAAACGATCACGAAAATGCTTGATAATCTCATTTGCACTGGCATCGCATCCATCCTTCAGTTTAACAAATGCAGAAGGTGTCTCAACCCAGAGATCATCTAGTCTTCCCACTACAGCCACTTCAAGAACAGCTGGATGGTTAAAGATTACAGACTCCATTTTGATTGGACTAACGTTTTCTCCACCAGAGATAATGATGTCCTTCGAACAATCCTTTAACTCTATGTATCCATCAGGGTACTTTACTGACAAGTCCCCGCTTCGAAACCAACCCCCTCTAAAAGCATCTTCTGTTGCTTTGACATACTTTAAGTAACCATTCATTACTGTGTTTCCTCTAATCATTACCTCATTGTTTTTGCATCTGGAGGTGCACTCTTCATTGATTCAGAATCCTTCACGTCTACCTCCTCTGAGACAAGATGGTTCACTCCTTGACGAGCCTGAATCCTAGCCTGCTCATCAGGTGACAGAGAGTCCCACTCAGGTTTCCAAACGCAAATAGTTTTAATATCCGTGACCGTGACTAAGATTAAAACTGAGCTTTTTCATCTTAAGTAGAACTTGAGGAGGAGGTGGTGCTGCAGCTGTGATCACGTTTACTGTACTCGGATGGGGCCTTTGGGCACTTGGTGATGCATATATTATCGTGTTCAAAACCGTATGTGCACCAGCCAAGTAAGTCACTTGGTGCTCAACTATGCTGCTGAAAATCCCTCCTGCGGTGACACTTGTCAGGCAAATGTTCGTGCCACTCTGTGCTGCCATAGCCCAAGTAAGACACCATACGTTGCAATGAAACATGGGAAGAGTCCATAAATAGACAGGCATCGAATCCATTTCAGTGAGAAGAACTGAAGCCAGAGAACTAAGATTTGCCCTTCTGTGAGTATAGATGACTCCTTTAGGTCTCGATGTTGTGCCAGAGGTATAATTGAGAGCAATAGCATCCCATTCATCGTTTGTCCGTACTATGTCAAAATCAGGTTCTCCAGTAGCTAAAAAAGACTCATACTCCAACTCTCTGAAGCCAAGCTCCTATAATTATTCTGGCTGGATAACTGACTCTGTCTATCAGAGATCAAAATTAGATAGGGCAACTTGGCAATTGCCTTTGACAGATTTTCTAATGCACCCTTAGCAACATCGACTGGTGATCTACGGATATGATTTTGGCCTCTGAATGTCTAAGTAACAGAGAGACCATTGCTGAATCATGACCCGCATTAAGTGCACAAAGAACTGCACCTGCCATTGGTATTCCAAAGTGAAGCTCATACATTGCAGGAACATTAGAAGCCAAGGAAGCAACCAGCTCAGAAATTTAGGAAAAACTAAGACCAAAACAAAAGATGGTGATTTGAACAAGAACTCATTTTCTTCTTGGTAAAAATGTAAGAAAAAATTAACTAATGTTAAGCATCTCTATAATACCAACAAGATTAACTAAGTGGTATAGAAGGCAAATGAACTGCTTTCAAGATATACACTAATAATTTTTATGATGTGCGAGTCACACCCTGTCATACTTGAGTGAGGGTAGCTCTAGTTTAATGCATGGAACTATGGACCCCAACCTCCAGCAAAGTCCGGAACCAAAATGCCCCCAAAAAAACCACTTTGAACCAAAATACCCCAACAAAAAAAAAATATTACAAAACTACCTTTAGCGCAGTAATTTACTGCGCTAAAGCAGTTCACGGAGACGGAGCCGTTAACTGTTTTAGCGCAGTATTTTACTGTGTTATAGAAGTTGTTAAAAAAAAATCTATAACGCAGTAAAATACTGCGTTATAGAAACAGTACAAAAAAAAATAAATTGGCCAACTTTATTTTTTAAACACTTAGTGTTTTTTTCCATACTTTGTCCAATTATTAGTCATGTGTCAAGACTCCGAAACGTCAATATTTTATATAGAACCTGATATGTTTTTCTGCATACAATAATGTAGGCTCAATACATCAAGGATACGTAAACGTTCGGATCGTCATTTTAGGGGTTGAAAAGGTGCCCAAAGTAAGTTTTGTTTGTAAGGTTTAAGTGTTCTATATACATAGACGTCCATTTTTGTTTGAAGACTTGTTGTCATTAGCTTAAAGTTTTTTATTTTTAGGGTTTAGATTTAAGTATGTTATTTTTTAAAGCGTAACTTTATTTCGAATATACACGGTTTTTTGCGCTCGGCCTTTTTTTTTTTTTTTTGTAACATATTCGAAAGAAAGTTACGCATTAAAAAATAACACACTTAAGGAACTTAGTGTTTTTTTTTCATAAAAAGATCGCAACATCTTATTTTAATAAATCTTTTCTTTGCAGCGCTTAGTGTTTTTTCCATACTTTGACCAACGATTTGTCGTGTGTCAAGACTTCAAAACGTCAATATTTTATATAGAACCTGATTTTTTTTTTTTGCGTACTATAATGTAGGCTCATACATCAAGGATACGTAAACGTTCGGATCGTCGTTTTAGAGGTTGAAAAGGTACCCGAAGTAAGTTTTGTTTAAGGTTTAAGTGTTTTATTTTTTAAGGTTTTGATTTAAGCGTGTTATTTTTAATCAAGACATAACTTTATTTTGAATATAAATATAATTCTAAAAAATATAGGGAGAAAAACTAGTTGTAAAGTGGTCAAACTTTAGATGGTCATAACTTTGTGCTCGGACGTCCGTTTTACGCGTTTTTTTTTTTAACTTGCGTATTGTTTTGAGATCTATGCGAACAAACTGCCACAAGGCGGTTTGGCCGAGCTGATTTTAAAAAAAAACACCTTTTATCCCATTCAATTTCAATTTTCCCCCAAATTGGCCTGAAATTTTCAGTTTTATTTACTTATAAGATGATGATGATGATGATACGCAATAGATTTCAACGTAAAAATCCCAAGGTAATATAGCTGTGAATGTCAATTTCACTTCTGCGGTTTCAATTTTTGAAAATAAAGCTGACTAATTTTCTCGACATATAAAGTTGACTAAAATAACCGTACAGTCAAACACTAAGTTTTTTCAAACAAAACTTACTTCGGGCACCTTTTCAACCCCTAAAATGACGATCCGAACGTATACCTATCCTTGATGTATTGAGCCTACATTATTGTACGCAGAAAAAAATATCAGGTTCTATATAAAATATTGACGTTTCGGAGTCTTGACACACGACTAATTGTTGGTCAAAGTATGAAAAAACACACTACGTGTTCCAAAAAAAAAAATTGCCAATTTTTTTTTAGTGCTTGCTATTTTACTGCGCTATACAAAAAAAAAAAAAAAACTTTAGCGCAGTAAAATACTGCGCTAAATCAGTTAAAAACCTTTTGGCAACGGCTTTATTTTCAATAAATCTAAACCCTAAAAATAAAAAACCTTAAGCTAATGACAACAAGTCTTCAAACAAAAATGGACGTCTATGTATATAGAACACTTAAACCTAAAGGTTACAAATAAAACTTACTTCGGGCACATTTTCAACCCCTAAAATGACGATCCGAACGTTTACGCATCCTTGATGTATTGAGCCTACATTATTGTACGCAGAAAAAAATATCAGGTGTTGACACCCAATTTTGTCCCTCTTTTATTTAATTTACCCGGGTTTTTAAATTTACTAACGAGCTAAATACTTTATTTTTCGCGATATTTTATTGCTACTACTATTAATATCACAACTTTTATTTTTTTTAACATTATAAGCATTACTTTATCACAAATTTCAAACGGTTAGCCATCGTCTCGTTTTCGGGTTCGGATTCGTCAAATTAATTACAAGGCAACACTTTGTAAATCCTTACATTCTATATACTGTTGACACCTAATTTTGTCCCGCATCTCCTCCGAAATACCTATTTATACTTCTGGTATTTCGAGAAATTAAAAAATATGCATTTAAGTTTTACTATAATTATTAGTCTTTTATTAACACCCACGTTTTATTTATTCTTCTGCAGTTTATTATTATCATTATTATTGTTATTATTATTATTATTATTATTATTATTATTATTATTATTATTCTTAAATTATCATTTATTACTAGTTGTCATTTATTATTATCATTCTTGTTATTTCCATTATTATTATTATTATTATTATTATTATTATTATTATTATTAATTACTAATCATTATTATCAGCGTTATTTTTTGTTATCAATTATTTATCATCATTATCATCGTTATTTTATTATTAATTATTATCATTATTTTATCAATAATTGTTATTTATCGTTATTATTTTTTATTTATTAATTTCTATCATCTTTATTATTATTATTATTAATTATTATCATTTTTTATTATCAATGTTTGTTATTTACCATTATTATTATATCTACTATTATTTTTTTTATCACCATTATCATCAACATTATCATTATTACCATTATCATTGTTATTTATCAGTATTACTACCGCTATTTATTTGCTACTATTATTCAGTATTATTGAAATTTGCATTTCTCAACGTTTCTACCAACTTCCGCACACACATCACATTTATTTCGCACATTTAAATAATAGCGTTTGTTATTAAATATTATTGCACGGTCATTTGCGACATCATATAATTTTTACCCGGGTCTTTTTATAATTACATATTTCCGTATTAGGTGATATTCTGGCACCCTTAGTACATCGTTAATCAAAATGAGTCTCTTATTCAAATTTAGAAGCCAAACTATTTCTTGCACTCGGTCCGTATTTTGACTTACCGGACCCCAAATCAAAGTCCGATTAACTCCTAATATCTTTTAGACTAAACCATATTTTTTATCTCAATTTTTTAGACCAGGCTATGTTTTTAATTCTAGACATTTCTTTCAATACTCAGTCCAAAATTTGACCCAGTCCACAAATGGACGGGGTCCGGCCCATTTTCACTCAAATTAAGGGAAAGCCCTAAAGGGTTTCCCCCTTCACTCTTTCCTTTCCTTTTCCCTCCTTCTTTCCGCCTCCCACTCTCCTTTCCCATCTCACTCCGCTCCCTTCCACTCGCCGCCTCACGCCGCTCCCACTCACCCCCTTTCCCTCCTTCTTCTCCGCTCCCCACTCACCCCTGTCCCCCACTTGTCTCTCTCTCCCGCTCCTTTTTTTTCAGTATAAAAACAACGAAAACAAACTAAGAAAAGGAGAAAAGGACGGATTGAGTTTGTTTGGGATACAACAAGAATCACCCAGAAATCTTTAGCATTTTTTAGGACTTTCATTTTGATTACGATTCTAACTTTAAGATTGGTAAATGTTCGTTCTGTCTTGGTGGACTTTGGCTGCGATAGAACTCTTCGAATCCATTTTTGTCGATTCCTAATCTGTTAACGTTCGAGTGTAGATTCGACGACTTCGACACCCTAGTTCATTGCGCACAAAAAAGGTAAACTTCGATGCCTTATCACTCGTAAGCTTTAATTTCTGTTTTGGTTAAGATTTTTAGTTTATCCTGCTGTATGTTTAGTGATTATGTAGTTTCGTTGTTGTCGCATTATTTGTTTGATGTTTGGGAGCTGTTAGGATAGGATATTAATCGTTAGTCGAATTTGAAAGGTGTCTGTAGTAGTTTGGAGGCTTAGACTGAACTTTCCATGATTCATAATTTGTTCCAGAGTCAGATATACATATGATATACAGTAGGTTACCGGGATAAGAAGAAAATATACATTCAATATATATTCGATATACACATCACTGTGTGTATATCTTAGGTATACTCCGTATGTAATTAGAACAGGCCAGCATTGCCTTGCTTTTACTCTATTTTTTCAGGTAATATACCCTATCATAAATGTAATCCGCTTAGATTTAAATACAATGAAAGATTACCTAACATGTCGGTATTGGTTGTTGAAATGTGTTTGTTTCCAAATCTGAATTCTATGTTTAGTTTCCTTAACAAGTCGTTTATCAAACCTTGTTCCATTTTCAGTTGGTTAGATTAAGTTCAGCATCTTAGTAGTATTATGCAGGCTACTGTTTACTTCTAACTAATTTAGTCTTGCCCTGGTCGTTAATGATTATCTCTCATTGCGTTTGTTTCTTGGAACTGAATTTGCATTTGAACTAATAGCTAAATATATCTACATTGTTTAATTTGTCCTGAATCAAGTTTAGTATCAGTCCACCATGTAGAATACTAATTCTTTATCTCCTTTTTCCTTGTAATGTATGTATGAACCTTCATTCCTGTGATAACACTGCATTCTGTTTTTCTCTTGATTTGTTGCTGGGCCTGGATGTGAACACCCTCTATCTATGCTTAAGTCAGTATCTCCTAGTATGTTTTGTATCTCTGTACTGTTTTCATGACTAGTTTGATCACAGAGTGCATGTTAATCTTAGTCAAATTCTGAAACTTTTGTGCACTAGTTGAGCTTTACCATGATCTGTGTAAAAATTTTGGGTATGCAACTGTGTTTAAATAGATTAGTAATTCCTTGACATGCTTCTGCTAGCTATAGGGTATATCAGGTATTTCATTTTTCATATTTGCCACTGTCCTATGCTTTCTTTTTGTGCCCTCATGTCTGAATGTCACCCTAATTATTCTTGCAATTGATAGGCTTCTCATCTTTTCCTCTGTGGCTACAAAATGAGACGCAACTTCTATGGACCAGATATTGATCTTATGTTGTATGTTGTCTCAGTCCTGAAACCTGAAACTCTTGGGAACACACACCTTTTCCTTCTGTTTTACATTATCTGAACTATTGGAAATTGTTCTAATTCTGTTATTCCATGGATTTTTTTTATTCGAGTGCTATGTTCGTTGTGCCCTCAATAACATTGGGCTGCTGTTTCTCCCATTTGTGACTTTATGCTTTGTTCCTTTCCTATACTTAAAAGAATAGAAATGCTTAACTGTTTTGTCTAGTTGAAGTCTGACTGTACACTATCATCCATGCTATTTTGAGTAATTTGCTTGGTTTAACACTCTTGCCTAGACCAGCTTAAGTCATGGACTTAATTTCTATGCTTAATATGTGTGTGTCATGCTAATAGGTCGTTTCCTCTTTCCTTTCTGGAAATCCTATATGCTCAATACTCTTTTGAATGTTGCTGTTATCATTTGAGTTGTTCTGAGTTTTGTTTCGAGTTCCCTGCGCTCCCTTGTCCCATTTTTGGACATGTTTGTTTTTTTTAGATGGACCATGACAGTTTGGGGTCATCCAAGCCTTTCCCGGTGTTAGCCATGCCTGGGATTCATGAAAATTCCTTGGAACTTGTGCGGCATCGGGAAGATGGAGAGGAAGTTTTCCAACCTTAACCTTTTACACATCCTTATGAATATGTATGCATGAGATATATTTAAATATACACAGAATATATACAACCTGCTGATCTGGTTTGAGTGTGTATTTTACATATTCGTTGATCATATACTAATCGTTTCCTCTCGTTTTATGCATGATCATCTCGCACACGAGTCCGAGAGACTCGTTTTCTTCCGTATTTTGGCGTTGGGCTAAAAGCCCAACATGATTCCATTCTCTATTCAGCCCAGCCTGCAGCACCAATAGAAGATAAAATTTGGGCCAAGCCCAACATCAGCAAACAGATCCGCAGCAGCGCATAAATCTGCTGGGCTTCAGCCCAGCAGTGGCCCAATAGCAAACAGCAACAACACGAAAATGGGCCTGAGCCCATTTGAATCATTTTGCCCTTTTTTTTTATGTGTATTTAATTTATAATTACCTGATTAACACTTTACTTATTTTATTTGCTTAGATTAGGTGAACCTTAGCGAAATCAGTGGGGTTTTGATTTTAGTAAAATAGGTAGAAAGAACCAATAATTAATTTCATAGTTTCATTTTTCATATTAAATTAGTTACAATACCTACAATATTTATCTATATTAGAACAATCGGTTTTTCAAGGACGTGAGGTCGTAAATATATATTTTGAATTAAGATCACGTTTCTAGTCTTACATCACGGATACACAAAAAATATAAACTCAAATACATTTTATGAACACACTTTTTAATCATGCATATTTTAGCGCAAATAATGTTAAATAAAGAGATAAAAATATAGAAAGAAATTCATGGACTTTTTATCATATTTAAGTCTAGGCGTTTTTATATTATCATATTCATGTAATATCATTTTTTACTTGAAGATCACTTTTGTCAAACTATCCTTTAAAAATGCTATTATTCATAAGCAAATCATCCCATTTTACAAATCTTATTTTTGAATGACATTATTATATTTTTATCTAATGCCTTAGCAATATCTTCCAGTCTCATTTAACATTTAAAATCTTCTTTTACGCAAATTATTATGTTTTTTTTTATATAAGTATTACTTTAAACAACACTATTATACTTTTATTTAAAACTTTAACAATATTTATAAATTGTATTTCTAAACAGCATAAAAAATAGTCTTTTATACAAATTATTATTATTTTTACAAGTTCTATTTTAAATAGCATTCTGACATATCTATCTTTGGCCATACTTACAAACTGCTTTCCTTTTCCTATAATACTATATTTACACTCAGCCTAATTAATCATAAGTCCGGTCGGTTAACCATTGTTAATGGGTCTTAAAGGGTGCCTAATACCTTCCCTTTAGACTAATTGAACCCTTATCCAGAATCTTAAATTTCGCAGACCTTAAACAGAATTAACTTTAGACATAACTTTAATAAACTTCAGGTGTCCTAATTCACCGTAAATAATTAGGTGGCGACTCCTTAACATAACACAAACAAAAAACAGGAATCTCCAATACGTCATACTTCTAATTTTAACCTCCGGGTAAAAATGGGGTGTGACAGCTTGGCGACTCTGCTGGGGATTCAAGTGATGGAAAACGAGGCGGGTTTGGTGTGACGTTCCTAGGTTCAGGAAGCGGAGTTTGGAGTGTAATAGATGAGTTGATCATGTTTCTAACCCGATTCAGTTCTCTGCATAGATCTTCAATCTCTTGAGTTAGGCGGGCGATATGTTCATCCCGTTGGATAGTATTGCTATGTTCAGAAGTCTCAGGGGGATCATTAGAAACCATGATGTTTTCCGGACCAGTCGAAATAGGTGCGGTAATATTTGCCTTTCCTTGAACAACCCAGCTGCGTTGAGGTAACGATGATGTCTTTGACCTTGTGATGTAAGGGTGGTCAGCCATTGAGTGTCAACACGAACCAACTCTCTGTTTTGGGAATAAGATAAAATAAACATACAGTATAAATGATGTTAGTTTCATGAACATATCTAGGTAAAGTCATGATCACGTAAAGTCAAGTAAGGCATGTAGCAAATAATTTATCAAAGAGAGTCAAACAAGTTGTCAAACAGATGTAAATGATTATATAAAAAAAAAAAAAAAAAAATAACGCGTCCTAATATGCATGTGAGTTTAGAACAAAAATCAAAAGATTTTTGCATACATACGAACTGCGCTGACCTGATTCTCATGGGGGATACGTGGGCAGCCCATATAGGGTTCGGTTGCATTTAGAACAAAAATCAAAAGATTTTTGCATACATACGAACTACGTTCTGACCTGATTCTCATGGTGAGATACGTAGGCAGCACACATAGGGTTCGGTTGCGCTATAACAGAAAATTCAAAAAAAAAAAAAAAAAAAAACCTTACACGAAGACTATCAACATACAGACCCGTCACACCTAGATAAAAATCCAACAAACCCTTTACCATAGATATAACAGAACTACGCTGACCTGATTCCTTGGCGGATACGTAGGCAACCTATATAAGGTTCGGTCACACCACAACATAAATTTAGTACACCCTTCAGAACCAAAACTGGGGCATAGTTTTTTTGAGAAAAAAATATAGACAAAGAACGGGGACATTGACAAGATTAAGGCTACCAGACAGGAAATATTATAAACCAATTGCTTTAGAAATGTCACAGTCCGAAATTGACAGAACATTTCACAACTTACATATACATATATTTCCTTACATACGTACATTTACATATACATATTTCATAACTTATATACATATAGTTACATTTTTATACATATACTTACATACCTACCTTTCAAATGAAATACTTTCTTTCAATTATTTCACTACTGTTCATCTACCGAGGCTTGAACGGAGATCACAAGATCCAAACAAACAAGACAAATGGAACGCCAATAACGTCGAGCTTCGAGTCAACACGAATCAACTTCCCCCTCCCAAACTAAGAATTTTTCTTTGAGTGCAGGAACTTAAAATCGCGAGATCAACAGTCAAGTCTATCAATCAGGGCCATTGTGGCCTCGCCTCAAAAAGCCATACGGCTTTACTTCCAACCTTGTCTTTTAATTTATTTTTTGTCAAAATAATTTTGTAACTTTATACACCTGTTTTTGTAGGTTGACGAGATCGAAGGCGAATTAAATCAGGATTACGTGTCCTAAATTTGGCCTGTCACGATACCATCAACATCATGAGCCAGACGGCTATTCCACCACTTTACTCCATACTTTATCAATTATTTTATCATATACTTTACCAGCTTTAACCATTTTACTCTGAACTTTGCAGGAATCATTGTTGAGTTTCCAAAGACAGCTGGAGGCATCTCCCAAGACCGCTGGAGGCATCAATATCACACCCCGACGATAACTATACATTTTAGGCTCGTCCGCCTTTAATAGGACATTTTAGGCTTATCCGCCTTTAATAGGAACATCATTTTTTCAAAAGCATCGCATCACATATGCACTACTGATTTCAAATGCCCGACAAAGGGACAACATCATTGTTCGCAAACGCACAGCATTTAGGCTCGTCCGCCTTTAATAGGACACTCTAGGATTGTCCGCCTTTAATAGGACACTTTAGGCTCGTCCGCCTTTAATAGGACATTTTAGGCTCGTCCGCCTTTAATAGGACACTTTAGGATTGTCCGCCTTTAATAGGACATTTTAGGCTCGTCCGCCTTTAATTGGATATCATTTCTTCAAAATGCCTCACACGACATATGCATCATGTCCTCGAAAACAACCGGAGACATGCTTGGGTTCGTCCACCCTAAAATAGGATACTTGGGTTCTTCCACCCTAAAATAGGATACTTGGGTTCTTCCACCCTAAAATAGGATGCTTGGGTTCTTCCACCCTAAAATAGGATACTTGGGTTCTTCCACCCTAAAATAGGATATTGGGTTCGTCCACCCTAAAATAGGATACTTGGGTTCTTCCACCCTAAAATAGGATATTAGGTTCTTCCACCCTAAAATAGGATACTTGGGTTCTTCCACCCTAAAATAGGATGCTTGGGTTCTTCCACCCTAAAATAGGATATTTGGGTTCGTCCGCCCTGAAATAGGACATATCGGGTTCTTCCACCCTAAAATAGGATATCGGGTTCGTCCACCCTAAAATAGGATACATCGGGTTCGTCCACCCTAAAATAGGACATATTGGGTCATTCTACCCTAAAATAAGAATTCACATTTTATCTTGAATTTTACAGGATTGGCGTCGAGTCTCTGAAGACAACCGGGGGCATCATTCGGCTATACAGTCTCATATGCATAAGCCATACGGCTACACTATGAATCTACTCTCTACTTGTCATTTACTTCACCAATTCTAACGATTTTTCCTTGAACTTCAAAGGAGACACGTCATCAAATCTCTGAAGACAACCGGAGATGTATCATCAAGTCCCCGAAGACAACCGGAGACGCAACATCAAGTCCCCGAAGACAACCGGAGACATAGCATCAAGTCCCCGAAGACAACCGGAGACACAACATCAAGTCCCCGAAGACAACCGGAGACATAGCATCAAGTCCCCGAAGACAACCGGAGACGCATCATCAAGTCCCCGAAGACAACCGGAGACATCGCATGGCTATACGGCCTCACTCGCATAAGCCAAACGGCTATACACTTACTTTACTCCTTACTTCATTTCTTTATTTCATCATCTACTTTACCTACTTTAACGAATTTACCTTAAATTTCGCAGATATCATTTATCATCGAGTCCCGGAAGACAGCCGGAGACCTTATCACTATCATCTTCAACTGCAACTAGAGATATTATCACATCCTCAGCATACGCATCATGCATTCATTCAAGTCCCTGAAGACAACCAGAGACAACATTGGCCACACGGCTTCATTTTCATTCCCACGCTCATATTTACTATCATTTTACATTCTTCACAATTTTACACTTTCAACTCTATTACTAATTTTGACATGAATTTCAGTTTCGGCAGAAAATACAACCTGCAGGGACGCAACACAACGTGGAACTTTATCTTACGCAGTGAACTGGGGAAAATTTGCTGAAGAGGATTACCAAACTCACAAGCAAAGGTCACGAATCTACTCTCGAACTCGACTCCGCCTACATCCATAAACATGTGCTACGTAGGTTATCCAAAAATTTCTTTCATATTCACCGCTAAAACTCTACTGAATCTACTCTTTTCACAATCTCATATTCCTTTCTACATTCCCAGTGTCTCCCTAACTCAACACTGGGGCATCTTTGAAGAATACGCATCGTGCTTAGTAGAGTCCTACTCAAGGGTGTATTGCCCGCCACATTTATAACCAGGAAGCTATAAGCATATGTTCCATTTTCGTCGCCTGTCTACAATCCTTGCAAAGTTATAAAATTCATAAATAACATTCTCCCAACAGGGTTCGACCATAATTTTCCATACTTCCTTCGGTCCTCATAATATTTTCCATCAATTTTTCCTAAACCGTACTTTCTTACAAACTCATATTCGTCAGTCCAAACAAAATTGGCTACTACGTCAACTTCTTCGCCCGAAGACTCTTACATCATCTCCGGCCGAAGAGGGGCATCTGTTGACACCCAATTTTGTCCCTCTTTTATTTAATTTACCCGGGTTTTTAAATTTACTAACGAGCTAAATACTTTATTTTTCGCGATATTTTATTGCTACTACTATTAATATCACAACTTTTATTTTTTTTAACATTATAAGCATTACTTTATCACAAATTTCAAACGGTTAGCCATCGTCTCGTTTTCGGGTTCGGATTCGTCAAATTAATTACAAGGCAACACTTTGTAAATCCTTACATTCTATATACTGTTGACACCTAATTTTGTCCCGCATCTCCTCCGAAATACCTATTTATACTTCTGGTATTTCGAGAAATTAAAAAATATGCATTTAAGTTTTACTATAATTATTAGTCTTTTATTAACACCCACGTTTTATTTATTCTTCTGCAGTTTATTATTATCATTATTATTGTTATTATTATTATTATTATTATTATTATTATTATTATTATTCTTAAATTATCATTTATTACTAGTTGTCATTTATTATTATCATTCTTGTTATTTCCATTATTATTATTATTATTATTATTATTATTATTATTATTATTATTAATTACTAATCATTATTATCAGCGTTATTTTTTGTTATCAATTATTTATCATCATTATCATCGTTATTTTATTATTAATTATTATCATTATTTTATCAATAATTGTTATTTATCGTTATTATTTTTTATTTATTAATTTCTATCATCTTTATTATTATTATTATTAATTATTATCATTTTTTATTATCAATGTTTGTTATTTACCATTATTATTATATCTACTATTATTTTTTTTATCACCATTATCATCAACATTATCATTATTACCATTATCATTGTTATTTATCAGTATTACTACCGCTATTTATTTGCTACTATTATTCAGTATTATTGAAATTTGCATTTCTCAACGTTTCTACCAACTTCCGCACACACATCACATTTATTTCGCACATTTAAATAATAGCGTTTGTTATTAAATATTATTGCACGGTCATTTGCGACATCATATAATTTTTACCCGGGTCTTTTTATAATTACATATTTCCGTATTAGGTGATATTCTGGCACCCTTAGTACATCGTTAATCAAAATGAGTCTCTTATTCAAATTTAGAAGCCAAACTATTTCTTGCACTCGGTCCGTATTTTGACTTACCGGACCCCAAATCAAAGTCCGATTAACTCCTAATATCTTTTAGACTAAACCATATTTTTTATCTCAATTTTTTAGACCAGGCTATGTTTTTAATTCTAGACATTTCTTTCAATACTCAGTCCAAAATTTGACCCAGTCCACAAATGGACGGGGTCCGGCCCATTTTCACTCAAATTAAGGGAAAACCCTAAAGGGTTTCCCCCTTCACTCTTTCCTTTCCTTTTCCCTCCTTCTTTCCGCCTCCCACTCTCATTTCCCATCTCACTCCGCTCCCTTCCACTCGCCGCCTCACGCCGCTCCCACTCACCCCCTTTCCCTCCTTCTTCTCCGCTCCCCACTCACCCCTGTCCCCCACTTGTCTCTCTCTCCCGCTCCTTTTTTTTCAGTATAAAAACAACGAAAACAAACTAAGAAAAGGAGAAAAGGACGGATTGAGTTTGTTTGGGATACAACAAGAATCACCCAGAAATCTTTAGCATTTTTTAGGACTTTCATTTTGATTACGATTCTAACTTTAAGATTGGTAAATGTTCGTTCTGTCTTGGTGGACTTTGGCTGCGATAGAACTCTTCGAATCCATTTTTGTCGATTCCTAATCTGTTAACGTTCGAGTGTAGATTCGACGACTTCGACACCCTAGTTCATTGCGCACAAAAAAGGTAAACTTCGATGCCTTATCACTCGTAAGCTTTAATTTCTGTTTTGGTTAAGATTTTTAGTTTATCCTGCTGTATGTTTAGTGATTATGTAGTTTCGTTGTTGTCGCATTATTTGTTTGATGTTTGGGAGCTGTTAGGATAGGATATTAATCGTTAGTCGAATTTGAAAGGTGTCTGTAGTAGTTTGGAGGCTTAGACTGAACTTTCCATGATTCATAATTTGTTCCAGAGTCAGATATACATATGATATACAGTAGGTTACCGGGATAAGAAGAAAATATACATTCAATATATATTCGATATACACATCACTGTGTGTATATCTTAGGTATACTCCGTATGTAATTAGAACAGGCCAGCATTGCCTTGCTTTTACTCTATTTTTTCAGGTAATATACCCTATCATAAATGTAATCCGCTTAGATTTAAATACAATGAAAGATTACCTAACATGTCGGTATTGGTTGTTGAAATGTGTTTGTTTCCAAATCTGAATTCTATGTTTAGTTTCCTTAACAAGTCGTTTATCAAACCTTGTTCCATTTTCAGTTGGTTAGATTAAGTTCAGCATCTTAGTAGTATTATGCAGGCTACTGTTTACTTCTAACTAATTTAGTCTTGCCCTGGTCGTTAATGATTATCTCTCATTGCGTTTGTTTCTTGGAACTGAATTTGCATTTGAACTAATAGCTAAATATATCTACATTGTTTAATTTGTCCTGAATCAAGTTTAGTATCAGTCCACCATGTAGAATACTAATTCTTTATCTCCTTTTTCCTTGTAATGTATGTATGAACCTTCATTCCTGTGATAACACTGCATTCTGTTTTTCTCTTGATTTGTTGCTGGGCCTGGATGTGAACACCCTCTATCTATGCTTAAGTCAGTATCTCCTAGTATGTTTTGTATCTCTGTACTGTTTTCATGACTAGTTTGATCACAGAGTGCATGTTAATCTTAGTCAAATTCTGAAACTTTTGTGCACTAGTTGAGCTTTACCATGATCTGTGTAAAAATTTTGGGTATGCAACTGTGTTTAAATAGATTAGTAATTCCTTGACATGCTTCTGCTAGCTATAGGGTATATCAGGTATTTCATTTTTCATATTTGCCACTGTCCTATGCTTTCTTTTTGTGCCCTCATGTCTGAATGTCACCCTAATTATTCTTGCAATTGATAGGCTTCTCATCTTTTCCTCTGTGGCTACAAAATGAGACGCAACTTCTATGGACCAGATATTGATCTTATGTTGTATGTTGTCTCAGTCCTGAAACCTGAAACTCTTGGGAACACACACCTTTTCCTTCTGTTTTACATTATCTGAACTATTGGAAATTGTTCTAATTCTGTTATTCCATGGATTTTTTTTATTCGAGTGCTATGTTCGTTGTGCCCTCAATAACATTGGGCTGCTGTTTCTCCCATTTGTGACTTTATGCTTTGTTCCTTTCCTATACTTAAAAGAATAGAAATGCTTAACTGTTTTGTCTAGTTGAAGTCTGACTGTACACTATCATCCATGCTATTTTGAGTAATTTGCTTGGTTTAACACTCTTGCCTAGACCAGCTTAAGTCATGGACTTAATTTCTATGCTTAATATGTGTGTGTCATGCTAATAGGTCGTTTCCTCTTTCCTTTCTGGAAATCCTATATGCTCAATACTCTTTTGAATGTTGCTGTTATCATTTGAGTTGTTCTGAGTTTTGTTTCGAGTTCCCTGCGCTCCCTTGTCCCATTTTTGGACATGTTTGTTTTTTTTAGATGGACCATGACAGTTTGGGGTCATCCAAGCCTTTCCCGGTGTTAGCCATGCCTGGGATTCATGAAAATTCCTTGGAACTTGTGCGGCATCGGGAAGATGGAGAGGAAGTTTTCCAACCTTAACCTTTTACACATCCTTATGAATATGTATGCATGAGATATATTTAAATATACACAGAATATATACAACCTGCTGATCTGGTTTGAGTGTGTATTTTACATATTCGTTGATCATATACTAATCGTTTCCTCTCGTTTTATGCATGATCATCTCGCACACGAGTCCGAGAGACTCGTTTTCTTCCGTATTTTGGCGTTGGGCTAAAAGCCCAACATGATTCCATTCTCTATTCAGCCCAGCCTGCAGCACCAATAGAAGATAAAATTTGGGCCAAGCCCAACATCAGCAAACAGATCCGCAGCAGCGCATAAATCTGCTGGGCTGAAGCCCAGCAGTGGCCCAATAGCAAACAGCAACAACACGAAAATGGGCCTGAGCCCATTTGAATCATTTTGCCCTTTTTTTTTATGTGTATTTAATTTATAATTACCTGATTAACACTTTACTTATTTTATTTGCTTAGATTAGGTGAACCTTAGCGAAATCAGTGGGGTTTTGATTTTAGTAAAATAGGTAGAAAGAACCAATAATTAATTTCATAGTTTCATTTTTCATATTAAATTAGTTACAATACCTACAATATTTATCTATATTAGAACAATCGGTTTTTCAAGGACGTGAGGTCGTAAATATATATTTTGAATTAAGATCACGTTTCTAGTCTTACATCACGGATACACAAAAAATATAAACTCAAATACATTTTATGAACACACTTTTTAATCATGCATATTTTAGCGCAAATAATGTTAAATAAAGAGATAAAAATATAGAAAGAAATTCATGGACTTTTTATCATATTTAAGTCTAGGCGTTTTTATATTATCATATTCATGTAATATCATTTTTTACTTGAAGATCACTTTTGTCAAACTATCCTTTAAAAATGCTATTATTCATAAGCAAATCATCCCATTTTACAAATCTTATTTTTGAATGACATTATTATATTTTTATCTAATGCCTTAGCAATATCTTCCAGTCTCATTTAACATTTAAAATCTTCTTTTACGCAAATTATTATGTTTTTTTTTATATAAGTATTACTTTAAACAACACTATTATACTTTTATTTAAAACTTTAACAATATTTATAAATTGTATTTCTAAACAACATAAAAAATAGTTTTTTATACAAATTATTATTATTTTTACAAGTTCTATTTTAAATAGCATTCTGACATATCTATCTTTGGCCATACTTACAAACTGCTTTCCTTTTCCTATAATACTATATTTACACTCAGCCTAATTAATCATAAGTCCGGTCGGTTAACCATTGTTAATGGGTCTTAAAGGGTGCCTAATACCTTCCCTTTAGACTAATTGAACCCTTATCCAGAATCTTAAATTTCGCAGACCTTAAACAGAATTAACTTTAGACATAACTTTAATAAACTTCAGGTGTCCTAATTCACCGTAAATAATTAGGTGGCGACTCCTTAACATAACACAAACAAAAAACAGGAATCTCCAATACGTCATACTTCTAATTTTAACCTCCGGGTAAAAATGGGGTGTGACATCAGGTTCTATATAAAGTATTGACATTTCGGAGTCTTGACACACGACTAATCATTGGTCAAAGTATGGAAAAAAACACTAAGTGTTGCAAAAAATAAAGTTGGCCAATTTTTATTTTTTTTGGTACTGTTTCTATAACGTAGTATTTTATTGCGTTATAGGAAAAAAAAAATTAACTGCTTCTATAACGCAGTAAAATACTACGCTAAAGGTAGTTTTGTAACATTTTTTTTGTTGGAATATTTTGGTTCAAAGTAATTTTTTGGGGGGCATTTTGGTTCCGGACTCACCTCCATCATCACTCTCTCTCTTTCCACTCCCTATTCTCTTTTCTACTTTCTTTTTTTTGTCTACTTCTCTCTCTCTTTCTACTCTCCTTCCCCAAATACTCTTATCATTTCTAATCCCTCTGTTTCAATTTAAGTGAATCTATTTTCTTTTTAATCCGTGTCAAAAAAAAACTTTTTTCCATATTTGAAAATAATTACCTTTATGCAATGATTTATAGCCACACAAAATATATGTGTCTCATTTTACACAACAAGTTCAAAAGACTTTTTTTTTTTTTCTTAAACTCCGTGCCCAGTCAAATAGGTTCACATAAATTGAAACAGAAGGAGTATTTCTTTTTCTACTCTTCAATTCTTTATTTCCCTTCTAATTAGAAAATGAGAACCTGTTAATTTATAAGGGTGCTTAACCAAAGAAAAAAATTATAAGGGTGTCCTCCAGACCTTCATGAGTCAGCACTATTTCACAATTTGGTTAAAATTAAACTGATCCAAATCGATTAAATAAATCGTTAGTTATTTGGGGTTGATTTATTTTGATTTTCAATTCTTAAAATCCTGTAATATTTGGTTTGATTTTATTACAAACAAATCGAGCCAAACCAATAAAAGAATATGCACAACTTTAATAATTATATATATACAATATATTAATTTTTATAAATAATTTTAAATACTTTATTTTTTTCATTACTTTATCTGTATCTCGATTAAGTTAATATGGTTTACACCTGTAAGCCCATTTCTTAAAAGAAATTCATGAATTCAAACTCATTTATTCAAAAACAACTATGAGATTTACCTAAAAGAAAAGGTTGTACTTCGTATAAACTTTATTCACTTGATTAAAACTTATCTTAAGCATTTTCTCCAGAACCAAGGAAAATTATTTCTCCCACAATAAAGGGTAATAACAAATTCTAAGTTGGAAAGAGATAAAAAAAAAAAAGTCTTTCAGCAAAACAAAAATGAAAGAGAGAAATACCATTAGATTTCTTAAAACACTGACCCAAAACGATAAAAACCATACAGATGGATATGCATTATATTTGATTTCATTTGGTTTTAATAATTAAAAAGTCGACTACATCAAATGGATTTTTGTAATCGAAAATCGACTCAAACCAACCCATGAAAAAAGTCGACTACATCAATTAGATTTACCTCTTAAACCAAATACTATCGGGATTTTAAGAATTTAAAACCAAAATAAATCAACTCCAAATAACTATCGATTTATTTAATTGATTTGCGATCTAAATCGATTTAATTTTAACCAAATTGTGAACACCTCTAATGCTGACTCATGAAGGTTTGGGAGACACCCTTATAATTTATTTATCTTTGGTTAAGCACCCTTATAAACTAACAGGTTTTCATTTTCTAATTAGAAGGGAAATAAAGAATTGAAGAGGAGGAAAATTCAATTCCCTTTTCACTGAGGAAATAAAGAAAGAGAAAAGATAGGGTATTTGGGGAAAGAGAGAGAAGTAGACAAAAAAAGAAAGTAGAGAAGAGAATAGGGGCGTGGAGAGAGAGAGCGATACTGGAGGTAGGGTCCACAGCTCCATATGTAAAACAACAACTACCCTCACGCAAGTATGACGTGGTGTGCCACGCACACCAAAAAATTTTGATCTGCTATACTTGTTGGAAAAATATTACTACTGGTATTTAATATCTCAAAAAGAATTATTATGTCTACAATTACAATTGTAAGACTATTAATTCTATTTTTCAATAGTCTAATGAGATATTTACTTCCCCTCCTTGAATAGTCTTTATTGGCCATCATTCTAACATTGCTCTAATCCCTTCATCCCAATTTATGCGATATAGTTTCACTAGGCACAAAGTTTAAGAAAGAAAGAAAGATGTTTAAAACTTGTGATCTAAAACAAGTCATATATATTTGTGTGGTTGCAAATCCCAAAAATGAAAATGGAGGGCACAGTGAAATGCTCTGCAAAACTTAAATGTTGAATTGATGAAATAATATTTCTACCCTTTAACTTTTGGGTCATTTGCACTTTTGTCCCAATTTAATGTTGGTCTTTAATTTCTGCCTCTCAAGGTAAATAATTTTTTCGCTTGACATAAGTTTATATTTTGAATGATAATATCTCACAAATTATGTCCCGCTCCCTTAAATAACTTATGTCACGCTGGGTATAAGTTCGATTTCTAAGGGCCAAAATTAAAGACCATCTCATTTGAAGGACAAACGGTGCAATTTCTTCTTCCGTGTGCGACTAAGAGCCCGTTTGGATTGGCTTATAAGTTGCTTATAAGCTGTTTTCAACTTTTTTGAGTGTTTGACTGGCCAGCTTAAAGTCATTTTGTGCTTAAAATAAGCTCAAAAAAATAATTGGGCTCATTTGACTTAGCTTATCTAAAGCAGCTTATAAGCTGTTTTCAGCTTATAAGCCAAAAAAAATAAGTTAGACTACCCCAACTTATTTTTTTTAGCTTATAAGCTGTTAAGCCCATCCAAACAGGCTCTAAATATGTATACTAATACAACTTATCTACTTTTTCCTAACCACGTGATGCCTCTACCATTTATATATCGAATAGGAACCCATATTATGTTGTAGAAACCTTAAAACATTTCACCTAATCTGCAAATTCCGACATATGAAAATGGAGGGCACGGTGAAATGCTCAGCAAATTATGTGCCACTGAGTCCTATAAGTTTCTTGGAAAGATCAGCAATGGTGTATAGTGATAGGCTCTCAATTATTCACGGTAATATCAAGTTTACGTGGAGAGAAACCCGTGATAGGTGTCTCCGAATTGCTTCTGCTCTTACCCACCTCGGAATTTCTCGTGGCCACGTCGTATGTCCTTCTCTCCCCTACTTAAATTTGTTACGGTACTACTGTTACATTAATTTCAATTCTTACCGCTTTAAAGTTGCAATTTTTAATTGGTATGTGTATATATATATATATGCATCTTTTTGCTCCATGATTGGGGGAAAAAGCGTAAAAAGATACTTCTTCCGTCCCAAGTTAGGTGTCTTGAGCACAAAATTTAAGAAATAAAAAAAGAATTTTGAATAACTTTTTTTTTCCTTGATAACCGTGGTGTCGGGACCACTTGCGCGCACCTCGGCACTAATTTCACGGGATACCTGCCACCTCCCACCTAGAAGCGGAGCCTAGGTTCAGCTGAATCTACACCCGAAGGGCTAGCTCCGCCCTTGGTCCCACCAACAACAATTACCAGGTAACTCTATTCGCAAAGGCTAGAATAGATGGGAAGAAATCACCGAGTGTTTGTCTCGGTTGGGAATTGACCTGAGACCTTATAGTGCTCAATCCACTTCATTGACCACTGGGCCACATACTTGGGTGTTAGAGACTTTTGAATCTTGCGGTCCTAAATTAAAGATGTGTGTAATGTACTAAAATATAAACTTGACATATGAGATATTTGAATTGTTAACTTACTAAATATAGAAAAAGACAGCCTTTTTGAGACTGACCAAAAAGGAAGCAAGAGCGCAGCTAGGTGGTGGCTAAGGAACCCCCTTCGGTGAAAATTACCCTGTATATACAAGGTTAAAATTATTTTTTATGTATATATAGTAGATGTTGAACTCCCTTCTTCATTTGTTTACTCTTTATATCCCTTGGTGAAAATTCTGGCTCCGTCAGTAAGACACTTAATTTGGGACGGAACGCAATGGAGGGAGTAGTTTTTATTCATATCTGGTCTTTGTTTGTGTTGGTAACTTTGAAAAGTGAAGATAAGTTAATCTAGAGATTAGTGTAATATAATAGATTATTTTCTGGCTGCATTTGGTGGATTGCACGCTTTCTTTATATTATATTTGTCGATCTCTGGTGCATGTCTAATCAGCATGTTCTTTTATATTTTGTTTTAGGTAATGTAAGTTTGTCTTTGATACTAAACAAATCAAATTGTTGAGAATCATTGTACTTAGTGTAAGATATAGAGGAATCCACCAGATTAATCAGAAAAGTATCAAATTTGTGGGATGGAGCATGGATAAGCTATTTGGACAAGAAGCAAAAGAATCTTTAGACCTAATTTTAAATCTAAGAAGCCGAGTCGGTGGGTTGGTCCGGGTGGAGAAAAAAAAAACGAATTGAACTTAAAATCTTTTCTAGAGATATTCATTTTCCTAGCGAGACAGATAAGATATTCAGACATGCCGGTGTTTTGATACCACCAGGAACACGAAAAAGAAATTCCAAGGAATCTAAAAAAGTGAAAAACTGGATCTATGTCCAACGGATAGAAACGTAGCTAACCTCGATTTCTTCTTTAGTTGACATTGTCAAGAAAATGCCTTCTTTATGTTAACCCTTTTCCAATGTAGGATTGCGATGAAGTGCAGCTAAGACATGAAATGTAATATATGCCACTTCTTTAGAATTATTGAGGGAAAAGGATACAAGTGCCTCAATGTGATGTGTGTCACTTCTTTAGGGCTATTGGGAAAGGGGGTTTTGGAGGCGATATAGCAATGTAGGATATGCTTTTCCTCTTTCTTCTCCCTCTTAGGTGGTGAGATAATTTGTATTTTATTTTGAATACATCTATGATGAGTTGATTCTCTCTTTATGTTCCTGCTCTATGCATCAGATAAGGTAGATAACCCTTCCCTAGAAGGCAGAAGTAATTGGCCTTTAATTAACCCATTTTCTACTTTATAAACCATAACAAGACACCCTCCCTCATAGTGCATTCGTTTACCTTGTACTATTTCAACCATGTTGGCAGAAAAATGTACAAGCTCAGTATTCTTTGAAGTCAACTTCTACTGTTACATAAATTCTCATTTATGTTGATGTAACTACATCAAAGAGATGTGACATGGATATGGTTACTTCGTGCAAATTCTTCAAACTACACTATAAATTAATTAAAAAAAGCGTATATACCAATGTTGGATACTTACAGACATCCACATCGAGTACGTGCTACACTTTTCTTTTTATCAATGATACGGTCAGTCAGTGGCGGAGCCACATAGAGCCGAGGGTGTTCATCCGAACCCCCTCGGCGGAAAAAAACACTGTTTTTACAAGGTTAAAATTATTTTTTATGTATATATAGTAGATGTTGAACTCCCTTAGGCTTCTTCGTATGTTTACTTTTTTATATTTTAAACCCCCTCGGCGGAAATCCTGGCTCCACTGCTGCGGTCAGTTATTAAATTATGAACTCAGACTAAAGATGACAAATTTTACACAAAAGGCTTGTTCAAAAAAAGGATGTGGCATTATGACTTAGGTGTCAGTGGCAAATCCATGTAACACCGTTCACAAGATAACATATCTTGGGAGCAGATAAGCATTTGGCTCTCGACCACGTAGTCATTCTTGTTTGAGTTATCTAGATGCTTAACGTTAGCTAGCTTTTCTTATATTTTTACCAAGAAGGAAATGAGCTCTCATTCAGATCCCATCTTTTGTTCTGAGCAGGTTGCAGCGTTGGCTCCAAATATTCCTGCAATGTATGAGCTACATTTTGGAGTACCAATGGCCGGGGCAGTTCTTTGTGCACTTAATACTCGTCATGATTCAGCAATGGTCTCTGTGTTACTTAGACATTCAGATGCCAAAATCATATTTGTAGATTACCTGTTGCTCGATATTGCTAAGGGTGCATTAGAAATTCTGTCAAAGACAAGTGTCATGTTGCCCCATCTAATTCTGATCTCTGATAGAGAGAGTCAGTTATCCAGTAATAACAAGAGGAGCTTGGCTCCAGAAATTCTGGAGTATGAGTCCTTTTTAGCTACTGGAGAACCTAATTTTGAGATAGTATGGCCAAATGATGAATGTGATGCTATTGCTCTCAATTATACCTCAGGGACAACATCGAGACCAAAAGGGGTCCTCTATAGTCACAGAGGGGCATATCTTAACTCTCTGGCTGCAGTTATTCTCGCTGAAATGACTTCGATGCCTGTCTACTTATGGACCCTTCCAATGTTTCATTGCAATGGATGGTGTCTTACCTGGGCTGTGGCAGCACAGGGTGGCACGAACATTTGCTTGAGAAGTGTCACCGAAGAAGGGATTTTCGATAGCATAGTTCAGCACGAAGTGACTAACATGGCTGGTGCACCTACGGTTTTGAACATGATAATAAATGCACCACGAAGTGTCCAAAGACCACTCCCAAGGACAGTAAATGTTATGACAGGTGGTGCACCACCTCCACCTCAAGTTCTACTTAAGATGAAGGAGCTTGGTTTCAATGTAACTCACGGATATGGTCTAACAGAAACCTATGGTCCAGCAACTGTTTGTGCTTGGAAACCAGAGTGGAACTCTCTGTCACCTTATGAGCAGGCTAAGATTCAGGCGCGTCAAGGAGTGAACCATCTTGGCTTGGAGGAAATAGACGTAAAGGATCCTGAATCAATGAAGAGTGTACCCTCTGATGCAAATACAATGGGCGAGGTAATGATTAGAGGAAACACTGTGATGAATGGTTACTTAAAGGATCTCAAAGCCACAGAAGATTCTTTTAGAGGGGGTTGGTTTCGAAGTGGGGACTTGGCTGTGAAGCATCCTGATGGTTACATAGAATTAAAGGATCGTTCGAAGGACATCATTATATCTGGTGGAGAAAACATTAGTACAATCGAAGTGGAGTCTGTAATCTTTAGTCATCCAGCTGTTCTTGAAGCTGCTGTAGTGGGAAGACCAGATGATCACTGGGGTGAGACACCCTGTGCGTTTGTTAAACTGAAAGATGAATGCAATGCCAGTGCTAATGAGATCATCAAGCATTGCCGTGATCGTTTGCCGCATTACATGGCTCCTAGGACTGTAATTTTTGATGATTTGCCAAAAACTTCAACAGGAAAGACTCAAAAATTTGTTCTGAGACAGAGAGTCAAAGCCATGGGAAGTGTTCAGAAAGCTAGCAAACTATAATGAATTGTGGTGTTGATATGGGACTGACTTAGTGGAAGTTTTATTGTTCTAGACGTAAGTTTGATCATATTGCATAAATACGATTTGTGCAACCAAACCAATAAAGGGTGCCCAAATACATATTTCATTGTTGCGTGTTAATTATTCGGAAGTAAGAAATGTGACGAAATCCAAAAAAATGGTTACACCAAAATCGCACTTAATTAGTCGTATAGATATATGTTTCTCATCAATGATCACTTACATGAGAGCTTTAGCTTGATTAGTTAAAATAAGTCTTAATGCACGCACGATTTTATTTAGACACTCGAACTAACACATGATAAAGTGGTTCAATTAGACACATGTAGTTCAAATTTTGGAAGAATTTTTGTGTGTGTTAGATAGTTAAAGATAATCTCACAAAATATATCACCTCCTCTAATTATATGCATCAATACAATTATACCAAACCAAGTCTCCAAGTGTTGCTCATTAGACAATTACACCAAACCAAGAATACAGCTAGCTTTGACTAGAGTTCTCACCTCTTTTCACTTTTAGGTTTATCTTTTAAGAAGTAAATTCATGGTCATTATTTTCCACACTAGGAGATTAACTAAATCGCAACGGCCTATTGGGCTAGCAGTGGTGTATTTAAAATTTTAATTTAGGGTTCAAAAAATAAAAATGTAAATGTGTTAGCCCTCTAAAATGTACTATCAATCTAGAATAAAGTTAAAAATTAATGTTGTTGCTGAGAATCCAACCCTAGACATTGGGAATATTTTGAACATATTGAGTTAGCCTTTTGCATGTTGTTCAGAGTACTCAAATTGATATATATGCAGAAACAAAAGAAAATCTATCTGTAATTTTTTGCCTAGGGTGTTCGGATCCCGCACTCCAAATCCGCCTGTGTGCTAGAATAATTATTTTTGTGGTTCAATTGCTTTGTTTTTAACTTGATAGTCTAAGTAGGCGTATGGCCATGAAACCAAATATTTTTCACTTTATTTGGAATTTTGAAGTTGGAGTTAAAGATGGAGTTGTATCTGATTATAATTTTTGTAAAAAATATTTAATTGTTTGAATGTATTGGAAGTAGAAAAAAAAAAAGTAAAAACAAGGTTTAGGTGTTTTTTCAAATTTCAATTATAACTTCATAGAATTTTCATGGCCAAACACTGATTCCTAAATAAATTAAAATAATTTTCCAGAAAAAAAGTAAAAAATTCTCTTGACAAACATAAAAAACCTAAGTGACTTCCTTTGCAATTACTCCATTCTTTAGAACCTTCCATCAAAATCTACAAGCGTCCCCACCCTTTTTTTTTTTTTTAATTCGAAAAGCTTCTCTTAGAAGCCTCAAACACCGAAGCAAAGGCCAATTCCGTCATTTCACAAATCACAAAAAAGTAAAAACCTCTTCCTTTATTTTCATTTTCGCGCCCACACCCTCAACTTCTATCCCGCTTCCGTCATTAGGGTTTCGAAAACCTCTTCCCCTCCACTTTCCCCCACTATCTCTTTCAGTTTGGGCGTTAAAGATGCCGCCGGTAAACTTAACGGAAGGAGCGATACCGATGTTATCTAACGGTGAATGGCAAGAAAATGAGTTTCAACCGGTGTTACAGATCACAGATGTTCGGTTAGTTAACACTCAGAATCAGAGTAATACTAATGAACGTTACAGGATTTTGATATCCGATGGACAGTATATACAGCAAGGGATGTTAGCTACGCAAAAGAATCAACTAATTAGGTCTAAACAGATTCAGAAAGGAAGTATTATTCAGATGAAAGATTTCGTTCGTAATGTCATCCAAAATCGAGTGTAATTACTCTCTACTTTTCTTTCTATTTATATGGTTTAGATAGTGCCGTGAATGTTGACTCAATTAATAGTTATTATCTCAGACTGTCACTTTCTTTGTTAAAGGAAATTGGAAACAAGAAGAAAAGGTGTCTTTTTGAGAGACTTTCTTTTAGATGATCAATTAACACAAAGATGATATCATGGATGCTATAGGCATTATTTCATTCATCTAATCTGGTGCTTTATAAACATAATAATCCAAGAATAGGCTCAACTTGGTTTTAAACATCTGTATATATGAAAACTTTTTCCTATTATAACAGGGTTCCTTAAATGACGATGGTTTGCTCCTGCAGTTGGTATTTTGCATCTTTTTTCTAGGTCTGTAGATTGGCCCAATTAGCAAAGTTTTGCTACTGCAGTCGGGATTGCAACTGTGTAGGTAACTTAGATAGGCATTTACATGAATAGCAATTCAGTGCCCATGCAAATTTGTACGTTTCTGGATATCATTTTGGTTTCATAAACTGCTAAGAGCCTAAGACTCTCTGATTAGTGGAATCACATCTTATATGTATATTCTTAGACCCTAATTGTTAATTTTCTTCCTCTAAGGTGAGTGTGTGGCACCTTTGTATGATGAGACACTTTGAAAAGATAATTACTAGCAAACAGCCAACTATACTAGTAATATCCAGTTACACTTTCCTATGAAGGAACTGCATATATAGATTTTGTGTATTTCACTTTTCGTAAATGCTTGTGAATCATACTTGCAGTTTTAAGTTTCTGTTTATTGATATGTACTGTCTAATTCTTCAAACAGGATCATTATTATCATTGAATTGGATGTTTTAGTTGAGGTGTGTGATCAAATTGGAGAGCCAAAGCATTATCTCAAAACTGATGGTAGTACTCCTCCAGTGCCACGGCCAGCTGCCCAAGTGCAGCCTTCCGCCAATCAATTTGTCGGTGTAAGTGGAAATTCTCAATCATTTCCTGCTGTTTCAGCTACTTCAGTCTCAACTCCAAGACCAAATATGACTGGAGGGGTGCAATCTCCAGAGACAAACCGTAGCAGTGTTTACAGTACTCCCTCTGTTGGGAATTTGGACTCTGGACGATATGGTTCAAGTGCACCTCTTTACCCCAGAGCAGAATCTGGTCCTGCGATTTCACGGGCTCCAGTGAATTATGTGCGGCCGCCACAGCCTTCTTATCAGCAGCCTCCTCAGTCTTCTTATCAGCAGCCACCACCGATGTACTCAAACAGAGGACCTATAGCCAAGAATGATGCACCTCCGAGGATTGTTCCAATTGCTGCTCTCAATCCATATCAGGGTCGGTGGACTATCAAGGCCAGGGTAACCGCAAAGGCTGAACTCAGACACTACAACAATCAAAGGGGTGATGGAAAAGTATTCTCTTTTGATCTTCTTGATTCTGATGGAGGAGAAATAAGGGTGACCTGTTTTAACTCTGTAGCTGACCAATTTTACCACCAGATCGAGCCAGGTAGAGTTTATCTAATTTCAAAAGGAAGCTTGAGACCAGCGCAGAAAG
The DNA here is from genome assembly GCF_019175385.1 of Lycium barbarum. Lineage (NCBI taxonomy): Eukaryota > Viridiplantae > Streptophyta > Magnoliopsida > Solanales > Solanaceae > Lycium > Lycium barbarum. The sequence continues at coordinate 17,422,717 of NC_083340.1, read as the reverse complement.
CTTTCAATCACCTTCCAAATGATCATGAAATTATGCTTGAGACCACATCTGTAGTTCAACCTTGTTTTGAGGATGACAGGACTATACCTCAGCACCAATTTCATTTTCGGCCAATCAGTGATATTGAAGCCATGGAGAACAACAATGTGATAGATGTGATTGGTGTGGTGTCTTCAATAAGTCCATCTACTTCAATAATGAGGAAAAATGGTACAGAAACTCAGAAAAGAGCCCTCCAGCTGAAGGACATGTCTGGCAGAAGTGTTGAATTAACTTTGTGGGGAAATTTCTGCAATGCGGAAGGTCAAACACTTCAGAATATGTGTGATTCTGGGGCTTTCCCTGTTTTAGCAGTCAAAGCTGGTAGAGTAAATGATTTTAATGGCAAATCTTTAGGTACTATATCTACAAGCAAGTTGTTTATCGAACCAGATTTTCCTGAAGCTCTGAAAACAAAGGAATGGTTTGAAAGGGAGGGAAAGAACGTGCCGTCAATGTCACTGTCACGAGAAGTCAGCAGCATTGGTCGGACAGATGTGCGGAAAACTATATCTCAAATCAAAGATGAACGGTTGGGCACTTCTGAGAAACCAGATTGGATCACTATAAGTGCCACTGTTACATTTATAAAGGTTGACAATTTTTGCTATACTGCATGTCCCCTCATGATAGGAGATCGACAGTGCAACAAAAAAGTGACAAATAATGGGGATGGGAAATGGCGGTGTGACAGGTGTGATCAGACTGTTGATGAATGTGAATATAGGTACATCCTCCAGTTCCAGATTCAGGACCATACTGGCTTAACATGGGTTACTGCATTTCAAGAATGCGGTGACCAGATCATGGGTATATCTGCAAAAGAATTGTATTTCATAAAATATGAGGAGCAGGATGATGATAGGTTTGCAGAAACCATGCGTAATGTTTTATTCAACAAGTTTATATTTAAATTGAAAGTGAAAGAAGAGATGTTTAGTGATGAGCAGCGAGTTAAGTCAACAGTGGTCAAAGCTGAGAAGCTGAACTTCCAATCAGAGACCAAGTTTCTGTTGGACTTGATAGACAAGATCAATGGGCAGGAATCGAGCACTCTACCTCCCATGACAGATAATGCAACTCCAAGGTCAGGGTTTAATAATGCTGGATTTGGGAGTAAACTCAAAGAACTGATGAACCCCATTACAAGCTATGGTGGCAGCAATAGCAGTATCAGCAGAGAGAGTGGACTGCAGGGAAATCGGCCTACTGGCTCGCAGTTTGCTCCGACTGGTTCTTCTACAGGCATGTATATGAGCTGTAATAGTTGTGGTGGAACGGGCCATAGTGCCTCAAACTGTCCAAGCGTCATGAGTGGTCAGAGCCAGGCATATGGAGGTGGTTTTGGCAATAGGGCAACTTCAGGGATCAGCAGTGGGGGTGCTTCCGGTGAGTGCTATAAATGCCATCAGTTTGGACATTGGGCAAGAGATTGCCCAGGTGTAAGCAATGCATCTTCTGTCAATAACATGACACCTGGAAGATACGGGAATACTCCAAGGCAACACGTTGGCGGATTTTGATGAACCTTTTGAGTGTATAAAGTTGTCCTGTACCGGTAGATGCCTTCTCTTAGGTACCTTCATGGATCATATTTTGCTTTAGAGAATGAGGCTTGCCTATCGCCATCTGACTGTACAGTGGCCACTTGGGGCTGAAATATTGGGCAGACTGTCCCTGGATGGAGGGGTCTGTAAGTCTAGTCCTTGTTTTGAGGAGTAACATTTTGTTGCTCTTTCCCTGTAAATTATTTTCCTGTTTTAAGTGATCTCTTTCTTTTTAGGTAATCTTTCTTTGTGGTTCGACCTTTTAAGATAATAACTGTGTTACATTGTAGACTGTTATGTTAATGTTATCCCATCTTTTTCATCCGTGACATGTCATCTGTATACACGTCTTGAATATCTTATAATTGGGTGAGCTTCATGTTCGATAGCACTCAAATGTGATTCTAAACGTGGAAAGACCAAGATGAACAATGTTTTTCTTTTGACGAGTAGTCGGAATTCTCTTTATTCAAAAGGCTTTCTGCCCGAACAAAATATTTCAATGGGCAAGTAGGTAATATACTTGCTCCGCCTGTAAGGGAAAATCTGAAAGAGCAAAAAAGTAAGTAATTTGGCTTTCTACCATGCATCCGCCTGTTGGGATAAATCTGCAATGGTTTACTGAGTTTTCATGTGTTTCTCTATTTAATCTTCTGAGGGTTCCTCCAGGAAATTTCCAAGATTTAACCAAAGATAGGAAGAACAAAGGGCACGTTTCATTTAAAATGTTCAAGCTTTTTATCAGGATATTAACGACGAGTATCGAACTGCGAAAAATTTCAAGCATGCCTTTATTCAAGCTGTTGATATTAATCTGTTAAAGTCATTTACAATTATTTGTACGTATCAGGTTTGTTAACATTGTATCCATGGTTTCCAATTAAAAAGAATCCCCGGATGACTCGTTCAACAAAAAGGAAAAAGAAAGAACTTGTATTTCCTTGTGCATACTCGAGTTTATTTTCAGACTTCAGTACCCATAACATCGACACTAACTTTCAAAGAACGTAGCAAATTCTGTTGGTCTAAAGCCAAACAGTGTACACTGAGTTTCTTACATGAAATAAATGACCATAAAGTAATGCGTGAGGAACTAGCTTCTGCACCACCTCCATATGTAGATCTCTAAAGAAAAACAATCTCCTTACAGATCTGGCATGCCTTTTCCTGTTTTTGGATCATATGTCCTCTCCATAACAACATCCATTGGAGTATCCTTAGGACCAGCTGCACAACCAAACAAAAACATCCAACAAGAAAGAAATGATCAGACCTGGCCAAACACACATAAATTGAGTGGGCAGAGCACTCAAAACATCTTAAATTGGTATTTGAACCGACTGGGAGGTTGAAAGGGTGGCAAATCTTTTGAAGGATTTACAGGTATTTCTACTGAGTCTGACAGGCTGGGATGGAAACATAACAGGGATGGGAGTGTTCTCAGCTAATAGAGTTTATAGAAGGGATATTATGGGACTGGCAAGGGACAACCCACACTTATGGAGGAAAATCTGGAAAAGCATAGCACCACTCAAAGTAAAATGTTTCGCTTGGCTGGTGGCTACGAGATATTGCCTAACACATGAGGTGCTCCAGAAAAAGGGGCTACCTGTAGTTTCAATATGCTGCCTATGCAATGAAACGGGGGAAACGAACAATCATCTGTTTCTTCACTGCAGATTCACAGCTCAGATTTGGGCAATCTTTTTTAGCCTCACAAAGGTTACTTGGACCAAGAGCACACCTCAGATCTACTGAGTTGTTGGGTGAGAAGAGAGGGAAGTAAGAATCATCAGAAGTGGTGGAGGATTATCCCTGCCTGTGTTTGGTGGTCTGTATGGAAGGAGAGGAATGAAAGATGTTTTGAAGGTAGGTCCAATTCTATTCATAAAGTAAAGGGGAATTGTATTGTATCTTTTTATTTTTGGTGCTAAGAACAATGTATAGAAGAAGTAGATCAACTTGTAGAATTCCTAGGATCTTTGTAAGTAGCTTCCTCTTGCCCTTCCCCTTTTTTTTTTTCTTTTTCTTTTTGGAGGTCGCCAGCATACCCTTAATGCTGAGGAATACAACAATACCATTTTCTCAACCAAAAAAAAAAAAAAAAAAAAAAGGTTGAACCAACTCTAAAAACATTTTCCCCGAAGTTTTGAAGTTTAATAGAAGGAACGTGGTAAGCAAAGGGAAGGAATAGAAGAAAAAACCATATTCTTGACCTCTCCAAATTGACGCTTCATCTAAGTTTTGACATATAATATAATTTAAATTAGGTTTTTTCAAACCGCACCATGATCTGTCAGGCATTTTTCAACAATTTGTCTTAAATGAAACCTCGTATACATTTAGGTTGCATCATGCAGTTGTCTACAATTGATCTTAATCTATCTAAATTTTTAACCTTTCATTTCTTCTTTTTAAGCAGAATTTTTTTTAACCCCTACCCAAAAGAAAAAAAAAGGAAGAACCATTCGGCATTTACTATATTTGAACACAACAAAATACTCATTTAGAAACATATAATCCGGTAAATGTGAAAGTATTTGACAATTACCAACTGTAGGCCTTGGTGTGCTCCTTATTTTTAAGATCTCCGGCCGGGGAATGATAGAACCTGATGCACCTATTCCTCTTGAGACTCTTACTTTGGAGCCATCCTCCAGGTATCTAATTCCGACCTTCGTTGGTTTCCTGTGTAAGTAGATATGAGCTACCATGTTCTAAGAGCAAAAAACAAAAGGTAAAGAGAAATAAATACATCCATACCCTGTGACTGGATCTACAACCTGAACGTTGGAAACATGCAGTGGGGCTTCAACTGTAAATATTCCACCTTCATGGCCTTGCCCTTGTTTAATATGTTTCTTGACCTGCAAAAATAATACAGTGAGTCTGTTTTACATACTAAATGTTTTTTGATAAATAAGGTAATTTTATTTATGAATAATACCAAGTGGGTATTGAAAGAAGTAAGAAAGTGATTTGTCCTCTGATAAAGCTTTACAAACTAGAAAGTCTAACTAAGGCCAAAATGTTTGTCATGTTAGATAAAGAATCTCTCTTAAACCACGAGTCTAAATATATTAGTTACATCAGAAAAATAGCTTGAAGCGTTTCTTTGTCAATTAACATCTCTCTTCCTTAATCCAGCTATCATTAAGTGTAATGTAAACTAGCTACTTTTCTAAAACACCACCAACTGATTCCTTCTTGCTGTTTCGCTATTAATCCAATCCACAGAAAGGCTGTCTCGAGGTTCTTAGTTCTTACTACCGAAGCAGACTCCTATAGCCAGCTATATCTCAACAAAATTACCTTGAGCAACTCCGTTTCTTGTTCTAATATATTGAGGTGGATTCCTCCAACATAAATCGACAAAGGTGTAAAATACTCGGTCTATCCCATAATCTTATAAATACGGTCACAATGAGGATTTACTACATTGAAATTTAAGATCTAGGATTTCATATATCATCGGGTAATTAGAACCAAGCATTCTTCAATCTACAGCCATTCTCCAACACTACCACTAAACCTTAAGTCAAAGAACACACAACAAAGGCTGATACTATCACCACTTGAACCCAGAGAGAACATGAAAACATGGCATAACAGAGTAGCGTCATGAAGGCCGCATCACGTCTGATTGGATCATATAGGACTGCTAACATCTCAATATCCTGTGTTCTCCCTCAAGTGTGAGCTATTCAATTTAAAGCTTTTCTTGCCAGGAGTTGCCACATCTACAAACGTAACAATACTATATGCTGTTAACTGATTAACCAGCACCTATGATATATAACACTAGAACATTTTTCTTTACCCCCTTTTTTTTTTGTTTTTTTAACAGGTAGCATTTTTCTTTACCCTTTACTTTTGTAATATTCGCGAACCATCTACTGTTTAGTGCTTGTTCAAGGTTTTTATATGTAGACCTATTATTAGTATTGTGCAAAACATTCAGACAACTCATCTACATTAGTTTTTATAGCGTCAAAGACATTTTCTTTTTCAAGATATTTTTGCAGCCAAACAACGGAAAATAGGAAAACGTTTTTTGTCATACCAAACACACCCTTAGTCATATGTACACAAATGAGCTTTTCCCGCACAAGTTTAGCGTCTTAATTTTTCTCTATAGTTGTTATGATTGTTTAGGATTTTCTGGAAGTCGTTGCTCTTATGAATATTCATTTTTTTTTTCTTTTTTCTGGTGAAGTAATTGATTCTATTCAAGGCATCCAGAAGATGTAAATAGTTACATGACACTGTAGATACAGAGATAAGCTAGAATAGATGATATACAACACTTAAGTCTCACCAACCAATTACAAGTTGTTGAGGAGGCTAAACATGCCTTTTACCTTTTTTTTTTTTTTTTTTTTTTTTTGATCGGTAAGCATGCCTTCTATTATTGAGACAGCCATCTTACACTTGTAAGACTTACGAGGAGTAGTTTTTATTGTTAAAATCATTCCACAAGACTATCAGTGAAGCTTTAGGTGACCAAAACATCAAACTATCAAAATTCCCTTTTCAAGCCAAAATAATCAGTTTTCAGGCTTCTGCAGGCAGGGGCGGACCCATGTGTAAAGTTTGGGTGCTCCGGCACCCATTAAACTTAATCACGGAGTGTATAATTGTATAGAAAATATAAAGGAAACAGATATAAATAGTTAATAGAGCACCCCCGAACTCAAAATTCCTGAGTCCAGCACCCCCGAACTCAAAATCCTGGGTCCGCCTCTGTCTGCAGGACTAAACTAATATAAGGTACTTTTTGTAAGTTTCATGTAAGCAGACAAACTGGCTCATAAAAAGATGTTTAAACAGAGGGTAAATTATGACAAGATATGCTTAGAGATATAAAATAAGTGCCCAAAGAAATGCTAACCAGGTTTTTTCCCTCAACAATTACACGATTTTGAGAACGTACGACACGCTTAACGACACCAGTCTCGCCTCTATCTTTTCCTCTAATAATCATGACCTGATTGTTGGAAAAACAAAAAGGGAAGCATGATACAAAAGTATTAAGAAAGTGAATCAACCATGGAAACAGTATTGAATTAACTTACATTATCTCCTCTGAGAATTCTCCACTGATGAATAAGTTTCTGATAACTTTTCCACCCCATTTTGAGCTTAATCAAAGTAAAAACTCCCTTAACATCAAATAAGACAAAAAAAAAAATTAATCAAGAATCATGAAAAGTTAAATCTTTTGCAAACCCATCTAAGAAACAATGTAACAAATCCAGATAATAAAGGGATTTTTTTTTTCCTGAGAACAAAACCACAAAATGTTGTCTTTTAAACAGTTTAATCAAATGGTATATAACCCTAACTTCTGGAATCTTGATACCCCATTAAAAAAAATTGAGAAAAAAAGTGATTAACTTCACAATAATATGTTTTTTTAAAAAAAAAAAAAAGAAGAATAATCCGTATAATATTAAAGAGAAGTGTACCTGAAGCTCAAGGTACCAAAGCTCTGCACTTCACACACAGGGTTTTAGCCTGAGAAGGTGGTGAGGTTTAATGGATTCTTTTTTATGGGCCAAAAAATGGATATTTTACTGCTCTGTCTTCATTATTTTGGGCTTTTGATTTTGGGCCGCCTAAACTTGGCCAGCGGCCCAATTACTGGTCTTTAATTTATGTCCCTCATAACTATTTTTTTTTTTCCGCAGGATATGAGTTTATATTTTTGTATCATATATTTGACTAACGAATGTAATTATTTTTAGTCGATCAGGAAAATGTATAATTGCGCATATTTGTATGTGGGTCATTACATTTTGAAAGAGGGATAATCTATGATTAGATTTTCTTTTAGAATATTATTGAGAGGTGAATAATCAACCTTTATTAACACTAACCTCAATAATATGTTAACTTTATTGGTAATCTATGGTCAGAATTCAGATAGTCCTTTGGATTTTACTTGGAAGGGAGCAATCAACATTTATTAACATAGAATCTTTTTTTTTAGATTCTAATAACCAATGCTTGAGGAAGTTATATTAATTTCATGTACGATAGTCAATTTAAAACTCTCCACCCCCAGCTCTATATAACATCTTCCTAATCAAAGGTGATATATAGGCGCTCAAAAACTTTAGCTCTAATACATCTAGTAAATTTATTTGCTTAGCGCTTCACGTTTTATTAGAAGACTTAATTTTAGGTTTGGCTATTTCGTGTTGTGTTAATTATTTTTGTTGCTTAAGTAATGTTGTAGTTAAATATAGTCTGACTTTCAGGCATATAAAAATAAAATAACGTGCTCAGACAATGTTGATACATCAAGGGATTATTCAAAAGGTTTGTTGATATTATATTTTCTCGAGTTACAATGAGGTTCAAGGAAAAACAAAGCTATCTAAATTGGAGGAGTCAAGAGTGGAGGAGCAACTTCCATTATAATTTTTGTAGTACGTCAAAAAGCCTTCTAGCAAATTGCTCTCTATTACTCCATTCACCCTAAACATTTTTTCCTCCTTCAAGAGTTTCTGAACCTGATGAACTTATGTTGTAAACTTATTCCTAATCAAAAAATTTACGGCAAACATACATAAGCGCTGCCAAACATTATCTACATTCAACTCAAAAAAAAAGAAAAAAAAAAAAGAAAAAAAAAACTGTAAGGAGGAGTTAGGAAGATTGTTCAACTCAACAAAGAACCCAATGAATAGTTTGAATAGTTTAGGAAGAACGATAAGGTCGGATGGAGGGCGGTGGGAATATGATGGGTTCATATAATAGAGGTTCCATCCAATAGTACATTATATTTGAGGATTCTGCAACACTCAGACCATATAGGTCATCGAAATATATATCCTTTACATAGAGCTTAATACAAACACTAAACATGTAATAATGCATATTACTGTTAAATCTCTTGGACTCTGTGGCAAGGGTCACACACCACTTATTTGCAGCATTATAGATCTCCACTGCCTAATTACCAGTTCTAGAAAAGTTTAGAAACAGAGACTGGCAGATGGAGAGATAGTATTGGCAGGTTCGTTCGAGGGTTGGTCTTTAAGCATCCCCTGTGTGCCACAATGAACCCCGGGTGAACCATTGACCTGGATTGAGTTGAGACCTGCAATTATGCCATCTGAGCCAGTCTGTGCTACCAATTTAAGACTACTCTCGGCTTTTGCTTTCATTCGAAGTCGCTCTGCTCTTGAACCGATGACCTGTCCCAAGATAGAAGCAGCAATGGTTAATGCCATAGCTGTTTTGGGCATCACGACCGACTTCCTCAGCATAGCTATGAAGGGAACAGCAGCATGGACTGCAGTAAACCAAGATAGTGAGAACTTCTCAGTGTGCTCTCTCCATATGCCTAATGGAATATTAGCTGCCATGCCTAAAGCTCCAATAACAAGCATCTTTGAAGATAGTGGTTGTGGTCGCACGGTCTTCACAAAGGCAGTCCTGGCAAGGGCAGCCCTAGCAGCAACAATTGCAGGTGGGCATTTGAGCTTCATTCCAGGAGGCAGCTGAAAAGCTGATGCCACAAGTGGGAGAACACCGCTAACAGCTCTATAAGATTTGGCGATGGGACAGTTCCCTGACTCCAACCACTCATTTCCCGTTGCCTCGTGTTTAGAGGATTTGTCCTGAAGATACAAAACAAAGGATTAACAAAGAAGGCAAACTTTATAAGATGCCATTTTTGCAGAAAAAAGCAACACTTCATCGAGAAGACTTATAGTCAATTTCTTTACAAATATCATATAACATTTAATTTCACTTTGTTAAGGCACATTCTCAAAATCTTGCAGAAACAAGAAAAAACTATCAAAATAAGTTGTGAAGTGATATTCAAGAACAGTTTACCAAATTAGACCAATTACGATGACCATTTATGATAATGTCACTGTCCAACTTTATAGTTGACAATGGACATTAATTCAATGAAGCCCACCTGTTGCTCAGAAAAAAATCCAGAAGCCCCATATACCGAAACAATTTTAGTCGTCCAACATGGTGAGACCTTACCTACAGTGTCTTAAAGTCATCATCTTATCTTACACAAATTCAATTCAAAACTAGCAATAGGCTAGAACATTTACGCACAGATATAAGCAAAAAGATATACCACCAAAAGTAATCAACAGTGTGAGTAATTCTATAATGCAAAAAATTCAAATAATTGAAGAAAAAATAAAGTTAACTTATCAAATTCCTAGGAGAATATTTAGGTTTCATGCCATTTCCTTCTGATATCTGATAGACAGAACCTCAGAAAAAAATGACAATAGCATTTGACATGACAATTATGTTTACAAAAGAGTAAATTTTGAGAATTTTCAGCTCTATCTCAATTAGTAACAGTTTTATCACCTAGCTATTTATTTCACTTCCTTTCATCTTTTGAACATCAAATTTTGGACTCCACAAGATAGAGAATAAGTTGCAGATATCCCATTTCCTGGCCAATTAACCCAATTTACTTTGCAACCATTTCAGTCTTCAAGTAGCTAGTCAAATAACAAGAATTTAGAACAGGATCACAATGTTAATCACATTATAACATTCTCCAATACCACATATTCTTGTTAATCGCAGCAAACATACCTGAGATGAAGGTTTTTTCTTTTTGGATGACTCCGGCTTCTTCTTCTGTGAATTCCATTTCCGAGAGAAAGAATCAAAACTAAAAGGACCTCCTGGTCCGAATGATGACAAACTTATGGTGGCAGCCTTTGCAGCTAAAGGATGAAATTGAGGGGAAGACTCTACTTCCATGTTGTCATTGGAACGTTGAGATCTCCCAGAAAGTGGCACAACCCCATCTTTTCCATGGAAGACTTTAAATGCCATATCGAAATTGGGGCCATCTTCAAAAATTGGACCTTTACCTTCCTTTACCTGAAAGTAACAGAGATTAAAGTGTGAAACAATGAAAGATTAGAAGCAATAATAGAATAAGAATAAAAGAAAAAAATAACTAGCATGCTTATGTTTAAACAGTAGAACGGCACATGGATAACCGTATCACTTGAACCACCAAGTATAATAAGATTAAGAAACTACAACTTACAGGGTTGGGAAAGTTCAGAGCAGAAAAGAAAGACAAGCTTGTTGGCTTATTGATGTTGCTCAAGAACGGGCATCGTAGAATGTCCTGGCCATTGAAGGAACAACCAGATGTGTCCTCATTCTGTGTTCTGAAGAAGAACTCCATTTCTTTTGATCCTAAACAAATATATCAGCAAAGAAGACCGTTAAAACAGGTATGAAATGTTGATTACACATTTTAGCATTTATGTCCATGTTTATATGGATGCAATTCACGCAAAACTAAAGATAAATAATAACTACGCCTTAGTCTCAAACAAGTTGGGGCTATACGAATCCTCATTGACCATGTTTCTTCAATTAAATTCATCTCAAGCCAACATTATACAAAGTGAAAATAAAAATGAAAAGTAGCACTAGAAGTTTCTATATTTTTTTATGACATGGGAACCCGCAGCCGCTACCCTTCGGGTGCGCACAGGGTAAACCCAGCTCCTGTGCAATAGCTCGCAAACCACACAGGAGAGGTAACCCGCACTAGGCAAGCCCCGTGCGAGGAGCTCGACCCAGAAGGCAAATCCCCTGCTGTTGTAGGCAGGGGGTTTCGAACTTGAGACCTCCATTATGAAAGCCTCATGCTCAACCAACTGAGCCACCCTTGCGGGTAGAAGTTTCTATATTTTCTACTAGCATAAATATACCAAATAGAGCTCAAAGACTCCTGGAACGCATATGACCTCAACTAAACATACTAACATGACCATAACATATTCCCAACTAACTGGACAATCTACATTCTAAATCACGCCTAAAACTACAAAATACATGTCTTGTCCATGTTTTACCAAGTTACTCGGAAAACACTTAAGCAAACACATGGTTCCCAGCAGTTTTTGATAATACCTAGTATTGTTACTATTTCAGCAATTGACTCTTTCAAAATATCCCCTTTATCAAATTATAGTAAAGCTTCATTTTTCTCGGTGATCTTCTTCCTCACAATTAAATCAAAACCCCAATTTACTTCCACTTTTATTAACTATATTTTAGCTAATTTTTGTCTGCCTAATGTTATATCATCAACTACAGCTAGGTCAAAAATTAACCATCAATATCCCCAAATTAAAATTAAAAAAAAAAAAAAAAAAAAAAAAATCTCAGCTAAACATCCCCTTTATTAAATTATGGTAAATCTCCATTTATCTTATGAACTCCTTAACTAGGTATATAATCTTCTTCCTCGGGGGTTGGCCCGGTGGTAATTGGCTTGAGCCTTGGGGTGCTCCCTTTCAAGGTCTCAAGTTCGAAACCCACTGGGTGCAAACAATTTCTGAGGGCCATCGGACTGGGGTAAAACCCTGAATTACCCGTGGTGCACTTGCGGGAAACTCCTTGCCGAGGGCCTGTGCACCCCCGGGATTAGTCGGGGCTCAAAGAGACCCGGACACCCGGTGCTTAATCAAAAAAAAAAAAAAAATCTTCTTCCTCACAGTTAAATTGACAATTTTCATAAAGCAATTGGGTGTAAATCATAACACAATCAATTACTTTCAGTTCTATTACCTATTGTTTTAGCTAATTTGTTTCCCCTATTGTTATATCATCAACTACAGTTAACATCAAAAAGTCAAAATCCATCAATTTCCCAAATCAAAAAAAAAAAAAAAACTAATCACAGCTAAACACATACAAAAGAAATCAGCATCCCTAAAATTTATACAAATTAAAAACAAACTGAAATATAGATGCAAGAGAAATAACAATTAAATGACGAGAAATCGACTAGGGAGTTACCGGAAAAGTGTAGAAAAACCGAATTCAGACAGGTTTAAGGTTACCGGAGGAGTTGCAAAAAGGGCCACAAGCAATTGAAAGCGTGTGGTTAACACAGATCGGAGCAAAAAAAGGAAGGGAAAATAATCGTGGTGTTCGTATTTTGTGGCTGTTTTTTCAATTTAAGAAAGTCAATGTTATTATTATTATTATTATTATGACTGGCTATAACCGGTCAGCCGTATTAGTTGAACCGAAATGGTGGTGCTCCACTTCCTTGCTACACGACGTAAGAAACGTGGGAGTTGGACATCTAATTTGTCGTAATATACAATTTTATAATCCTCCACCAAACGATAGTTATTCTTTTATAGGAAATGGGAGTTTACCTAATTTGATTTTAATTAGGAAACGTTGATTAGTATAGTTAATTTCTTTACCTGGTTTGATTTAAATTAGGAAACGTTGATTACTATAGTAGATTTGTTTATCTAATTTGATTTGAATTAGCAAACCTTGATTAGGATAGTAAATTGGGAAACAATACAAAATACCCCTAAAATGTAAAATATTTACCCGCTCATGTCCCCTCCTAAACTAATTTCGTTACTTAACCAACTAGCCAAAAATATTTACCCGAGTAACTCTTGTCCAAAATTCTTCATCTATGATACCATCGCAGTAAATTTATATATCATGATGGTATCATGAAGGACTAAGAGAATGATTGAAGCAGTCCTCCATAATATCATCTCAGTATATTTATGTACCACGATGGTATCACAGAGGACTGAGGAGTGTCTCATTGAACACTGAGTAGTCCTCCATGATACCATCACAATATATGTATATAAGATGATGGTATCATAGAGGTTTTTTTTTAGAAAAGTATGTCTTTTGAATAAATGGAATATGATACCATCTCAGTATATTTATATACGATGTTGGTATCATAGTTTTAGGGATATTTCAGGTAAATAGTTTTAGGGGCATGAAAGTAAGGGTATGACGGTTTATTATTTTATTTTCAGAGGGCAACAACGTTCTTTCCCCTAGTAAATTTCCAAACAACTTATACGTCGATGTTCTCAACGGTTCAAAAATCGAATTTCCGAGAAGGAGTCCAATGATTTGGAAATTTTATCAAGTCAACATGTTACTTTTAATTGCCAGATTAAAAAAAAATAATTGAAACATAAAATAAATTATCTCACTTTTAATGGTAAAGTGTATTCTAGAGGGGGCTAAATAACACATTACTTGCTTGAATCTTGGTGTTCCATTTTGTAAGGGGATACTGACGCAGAAGAAATAAAATCAATAAAGGTCATGTAATGATAAGTATTCATTTTATGTTTAACGAAATGTCTCGAGTTCAATCTTTGAAATGATATTGTCTTTAGTAAAGGGTGTTTTTATGCCCAGATAAAACTTCTCGAGTCTAATCTTAATTAATCAAAACCCCAAAACTAAACATTGGATGGTAAACAAAAGAATTGAAAAGGGAAAGAACAAAATCACCACATAGAACAATCTTGACTAATTCTTAGCCTGTAGTTTTCCATGGGCCTCAAGGACAACCTAATAATCTAACCTGTTGTACATGCTATCTAGTTGGTGGATTTTTCTCCTCTTTATTTTTTCCATTTATTAAATATTTTGCCACAATTAAAATAGCTCAATGCTCATGTCTATAAACTTTGCTTTTCTTCGCGGGAAAATTTCGTTAAATATATTTAATAACATTTTTGGCTCCTAATTGTTGGTGTTTTGATTTTATTCCTTGTAATATTTGACTACACATATTTAACTTTCAATTAAATGAAACTTGCACTTTCAATCTTTTTTGCTTGTGAATATTCACAAATTTACCATAACTATCAATTACTCCCCGACATAATTACTCATGTGTTATGTTAAACTTGTATTGTTACTTGATATTTAGGAGTTATGTAGTCGTAAAAATAGTTCCATACAAGATATTTTCTGCCTAAAGGGACCAAAATACACATTTTAATTAATTAGTCTCCTACATAATTACTCATATGTTATGTTAAGCTTGTATTGTTACATAATATTTAGCAGTTATGTAGGTGTAAAAATAGTTCAATACAACATACTTTCTACCTAAAGGGATCAAAAATACACATTTTAATTAGTTGAATGTTAAATATATTCATCAAATGTTACAAGAACAAAAATAAAAAAATTACTAATAATTGAGGAACCAAAAAATATTATTCCTTAAACAATAAATTAAAAAGAAATACAAGATAAATAAGATTAGAATAACACATCTTGGTCGAAGGAGGTGCTCTGGGCAGCGCCGTGGTTACACAGCAAATGTGTTGTCACGACTTCCATTCTTTCAAGTGTGCTTCATCTAGTTTTTTTTTTTTCCCCCCTTTTCATTTTACAACTAAGAAGAGTATTGCACATGCAAAGACAGTTCAGCAGAAATCCAAGAGAAAGAGAAAAGAGAAAAGAAAAAGGCAAATGAAAATTTTGGCCCTAAAAAACTTTATCATTAGGAATAAAACACATAAACTCTTTTTGAATTTTATAACAATATTCTAAAAAATCCAGTATTAGTTGAACCGAAATGGTGAGCACGCAAATCAATGTGAATTGGAGATATGGGGAATCTTTATCAATATTCATCTGTTCATAAATTTACACCATCATTTAATTCTTGAATATATATAAAATATTTATGACTGTTGTATCAATGGTGCTGTTGGTGAGGAGACCACAAGTCCACTATCACGGGATAAGTAAATAAAGAGTTTGAATAATATAGGAGTACATTATTAGTGTATATAATATTTACACCAAGTCATTTTCTAGTCAATAACAAATCTAATTTTTCAAATTTCAAATCCATTTTAAGAAAACTTACATATAAATATCATTTGAATAATTTGATGGTGTAAAAATTACTCCCTCCATCCCATAATAAGTGTCACCTTAGTAAAAAACATGCATATTAAGAAATCAATCGTGCAATGTAAATTTTACTAAGCCACTCCTATATAATAAAAATAAGGCCAAACCCATCGGGAGCCACTTGAGGTGCTCAAAATCTTTCACTCAGACACCTCAAGTACGCCCTGTTCCATTTAGACACCTGAACTTAACTTAAAATGTGTTATTAGACACCTTTTGCAGATGTGGCAATGTGCGTGTCCTTCACATTTTTTTGAAGCGTGAAAGAGAATAATTTTGTGTTTTCGTTTTTTTTTTCTCCTTCATCTTCTTCCTCCCTCCTACCACTTTCTTCACCATATCCACCATATCTCTCAAAGCCACCAAACGGGCCATAAAAAACACAAGGATTCTCAAGATTCTTTCAATTTCAACTCAATTTCTTCTTCCTCTAAATCTCCCACAAGAATCACTAAATCTCCATCCTTCTAATTGAGACCCAATTGGGTTAAGAATTCAAAAAATTGAGACAAACTCCACAATCTCTAGCTCCAAATTGTTGGTGGCACATGTAGATGCAATGATCTATATAAAGAGGATGGAGCTGTCGAAATCACTCTTTCAAGAAAATATTATCTCTGTTTCCATGGCCACCACTATATTCAAGAAATGAAACCCAATTAAAGAGAACATAATATTATCTCCATTTCCATGGCCACCACTATATTCAAGAAATGAAACCCAATTAAAGAGAAAACATTATTTCATCTTTCCATAATTCAAAATCAATTGAAGGAGCCATCAAAATCACTATTTTGTTAGTTTGGATTGAAGAAATTGAGATGACTTCATTAAAGCTCATTTAAAATGGAAAATCATAATTGAAGGAAAGATTTTTAGATTTCATAAATTGTAGTCAATTGAAAGCTGTGGCAGTAGTGGTTATGGCAGAGGAGAATGGAGGTTGAAGAAAATGGGAGGTGGATCGAGGTGGTGCTTGGAAAATTAGGATTTTTCTTTTCTTTATTTTTTGTTTTTTAATTAACTAAATAGTGTAAAAATATTGCTTCTAGTCATATTTTATTTTTAATGATTATTTTGAATACATATGCCAAGTGTTTTTATTTAATTCGTCACCTTGCCACGTCATTGGCGAGTGTATCACACTCACTTTACATATTTGGCTGATTATGCAAAAAGTGTCTAATTTAAACAAATTTTAGGTAGTGTAAGTGCTCAATAGAAACACCCCTAAGTTGAGGTGTCTAAATGAAAGATCTGGAGCACCTCAGATGGCTCCCGATGGGTTTGGCCTAAAAATAAATTACTTTTCCCTCCGTCCCACAATAAGTGTCACCTAGCCGCCACATGTAATTTATTTTTACAAGAAAATGATAGAGATGCAAGTTATCATATTAGTGATAAGGGTTGGCTACTAAATGATTATCTCCAACCTAATGTAACCTAGCCGCCACATGTATAAGAGAGTCCTACACATATTCTAACTGATACACGTATTCTAAGTGATATATCAGTGATTGTATAGAATCATCTAAAGTAAAAGACTAAGCCAGGAATTATTAGGACTTTAGGGGCTATGGATGTGTATATAACATTGTCCATGTACAAAGAAAGGAATAACAAAACATAATCCACAACTTCTTATCTCTGTTTCATTCTTAATGGTATCAGAGCCTAGGTATCAACTAACTAGAAAATACATACTGAAGCCTCTTCCTCGTGAAAACCCAGTTATGGCCGCATCATCGAGCACTAGTTTAAGTCTTTCATCCTCCTCGCTCCATCAACTAATTACCATATGCCCAATTAAACTAAAACTATCAAATTATCTTGTTTGGAGGACACAAATCATTCAATTCATGCAAACCTTGAAACTTGCGTCCATCATCAAGGGCGAAGCGCCATATGAGGCTATCGAAAACGCAAAACGAGAACCAATCCCTAACCCTAAGTTCATAGACTGGGAAGATTGTGATGTTCTAGTTAAAGTTGGCTATCCGGTACAGTGACAGAAGAGTCGATGTTGCTCATTATAGGGTGCTCAACTGCAAAACAAATATGGCTGTGGCTTGAGGATACCTACCTACAGGCTAGTAAAGACAAGAAATTTCAGTTCAAGAAACAACTTCAAACTATGAATCTTGGAACAAAATCCATAGATGAATACATCAAGGAGTTTAAAGGGATTTGTGATAGTCTTATGGCCATACACAAATCATTGGATGAAGATAGCAAAGTAATTAACTTTTCTAGAGGCCTTGGAACCAAATACAAGACACTTTGCACTGTGATGTTAGGGAAGCCACCATACCCTACCTTCGATCAATTTGTGACTGCCTTAAGAGGATTCAAAATGAGGGAAGATGCAAACAACGTTCAGCAGCCTCATATTGAGTCGATGATGGCATTTATGGCATAAAAATCACAAGGTAGAGGTCGAGAAAATTACTATAAAGGTAGGGGAAACCTACAAGGAAGAGGGAATAAATGATTTAACAACAATCAGCGGTAGTTCAGTGCTCCTCAAGATAGAGGTGAAGCTAATCAGACAAGAAACAATTAAAAAACAAATGCTTGTCAGATTTGTGGAAGAAATAACCATACTGCGCTCTCTTGTTTTTATATGCAGGATTATTCCTATCAAGCGCAACAAGAAGTCAACAAGCACTTGCAGCAATGAGTTTCAATGATCACTCTGATAATAATTTATATATGGACTCAGGATCTACCAATCATATGGTACAAACTATGTGTATTCTTAAAAATCCCATTACTCTGTAATGGTAGGAAACAGTGATAAACTCAAAATTACACACATAGGAAAAGAAACTTTACCTAATTTGATAAAATTTAGGAAATGTCGATTAGCATAGTTAATTTGTTTACCTGATTTGATTTAAATTAGGAAATGTTGATTAGTAAAGTAAATTTTTTTAACTGATTTGATTTAAATTAGAAAACGTTGATTAGTAAAGTAAATTTGTTTATCTAATTTGATTTAAATTAGGAAAGTTGATTAGTATAGTAAATTTCCAAACAATTTATAAATACTCTCAACAGTTCAAAAATCGAATCTACAAGAGGGAATCCTATGATCCAGAAATTTTATCAAGTCAAAAGGTTACTTTTAATAGCCAGATTAAAAAAAAAAGTAATTTAAACATAAAATAAATCAACTCACTTTTAATGGTAAAGTATATTCTAGAGGGGGATAAATAACACATTACGTAATTGAATTTTGGTGTTATATTTTGTACGGGGGTGCTTAATATTATGAACCTCACTTATGAAGTGAGGAAGCAATAAAACCAATAAAGATCATAATAAAATGATAAGTATTTATTTATTTTTAATAGTAAGTCTCGAGTTTAGCCTTTAAAATGATATAATTATCTTTAATAAAAGATGTTTTACTCTCAAACTAAAACTTCTCGAGTCTTAATTAATCGAATCCCAAAATTAATAATATCAAATATTGATGGTAAACCAAAATAATGAAAAGAGAAAGAACAAAGTCACCAAATAGAGCAATCTTGACTATTCTTAGCGTGTACATTTCCAATGCACTTTTCGAAGGCATGGGTCTCACAAGGACAATCTAATAACCTAACCTGATGCATGCTTATCTAGATGGTGAGACTTTCTCATTTTTTATGTTTTTCCATCTTTTAGATATTTTGCCACAAATAAAATAGTTCAATGCTCATATCTTTAAAGGCTCTGTTTTTCTTCCTTTTCCCTTATTTAATGAGAACAGGTAGATTTCCACTACTAGAAATATTTTCTTTTTTCCCACATAATAAGTAGAGATTTCACATAACACAGCTTAAAAATTATTCACTGAATATATTTAATAATATTTTGGTCCCCAATTATTGGTGATTTTAATTTTATTTCTTGTGATATCTGACTAACTATGCATATTTAACTTTCAATTAATTGAAACTTGCACTTTCGATCTTTATATTTATGAATATTCATTAATTTATCATAATTATCAATTGTTCTCCAATTTAATACTACATGTATGTTAAGCTGATATTGTTACTCATTAGACAAAAATGTAGTTCTAAAAATAGTTCAAATGCAACATATTTCCTATCTAAAAGGACCAAGAAAAAACACATTTTAATTAATTAAAGGTTACATGTATTTCGTTAAATATCTTCTTTTGGCTGAAAGGAAAACTTTAGATCAACCAAGTGTAATATTTACAAACTACTAGTTCAATTTGGACTGTAGAACTAGTTCTCATTTGTTCTATGTCTACGTATCCACAACAATATGGACATACAATCCGTCAAAGCCAAGTTCAGATGTGTACATGTGAAGTTGGCATGAATTCAAATTTTTAACAATAAATATGTTTGAATTGGTATGCTCAACTTCAAAAATATATATGTTTGAAGTTATTAGTTTGTGTTGACACCTCCCAAAAGTAATAAGCTTTGAACTATTTCCTCCAACGTTTATTGCTTTTAGCAGTTGGAAATTTGTTGCATGCTCCTTTAGTGGTTACTAAAATGTTTTTTTCTCATGAAAGTCGACGTACAACCTCTTCAGGATGAGTATTTATGTTCTATATCCTGTAATTTGCTTGTGTATTTGGCTATAGCTTTTCATTGAATAACAACTTTATGCCTTTTACGCTAAGTTTGCAACTCAGCTTCATGACCTTGGAATCACAATCAGCTGTAGAAATTACACTTTTAAAAAATGGATATATATGGAGTAAATAACGAGGGAAGAAAACATAACTAGGCAGTATTTTAAAAATAATTGCACAATAGTAGCAGCATTAGTTAGTTATCATTTCATGTCAATTATATATTTACACATCTAGCAGCTTCTAAATAACGATCCCTAAATTTCAGCTGGACAAGAATCAACTACACGAAATATTCCTATTCTTTTGGTCAACTTTTTATCTTTCATTGCTGATACAACCACTCCATTATTTTTTTACTTTCCTTTTCTCATGCACTTTTTTATTTACCTATATAACGTATATATACAATTTATATACTTAGTTTAACATACATATAAACAATAATATATACAGTATATATAATCACATATACAGTATAATAAGGATATACCTGGTATAATAAAGACATACCTGGTATAATAAAGACATACATGATATAATAATTTTAATGGTATATTTTGGAGAGAACTAAAATCGTCCAACATTTTATGTGTGTATATCTAATCATATATATAGTATAATAAAGATATTCACGGTATACTAAAAGACATACATGGTATAATAAAAGACATACATGATATAATTCCTTAATTAGTGGAAAGATAGGGAGAATATCTTATCTTGTTTCGTATGGAAGGAGTGAATTAAGCTGGAGAAGTGCGTTTGAGACGGCCCAGGTATGGAAGGAGTGAATTAAGCTGTAATTTGCTTGTGTATTTGGCTATAGGTTTTCATTGAATTACAATTTTACGCCTTTTACGCTAAGTTTGCAACTCAGCTTCATGACCTTGGAATCACAATCAGCTGTAGAAATTAAACACTTTTAAAAAATGGATATATATGGAGTAAATAACAAAGCAAAAGATGGCCCAGCCCATGAAATTTTAGGGAAAAGAACACTGTGAGTCCACTCAGCCAAACTAATCCACATTTAACCACTATTTGAGTTTAATCCCACTAGGTGTCAGTTCGCCCCAAATTAATGCCAAAATATCGCCGGTCGGCCCAAAATAGTGTCAAGGTTGGCCGGCCCAACAACCTAGGCGCTTAAAAAAAAAGACTTTTTGTGACGACTAAGTCGCCAGTAAAACATCGCCACTAAAGGGCTGCTACAACATATATACATATGTTGGAATTATATATACACTTTATATACAATAATTATACATGTTATATACATATGCTAGAATTAATCATACTTTTATTATACATAAATTATACGTCAATTATACATTTATTATACACATGTTATACAATAATGATATGATATTTATTTTTAACATATACAATAGTGATACATATTATATACCACAATGATACGGTTTCTATAATACATTTTTTATACATATGGTAAACTTTGTATACAAGACTGATACAGTTTATATACATATGTTGAAATTATATATACACTTTCTATACAAAAATGATACATATTATATACAAAAATGATACATTTTTGATTCTTTACAGGGCAGTTGCACTGTGCTGATACACATTATATACACAAATGATACATATTATATACAAAAATGATACATACCTTAGTGATTCATATTTTATACAGTTTCTATATATTACAGATAGGTACTGATACATACTTTATACACAAATGACACATATTATATATAAAAATCACCTCAAACATTTTTGTGTTTGGGTTTTTATTTGAAAATTGTCTTATTTAAGTTTTGGCTAATGGATGGGATTAGTTGCCATTAGTTTAATTGTTACATTTTGGGTTTGGGGAAAATTGGGCTAGAGGGTGGGATTATTTATGGCCAACCGGCCATATATGTCTCTTTTCCCGAAATTTTACTACATTTAAAGCCCATGAAATTTTACTAAATTTTCTGCATTATTCCGTAAATGAGATATTTAAATGGACCAGAAGCCACTCAATTGCTGGCTCAA
This sequence comes from Lycium barbarum, assembly GCF_019175385.1. Classification (NCBI taxonomy): domain Eukaryota; kingdom Viridiplantae; phylum Streptophyta; class Magnoliopsida; order Solanales; family Solanaceae; genus Lycium; species Lycium barbarum. The sequence continues at coordinate 17,400,757 of NC_083340.1, read as the reverse complement.
AAGTTAGTTTTGGGCCAGCTCAAATTGAAGTCGAAATACTTCAACATTTTTTTGCACGGATTGCCCTTCTTTTGGGGGTGGTCTTTAAATTTTGCCCCTCATATTTGTGGTCTTTAAATTTTGCCCTTCGCTTGGATACCTGAGGTTCTGGGTTCGAACCCCCGCTCAGGCATAAAATAAAAAAATAATTTCGCAAGGCAAGGCTAGGGGGAGTGTATGCCGGATCCGGCATAAAGTCCTTAAGGAAAAACTAAAGTTATGCCGGAGGGGGCATAACTTTTCCTCAAGGCATAGTTTAGTTATGCCTTATGGGGCAAAACTTTTCCTTAAGGAACTATGCCTTATGGGGCAGACTTTTAATTAAGGCATAACTAAAAGTATGCCCCATAAGGCAGAACTTTTTCTTAAGGTATAGACTTTGCCTTATAAGGCAAACTTTTAGTTATGCCTTAAGAAAAAATTCCGTCTTATGTGGCATACTATAAAAGTTTGCCCATTAAAAGTATGGCCCCACCGGCATAAACTTGTGAAGGAATTACCAAAGTTATGCCGGACCCGGCATACTTATGCCAAGTCTGCCCATAAGGCATAAGTATGCCGAGTCCGGCATAACTTTGGTAATTCCTTCATAAGTGTATGCCGATGGGGGCATATCGAAATTTAAACTCTGTCTTGCGAATTTTTTTTAAAATTTTGACTGTGTGGGGGTTCGAACCTGGAACCCATGGGATTTAACGGAAGGACAAAATTTAAAGATTTCAAATATGAGGGGCAAAATTTAAAGACCACCCCAAAAGAAGGGCAATTCGCACCCCATACTTCAATTCTAGATATGGACCACCATGAACACAAACACAACTGGGCCTCAGTTGGCTACTGATGGAGTATTCAGCTATTCTGGGATGGTCCCATATCCAAAATGCTAACTCAATTAGCAGCGTCCTAAACTCAAACCAACTTAGTCTATGTTTATTTGTTCATATTTGACTTTGAACACCCCTTAAAAAACAATAAATAAAATGATAATTTTATTATATCGCCCTTAGTATAAGTCATCTCCCTCATTCGGAAATGAATTGGAAATAATTAGTACTTAACCATAAGAGTAAAATAGGTATAGAATGGTAAATTATTTCTTGATTTTCTAAAATGGACATGTAAAAATGGATTAATTTTAGTATAGGGGACAAGTAAAAGTGGACGGATGGAGTAAATTATAAGGATTCTTTGACTAAATCTTTAATCTCCCCTCGAAGTGAGTAATAACTGTTACAAGACTTTTAAAAAAATTGTATTACTGGATGGTTGGATTTTAAATAAATAAATAATAATAATAATAATGACTTCTTGGTTTCGTGAAACGACAATAATTTTTGTACCAAATTTAATATTAGCTAAAACGACATTCAAAATATACATATATTTGGTATTTCGTTTATTAAAAAACGAAATGTGATTTTTTTTTTATTTCGTTCATATCAAAACGAAATTGGAATATATATATATATATATATATATATATATATATATATATATATATATATATATATATATATATATATATATATTTTATTTTTTTATTATTATTATTATTATTATTTTTTTCTATAACGCAGTAAAACAATACCAATTTTTTTTTCTATAACGCAGTAAAATACTGTGTTATAGAAACAGTACCAAAAAAAAAAATTGGCCAACTTTATTTTTTGTAACACTTAGTGTTTTTCTCCATACCTTGACCAATCATTAGTCGTGTGTCAAGACTCCGAAACGTCAATATTTTTTATAGAACCTGATATATTTTTTCTGCGTACAGTAATGTAGGCCCAATACATCAAGGATACGTAGACGTTCAGATCGTCATTTTAGGTGTTGAAAAGGTGGCCGAAGTAAGTTTTGTTTGAAAAAACTTAGTGTTTGACTGTAAGGTTATTTTAGTTAACTTTATATGTCGAGAAAATTAGTCAGCTTTATTTTCAAAAATTGAAACCGCAGAAGTGAAATTGACATTCACAGCTACATTACCCCCGGATTTTTACGTTGAAATCTATTGCGTATCATCATCTTATAAGTACATAAAATTGAAAATTTCAGGCCAATTTGGGGGAAAATCAAAATTGAATGGGATAAAAGGCGTTTTTTTAAAAATCGGCTCGGCCAATTCTCGAAAAAATACGCAAGTTCAAAAAAAAAAAAACGCGTAAAACGGACGTCCGAGTACAAAGTTATGACCATCTAAAGTTTGACGACTTTACAACTAGTTTTTCTCCCTATATTTTTTAGAATTATATTTATATTCAAAATAAAGTTATGTCTTGACTTTACAACTATTTATTTTTTTGTTTATTAAAAACGAAATAAGATTTTTTTTTTATTTCGTTCATCTAAAAACGAAATATGAAAATATTTTTTTTTGTATTTTTGTATTTTGTTTATATAAAAAAATAGGAAAATAATTTTATATATAAAAACGAAATAGGAATACATATACCAATGAAATAGGATAAATATATATATATATATATATATATATATTTTTTTTTTTTTTTGTATTTCATTTATATAAAAACGAAATTGGAAAATATTATTTTTTTATATGAATATATATTTTGTTGGTATATAAACGAAAAAAATTAATTATTTTCCTATTTCGTTTTTATATAAATGAAATACAAAATATATATATATTTATCCTATTTCATTGGTATATGTATTCCTATTTCGTTTTTATATATAAAATTATTTTCCTATTTTTTTATATAAACGAAATACAAAAATACAAAAAAAAATATTTTCATATTTCGTTTTTTAATAAACGAAATACAATTTTTTTTTTACTATTTCATAGATATACCAACGAAATGCAAAATATATATATATATTATATATATATATATATATATATATATATATATATATATATATATATATATATATATATATAATTTCCTATTTAGTTTGTTTATTCACGAAATGCAAAAAAAAATACATATTTCGTTGATTAATTCACGAAATGTAAAAAAAAATAAAAAAAATTGTTGCATTTCGTTTATTAATTCACGAAATGCAAAAAAAAAAATAAAAAATTGTTGCATTTCGTTGATTAACTCACGAAATGCAAAAAAAAAATAAAAAAAATTGTTGCATTTCGCTACAAGTGTAGCGAAATGCAACAAAAAATTCCGGCTATGAACAGTGTCTTGTGTGGGTATTTCGTTGGATAACCAACGAAATACCCATTGTGGTATAAAAAAAAAAAGGCAGCCTATTTTGGTCTAATGACTGCAAAAATAAGCCATTTTGGCTCCGGACTCGAGTTTATTAGCTGATTTATTTTAGTTCCTTCAGCATTCATTCTGTTTCGGCATGTACTTGAAACAAACAATAAGTATGTTTAGATTTGCATTAGAAAACCTGCAAATAAAGCACCGTTAATGATTAAACCAACTACAAATCCTATGCTTATGATGAATATAATCTTAAGAGTTGAGTATAAGATATTTAATTCAAAGATCCACGCAGTTTGCACTGTCCAAAAGCAAGCCTTACTAATAATTAGAAGCATTACTTGGAGTATTAATTTACATTTAATTATTGACACTGCTTTTTCTTTATTTTGTTGCTGCCTAGTTATTGGATTTCTTCAAATAGTAGCTTGGAGTACTTTCTACTTTTCCTCTCTCCCTTTTTGCACTTTCTGCTTTTTACCTATGCTCACTATACTGCATTTGGTCCTATAATAACGAGAACTCAAACTTGTGCCCGCCTAGTTTATTTTATTTTATTTTATCCTTAAATTGTAAAGAATCGGAATATCAATAGAGGAGAAACATAACGAGGATGAAGAATGGGAAATATAAGACGTCAAAAATCTAAATAAAGTTAGTTATGATTTTATAATAAAGTAGAAAAAAATCACCAAGGGCTGCGATATAGGATGGATGAGATATTTTTTTTATCCATGTTTAATCACATGTTTGGTTCAAGCCGAGTGAAGGGATAAATATCTAGTAATGAGCGCTTCCCCCTCAAATAGATTTAATGTGATGTGAATTTGAATTAATTGTGTCAGTACATTTTGAATACTAGATGATTATAAAAACAAAAAAGTGAAATCATAAAATATCACAACTAACAATTTATACGTTTATTTATTAATATTGGGATTCCACAAAATTTAGTGACGGGTATTATTGCATAATCCTCATCGACCTAATTTTTTGTGACACTGACAATTTTTGATAAGTTCCTAGCACAATTTATGATGCCAATGGTCAGCAAGATTATCTGGTCTTTGAAAACGATAATTAACAAAACAACGAGGTTGATTCAAAGGGACTAAGTATGATCATGGAACTTATTCACTCCACAAAATTATTAAAATTTACTTAATTTTGTTCTTGGGGATTTTAAAAGAAGTTGAAGGATAAATTTTTCTAATTCATGAGTTGACGGGCAATTCTTTTTGGGTGGTCTTTAAATTTTGCCCCTCATATTTGAAATCTTTAAATTTTGCCCTTTGGCTAAAACCCATGTGTTCCAGGTTCGAACCCCCCACTCAGTCAAAAATTGTAAAAAACATTCGCAAGGCAGAGTTTAAATTTCGCTATACCCCCACCGGCATACACTTGTTAAAGAATTACCAAAGTTATGCCGGATCCGGCATACTTATGCCTTATGGGCAGACTTGGCATAAGTATGCCGGGTCCGGCATAACTTTGGTAATTCCTTCACAAGTTTATGCCTTATGGGCAAACTTTTAATGAGCAAACTTTTAGTTAAGCCTTAACTAAAAGTCTTTTCCTAGTTATGCCTTATGGGGCATACTTTTAGTTATGGCATAACTAAAAGTATGCCCCATAAGGCATAACTAGGAAAAGACATAGACTTTGTCTTATAAGACAAATTTTTAGTTATGCCTTAATGAAAAGTTCCGCCTTATGGGGCATACTTTTAGTTATGCCTTAACTAAAAGTCTGCCCCATAAGGCATAACTAGGAAAAAACTTTTAGTTAAGGCTTAACTAAAAGTTTGCCCATTAAAAGTTTGTCATAAGTATGCCGGACCCGGCATAAACTTGTTAAGGATTTGCCAAAGTTATGCCGGACCCGACATACTTATGCCCAGTCTGCCCATAAGGCTTGAGTATGCCGGGTCCGGCATAACTTTGGTAATTCCTTAATAAGTGTATGCCGGGTCCAGCATATACGCGACTCAAACCTTGCCTTGCAATTTTTTTTTAAAATTTATGCTCGAGCGGGGGTTCGAATCCAGAACCTCATAATTTCTGCGTGAACGCTCAGGGTTGCAACGCGAAAGATAAAAATTAAAGACCAACACTATGAGGGACATAATTTAAAGACCACAAATATGAGGGACATAATTTAAAGATCACCCCAAAAGAAGGGCAATCCGCGCAAAAAAAATGTGAGTTGACACCTTAGAATTGTGCGCCGCATGTCCCCATATGAATATCTATACAACTAACTACTGACCTGTAATTTGTCAATCATGGACTAAGTGTAAATAAAACCATACAGAAGAAACAAAATAAAGTCATGCTCAACAAGTCACCTTCAACTTGAAGTAATCTATAATACTCCATCCGTTCCCTTTTATTCATTCAGATTGATTATATTTATTTATTATATTTAAAAATCTAAATTTAACTAGTAAATATTCTGATAAGTTTGAGAGATACTAATTACTTAATGATAAAAGTAAAATTTTAAAAATAATTTGTTCTATCCTAATATGATAAACTTGGCAATGAAAAGATTAAAAAAACAAAAAAAAAACTATTTTTAATATGCACTTTAGACTTCAACTTTTGGATCCTTAATTGGACAACCTTATTTGTGTCGGCACACTGTAGACAAGAATGGGCCATCTTGAGGTTTGCGCTGATCCAGGAACTGGATTGGAAAAAAATAGGGATGGCAAGATATTATTTGAAAAATATTTTTTTCTAAAGAAAAACATTATTTCAAGTTATGGTGAAAGAAGAGTATTTTAAAGTTTTTTTGTGTTTGGACATAAACGTTAAAATGAAAACATATTTTTTTTTTGGTGAAAATCATCTTTTTACTTCAAAAATGTTAACTAAATTTTTATTTTCATATTAAAGTATCATTTATGGTTAAACGAGAAATGAAACTTAAACACAGGAAATATCTAATTATATCTAATTTTTTCGGCATTTGTAAAAGTAAATATTTTTACAATTTTTTTTCGCTATCGGTTTACAAATGAAAAGTTAGCCTTTCTACTCCATCTTATTAACTCTATTCTGCTTCCGTTTAAATTAAATACACTATATTTGCATCGGCCATGTTTCGTTTGAGTTGAAGGTATATCGAAAACAACTTATCTATAACGCAAAGATAAAGATAAGGTAAGCATACATCCTACTCTTCCCAGAGGTCACTTGTATGATTACACCGATTATGTTATTATTTACTATGGATAAAAATATCAAAGTTTATTATACTACTCACCTAACATCATTAAGAGTCGCCTCATATACCAGCCCGAGAGTACGAGAAGAGGCACTAAGGCAGGGAGGGTCACATGGAATTTGGGGAAGATTGCACATGCCATATGCCCCCTATATATGGAGAATCACACTTTATATTAATTCTCTACGAGTGCATAAAAAGAACAACTAGTTTTAATTCTCCAAATAGTGGCATCACATTATAACGTGCCATATTATTTTCCTTGGCCTAATTTCTTTATCATGCGAAGTACTTGTTGATTATTTGGTATTTAGAATTAATTTATTAGATTAATTAAGATTTGCATGGGATAAATTACTAACAAACTTGGATTGAGAAGAAATTATATTATACTATATAGAAAGATAATTTTTTTATGTAAATTGTAGATGATAAATATCCTTTAAATTTTTCTTAATTTATTAGTCATATTTAATTGGACCCCTTAGTAAGAAAATTGGATCAGTCAATGCCAACAAGTAGAGCAATTTATACCAAAAAGGTTTTCAGTTCCCAAAATTGGAACTCAACTAATAAGATGAAATAATTTCAATAATAAATTTAGAAATATCTATAATATAATTATGGTTTAGGGGGGAGAAAAGGACCAAAATCATCCATAATGTTTGGGTTTGGATCAAAATCATACATATTCTTTCACATGGTGCACTAATAGTACATTATGTTTGCATAAGTGGTGCACTTTTAGTCACAATCCCAAATAAATTTAACGGAAAAGAACAAAAATGCCCCTGAACTTTTAGAAAAGGTATAAAAATACCCTTTATTCATCTATTTTGCTAAAACTACCCCTCAATTCAACTTTTTGAGAATTTATTCCCCTTGACTAACGGACAACACTAATTTTTTTTTAAAAAATAAATAAATAAATTGCACATGACATTTTATTACTGAAATTTTATTACTGAAAAATTGATTTATTCTTTTAAAAAGAAATCTGAAACCTTGGAATTTTTTTAAATTTGGAAAACTTTTTTTTAACGAGTAAAACCTTGACTAACGGACAACACTAATTTTTTTTTCTTTTCAAAATGTGAAAAATTGGATTTTTATAAAAATCTGAAAAAATTAAATTTTTTATGGAAAAACTGTGTTTAAAAAAAAACCAGAAAACTATCTTTTTTTAAATCTAGAAGAAAATTATGGAGTATTAGTTTTGCACATTTTACTTAAAAAAACAATCAGTTTTTCAGATTTAAAAATTGAATTTTCTAAAAAAGAAATGGGGTTTCCACCCGTTAAATTTTTTTTTCCAAACTTAAAAAAATTCCACATGTTTTAATGAAAATCCAATTCTGTTATATATATATATATATATATATATATATATATATATATATATATATATATATATATATGTATAAAAGGCTTACTACATTTGTTTTTTTAAAGAAATGGATGTTGAAAAATTATTTTTCCTTATTCTACAAATAACGATTTTTCAGATTTCTTTTTAAAAGAATAAATCAATTTTTCAGTAATAAAATGTCATGTGCAATTTATTTTTTTTTTAAAAAAAAAAAAATTAGTGTTGTCCGTTAGTCAAGGGGAATAAATTTTCAAAAAGTTGAATTGAGGGGTAGTTTTAGCAAAATAGATGAATAAAGGGTATTTTTATACCTTTTCTAAAAGTTCAGGGGCATTTTTGTTCTTTTCCATTAAATTTATTTGGGATTGTGACTAAAAGTGCACCACTTATGCAAACATAATGTACTATTAGTGCACCATGTGAAAGAATATGTATGATTTTGATCCAAACCCAAACATTATGGATGATTTTGGTCCTTTTCTCGTTTAGGGGGATATCCGCGATTATGTGTTAGTATCCAACAAAACTAAGAAACGCGTTGATCTCATCACAATAAAAGAAAGGAAAATAAACGCTATTCTTAGCACCGCAATTCCATCAATATTCCTCACGTTCTCACCATTGGAAGGGTCCACCTTATAATGTGATCTCATTCATATGCTCCCAATGGAACACCGAATTATATTGTACTTTAGAGGGTATTTAATGAAGTATTTAATCGAAGTACCCGTAAGAACTGCAATAAAGTGATTGCCTAATTATCTGAGTGGAGTAAAAACTAAATAAGCGCCCCTTCTATTTTTTTGGCAAAGCGTGCCGTAATTTTGTTAGATTAAAGAAAAGTCAAGCTAATCTGGTTATAAAATACTGAAAGATAAAGCTAATATCCACGCTAAAATACTAGAATTACAAATATTAACCACAATATTTAAAGCTCTTCAAAAGTTGTTACTGTTTAAAAATATTGGAATTATTGTAATTTCTAATTAATAATGTATAATTAGGTTCGTATCATCCCAATTTTACTCGCGTAAAGGGGACATAATTAAGGTATAGTCCTGAGTAGGCATGGACGGCGTGAGGGGCCAAGGGTTCGACATTTATCAAAAAAATTATAGTGTATTTTTAAAATTAAAATTATTTCTTACATATAATATGTTGTATCCCCTTAACTTATAGCTATGCCTATATATATTCACTTCTTCATATTTTATATATCTCAATAAAATCATGGCTCGATCCCCATAGAAGTAGATTAGTGAATTAATATGTATCTACATATATGTAAAACTTGTTACCAACATAACAAAGCGCATTATTACTCTTGAATAATAAGTTTTCCTCTATTGTATAATGTTCGACGTAACTCCAGTCAACTAAAAGGGGAAAAAGACAAACAAGCAAAAAGAAAATTAATTTAGAAAAAGAAAGAAGAAAAGGAAGACAGAATTATTCGTAGTATATTCATAGGGTCCAGTGAAGGCAAACTGAGATTGATTGGAACAATCTATCGTTTACGTGTTGCCATGCAAGAGGTGACACTTACCTTTCAAGAAATTAATGCACTATTATTACATACGTACATGATACATGCTTGTTTACGAACAATTTAATTCTTTCATTTTCAAAATTTATCGCCTTCAAATGGTGCAAATTCATGATGTGATTTAGTTGAAGAAGAATCCGACTTCCAAAGTGATATATATAAATTGGAAATATCTTCACGAAAGTCAGACTTAATTATTTGCTTCCTTCTTATCAAAATTAATGCTGTGGTTAATAATTTTATGGTGAAAGGAACTGGATTGGCATAACTGATACCTTTCGTTTTAAGTGTATAATATTTGACATCAACTGGTTTTCTCTGATAACGTATTTATCTAGTGTATATCTTTTGTACTCGTGTTTAAGGTTAGATTACTTAGTCCTGGTTCTGTACATGTTGATTATTATAATTTATAAATACACCATATTGTACTTGTATAGTAGTTGCATTCATCAAGCATAATATTATTTCAGTCTCTTCTCCGATCCATTTGCTATTTCGATCCTTAATTTAAACTTTAAAGTAAATTTCCAGCAAATACTTTTCAAATGCAAGTTAATGGGCAAAAGTCGCTGTTTGAATACCAGTTTCTTAGGACTCATAAGTATTTTTTCTCTCTCTTTTCTACCCTTAGTTATCCCAAAGTGCGTGGTTTTAAACAAAAATCTCAACCCATGAAAAACAAGAAAATACTAATTTGCTGATTTTTTCGTCGTGAAGGCAATGTGAAATTGATTGAAAAACGTTTATCCTTTAGGTCAGGTCATGCAAGTAGCAGACAGCTGTCAAAAGTATTTATTATATGCATGTTCGTATGTACTTAATTCTTTCATTTTGTAATTCTGTCGCTTTCAAATTGTACACTGAACAACACACATATAACAACAAAATAGGATTCAGTAGCTCAATTAATTGATAACTTTCACAATCAGGGTTCAAATTCTCACATTATAACTCTCCCTCTCATTTTCCTTTCCCCTATTCCTATATAATAAAAAAATAATTTAAAAATAAATAAATATATAACAACAACTAATTGGAGTTAGTTATACAAATCTTCCACAATAGGGGGTTAAAATCGAAAATTACAATATATACATTAGATGTTAAATTCCTTTGTTTTCGTCGGATGATTACTTCTTTGTATCTTTTGAATTCTCATAATGTAAATTCGAACTCACGCTACTTACTCTTACCTAGACATAATTATTTCAATAATATTTAATAGTTTAGAATTTGCTAACATTAGAGGATCTAATGTGAACAACATTGAACCTTAAACCCCTTAAGCTCTCAAACTTATTTGCTTCTTTATTAACAAGACAAGTTTTATGAGGCCCGAGCTTAAAATTAAAATATAAAAGTAGACATTATAATTAAAGCAATATAATTAAGTTACACTTTTTTACTGCATAATAATTAAAACTTTAAATAAGTAAATTTGTAATATATGAAAGCAAAACTTTCATTTCACTCATTTAATATTTTAACTTTCATTGTTGAAATTATTTATTTCAAATCAGATGAGGAGTCAGGATTTAAAGTTTATGAGTTCCGAATTCTAATCTTTTAAGTTATTTGGTTCTAAATTAACAATCTATACATAATCAATGAATTTTTAAAACAAATGCAGAGTTTAAACCAAAATTTTCGGATCCGACCAAATTCATAGCCATCACTCTAACTCCGACCTGCTTCAAACCCATTTTGTTCTTATCTTAAACTCATTTAAGAGTTTAATAATGTATTTTATTTTCACCTGTATTAACAAAATTACTTATTTTTTCATCTTCTAGAATCATCTAACACAATAATTTTTTTTAACCATAACGTATAGGACAAATAATACTGTCTCAAAATATTTGTCACGTTTCGTTTTCAAAAGGTAATTTGACTAATTTTTAGAGCTAAATTGAATTAGATTAATTCAATATTCTAGAATTAATTTTTAGATATTCGAAATTACACGAAAAATATATCGATATAGTGATTTTTAAAAAGATCCATTAGTTACTAGAGACGGAGTAAAAATAATTAAGGAACAAAATAATCACAAAAGGTTATTGCTCCAATATTAACCAATAACAAAGGCCCATGTGGCCTGTGCGTCTTAAGAAAGGAACAATGACAAAGGTAAACATTTAGTGGTCGTTTGGTTTGAGGTCAAAATAGTCCCGGGATTACAATCCCGGGACTAATTTATACCATCTGTTGGTATTATTTTATACCATCTGAAAGATGGTATAAAATAATACCAGTATAAGTGGGTTAAGAAGGTATAAGTTGAGTTATTCCAGCACTAATTTTTATACCACGTTTGGTACAAGGTATAAAATAATCCCGAGATAAATCTATACCTTATACCAAACGTGGTATAAAAATTAGTACCGGCATAACCCATGTTATACCTTAAACCAAACGACCACTTACAGAAAAAAGCAAGCAACAGCCCACGTAGCAGCTTCATCATCAATGGATTGTGGTATGTGAGGACGACAAAAGCTCTATATCCTTGCTTATATATAATAGTAATTAAGAACTTGAATACTGCGAATTGAGTAGAAGGCTAGAAGGTTATTATCAGAATTGTTTCCATGCACGTCACATGCTTAAAGTTCGAACTCTTATCTTAGATGTCGCACATGTAAAGTTCAATTCTCATCGAACATTTAATTTCCTTTCGCTTAAGCCAATTTTTCTTTTTCAAACTATTTTCTCATACAAACTAATGGTGGTTGCAAATTTCAGGGTTTCGCTCTTGAAAACTATTGAAGACTGAAGAGTATTTTTTTTTTCTTTTACAATAATTACCTTAATCCCTAAAGAAATACATTTACAAAAAATACATAATTGCCCGATTGAGAAAGCTAGTTAAAGGAAGGAGAGGTGGTCATCACCTACATATTTCCAATAGATGTAGGTTTTTGGTCTCTCTCTCTCTGCACGACATTATTGTAATTTTATATATCCTCCGAAAAAAAAAGTAAAAATATTATTTTCGAAATGACAAAATAAGGGTGAGATGTATCTTAGTCCTTGAATTTGTTAGTAGTTTTCGTTTAGACACTCATACAATAGCTTATTTCATTTTGACCACCTGAATACATGATATAAAGTGTTATTCAATTAGATACTTTCGATACTTCCGGCTCAAATTTTAAAAAAGTTTCTATATGTGTTCTCAAACGCTCATTATCTGGATAAGTCAACCGCTTAAAATATATCAATTTTTTCAAATATATGTGTTAGCCTCAATAAGCTGTAAAACCTTATGCTTAATCTATTTACAGAATAGGTATTTGAGATCATGCACAAAAGTTTTTCCAAAATTTGAGATGGAGATGCCTAACTTTTTATCAATAAATAGACCTTATTTCCAATGTTTAAATAAAATTCAGTGACAAATTTGAGGGATTGTGCATTTATTCTGCCGTAAATGAAAATATATACTCTAGAAGATAGAGAGATTGTATAGTACTCTCTTCGGATAAAAAAAAGAGTCCACTTTTTTTTTTTTCTTGGATTAAAAAAAAAGAGTACACTTAGCAAATCAAGAAAGAGTTAATCTTGTTTTTTCATATTTGCCCCTATTAAGTGTTATATGATCATATCTTAATGTCTATTTAATTAGGGGTAGTTTAGTCAAATAACCTATTTTTATTTAGGAGTTAGTATTTTAAAGAGTGTGTAAATGACTAAGTGAACTCTCTTTTTGATCCGGAGGGAGTATTATTTTCTCTGAATCTCTCTTTTCTTTTTGGATGGGGTCAGAGTATGCGTGCACATAAAAAAGTTTTTCCAAAATTTGAGAGGGAGATGCCTAACTTTTTTTCAATAAATAGACCTTAGTTCAAATGTATAAATAAAATTCAGTGATAAATTTGAGTGATTGTGCATTTATTCTGCCGTAAATGAAAATATATACTCTCGAAGACAGAGATATATTGTATAGCATTATTTTCTCTGAATCTCTCTTTTCTTTTTGGATGGAGTCAGACTACCGTCAGAGTATGCGTGCACATAAACATTTTCACTTGTTTCTTATGGTTTTGTCAGGATTGCAAAAAGTAAAGATTGGACTCCCTCAGTTTTAATCTATGTGAACCTATTTTTTTTAATTATGTCAAAATAAATGATTGTTTTTTTAATTTGAAAACAAATTCACTTTATGAAATGATTTACAACCACATAAATATTCAAGACTTATTTTGAACTACAAATTTCAAAAGTCTTTATTCTTTTATAAATGTCGTGCCCAGTTAAATGAGTCACATAAATTAAAATGGAGGGAGTATGTATTTTTTTTAATATATTTAGTGAATACTTTGCATGCATAAAAGGATAAAGTTATACTTTTAAAAACTTAATTACCGATTATGATTACTTTCCTTGTTAGAGGCGAGGCATCCAACGAGACAATTCCCTTTTTGATATTAAGAATGAGAAATAAACAAATCAAAGAATAAAGTAAAAGAAAACACAAAACGATATGTGTCGGTGATTGGTTCATTTCCTTATTTTTTTTGTTTGGGCGGGGGGGGGGGGGGGGGGGGGGGAACTTCTGTGCTTTAATATTTATTAATATTAATTCTTTAGTTTCTCAAAGATTAGAGGAAAGAGACATAAATATAAAGAAAACGACATCGTCGGTGGCCTGTCTATCCCATGATCCCACAATCCGTACAACTATAAGCCTCCCAATTTGATGTTAAACAAAACTTAGCAAACATAAGTATTTAAGATTGAAATAGTATGTGATGGGCCAAGTTCGCTAATTATGACTTCACTTTCCTACTTCCCTATTTATATAATTTTCAATAAGGTCTTTAATGGCATTTTACTTGTGAAAAAAGCATGTGGTAAACCGAAAAAATTATTCTTTCCAAACAAATACGAACACTAACCCCTTGAAAAACAAATCAAAGGGTTTTCTTTTCGCGTTAAGCTAAATACCTAAAATAGATCTTAATAACACTAAGGGCAGTTCGGTGCACTAAGCTCCCGCTATGCGCGGGGTCCGGGAAAGGGCCGGACCACAAGAGTCTATTGTACATAGATCTTAATAATACTCTCTCTCTAAAATCTTTGCTCTGACTTCTCTCTATGAAGTCTAATAATACGATCCCTTCCCAACCCCCCGACCCACCTGACAAAACAAAAAACGGTCAAATTGAAGCCCCTGTAACGGCTACTTTGGCTGGAACTACTGCCACTGATACCATCCCCTCCACACCAACCACCACCGGAAACACCAATGTGAATGAAAATCACCATAAAATACCCTGCCAAACCAAAATTTCACCACATCTGAGCAACCTAATCAGTCTAATAAGCAAAACCCCAACCCTCCTTTACCCAAAATTTCTTCAAATTTTGACCGGACACAACCCAAAATCATTGATCCAAACCTGATTAACAAACAACACATGCAAGCCTCAAATACAAACCCACATGTGAACCCTAACCCTTTCAAACCTCTGTTGGTAAACAACCAAGAAGGAAAAAACTGCTATGGGGGAAATAGTGGAACTAATTCTTATACCAAACCTGTTATTTCACAACCGACCTTTGCAGCAATTGTTCAAGATCGACTAGCCTCTCCGAATAGTGAGGAGGATCTAATTGAGATCAGACATGGAACTCATCTTGGGAAACCGGCAGTGTTCTTCAATGCTGATGATTACTTCATCAATTTAGCCAACGAATGCAGATTAACCATCATTGGTAAGTTTTACCGGAATAAACCAACTATGGATGA
Organism: Lycium barbarum; assembly: GCF_019175385.1. NCBI lineage: Eukaryota > Viridiplantae > Streptophyta > Magnoliopsida > Solanales > Solanaceae > Lycium > Lycium barbarum. Next base: position 17,385,626 of record NC_083340.1, on the reverse strand, counting down.
AATAAGGAAGACCTTTTGTTAGCCAATTCCAACTCACAGGTCGGGTTGACATAGCCTATTTTGATCCACATCATGTTTATTTAGTACAATCATATTTTTGCAAAAGAATTTATTGATACAGGAGAAGCTCATATGAAAATCCTCAAATGGACTGCCGATTTCAAACCTGAGGAAGAAACTACTATTGTTCCTGTTTGGATTTTAATCCATCAACTTGCATGGTATTTGTTTAAGTGGCAAATTGTTTCTAGACTTGTTAGTGATATTGGTGTTGCCATTGCTCATGATCAAGCGACATACTCTAAAATTAGGGGTAATGTTGCTAAGGTTAAGGTTGAGATCGATCTTCTGAAGCCTAGATAAGACCAAATTTGGTTAAGGTTATAAAAGGCTTGATGTTACAGATGATGGCAAGTGGCTTGACATAGAATATGAAAAGGTCTCAAGCTATTGTCTTTACTGCAAAATGCAAGGTCATTTTGAAAGCCAATGCAGAACTAAGGCCAGAGATGCTAGAATCAAAGCACAGAAGGATGAACAAATGAAAAGAGATGCTGATAACAAGAAAGAGAATGATTTCCAAACTGTCTTTAGGAGGAAAGAAGGGTACAAAGTGAAATTTGCACAACATTATGTGCAACAAAACAACAGCATGAACACCAGCAACTAACAAAATGAAAATTCCACTGCTGAAAATACTGCGGACACATACCAGGCACAAGAGTTCACTCAAAATCAGACTCATAATGTTGATATAAGTAATAAAAACAATACGAAAAATACAGGCATAGTCATAAAAGAGCATGTAGAGCAGCAAAAAGCCCTTGTTCTGAAAGAGGTTCCTGGAAAAGGAAAGGACATTGTGAATGATGGAGCCACTGACAACAACAACAACAAAAAACAAAAAAAAGAAGAGAAGAAGCAGGAAGAAGCATTATGAAGTTGATAACAATGAAAGACAAAATAACATGATTTAGACAAAAGAGACCAACAATGAGAAAGGACAAAGAAGTGACATCAGGATATAAATCAATACTGACACCACTATGATTTAGGAAGAAATTGATAATACTGTGTTCAAAGCAACTCGGACCAACAATGCTCAAGACAAAAACCAACAGGATGCCATAAATACGACAACAATCAAGAGCAACCATGACACACAAAGTGTCAAAGCTAATGATCATGAAGTGTTTAGCTTTAAGATCAATCAAGCAGAAAACAGTGAGAGGAACTATCCAATTGATCTTGGAGATACTCAACACAATTACTTGAAACTCATCAGTGGTACCAGTCTTGAAGAAGACCAAGGCAGTGATGGGATTGTTACTGGCATAAATGGTCACCAAACCGACTCATCCGGGGATGATGGAGGTAGTTCTGATGACTATAACTATGAAGATGAAATGAGCTCAGAAGAATCTGATGAATATGAGAGTGTAGACAGTGAAAGTTTGCATGATGAAGACATATCAGACAACTTGAGTGACAATGACAAGAAAACTAGTGATGAACATGCTGATCTTTTGATAGAAAGCTTTGGTTCTCAAGCTCTTGTGGAAATCAATGTAAGTTCTGAATTTGACAAAGCTATCAACAACTCTCATTTATCACCTAGAGGAAGAGCAAGAGGCAGAAACAACAGAGGAGGCAGACAAAATACTAGAGGAAGAGGTGGTACCATCAATTAACAGCATGTGCATTTGACACAGGAACAAAATCTTTCCAATTAATTTCTGATGTTTAAGTCTCTATTTTGGAATATCAGGAGCATTAATTCAAGTGGCGCTCTTGAAAGAATTCAACAATTCATCAGATTTCAAAAACTTACATTCATTGCTATTTGTGAACCTTTTCACAAAGCTGATCAATTAGATAAATTCAAAAGATTACTTGGATATTCTAATGCTTACTCCAACTGCAATAGTCAAGTTTGGTTGTTCTGGGATGAGCTTTTGGATTGTAGGGTGGTGGAAGAAACAGATTAACATGTTACTTGCTCTATCAACTGGATAGGTTCTAACATCCTTGTGTCTTCTGTGTATGCTAAATGTGATGCTAGCTTAAGAGAAGAACTTTGGGATAGTTTGAAGGACATTTTAGATAAATACAGATTACCTTGGTTTATTGCAGGTGATTTTAATTGTGTTACGGATCCAAGTGAAAATCAGGGTGGTAATTTACATAGAATGTCTAAAAGTTTGCCCATTCTTTAATTCATCATGGACTGTGATCTTATAGACCCCGGTTTCTCAGGGTCTAAGTTCACCTGGTGCATGGTTGGAGTCCAGATAAAAGAGTTTGGAAAAGGCTTGACAGGGTCCTTGTAAATCAAGATTGGATGAACTTGTATGATTCCACTAGTGTCAACCATTTAGTAAGACAGGTTATGATCATTCACCCCTCTTTACTATTGCTCAGTCCATTCACAAGGAGCCTCCTAAGTACTTCAATTTTTTAGATTTATGGACTGAGGAATCTGGCTTCATGGATGTGGTGGAAAAACTTGGGATATTGAAGTTCAAGGGTCTCCAATGTGGAGATTTCACTTGAAATTGAAAAATACTTGTAGAATGCTATCAGAATGGTCAAGAAATTCAGTTGGTAACATCTTTGATGTGGTCAAAGATCTAGAAAAGAAGGTTGCTGACATTGAAAAATAGATTCTTATTGACAATTCTGAAACCAACAGAAGCAATTTAAACCAGGCCAATGCTCAGTTGATTATTGCCTACAAAAGAGAAGAAGCTTTCTGGAAACAGAAATCGGGTATAAGATGGTTTGTTGAGGGTGAAGTAAACTCCAAGTTTTTTCATTCTATAGTTAATGGGAGAAAGAAGAGGTTGTCACTAAAGAAGATCAGAATGGATGATGGGAACTGGATTGAAGGAGATGAGGAAATTGCCACTGAGGCTATATCCTTTTTTCAGAAACAATTTTCCAAAGAACCTACTGCTAATGATTTCTCTCCTATCAATAACATCCCTAAAGTTATTAATGATGAAGATAATGAAAAACTCAAAGCCATCTCTACTTTGGATGAGTTGAGAGATATAGTTTTTTCGATGAGCTCACAAAGTGCTTCTGGTCTAGATGATTTATCTGGAAATTTTATTGTTCTTGTTGGGATGTTATTAAAAATGATGTACTACTTATGGTTTTTGATTTCTTTGCAGGAAACCAGATCCCTAAGTCCATCACACATACTTGTTTCATTCTATTTCCCAAAGTAGAGCATCCACAATCATTTACTGAATTAAGACCAATAAGTCTTAGCAATTTCTCTTGTAAAATTATTTCTAGCCTAGTGAACAAGAGGTTGAGTTTCTTAATGCATAAATTGATCTCTCCCAATCAAACAAGCTTCATAAAGGGGAGATCAATTACTGAAAATATTATGCTAACTCAAGATATGGTTCATAATATTTCCAAAGCTTCTACTTATGATAATGTTGTTATGAAACTTGATATGGCTAAGGCCTATGACAGGGTTTCATGGGACTATTTATGCAGAATACTTAGACAGTTTGGTTTTGATGAAGGATGGATTGAAAGCATTTGGAGATTAATCTCTAATGTTTGGTACTCTGTCAACATAAATGGGAGCAGACATGGATTCTTCAATTCAACTAGAGGATTGAAGCAAGGAGATCCATTATCACCATCTCTTTTCATCATTAGGGCTAAATTACTCTCCAGGATGATGGATTTGCTAACTCAATCTAATTTGATTCCATATCATGTGGATACAAATAGTCCTATTATTACACATCTTTGTTATGCTGATGACACTATTTTGTTTTCTTCAGGTGATCTTGAGTCACTAAAAATGATGATATCCAAGCTGGAGAAGTATGAAAAAATATCAGGACATTTGATCAACAAAAGTAAATCTGGATTTTATGTCACCCTTGAGCAGGATGATCTTAAAGTCAATGATATCAAGCAAGTTACTGGATTCAATCAATGCCATTTTCCTATGCAATATCTGGGATGTCCTATCTATGTAGGCAGGAAGAAGGTTGTTTATTTCAACAATATGGTGGCTAAAGTTGCTAACAGAATGCAAGGATGGCAAGGCAAGATGCTTTCATATGGTGGTAAAGCTGTTCTCATCAAGTTTGTCCTACAAGCCTTACCCCTACACTTATTAGCTGTTGTTCATCCTCCTAAAACAGCCTTGTACCAAATAGAAAAGATTATTGCTGATTTCTTCTGGGCATAGATGGAAACAGAACTAAGAAACATTGGGTGGCTTGGGATGACTTGAATTTTCCGATTAGTGAAAGAGGTGCAGGATTCAGATCTATCAAAGCTACTTGTAATGCATTCTCTGCTAAGCTTTGGTGGAAATTTAAAACACAACATACTCTTCTCAAGGAATTTCTGGAGGCTAAATATTGTAAAAGATATCATCCAATAACTAAGAAATGGGCGCCAGGACAATCTAATACATGGAAAAGAATGATGGATATTAAAGATATTGCTGAACCTTGTATTTTCTGGACTATTGGGAGAAGGGATGTTTCCTTTTGGTGGGACTCTTGGACTGAGTTTGGCCCTTTGGCTAATCAAGTTCAGGGTATTAGAACTCATAAAAAGACCCTTGTGAAGGAATTCTTAAATGGTACAAGCTGGAAACAGGTGATGTTGAGAAGGAGGTTACCTCCCAACATTGTCAATACAATCATCAACATCAAATCAATATTGACAAGCCAGATTGTCCTATTTGGATGCCTGATCCCTCGGGAAATTTCAGTTGCAAATCAGCATGGGATATTGTAAGAAAGAGAAAGGGAACAAATCTGTCTAGCAAGAATATTTGGTACAAGAAAGTTCCATTCAGAATATCTTTCTTTTATGTTGAGGGCTTTGATGAACAAAATTGCTACTGATATTGCTGTAAAGAAAAGTGGAATCGGCCTATCCTCCATTTGTGACTGTTGTACTAGTGACTACAGGGAAGAGATTACTTTTCATCTGCTCAGTGAAAGACAAATTGCTAATAAGGTTTGGTCTTTCTTTTGCAATTCATGTGGCATCAAAATTGTCTAGGGACAGGTTAGATAGAGAGCCATGAACTGGTGGCTAGCAAAAGGCAATAATGAGGTGCATAATTTTATTCTCCATTGCTTGCCAACCTTTATTTGTTGGGAGATTTGGAAGAATAGGTGTTCTGCCAGGTTTGACAATATCAAAATGTCAGCCTAGTTCATTATTCAGAAAGTGATCAAACTCACTACTATGTATATCAACTGTACATTCCCTGGGCTTTACCTTCCTTTATCTTGGAATGATAGTTGCAGACAAGTAGAGCACCTAAGACCTGCTATTCAATCAAAAGCAGTTCTATGGCTCAAACCTGATTATGGATGGATAAAATTAAATGTTGATGGATGCAGTAAAGGCAATCCAGGATCGTCTGGTGGTGGTAGCATTATTAGAGATCACAATGGAGATTTTATCTTTGCTTTTACTGAGTATTATGGTGTTTGCTGTAATAATATGGCTGAAGCTAAGGCCATTCTTAAAGGCATCAGCTTATGCTACAAATATGGCCTCCTAAATGTCAATGTGGAAAGTGATTCTTTGATTCTCCTTAATCTTATCAAAAGGTTGAAAAAACCACCTTGAATAATCCGTCATGTGATAGACCAGATCTGGGATAAAATTAAGGATGGTAATTTCAAATTTACACATACCTTGAGAGAAGGTAATTGCACTGCTAATATTTTTGCCAACATGGGTGAAGATTCAAAAACTGATACTATCTTCAATGAAGCTGGCTCTCTTCCTTCTAAGGTTAGAGCTTCAATGAAGTTAGAGTTTGATGGCATCCCCAACTTCAGATTTAAACAAAAGAGGAATAAGCTTGTTATCAATGACAACTGAAACCTTCTATGTGCTTCTTTATGTGACAAATTTGCACACAACACTGCCTCATGGTGCTACACATTACCCTAGGACTAACAGTGTCTTTATTGATCAACTTGTAAGTTTTTGCGCACAATTATGTAATATGTTGGTCATAGCTAACATCTCCAAAGTTATCGAGGCTAAGGTTTATGTCCTTCTCCGTGTAATTATGATTTTTGGTAAATATACAGGTTGGAGTCATGCCTAACTCCTCCATCGTAAAGATGGAACTCTTGAAAAGAAAAAAAAAAAGGGTTTTCTTTCAATCATTTGTGCACATTTGTTCAAAATAATTTTATGCCTTCTCTATTCTTGTTTATTCTTCAGGATAAACACTTCCGCATGATAGAGTTGCGTTAGTTTGATCTTATATAATTTTCAAAATACAAATGAATTAGATAGATGTATACTGCTTGGTAAGATGAATAAAATTTTAGATAAATTTTTAACTCAAATAGTAATAACTATCGGTGCAAGAGAAAAAATTCTGTTGCCTTGACCTTTAATTTCAAATGTAGTAATATGGTTCCTACTTCTTGTGTGGTTTGCGAGCTGTTGCATAGTGAGCAAGTTACTCAGTATGCATCCAAATGATAGTGGCTTCGGATTTCCCATAGATTTCCGAAAAAAAAAATATGTTTCTTACTCCAAAAAAATTAAACTGCATAAATACAATACATCTCCAAATCTCCAAATATAAAAGCAAAGGAATGTACGGATTTGGCGGCAAATGTACATTTCCCATTCCTAATTTCATTAATAACCCTCGTGGATGGCTTAATGTTCATAGCATATATAATAAGATTATTACGTGCCATTTATTATTATTTTCTAATTTATTCTATGGCATTTAAATTCATCCGAGAATATAAATGAAAATCTTGGCGACAATCAGTGACGGATTCAGGATTTTCACTCAGGGGGTTTGAAAACAACAACAAAAAAACCCAGGAAGCTAGAGACAATTTTGAACACCCTGAACCACTTGAGCTAACCTTTTACATTTATTTAAGGTATTCAAAAGTATATATATCACATAGAAAAAACGAAAATCAACCTAGTTTTTGCCGAACACCCCCACCACCTTATAAATCCGTCCCTGATGACAATTGATCGACTAGGGAAGTTATAATCAATAAAGTAACCGCCGCCCTTGACCTAAAATTTTCGGTAATGCTAAAACTCTAAAGTCAAAATTCATGTGAACATGTTCTCCTAAGGAAATTAAAAGGAAATAGAAGAACAAAAAGAGATCCAGTATTATTGGTAGTATACCATTGACCTTGTGTGAATCTTATATTCTTACATCTTGCCTTTACCTAAGATTCATTTTTTCCAAAAATATATTTGATTATACGTACTTCTATTTTCGATCTTGTCATTCTTAGGTAATTCATTTTGTCCATGTTCATTCCATAAATAGAGAAATAGTAACAAAACTAAAAGTAGATATGTGCCTTTATTTTTAACAAAGCCATTGCATGTAAGGAGAATGTAATGCCATGCAATTCTGTTTTCTTAATTTTAGGCATTCGATATTAGGAATGTAGCTAATTTGGATTACTACAACAACGACAATATACCCAGTATAATTTTACAAGTGAGATTTGGAGAGGATAAAATGTATCCAGATCTTACTCTTATCTTTGTGGGGTAGAAAAATTATTTTTGATAGATACAATCAAGGCTTAGGGCCCGTTTGACTTAGCTTAAAAAAAGTAGCTTATAAGTCAAAGAAAATAAGTTGGGCCACGCCAACTTATTTTTTTAACCTTATTTTAAGCACAAAATGGCTTATAAGCTAGTTAGCCAAACACTCAAAAAAACTAAAAATAGCTTATAAGCTGTTATCAGCGGCTTATAAGCCAATTCAAATGGGTTCTTACTAAAAGGATAAAATACTATCTAGCAATAGGTTCTAACGGTTTGAATTTAAAACTGAATTAAGAACGAAAGAATTCTAATCACCCTACCAAACTGATGGTGAGTGCCTAGCAATTACTATTCCACCATATAAAATACTACACATTTCTAAGTCATCTTATACTAGTGATAGCACTAAAACAGAAAAGCTTTTTTTTGGGCATAAATTCATCACCAAGATGCAGAATCAATGCGGTATTTCAATAAAAATGGTAAACTGATAATAAGTAATTGATGTATTGGATAGAAGAAGATATTAGATAAATTTTTTGTGTTAAAAAGATTAATATGTCCTTAATGCGGTATTTTAATAAAAGTGGTAAACTGATAATAAGCAATTGATGTGTTGGATAGAAGAAAATATTAGATAAGTTTTTTGTGTTAAAAAGATTAATATGTCCTTAAAAGTAATTATTAAAACTATAAATTAAAATGTATCTTTCTAGGAGAATGACAAAATCAATATGGAATAGAGAGGGAGTTAGAGTTTGATTTAGGCAAGATATTTTTTGCCTGAAAAAATTATTAGGGATGAATAGTAAGGAATCTGGATTAAAGCGAAAAAGTTTTGGCGCACTTTGGTATTCGCCAAACATGTAAATAGATCTAAAAGTACATACTTAACTAATTTAGCTTATAAGCATACACAAATACTCTCTAAACATCATGAAACTTAGAAATTAGATTAATTAGTCACAGATCACAAGAATATTATAACCTTAATATGGTGGAACTCTAATTTCTTCATTATTAATTAAATTATATGTACAATTTATTGGAAAACCTATAACTATTGTATGTTCTCCTCAAAAGAGGCATGTGTAATTCGTATGCTAGACTTATTTTTTCATAACTATGTCCAGAGGCGGAGCTAGGTTAGGCTGAGGAGATTCATCCGAACACTTTTGGGCAAAAAATTACACTATATAGTTATGCATATATATATATATATATATATATATATATATATATATATATATATATATATATATATATATATAATTAAAATTATTTTTTTATGTTTATATAATAGATGTTGAATCCTCTTGGTTTCTTCGTGTTTACTTCTTTATATTTTTAAACCTCTTAGTAAAAATTCTGGCTCTGCCACCGACTATGTCATATAAAATGTTTGTGCTGTGAGACTAATTAATTCTTTTGCTCATTTGTGTTAGGATTTTGCTATGATTTTCTTAGCATATTTGAGTTTTACTTTTATCTGGAAGGAAAGTCAAAGTATAATCATAATCATTTTACTTTTCCAGAAAGGAAAATATAATTCTCTTTCATATTTATCTAGTCATTTTCTTGGAGGAAAATGTTTTGGACGTCCATAAAGAGACGAATCCTTCTCATTGACACAACACAATAACATCCACAATATAGTCATTAAAGAGTCTTGTTTAGGGAGAGATTATTCTCCTAATAGAGTTTATGCTTATTTATATTAGTTTTTCAATATGTAGATCATTTGATCAAATCATATTATAATATTATGTCTTTTTAGTATATTTTATTTATTGTTAATTTATCGTCGTTCAATGTTTGCAATTATAAGCTTCCGCTCCTGTTATTTCGATCTAACAATTTGGCCTGTTTTTATTACCTTAATAATACTAGTCTAAATTTCTACCAAAGGAAATAAAAAAGAAAAAAGAGAAGTCAGCGCTAACATCGTGCGTGAGAATCATTTTCAGTGGTAGAAATCACTCATTTTTTTACCGTTTACCTGATCAAGAATTCACCCAGAAAGAAAACAAAGCCATTAATATTATTTTTGCTGATATACGTAGACAAGGAACAGAGATAAAGAAAGGAAGAGAAGAAGAATGGAAGGGACAATCATGATGAAGAGGTAACATAATTTTAATTACTTCCAAAGAGAATAAAGAAGACAGCTAGACAATTATAACCAGAAAGAAAGAACCACGAACCATCACATTCTACTATTTTTTAATCCTTATTTTTCCCACAAAATTAATCTTAAAGCATTGCTTTTTTCATCCTTCTTCTCTTTATTTTTTGTATACATATATGTGAGAGGTTTACATATATTTCACTCCATTCTTCTCCTCCTCTTCCTTAAGGTCCATATTTCTGGACCCAATAATCTTTCTTGAAATACATTGTTGTATAAGATTTTTAAGCACAGTGTGAGAGGAGAAATTTTGGGTTTTTAACATTTGTCTGATATATAATTGTATCAGACACGTAATATATTAGAGGTACTGTGTTTTTTTTTTTTTTTTTTCCTTCTGATCTTTCAATATTGATGTGCATTTCTTTTCATGTAAAAGCTAAATTATTTAGGTGTGGTACTTTTGGGTACCATCATTTTTTTTTGTGTCAGATCTTTTTCAGATCCTGGCATTGTGTCTTTACTGTCTCTTTCACATTTATAATCTTGATTTGTGGATGCTAATTGGCTTGTTTTCACCATTTGGTTTTGTATGATTTTGTCAGAAAAGAACTTTTTTTTGTTTTGTTTTACTTTTTGTTTTCTTGAATCAATATGAATGATACAGCATTATGCAAGATTTGGTTTTAGTGGAATGAAATGACAATAAAGATGGAATCTTTTTGTCATTTTGAACTCTACTAGGGATTTTTGCATTTAATATTTTTTAATTCTGTCGGCAAGTTTATTTTGGGTATAAATATCAACCCATAATCTTTATTTCACTAAATTTTTCAACCACATAAATATCTACATGAGAAATATCAACTGATTGGCCAACCATCAAGTTTTGTTGGAATTATTATTCTTGCTGGATTTTTTGTCATAGACAGTTGTGAGTGATGTGCTTTCCTTCATTTTTTTGTTTCCTTTTTGCTTTTACAGTTCAAGTTAGATCCAAATGCATTGTTTTGGTTTCATAATTCTTCTTTTGGTTTGTCGACTTTAGAGGCCATGGAGGGCCCTCATTAGGACAGCTGAATTTGATAAATCTATGGGGGCCCTTTGTCATGTGGAAAGTATTAAGATGATATGACTTGTAAAAGTCTAATAAAGTGTTCCTTAGTATAAGTCTTAGCAGATCTCATGGTTTTCAATAGTTAGTTATTATTGGCTGACTCTGACCTTTAGATCTGTAATGGTACTATGCTTTACCAAGAACTGTGATTGCCCCTTTTAGAAAAGCCCCTATATTTGGTGGTTATTTGATGCATTATTCTTGATTTTGGGATTGTGAGTTTTCCAGTAGTAAAGGTAGTGGAATACTGTATTCTTAGTTGTGACTCTATTCTATTCTGTTCTATTCCACTTAAGTATTCATGCTGCAACATTTACTTTCTGATTGATGCTGCTCAAAAGAAGCTAGGATTGTAAGCATTTTCAAGTGTTTTTTTTTTTTTTTTTTTTTCACTCACTAAGATTTACTCCATTAATAAAAGAGGTTGAAATGATTTACCAGGTTGTTTTGTTACTTATGCAGGTAAGTAATCGATACAAAGTTACACCATGAAGCACAATAAAGATAAAGATGGAAAACCATATCCACCAAGTAAAAATTCATGGAAAGTTCAAGTGGCACTAATGGTTGTGGTGCTCTGTGGGTTATCATTCTATCTTGGAGGAATATTTTGCTCTGAAAAGGAGACATATGTGGCTAAGGAGGTTAACAGGGAAGATGAAACTCCTAGTGAGAATGCTAATGGTCCTGTACAAACCAAAGCCGTTTCCTTTACTGAATGCAGTGCTGATTATCAAGACTATACCCCATGCACAGATCCAAGGGTATTTTCTCTTGACTAATCTAGTTCTTTTTAACTTCATTTCTTTTGAGGTGTAATCAATCATGTGAATGATATATTGTTGATATTGCAGAGATGGAAGAAGTACGGTCTTCATCGCCTTACTTTCATGGAACGACATTGCCCTCCTAATTTTGAAAGGAAGGAATGCTTGGTCCCCCCACCAGATGGCTATAAAGTGCCAATTAGATGGCCAAAGAGCAAAAATGAATGTTGGTACAGGTATTACTTATGTTCCTTCTCTGTTTGTCTATGTTCTGTTGTTGGATCCGTGCATACCATAGCGTATTGCTAATTTTTGCTGCTCCAATCTGGCATCAGGAATGTTCCGTATGATTGGATTAACAAACAAAAGTCCAATCAACATTGGCTCGTAAAAGAAGGGGAGAAGTTCATCTTTCCTGGTGGTGGCACTATGTTCCCCAATGGTGTTGGGAAATATGTTGATCTGATGGAAGATTTGATTCCACAAATGAAAGATGGCACCATCCGGACTGCCATTGATACTGGTTGTGGGGTGAGTGCCTATAAATTTTAGTTTGTTATATGGGAATTTTTAACTAGCATCATCTCTCGAGCCAAAGTGTTATTAATGCTTAAATACCTAAACTGCATCTTCTAATGGATATACATGAGCACCAGCTAATACAAGAAACAGCCGTTGGGATCAGATTGAGATTGACACCAACTAAACTACTTCTTTTCCATTATGATTTTGCCATAGATATTCACTTGATTTATCTCTGCATGTTCAGCTATCCTTGAGCATAAAGTCATAATTGTTCTCCTGTGTTTGCTTAATCCTACACAGCCACTAGCTGATCAATATTGTTTGTAATATCGCATCTTGTCTAATTACTTAATTATAAAACTTTATATTGTCTGATATGTTTTCTCCTGTGTAATTTTGTTGAGATATATGATCTGGAATTCGTTTGTTTGAGGTGCTGCGTCAGTGATTGATTGACATAAACTAGAAATTATACTTAATATATGTTTTTCTTCTTAATCTAGGTGGCAAGTTGGGGAGGCGATTTGCTAGAACGTGGAATTCTGACAGTATCTCTTGCCCCAAGAGATAATCATGAAGCTCAAGTTCAGTTTGCTCTGGAACGTGGAATTCCTGCAGTTCTGGGCATTATTTCTACTCAGCGTCTTCCTTTCCCTTCAAACTCTTTTGATATGGCTCATTGCTCGAGATGCCTTATTCCATGGACTGAATTCGGTAAGCAACATATTTAGAAAAGAAGTTATAATTTGAAATTCTTTATTAGGCTGCTTTTGTAAATCAGTCCTCTATGTTGGCAGGTGGAGTTTACCTTCTTGAAGTACATCGTATATTGCGGCCTGGAGGTTTCTGGGTCCTTTCTGGTCCACCAGTGAACTATGAGAACCGTTGGAGAGGATGGAATACCACCATTGAGGAGCAGAGATCAGATTACGAGAAGTTGCAAGATTTGCTAACTTCAATGTGCTTCAAACTATTCAACAAGAAGGACGACATTGCCGTGTGGCAGAAATTGACGGACAATAGCTGCTATAAGAAACTTGATAACCCTGACAACTACCCACCAAAATGCGATGATGGTACTGAACCTGATTCCGCATGGTACACTCCTCTAAGACCTTGTGTGGTCGTGCCAAATCCAGCTACTAAGAAACTTAAGTTGAATGCCCTAGCCAAATGGCCAGAAAGGTTGCATGTCGCACCAGAACGTGTTTCTGATGTTCGTGGAGGTAGCGAGGGTGCCTTCAAGCACGATGATAGTAAGTGGAAGGTGCGTGCGAAGCACTACAAGAAGTTGCTCCCTGCTATTGGAACTGAAAAGATCAGGAATGTGATGGACATGAACACCTTGTACGGAGGTTTCGCTGCTGCTCTGGTTGAGGATCCACTTTGGGTCATGAATGTGGTTTCCTCTTATGCTGCAAATACACTTCCCGTGGTCTACGACAGAGGTCTTATCGGGACGTATCATGACTGGTAATTTGAATTTTCTTGAAAAATTGATGAATAAACTGCAAAGTTTATTCGTTTCTGAGTTTTTGTGATATCCACTTTTTATTTAAGTCTCTATGTTTGTCGTTCTATAGGTGCGAGGCCTTTTCAACCTATCCTCGAACATACGATCTCCTTCATCTTGACAATCTCTTCACTGCTGAAAGTCATCGGTAAGAACATTGTGCCTTTAAAGCTTAGCTATGTTCCCACCAGTTAAATATAGTTTCTAAGCGAGCAAAAACTATGATCCTGACATCAGTTATGTGCGTCTTATAGATGTGAAATGAAGTACGTTCTGTTGGAAATGGATCGTATTTTGAGGCCCAATGGGTATGCAATTATCCGGGAATCCAGTTACTTCATAGATGCTGTTGCCATGATGGCTAAGGGCATGAGATGGAGCTGTCGTAAAGAAGACACGGAATATGGCGTACAGAACGAGAAGCTATTGATTTGCCAAAAGAAGCTTTGGTATTCAAAAGAGAGTTCATGATAAACATGGTAAACTATGCAAGTTCTGATTAAATACCAGCCCATAGGAGAAAAACTCCAGAGAATTATTTTTTCTATAGATTATAAGAAAATTGAGATTTTGAATTGAAGAATTTAGTCCAAAAAAATAACCATGCCTGTGCTAGTCTTTTAGTTCCATTTCATGCTATAATATTCTTTGTAACGTTCAAGTCTTGCCCTTGTTGGTTGTATTCCATCTTTCTTCCTTTCCCTTCTTAGAGCTGTTGAAAAGTGACAACACCACAGCCTCCTTATTTATGTATCTAATTAATCTGTTCCATTGTCAAGTTTTCATGAATGAAATGGTTAACATTCAAACATTTCTTTTCTTGTTGGAGCCCTGGAGCTCGTGTTCGACTTTTAAGGTTCTTTGGCACTGAGTTCATTGTACTTCTGAAATTATGAGTTCGGATTTAATATTTGTTTGGAATTTTAGTGACCTTTTACATCTATATCTATTCTTCGTGTAAAAAATATTGGGTTCAGTTGAACCCATTGCACAAAGGCTGCATCCATCTTTGGCTACTGCTGTTGTAAATGGAAATCATCTATAGTCCAAAGCGCTCTTTCATCTGGTTAGAGCATTATATGTATTCAGGCTAGGGGTGTCAGATGGGTGTGTTGGACTAAATTTGGGTCGGTCAAAATGTGTTGAATCAATAAATGGGCGGGTTAGTGATTACTTGGGGCTAATGGGTTGGACCGAAATGGGCTAAAAATGTATTGCGTCATGATCCGTCTAACTTGACCAAGGGTCCTTATTCTCGAAAAAATCAATTACTCTACTATTGTTCGTTTTGAGAATAAAGCAGTTTGTCCATATTTTTGAATCAGTTTATTTATCAAAGCATGACTATCAGTCCATCACCATCTTTAATGACACTGAAATTGTTCTGCAAATGCTTAAAGATAATAGGACAACAAAAAAGTTCAACACCATAATTATTGGATATAGAAGAAAAAAACACCAGTTTTGAAATAATTCATCGTCCCCTTGTCACAAGTCAATTGACTAAAACCACACATAGCAAGTTATTACGTAACACTAAATTTAACTAGTGTTAACATCAAAATTCAAGAAAATGGTGCATAAAACAAACCAGAAATCAAATAGACATTAGAGTAGAAGAGACATAAACCAATTAAACAAAAAGTGCATAGCCACAATGATACGATTCTACCTAGGAAACTCTAGAAAAACAAAAGAACAAGAAAATAAAAAATAAAGGGTGGATGAAGAATAGAAATGGAAGATGGTAGATGGATAGATACTTGACCCAAGAGCAAGAAATCTATAGACAAGAAAGGGTATATCAAACCCTAACCCTTCCAATCGGATTTACAAACCCTATTGTTATACCCCATTTTAAACGGGTCAAATCGGAATACAACAAATTGGTGATTCCTATTTGTTTATTTTAAGGAGTCGCCACCTAATTATTTAAACGGTGAATTAGGACACCTAATTTATTAACTAAGGTAAAGCTAGACTAAACCTCCGTTAATGGTCCGCTTAACCAATATGATTCTAGGTAAGGGTTCTTGGTTATCCTAAAGGGAAGGGGTTAGGCATCCTTTAAGATTCGCTAACTACGATTAACCGGTCAAACTTATGTTATTTAATTAAGACTAAAAAAATACAAATATAACATTTTAAATGTTTAGGAAAATAGTTTGTAGATATTATCAAGATTTCAAAAAAATGGAGAATATAAGGCTGCTATTTAAATTAAATAAGGTAGTAATTTATAGAAAAAAGACTTTAGTCATATTATGCTAAAAAATGTACTGGATTAGCCACTATACTAATATGCATTCGAAACAATTCAATGATTGCGTATCAATTGATTTTAACTGCTTAAATTTATTAAGTGACGAAATAAGATCAAGAAGGTAATAAACAAATTACCCCCCTACTATTATGTGAAAAGTAGTTTGAAAATATAACTATCCTTTTTTGGGAAAGATCGGGCCTTGTTTGGAAAAGTAAGGATTTAAATTAAATTTAGGAAAAAGATTCATCTCCAATCACTATTAGAAATGATCATTTATTGCCTTTATATATAGAATTAACCATAAAACTTAAAACAAAAAAAAGCTTATAAAATAACGTTAGGTTATAATTTGAAATAGGTGGATAATTTGAAACCGGACTTAATTCTTAATTGGATCACTCAACCCATTTTAAACTTGTAAAAGAGTAATTAAAAGGAAATCTTGAACTAACGAAATAGGCTAAATTATTAAACCTTTAAATACATTATTTCGAAAGCAAACCCAAACTCTAACTACCCATTATCACTAAACTATCCCCACTAATTCCGCTAGGATTCATCTAAGCTAAGAAAACAAAAACAAGATAAAATGTTAGTCAAGCAATCAAATACACAAAAAATAGAGTAGCGGAAACAAATATGTTTAAATGGGTTTGGCCCATTTTAATGCTGCTGCCATATATTTCTGCCGTATGGGCTTTGGCCCAAAATCCCTTTTCTGCCCGGCTGATAGAGGATGACTCGAGAGGAATATTACGTTGGGCTTTAGCCCAACACCGTATGCGGGGGAAGACGAGTCCCTTGGACTCATACGAGAGGGTCATGCATAAAAATAAAAATAAAAGGATTAGTATACTTCAAAACCTCTACTTCAAATAAAAAAGAAAAGCAACAGCCGAAACAAAATAAAAACATCGCGTAAATAATAAACGAGAGCAGAACCTTGACATGCCAAATTAATAGAGCGATCTCAACAAACCAGTGATTTGTGTATACATTATGTATATTTAAGTATACTTCGTGTATACACATTCATAAGGATGCCTAGAAGGTTAATATTGGAAAGATTTTGCCCCCGTCTTCCCGATGTTGCACAAGTTCCAAGGGATTTCATGAATCCCAGGCATGGCTAAAACCGGGGAGGGTTCAAGCTTAATCCATAATGACCAACTAACTTCCCCATAAATGTATTGACTAAGGTATACTGGTCATATACATACGTATACATAATCAAACACAATGTACTTGCAATGCACAAACATATACGAATTTTAACAAGCACAAAATCATCACAGCATTCATACAGGTCTGAACCCTTTATTCCTTCACTGTTTTTTTTAATACGATTCAAGACACCAGCGGCAGCCAACGAATATACCAACAGTGAATCAACAAACTCAACAGCAAGATAATGACCTCTTTTTCTTATTTCCGTAGCTTATACACTTAAAGAAACACCACTATCACTGGGGCAAATACCAGTTTTAAAAAAAAAAGCAACAGTTCAAATCAGTTCCTAGTTTATTAAGGGCATATACTGAAGATGACAGGACAGATTTAGAAAGGACATAGAAGCAGTTTAAAAGATAGCATACAAGTGATATACACAATATTCAAAATTCAGATACTAATAGGATGCAGTGACACATAAATGAAACTTAACATGACTATATACCCAAAGTATCTAAATTATTCTAGTGAGACAAACATCAAGTCCAGCCAAGTATCAACAAGTTATGAAAGGAAGAAAGACAGATGCAGTATTAAATAAGCCAAATGACTATAGACATGAGTGTTAACGAAATTAATTGAAGGTAGACACGCAAGTATAAGACAAGATTCTTAATCTTTCCCTCCATATAGACATACATATTAGGATGATCTATTCTCATATGGCCACACGAAAGCAAAGAGAGGTGATTTCAAATAATAGACTAACAAATACTAAAGTTTTAGGTTTGAACAGGACATCTGGAGGAAAAATATGCATTTAGCATGTTCATGTGGCACTTTAAGGATAACAACTATATG
The DNA here is from genome assembly GCF_019175385.1 of Lycium barbarum. Classification (NCBI taxonomy): domain Eukaryota; kingdom Viridiplantae; phylum Streptophyta; class Magnoliopsida; order Solanales; family Solanaceae; genus Lycium; species Lycium barbarum. The sequence continues at coordinate 17,367,710 of NC_083340.1, read as the reverse complement.
CAATGATGAAAAATAGGTTCAGATTTAGCAGAAGGAAACATAAGAGCATACAACTAAACATATTGACACTTAGGCAGTCAACAAAAGCCTCAGGGCTCACATAAGATTCAGAGAGGTGTTTTCCTGAATTCTTAGGCAGATAAGACTTCTCACAGTAAACATTTAAAGGTTCACGTTAGATACATGGTTAGAACATGCAAAGATTCAAAAATGGTCATGCAATTAACGCAGATTCAAAGACTTTGCATAAGGCTCATGGTGATTAAACTAACAAGCCTATAGCTCAGGTTGACTTATGTTCAGACAACAAGTAACGTCTAGTAATAATCTTTATGTGACATATTTAGGAAGCGATGACCAATTTTATTAAGAACATCAGAATTATTTGAGACTTAACACAGATTCGCACAAAGCAGTGGCATTCAACAAGGACATTCACATCCGAAAATGGGCACATTTAACAAATACAAAGATGGAACACCAAGTTCAAATACAGAGGACCAGCTCATTATACCATATTTAGTATAGTTCATACATATACACCAAGTTCACAAGTTAACAAACTCCACATCTAAGCTTGAAACAGGTTTATCATACTAACACATAACCAAATCTAAGCATCTTTACCCAAATATTCATAATAAACACCCTAAAAAGATATCAGACCCAATCTAGATGACTCAGATCTTGCTTTAAACTAATATTTAAGCACACATGATCATGCTACAGTTTAACATATCATGTGTCATTACTAGTTGACATAATCATCACCGCATGAACTCATATGAACACATAAATACTAACAAAACTGAAATTAAACTAAACTGAATTAAGACATAAACATATAGATACTGTTAACTACTAAATTGAAAACTAAACCAAACTAAGCCATGAACATATAAATATTTTTAACTACCAAAACCAAGCTAAACTAACTAAAACAGGAACATGCATAATGCTACTAAGCTACTAAACTGAAATTAAACCAACTGAAACAACAAACACTTATGAACACATAAACACTTATTAAACTACTAACACTGAAATTAAACCGACTAAAGAAGAGTTGTTTACCCTTTTCGAGTGCAGCGAACCAGGGTGCGGGGTCTTGGATCTACACTCGAATATTAACAACTTCGAATCTCTAATGTACTCAGATTCGAAATATTGACAGAGACAAAAAGAGAATAAGAGCTTAGTATTTCGAATGAATATAAAGAGATATTAGACTGAAGAATATTAATTGTTTTCAGTGGAATCCCGCGGCTCCAAAAAGACCTCCCACCAAATAGCCTCACGCCTTTGTATTTATAGGATAGGATTAGAGTTTTTATAATTCAAAATTTTGGGCGGGATTTCTTGGTTCAACGTTCGGATTTTTTGTGGGTATTTAACCCACCCAATCAGAAAAGAGAGAAGTGGACAAAATCCATTAAAACTTGTACCCGAAAATGCAAAAAGGACTGATGAAGAAAGAGATTTCAACTTCACAAATGGACGAAACCCATTAAAATGGTTTCAGATCGAAAGCAGAGGGGAGGGGAAGAAAACAAAAACAAACCCTTCAATGGCTGAAATTCTGAAGGAGAAAGGATGGGATACTTAATTTCTTTCCCTCAAATGGCCATGCATGGCCTGTATTCGCGAAAGCTTCTGCGAAATTTTTCGTTTGCGTCGGGGAGAGAGAGAAAGAGGAGGGGAAAGGGAAAAGCGGAGGAAGCGGCGCTGAGTATTCATTTAGGATTGAAGATGGTGAAATAAACGATATGGGCCGGGTCGGGTTATTTCAAAACGGGTGGTGGGTTGGGCTGATGAATTTAAAATGTGGGCCGGTCGGGTTGCTGATTTTAAAAATATGGGCTGATCATTGATGGACTGGTCCGAAACACTTGTAAATTGATTGGGACGGATGGGACCAAAACTTGGCTGATGGAAGGCCTTCTTGGGCTAAAAATACTTGTTTTTTTTCTTACATTGCTTTGGGTCTCTAAATTTAAATAAAAGACTTTTTCAATTAATTACATATTAATGTGTGCTAAAATATTACTTACTATAAAATATATTTATTACTAAATAAAATTTTATGACGTTGTAATAGCCGTGCGATAATATTTTAAAGTTTAACAGTAAGTAAATACTAGTTCTTAATTGCGTAAAATAACGATGCGTGTGTGCATAAGACGGTAAATAGAAAATGTTAAAAGTGATCGTAATGCAAATCATAATAATGGTAAATATAATAATAATAATAATATAATAATAATAATAATAATAATAATAATAATAATAATAATAATAATAATAATAATAATAACAACAACAATAATAATAATAATAATAGGCCATGACTATGGCGGTATTAATAGAAAGCTAATTAAAATTGCGGTAAAGTATAATTGACTATTCTTAAGCTATCAAAATATTAGAAACGTCAATAAATGTTTTGGAAGAAAGGCGGGACAAAATTGGGTGTCAACAACTCGTCCCTCTTTGACCGGTAATGATGAAAGATTTTTTGGGCAAAGACGTTGACTTAATAGCCTATTTTATCCCGAATAGGGTAAAGAAAGAAAATTTGAGAGGATTGTGGCCGAACTCCGGTCTCCGAGTTGCTTACATATCTCAGGTTGCACGAGAATCAGGCCGTGTGTAGTTCTGGGATAACCACGACACCTATGAATAACGAGTCCCGATTGGTGCGAAAAATATTATCCCAGTGTCGAATTATGATGACACTGGGTATTATGATCGAACTTGAGAATTCTGAAATATGAATATGTGGACTTGATGATCGGTTATTGGATGTAAGCGGAATTTTTGGGTTTAGAGACGAACGTTCGAGGTAGACGCTTGACCCTTGTCGGGAGGTTTGATTACCCTTCCCAACAAATTTCCCCAGTTCACTGCCGAAGAAAAAGTTCCACGTTGCGCTAAAGTTCCTGCGAAACTTAAACTAAATAAAACAGTTAGTAAATAAATATTGGAAGTAAAGCGATGTAAAATAGCCTTAGCTGAGGCTAATGCAAATGGGATTTTAGGCCGATGATTCATGAAAATGATGCCTTTGGAGATGAAAATGAGGCCTTAAACCAGATATGAAGTTGAGGTTATTTAAACCGAATGATTTATGAAAATGAGGCTTTATAAGCCGATATAATGAGGTTTTCTTTAAAACCCAATGATTGATGAAAATGAGGTTTTTAAACCAACATGATTCATGGTGCAAAGCATTTGTGCAGTGAATTTTAAAGCTTTTGTGCAGTGCATGTGCGTTTGCAAATATTTATGCAAAGCGGATAAAAGCATTTGTGCAATGCGTGTATGGTGCAAAGCATTTTGAAGGCAGTTATGTGCGGTGCATTTGAAAGCAGTATTGCAGTATTTGTACAGTGTATTTGAAAGCATTTATGCAGAGTATTTGAAGGCAGTGGTGCAATGCATGCGCGGTGCATTTGAAAGCATTTGTGCAGAGCATTTGAAAGCGGTAGTGCAATGCATGTGTAGCGCATTGAAAACAGTAGTGCGATTCATGTGCGGTGTATTCGAAAGCATTTATGCAGTGCGTTTGCAGGGCATTTGAAAGTAGTAGCGCAATGCGTGTGCAGTGCGTTTGAAAACATTTATGCAGGGCACTTGAAAGCAATAGTGCATGTGCAGTGCGGGGCATTTGAAAGCAATAGTGCATGTGCTGTGTATTTGAAAGCATTTATGCGAAGCATTTGAAAGCAGTAGAAAATTTTGAGCGTCGATACATTTGAAAAATCATTTGTAAGACTTAAGCATTAATTTGTCGTAAATTTCGAGAATTATTGACACTTGAGAGGCATAATTTTCTCCTAAATGTTATAAGAAAACTCAAACCGTTCGGCACGTAATCCTTGGAAGGTTGTACATATTTTCAGCTTCTGCAATTTGGAAACCTGTGCTCAAAGAAAATTTATAAGTTTCGGGGGAGGTTGATTCACGTTAACTTTGAAGATCCGGCTCTTGATGCTTCATGCTTCAACTTTATCTGAACTTGTAACCTCCGCCTATTTCTAAATCTTAGCCAATTAATAAAACTATTTGATTAAAAATCACACTATTTAAAAAGGAAATATACATAAAAATATATATATAGTGATAAATAATTTCGGCTGAACTTGGAACTGTGACGCATTGTGAAACAAAGCGAGCGTCCTTTCTCCAAAGTCTTTCCTTTGCCTGATGACTCTGTTGACCATATACTCTTTCATGTCTCTCGATGTCGTCTTGCAACGATGCCTTTAAAATTGTCCCAGTTTCTGGCATAGGAGGTTATTGATCTTTTAGCATGACGAGACCGAGCCTGATATAGGCTGCCTACATATCCCACTAAGGGAATCAGGTCAAGCGTAGTTCAAATTATAAGCAAAATAAAATTGAGGTATTCTAATAATGTGATCGAAGCCTACGTAGGCCGCCTACGTATCCCACCGGGGGAATCAGGTCAGGCGTAGTTCATGTTACAAACAAATGGAAAATTTTGGAAATTTCTGTCTTAAAAGCCCAAACCCGATATAGGTTTCTTACGTATCCCGCCGAGGGAACGTAGCTTCATTACATAGAAAGATATTACATATAAAATAAATGAAAAAGCTCCTAGACGTAGTATCTCTTGACGGCATCTGCATTGATAACTTTTGGCCAAACTTCGCCATCCATTTCTGCTAGAATTAATGCTCTTCCAATCAGTACTCGATGAACCATGTAAGGCCCTTGCCAGTTAGGTGCAAATTTTCCCTTAGCTTCATTTTGGTGCGGGAATATGCGCTTCAACACCAATTTCCCCGGTTTGAATTGTCTTGGTCTTACCTTTTGTTTGAAAGCTTTGGCCATTCTGTTCTGTGCTCAGAACCAGCATATCATCATAAGACCATGCGAACACGTCTATGTATTGTCTCAAAAGGTTGATCAATTCTTCCCTTTGTGACGGAGTTAAATGGACGCTTATTCTTGTTTCCCTCACTGTTTCTGAATCTCCCATGTTTATGGTTTCCGTTTCATCCAAATTTAGTTTTGGCTTATTCTCAAAATGTTCAAAATCCTTAGTTAACTCTTCAGGTTGCATGTCCTCTTCATATTCTTCAGAGTCTTGTTCGGCATTTACTCTGGGCTCGCTTGTTTCATTACGTGTCACATGCACAGTATCAACAGATTTACTAGTTTGATTGCTTAAAAATAAAAGAAAAATTAATTAAATAAAGACGAAATAAGAGATAGAAAAGCATAGTTTGGATTTGGCATTTAAGCTTTCAAAAGTTTGGAGGCAAAACACAACAAAAGTATAAACACGATTCAAGCCTCAAGTTTGAATCGCGTTGTTTCATCAAATACAAATACAAATCGTCTACCAAGACTCCCGGAGAACCGGGGGCAGGGTACAAGTCCAATTGTTTAAAACATCTCCAGGGTCAGCATCCCAGATAGTTAGAGTTCCAGGGCAATCATCCAGAACCACATTGCATTCAGCTTCCTCCTCGGTAATGAATAGATTCTTGAGTCCTTCCACGAGATTGTCTTCATCTGCTTCCTCTGTCACTTTGGTGACGAATTCCTTGAAAAATGACTGATTCAGGAGAGGAACAGGCTTTGGCAAGGGAATATCACTTTTTCTTTTGAGACTAGCAGTGAAATTTCTTCAAGAGTGAGTTCATATCGAAGACCAAAAGTATCCTTCTGACCGGGTAACTGAATTGGTTCCACTATTCCGTCCAAATTCACTCCGAGACCCTGACCAGGCTTAAAACCATTTTTCAACATTTCCCAAGCCACCATCATAAGCACACGTGACAATTTTACCCTTTCAGCTTGCGTGGTACACATGATTTCCTTGATATGGAAGACAGATCCATCTAGCCTTTCCACACTTTCAATAACAATAATTGAGTTTTCGGGATAAATCGAATTGCTGCCTTCTCCATGGATCACAATTTCCTGATGATTCCAGACAAATTTCAAACTTTGATGCAGGGTGGAAGGGACGGCACCAGCCATATGGATCCATGGCCTTGCTATCAGCAAGTTATAACTGGCGGATATATCCATCACTTGAAATTCCACTATGAACTCCACGGTCCCAATTTCCAATGCTAAATCAATTTCCCCTACGACACCTCTTTGAGCTCCATCAAAAACTTTAACTCTCACGTGACTGTCGCGAAGTTTTCCGATATCAATTCCTAAAGCTCGGAGAGTAGTGACGGGACATATGTTAACAGCTGAACCTCCATCAATCAATACCTTGGAAATGAATTTATCCCTGCATTTGACTGTAATATTCAATGCCTTGTTGTGACCCAAACCGTCAGGTGGCAACTCGTCGTTATGAAAAGAGACTTTGTGGGCTTCGAGGACTTCTCTAACCATGGCCGAAAATTTCTCGCTAGAGGTTTCGGCTGGAACATAAGCTTTATTAAGTACCTTCACTAAAGCGCTCCTATGAGTTTCAGAACTCATTAACAATGCCAATAAAGATATTTGGGCTGGTGTTTTCTTTAGTTGTTCTACAACAGAATATTCCTTAGTTGGCATTTTTCTCCAGAATTCTTCGACTTCAGCCTCGGTCACAGCCTTCCTCTAGCCGTTTTCCTTACTTGGTGCTCCTCGTGCTACCTCTTCGGGGGCATAACACCGCCCAGATCTTGTTAATCCAGCAGCAACAGTTTCTACAACCAATTTTCCTTTTGCTTTGTTCCTTTCATCAGACGGATAATTCCAAAGAACTGCTTTGGTGTTGAAAAAAGGTGCCTGAGCAACTAAAGCTGTGATCTTAGGCCTTGATGTAAGCACTTCCACTTCGATTGGTGCCCTCATTTGGACTGTGATTACGGGAGAAATAAAGGCTGAGGATTCAACCTTTTCCTCACAATAGTCCCTTCCAAATCACAATCTTTATCAATGGTAATCATGTTCACATTTGCATCACCATGATTGGGCAGAGGATTGTTGTTTATATTTGGGGGAGCTCCTTTGAGCTGGATGACTCCTTCTTTGATTAATGTCTCGATTTTATCTTTGAGAGTAAGACAATTTTCTGTATCATGTCCGGTAACTCCTAAGTGATACGCACAACGTTTAGTCCCATCATACCATCCAGGAAGGGGATTAGGAACTCTTCCCTGAATTGGTTAGAGTATCCCTGCGGTTCTCAACCTTTCATACAATTGGGCTAAGGGTTCGGCTAACGGTGCGTAAGTTTTGGTTGGCTTCATTTCAAAGTTTGGGCGAGGTCTGGGTGTATTTTGTGGTTAGTATTGGGGTTGAGGCGAGTAGGTTTGCTGGTATTGTGATGGGCTTTGGTGGGCAGGTGCTCGAGGTGGGTAATATGCTAGCTGGGTATGGTAAACAGGATGGGAAGTGGGTGGAGGTTGGTAATAAGGTTGAGGGGCTTGGGTGTATTGACTGTAATATGAAGGCTGGGATGAAGGGTATTGGTAGGTTAACATCTGGTTTGGTCTACGTTCCTGGATGGTCATGACCGCGGACACTCCGTCCCTCTTCTTCTTAGTTGAATCTGATTGAATTGCCTTATTTGTTGCTTGCAAGGCTGCCAGATTTGTGATTCTTCCCGTCTTGATACCTTCTTCTATGAAATCTCCCATCCTAATAACTTCGAAAAACTTTTGCCCAATGACACTTATCAACCTTTCATAGTATGTGGCATCTTTCAAAGATTGTACAAAGAGCGTTGTCATCTCACTTTCCGCCATTGGGGGCTGGACTTTTGCGGCTTCTGCTCTCCAACGCATAGCATATTCTCTGAAATTTTCTGTTGACTTCCTTTCCAGCTTCATCAAGTAGAATCTATCTGGGACAGTCTCAGTGTTAAACCTGAACCTATCCATGAATTCTTGCGCCATCTCTCCCCAACTATGCCACTTTTGCGGATCTTGGCATGTGTACCAATCAAGTGTTTCTTCCGTCAAACTCCTTATAAACAGCTTCATCCTGATAGCTTGATCTTTCCCTACTCCAACAAGCTTATCACAGTATGATTCAAGTGAGCCCGAGGATTTCCTTTTCCATCAAACATATCAAATTTTGGCACTTTATATCCAGCAGGCAACTCAATGTCGGGATGAATACACAAATCCTCATATTCTAGTCCCTCACATCCCTTATGGGTTTGGATGCTTCTAAATGCTTCCTTCAGACTACGAATCTCCTTTGCCACATTCTCGTCTGCTTTCGCCCTAACTTCCCTTTCCATCTTCTCATAAGGGTCAACCTCTGGATGCTGCACGACCTGCAATTGGGTAGTGAAAGGTTGACCTTCTGCTACATATACCGGTGGCACGTACTGCGTGTTATGGTTAGCGGTGTGTGCCAATGGTATATGTTGAGTTGCTTGGTAGTTTTGGGTAAGTGGGGTAGTTTGGATAACTGAAGGCTGAGGAATATAGGGAGTGGTGAAAGGTAGCGGATTGGCTTGTTGGAAATTAACTTGTTGGGGGTTGGATTGTTGTGGGTCATTTTGTTGTGGGATGGTTTTTTGTAGGTTAGTTTGTTGCGGGATGGTTTGTTATGAGTTGATCGGTAGTGAGATGGCTTGTTGTGGATTTGATTGTTGTGAGATGGTTTGTTGCAGGATAGTTTGTTGTGGGACTGGGGGTGAATTGGTAGTATTTGGATTGACTGTGTGAAGTGAAGGGTTTGAGGGACAGGGCTGAGGAGCGGGCGAGTCAACAGGCGAAAAGGATGGTGGGATTGTCGCGCTTGTTCTTTGTTCATGATGAGGAGTGTTGAGGGTAACAGACAGGTTGGTGAGATTTCGCAGTCGCTCAATTTCACTTTGCATGTTGGCCATTTGCTGCATCAATTGGGCGATGAGTTCATCATTCCCTCCTCCCGAAGCCTCAGGTTTGTCTTTTGGAATGGTGATAAGTCCCAAGCCAGTCTGTTCGGATGCCCCTGAATCATTCATATCGTTGGATGCTCGTGCTTTTGATCTTGCGAAGTACAGGTGATCCGCCAGTCCGTAGTCAACACGAATCAACCTTTTGGGGGAATAATAAAAATAAAAGAAAGCCTTCAAAAAATGAAAAGAACTGTGTCAGTATAGTGCGAATGATTGCTGCTTTAAATAAAATAATGCGAACATTTGACAAATAATGTTGAAAGAAGCACATATTACATAGCAAACAAATCACATAGTAAAAGAGAAATATAGCAAACATAGCGCGTCCTATTATGCACGGGACCTCTTTTGTGCCAGAGGTAGGCCTAACGCGGATCTGAAGGATAAAACATGTAATTATATGTCATCCCAATGTGCTATTAATTGAGGACCCCCAAAACATACTATGTTTGAAAATTAAAATCCTGGTACAAAGGAAATTATTACAACTACTACTTGTCTTTCATAAGCTAATTAACATGAGGAAGTCCCCTTCGTCATTCTTGAGCCTCTTGGTTGCTTGGATTGATTGACCGATCTTTCGGCGATTCTGCATAATGTATGACATAGCCAGAACTCCTCCCGTTTTGATGCCTTCTTTGATGCAAGTATCTCCTTGCTCAGCTAGAAGTGTATCTAATTCTTGCATGCTTTGCTCGTAACTAAGTGCCTGCTGCTTCCATTTATCTGATCCCTTTCTTTTTCCTCAAGTTGTGCATAGTGCTCGGCTTCAGAGGCAAGATTTTTCTTACGCAGTTGCCGTAGTAAGATGTGTGCTTCTGTTTCTCCATCCTTAATTCGTCCCTTGAGGCTGACGCCGGGTTTGATTGATCCTTCCAAGTTGGCGGTCAGCCATTCCAAATAGTTATCATTACATTTAGCTTGGTATCTGTTTGGCTCAATTGACACTGATTTCATGGTTTCCCTTGATTTCCACATGCTTATAACTTCTTTTGCAAAAGTAATTTTTTCCTCTTTGTAGTCGGCTCGATAATGATCCATGTCTGCCACTAAAGGTATGTTTTACTTTCGTCCAGATTGTCTTAAAACTCTCAGTGGGGCATAAGGTTGCAAGCCCCGAAGTCCCATCAAAACTAAAAATGGTATGATCTTCGTACGAAACACCAAACCTTCGGATGGAAACCAACCGAACATCCATTGAATTGAATCATCGTTCAAATGGCTAAGAAGTCTTACCCACCCTTCTACACAATTTGGCTTTTCAAAGGATCTATTAGTCAAAATAGCGCCCGGAACATGTCCAAGAATGTGATTTTCACCCGTCGGTTTTCGAAATGCTAGGCCTCTGTCGACCTTTTGAAGATGTTCCATCAGCCAAATTTGTAAAATCAAGTTGCATCCCTCAAAATGCTTGTACCCGTGCTTGCAACGTCCTAACGCTCGATAGATATTTGCCACGACCATAGGGACCACAGTGTAGTATTTTCCTTTAATGCCACCAAATAGAGCTTCTGTTACGGTAATAGGTCGGGTGTGAATATCTCTTGTTGTCCCTTTAGGGAACACCACAGTTCCCAAGAAATACACTACGAAAGCAAAGCACCGCTTTTGTTTCCAAGAATCATACGAGAAACATTCATCTTGATGATTGGTGAAACTTTGCTGATAGCCAAATCTATGATACAAGTAGTCAAATGGTATCGTAGATCCTTGTAAACATTCTACGCCCTTACCCTTCCTGAATCCGAAACTGTCAACAAATTCTTTTGGTAAAGGTTCCTTTGGAATAATCATGCCGCAATTTTGCCATTTTTTCTTTTTATGTAATAAAGCTGCATTTTCCACATAGCCCCCTATTTCCTCTAACAATAGAGTCATTTCATTGGTGCCGAATCTGAACACGACTCTCTTCTTATCCCAAAACACAGTTGCCGCCTCGATGATGTGTCTACATGGTTGGATATCCATTAAAGACGGTAAGTGTCCTAGTGCTCCACGTACCACCCGCTATTCGTAGTCCCCCAAATCAATCCACCATACCTTTAGTTGAGGAGGAACGGTCAAGACCATGCTAAACCTTGGGTAAATATTGTGCTGACTCATGGCTACCTACGTTCACAAATGGTTAGTGCTACCCATTACCCTTTTGAGTAGCAGATGGTCCACATAATATACATGTTTATCCTTCAAACCAACGCACATAACGTGATAACCGTCGCTCGGGGTGATACACCCACTCGGACATTTGGACGAGGTTGACTAATGGACTTAATACACCTTGGGTATTAAGCCTCCTAAGTTTGCATGATGCATGTCCTTAAAGAGGGTTTTGGTTGAGCTCTATCTTAGGCTGACTAAGAATTGGTTTCCTATGACACAAGGCTCCCCCAAGTGGACAACTTGGGAGTGGAAAGTCCGTGGCTGTCAACTGCACCGCCGATCGACTAAATCCACAAGATTGATCCAACTAAGGGGTGATTTAGTAGTGCACGACCGCGAACTGCGAAACCGCTTTAAGTGTGTGAATTTGTGTGAATTTTCCAAGAGTGGAGGAAATATGAACGGAATGCCAATTAAGGAAAGCAAAAACATATTATTACATAGAAAAAATTTCGCATAAGGAAATAAATAAACAATAATTAAAAGCACTTAAAAGCATATAAGAGAAACAATAAAGCAACAATAAGGGAAAAAATAAAGAAAAACAACCAAAACCTCCAACAAATTTATCATTACCCTAAGTTTGTTATGGTTAGAACTTAGAGTCCCCAGCGGAGTCGCCAAGCTGTTATACCCCATTTTAAACGGGTCAAATCGGAGTACAACATATTGGTGATTCCTATTTGTTTATTTTAAGGAGTCGCCACCTAATTATTTTAATGGTGAATTAGGACACCTAATTTATTAACTAAGGTAAAGCTAGACTAAACCTCCGTTAACGGTCCGCTTAACTAATGTGATTCTAGGTAAGGGTTCTTGGTTATCCTAAAGGGAAGGGTTTGGCATCCTTTAAGATTCGCTAACTACGATTAACCGGTCAAACTTAGGTTATTTAATTAAGACTAAAAAAAATACAAATATAACATTTAAATGTTTAGGAAAATAGTTTGTAGATATTATCAAGATTCCAAAAAAATGGAGAATATAAGGCTGCTATTTACATTAAATAAGGTAGTAATTTATAGAAAAAAGACTTTAGTCATATTATGCTAAAAAATGTACTGGATTAGCCACTATACTAATATGCATTCGAAACAATTCAATGATTGCGTATCAATTGATTTTAACTGCTTAAATTTATTAAGTGACGAAATAAGATCAAGAAGGCAATAAACAAATTAGCCCCCTACTATTATGTGAAAAGTAGTTTGAAAATATAACTATCCTTCTTTAGGAAAATCGGGCCTTGTTTGGAAAAGTAAGGATTTAAATTAAATTTGGGAAAAAGATTCATCTCCAATCACTATTAGAAGTGATCATTTATTGCCTTTATATATAGAATTAACCATAAAACTTAAAACAAAAAAAAGCTTATAAAATAACGTTAGGTTATAATTTGAAATAGGTGGATAATTTGAAACCGGACTTAATTCTTAATTGGATCACTCAATCCATTTTAAACTTGTAAAAGAGTAATTAAAAGGAAATCTTGAACTGACGAAATAGGCTAAATTATTAAACCTTTAAATACATTATTTTGAAAGCAAACCCAAACTCTAACTACCCATTATCACTAAACTATCCCCATTAATTCCGCTAGGATTCATCTAAGCTAAGAAAACAAAAACAAGATAAAATGTTAGTCGAGCAATCAAATACACAAAAATAGAGTAGCGGAAACAAATATGTTTAAATGGGTTTGGCCCATTTCAATGCTGCTGCCATATATTTCTGCCGTATGGGCTTTGGCCAAAAACCCCATTTCTGCCCGGCTGATAGAGGATGACTCGAGAGGAATATTACGTTGGGCTTTAGCTCAACACCGAATGCGGGGGAGACGAGTCCCTTGGACTCATACGAGAGGGTCATGCATAAAAATGAAAAAAAAAGGATTAGTATACTTCAAAACCTCTACTTCAAATGAAAAAAAAAGCAACAGCCGAAATAAAATAAAAACATCGCGTAAATAATAAACGAGAGCAGAACCTTGACATGCCAAATTAATAGAGCGATCTCAACAAACCAGTGATTTGTGTATACATTATGTATATTTAAGTATACTTCGTGTATACACATTCATAAGGATGCCTAGAAGGTTAATATTGGAAAGCTTTTGCCCCCGTCTTCTCGATGTTGCACAAGTTCCAAGGGATATCATGAATCCCAGGCATGGCTAACACCGGGGAGGGTTCAAGCATAATCCATAATGACCAACTAACCTCCCTATAAATGTATTGACTAAGGTATACTGGTCATATACATACGTATACATAATCAAACACAATGTACTTGCAATGCACAAATATATACGGATTTTAACAAGCACAAAATCATCATAGCATTCATACAGGTCTGAACCCTTTATTCCTTCACTGTTTTTTTTTAATACGATTCAAGGCACCAGCGGCAGCCAACGAATATACCAACAGTGAATCAACAAACTCAACAGCAAGATAATGACCTCTTTTTCTTATTTCAGTAGCTTATACACTTAAAGAAACACCACTATCACTGGGGCAAATACCAGTTTTAAAAAAAAAGCAACAACTCAAATCAGTTCCTAGTTTATTAAGGGCATATACTGAAGATGACAGGACAAATTTAGAAAGGACATAGAAGCAGTTTAAAAGATAGCATACAAGTGATATACACAATATTCAAAATTCAGATACTAATAGGATGCAGTGACACATAAATGAAACTTAACATGACTATATACCCAAAGTATCTAAATTATTCTAGTGAGACAAACATCAAGTCCAGCCAAGTATCAACAAGTTATGAAAGTAAGAAAGACAGATGCAGTATTAAAGAAGCCAAATGACTATAGACAAGAGTGTTAATTGAAGGTAGACACGCAAGTATAAGACAAGATTCTTAATCTTTCCCTCCATATAGACATACATATTAGGATGATCTATTCTCATATGGCCACACGAAAGCAAAGAGGTGATTTCAAATAATAGACTAACAAATACTAAAGTTTTAGGTTTGAACAGGACATCTGGAGGAAAAATATGCATTTAGCATGTTCATGTGGCACTTTAAGGATAACAACTATATGCAATCATGAAGAATAGGTTCAGATTTAGCAGAAGGAAACATAAGAGCATACAACTAAACATATTGACACTTAGGCAGTCAACAAAAGCCTCAGGGCTCACATAAGATTCAGAGAGGTGTTTTGCTGAATTCTTAGGCAGATAAGACTTCTCACAACAAACATTTAAAGGTTCACGTTAGATACATGGTTAGAACATGCAAAGATTAAAAAATTGTCATGCAATTAACGCAGATTCAAAGACTTTGCATAAGGCTCATGGTGATTAAACTAACAAGCCTATAGTTCAGGTTGACTTATGTTCAGACAACAAGTAAAGTCTAGTAATAATCTTTATGTGACATATTTAGGAAGTCGATGACCACGTTTATTAAGAACATCAGAATTATTTGAGATTTAACACAGATTCGCACAAAGCAGTGGCATTCAACAAGGACATTCACTTCCGAAAATGGGCACATTTAACAAATACAAAGATGGAACACCAAGTTCAAATACAGAGGACCAGCTCATTATACCATATTTAGTATAGTTCATACATATACACCAAGTTCTCAAGTTAGCAAACTCCACATCTAAGCTTGAAACAGGTTTATCATACTAACACATAACCAAATCTAAGCATCTTTACCCAAATATTCATAATAAACACCCTAAAAAGATATCAGACCCAATCTAGATGACTCAGATCTTGCTTTAAACTAATATTTCAGGACACAGGATCATGCTACAGTTTAACATATCATGTGTCATTACTAGTTGATATAATCATCTACGCATGAACTCATATGAACACATAAATACTAGTAAAATTGAAATTAAACTAAACTGAATTAAGACATAAACATAAAGCTACTGTTATCTACTAAACTGAAAACTAAACCAAACTAAGCCATGAACATATAAATATTTTTAACTACCAAACCGAAACTAAACAAACTAAAACAGGAACATGGATAATGCTACTAAGCTACTAAACTGAAATTAAACCAACTGAAACAACAAACACTTATGAACACATAAACACTTATTAAACTACTAACACTGAAATTAAACCGACTAAAGAAGAGTTGTTTACCCTTTTCGAGTGCAGCGAACCAGGGTGCGGGGTCTTGGATCTACACTCGAACATTAACAACTTCGAATCTCTAATGTACTCAGATCCGAAATATTGACAGAGACAAAAAGAGAATAAGAGCTTAGTATTTCGAATGAATATAAAGAGATATTAGACTGAAGAATATTAATTGTTTTCAGTGGAATCCTGCGGCTCCAAAAAGACCTCCCACCAAATATCCTCACGCCTTTGTATTTATAGGATAGGATTAGGGTTTTTATAATTCAAAATTTTGGGCGGGATTTCTTGGTTCAACGTTCGGATTTTTTGTGGGTATTTAACCCACCCAATCAGAAAAGAGAGAAGTGGACAAAATCCATTAAAACTTGTACCCGAAAATGCAAAAAGGACTGATGAAGAAAGAGATTTCAACTTCACAAATGGACGAAACCCATTAAAATGGTTTCAGATCGAAAGCAGAGGGGAGGGGAAGAAAACAAAAACAAACCCTTCAATGGCTGAAATTCTGAAGGAGAAAGGGCGGGATCATTAATTTCTTTCCCTCAAATGGCCATGCATGGCCTGTAATCGCGAAAGCTTCTGCGAAATTTTTCGTTTGCGTCGGGGAGAGAGAGAAAGAGGAAGGAAAGGGAAAAGAGGAGGAAGCGACGCGAGTATTCATTTAGGGTTGAAGATGGTGAAATAAACGATATGGGCCGGGTCGGGTTATTTCAAAACGGGTGGTGGGTTGGGCTGATGAATTTAAAATGTGGGCCGGTCGGGTTGCTGATTTTAAAAATATGGGCTGATCATTGATGGACTGGTCCAAAACACTTGTAAATTGATTGGGATGGATGGGCCCAAAACTTGGCTTATGGAAGGCCTTCTTGGGCTAAAAATACTTGTTTTTTTTTTCTTACATTGCTTTGGGCCTCTAAATTTAACTAAAAGACCTTTTCAATTAATTACATATTAACGTGTGCTAAAATATTACTTACTATAAAATATATTTATTACTAAATAAATTTTACGATGTCGTAATAGCCGTGCAATAATATTTTAAAGTTTAACAGTAAGTAAATACTGTTGCTTAATTGCGTAAAATAAATGCGATGCGTGTGTGCATAAGGCGGTAAATAGAAAATGTTAAAAGTGATCGTAATGCAAATCATAATAATGGTAAATAATAATAATAATAATAATAATAATAATAATAATAATAATAATAATAATAACAGTAATAATAATAGGCCATGACTATGGTGGTATTAATAGAAAGCTAATTAAAATTGCGGTAAAGTGTAATTGACTATTCTTAAGCTATCAAAATATTAGAAACGTCAATAAATGTTTTGGAAGAAAGGTGGGACAAAATTGTGTGTCAACACCTATAACCCTAGCAATTCGAATCAACAAGCGACTCAAATGAATCTACAAATGAGCAACATTGAATTCGATGGAAATAAGCAATTCACTTCACAACTAGGAAGCAACACTTGGTTAACCAACCAAACAATCTATATTAATCTAAAGCTATCAACTACAATATCTCATAAGAGTTTCTTCATTCAACATAATCTGAAGATGAAAATAACCTAAGTCTAATATTTATACTAAGAGACTTAAAAGCTAGGCTAGTTATTACAAGAATGCCATTAATGAGGCAAGGGCCTTGTTTGACTAGTTGGATGTTGGCTTGAAATCCGAAAAGGCTCCTCTTACACATATAGCCATCATCCAACCCTCAAAGCTTGCAATTGTGACTATTTGCATCTATGGCCCTTCTTTTGAACGTCTAGCCACATTTGCATTTCTGCCCCTTTGCCACCCTAGCCACTTTGAGTGTTGGCCTTCTTTCTTGTAGCTTGTCCTTCCATTCCTTTCCAAGCTACTTTCAATACTTTATAGGCCTTCTTATGGGGATTGTATGTCTCTCCATGGGTCTCCAATGCTCCTTTGGTCATCCTCCTAGCTTGAATGAATTGGAGTCCTATGCCTTGGTCTTCAATGTGAGCCTTCAAGTGAAGTGTGCCTAGTAGGGTCATATCATCCTCCCCTTCTTGAAAAGGATTCATCCTCGAATCCGAACCTTGCAAAAGCCAAAGGAAGATGGAAGACAACATACTCCTCAAGGATTGAGGGTCAACACACACAATAATAACCACATAATCATGCTAAGGATGAATAAATTTATGGTACAACCACACGTCAATAGTAACCATGCATATAGAGTGCATACATGGGATTTCAACAAGGTGATCTCCCCAAAATTCAAGAAATAACTCACTCCCCAAGCAAGTTCCACCCTCATTTTGACTAAGTGTGAGGTGTAAAGCAAGGTTATTCCAACCTAGAGCCCAACTCTCTACACTAGTCTCTTTAGACAATGATTTCACTATCAAGACATAACAAGAGGACACTAGGCCGGGGTCATAAACAAACATATGTCTCAACTCATGCTATATATATCCCACTTGAAAACCCATTATAAGCTTAAGCAACAACATACAAAGTGTTTTATAAGCAAAGAGGTCATAAGGAAAGGCATCACGCAAGAGATGGTTAGCAATATGTAGCCAAATTTACCCTCCTTTTCAAGATAATCCATTCTAGCAATCAAGTCAAAATCCCTCAAGAGGAGGTTTTTCTCACCAAGAAATGGATCATCATACCATAGTGGAACTTTGGTGACTTTGTGATTCCAAAGAATGGATTCATTTTCAACATCACAAAACATAAGGTTATGCATTTCACAATTATCCACTATATCACTATCAAGCAAATTACCATCCTTGAAGAGAGTAGGCCCAATCACAAGATCACATCCAAAACAAGCAAGTTCACTCTGAAAAGGATCAATATCAACATAAGTGCTACCACTGGATGGACACAATTTACTCTTGCAAAAATAGTCAATATAGTCATCAAAAGGATCAACTAGTGTGTAAGCACTTTTCACCAAGACATCATCAATTAACAAAGGGTCACTAATTCCCACACAAGGCAAAAGTTTACCTGTTATTCCCTATTTTAACCGGGGTCAAAATAGTTTATAACATCCGGGTAATTCTGGCGTTATTTAAAGTTAAGAGTCGCCACCTAATTATTTATGGTGAATTAGGACACCTAAGGTTATTTAAAGTATTTATCTAAAGTTGATTTTATTTTTAAAGTCTACGAAACCAAAAAGATTCTAGGTACAGGTTCAACTAACCTAGAGGGAAGGTATTAGGCATCCTCTAAATTCCATTAATAATGGTTAACCGTCCGGACTTATATCAATTAATTAAGGCTAAAAATGTAGATGTAAATATTTAAATATTTAAGAAAATATCTTGTAAGTATTGCTAAAGTTATAGGTAGAAATAGAATGCTATTTAAAATGAAACTTGTAGAAAAATAATAGTTGCATAAAAGAGTTTAATTACAAATAAACTAAAAGAAACAGGATATGTAACGTTTATATGTATTTTGGAGAAAATGAGTTATGCCAACTAACAAATTAAAAGAGTTACTTAATAAAATTTTAAAGGCTTTATAGAAAGACTATTAGTTCAACGTAAACTGTGCGAAGGTTGTTTTAAACAAATATGTATTTCAAGTGTTGGAAAGGAGCTAAAGTGGAAGAGTTATCCGCTCAACTAGTTTGTCTTTTATTTCTTAGAATAAGCTAACGTTAGTGTAAAATTTGTGACGTTTTAAATTTCTAAGATAGTAAGCATAAATTATGCTTCCTTTAGCCAAAATATGTAGCCCTACTATTTTAAAAATCAATTATTTTAAAATATTATAGGTGCCATAAATAACTATAACATAGAAGGAGAATGAAATCTATTGGGGCTAATTATGATTTTCTCTTTTAAATTAAACTACCCATTATGCTAAAGCTAAACCCATTAATTTACTAGAAATTCATCTAAGTTAATAAAATAAAATGAGATAAGATGTTAGTCATACAAAGCAAATAAAAATACATAATAAATGAAATAAGGAAGAGAGGAAAAGGTTAAATGGATCTGGCCCATTTATTAAGGCCCAACTGCTGCGAACTGTTCACGTTATTAGGCTTAGGCCCAGTAAATTTCTTTATATTGCTGCTGCGGGCTGTCCCTGTTTATTGGACTTTGGCCCAGATTTTTTGTTTTCTATTTTGTGCTGCGGACAGAGCTGAGGGAAAGATGACCCGAGAATATTATGTGGGGCTTTTAGCCCAACATCGAATGCGGAAGAAGACGAGTCTCTCGGACTCGTACGCGGAGGTCATGCATAAAAACGAAAGAAAAGGATTAATATATAACAAATAAATAAGACCAAACATGCATAATGAACAAATTAATAGAGAATTTAAGTAGTAAATGCAAACATGCATAAATCATGTATTCCTATACCTATGCTAAGTGTATGTACTGCATTAAGTGGAATAGAAACTAACTGAACGCAGGCCCAAAGAAGACAAAAATCAAAGAAGCCGACCCAAAATACAAGTTCATAAAGTAATAGGCCCAAATCTAGGATCAGGAAAAGATAACAAACCCACCATAAAGTGTACAGGATAAGAAAAATCGCAAATTCAACTTAATGATATACAAAATACCTTGTATATTGCATGTATGCTACCAAAACAAACAACACAAAATGAGGTAAAGGATAAAATAGACATGAAATATGGCTTGTTGAATATATATCACTACACATGAATCATATCTGTCACCTATTGACCTACGTATCTGTCTATGTCAACATTTAATACCATAGATGCATATTTTCACAATCTTCCAGTTAAGATCAGGAACACTTATGTGTTTCCAAAAGTAGGAGCAAACAAAGGATAGTCTCTTTACTTAGGCCAATACTAGGTTGTATATTAACTCATATTGGGACATTATGATTCCTATAGAGGCCTATACTTGTTATATCGACATTCAATACATGAAGTGTGCAGATTTTCGATTCTAAGTTAGGCAAAAATAGGACAAAATCTTTCAATTACCACCAAGATGATTTCCTATATTAACCTCCTAATAGGAATCAAAACAGTAAAGCATGGACAGATGGAAGAGAATACTAAAAGCCGTACATGATTCGTATTTCTCAATTCGCATACCAAAACTGCGTAATACTAAGATGCTTATAAAATCAAATCAACCAAACCATGTTGAGCTTTATACAAGTAGCAAACAAAACTAAAAATAATTGAAACTGCCCAGATAGTAATAAAACTGGAAACAAACAGGAAATGCAAAACACTACATCCAAATAAGGCTGAACAGCAAGGGAGGAGGGGGGGGGGGGGGGGGGGGGGGGGGGGGAATTACTTTTGTTCAAATAACGCATCGTTTGAGAATCCTAAAGGACATGGTCTCTTTTTATTACACTCCGACGTGTTCAGCAAAATAGCGTATATTATACATTATTGGTGAAGCAGTTTCCTTTTAAAATGTTAACAACATGTTACATACAAAACATATTTCCACGAGTCATAAACATTCTTTAAACAAATAAAGAAATAACACCAATCTATTAAGCTACTAAACTGGAAATTAAACCCGAATAAAACATGAACCTCTAAATATCTTAACTACTAAACCGAAACTAAACTAACTAAATAAGATCACATATAAGACTACCATGCTACTAAACTGAAAATAAACCAACTGCGACAACAAACATGTATGGACACACAAACATTCGTCAAATTACTAGACTGAAACTAAAACAACTAAAAGGGGAGTTATTCACCTTTTTCGAGTGCAGCGAAGTGGGGCTTCGATCTTCGATCTACCCTCGAAAACAGAACGATAATAGGACCCGAAAGTTTTCTCGTGTGAGAAAAAGTTTAAGAACGGATGAGGATTTGTCAAATGGTATGAAACTTTAAAGTAAGCTACTGATTCCCCCAAAAATATCTCCCCTTCGGCTGAGCACTTAGAACTAGGGTTTCGTTTGGGCGGGATTTTAATGTGAATCGCTGTTTGAAAACCGAATCGAATCTTTAAAGTTTGATCTCCCTTTTTCAGAAATTTCAAAGTGTTTTGGTCATTTATGTTGACCCGAACGTTGAAGGTAGGAGAGAGAGAGGACTTGTATAGAAATGGTAAGACAGAAATCTGCCATGACTAAAGGTGAATCGTCTCTTGTGTTGAAGAGGAAAGGGGTGAGAGGCGTGAAGAAAGAGGGAAGAGAGAGAGGTCAGAGGAGGCGTGAAGGAGAAAAGAGGTAGGTTTTGTTTCTTTTAGGTTTGGCTGATGTAGTAGTTGGGCCGGATCGGGTCGGGTGTTGGAAGGTGTGGGCTGGACTGGTCGGGTGAGTGGGTAATGGATTGGTCCGTTTGGGCTTTTGTGGTATTTGGGCTGCTAATTTGGCCGAAAATTGGGCTATCTCATGGCTATGTGCTTGGTCTTCTCCATATTCTAATCCAATTCCTCATGTTTCTTTATAGAAATTTATAACTTGGAAAGTATATGTAACAATCACCCAATTAGTAATTAATAGTAATAAGGATACAATTCAATTTTACTAATTCACTAATAATAGCAAAACTATAAATATATAGATAATGTAATAATAGAGTAAGAAATATTATCTAGCTTAACTTTATGATTAACAAGCAATAAATAGGTAGTAATGTGAGGGTGGTATTAAAATAGTAATTATAATAAAGTGACAATACTTAGAAATAATAGCAGCAATAGTAATAACATAGTAGTGAATAAAAGTATTTAGATTAACAATAAAATTAGAAGCCTAAGGAAATAAATTGGAATAAAGGAGGGACACAATTGGGTGTCAACATTACCTCTACTCAATTGTTCATCAAGCACAAAGTAATCCACATTTGCTAAAGTAGAAGGATTATCTTTGTTACCTCTTTGTTGAAGCACATCACCTTTGTCAATTTGGTCAAGTTCCTTGTATTGACCTCCCTCTTTGGAAGAGAGTACCACTATTGCACCCTCCAAAGGAACTTGGAAACTCGGGTCCATGTCCTCTTTGGGGTGTTCATCCACATAAGTACCTACAAAAGGAACAAGACAACTAGAAGAAATAGAAAGCTTAGAGGGGTTAGCTTGACTTGGCACCAAGTACTTCTCTTCACCACACCTTTCCTCTCCTCCTAACATTCCTCTAGCGACCATACACTTTTTATTCTTCCCTTGGGTCGAATCTTGTCCTCTTTGAGCAACTAAGGTCTCCTTTTCATTCACAACCATTTCCTCTTTTTTCATCTTTTCACGTAACTCTTTCATGACTCTATAGTCTTCACGCACTTCACGGGGAGTCAATGGAGCAAGTACATACTTTTTACCCTTGACCAAAAAATAATACTTGTTGGTCCGCCCACTATGTTGAGCATCCACATCAAATTGTCAAGGTCTTCCAAGCAAAATATGGCATGCTTGCATTGACACCACATCACATAAGATTTCATCCTCATATTTCCCAACGATCAATTTGATAATCGTTTGCTTGGTCACCCATATTTCTCCACTTTCATTGAACCATTGAAGCTTGTAGGGGCTAGAGTGTTTTCTTGTGGGGAATTTCATACTTTCAACCAAAAATTGGCTAACCGCATTAGTGCAACTCCAACCATCAATGATCAAGGAACAAACCTTGTACAAAATCTTACACCTAGCATGAAATAAATTCTCTCTTTGATCACTCTTTTCCCTAGCTAGAACCCCCATGGCTCTTCTAGCGACAATAACATGATTCAAAGCCTCGTCATATCTCAATTCAAATTCTCCCTCGGAATCACCCTTACACTCACTACTTTCTCCCTCATGTTCATTACCAACCCCTCCCTCATTTTTATCATCGGTCCGGTACCCATCTCTCGCAATGGTGATAGTCCTCCGATTGGGACACTCACTTGCATAGTGCCCTCTTCCTTGGCACTTAAAGCATTGGATGGTAGAAGGACGATTATAGTTGGGTTTAGAGTTGTTACCTCCTTTAGCCTTATTATCAAGCTTAGCTTGAGGATTGGGAGTAGTGATCTTGGGCTTCTCCCAAGTGGACGTCTTCCACTTCTCTTTCCCTTGGTTCCAAGTTGAAGATGATTTGCTTTTGTCTTTGTAAGACCTCTCTTCTTTTAGATCCGCCTCAACCTTTGATGCGTCATGGAATGCCTCTGACTATTATAAGTCTTGAGCCTCATCGATTTAGAGATGTCCCGATTCAAGTTGGCTACAAACCTTACAATAGTGTACTCCTCATGCTCCTCTATCTTGGACTTCATCCGCAAATCCTCAAACTCATCAAAGTACCCTTCCACACTTTTCAACCCTTGCTTCAACATGTACAACCGTTTGAGTGCATCTTGGTGGTATGTGGGTGGAAACCGCCTTGTCTCCATGAG
The DNA here is from genome assembly GCF_019175385.1 of Lycium barbarum. Lineage (NCBI taxonomy): Eukaryota > Viridiplantae > Streptophyta > Magnoliopsida > Solanales > Solanaceae > Lycium > Lycium barbarum. The sequence continues at coordinate 17,344,192 of NC_083340.1, read as the reverse complement.
CTTAATCAAGTCGTTCCAAGTTGAGAGATCATAGATGTGTTGTTGAGCTCTTTGTAAATTCTTGGATTCCCACCAAGTAGAAGCGTATCCCTCAAATTGAGTGAGGGCATACTTTGCCTTCAAGGCCTCGGACACATTGTTCGTGAGAAAGATGCGCTCACTTTGCAATTTCCATTCAAGGAACTCTTTCGGATTGCTACCTCCTTGGAAAGTAGGAAGGTTCACCTTGATGGTGTTCAAATTCCGCTCATTATCTTGCCATCTTCCTTGGTCTTCATAACCTTGGGCCCTCCCTAAGTCTACATTGTCACGACCCAACCCCGTAGGCCGTGACTAGTGCCCGAACTGGACACCCGTACATGAACCTGTTAAAAATAATCAAACTGAAACTACGACAATACGGAAACTTATAAAGGAACTCCAAAGATCGTAACATCATCATATATATATATATATATATATTTCCAGATCAACTGTCTCCTGAGGAGTCACAACTAATCATATCATGAAATAATACGCAAGCCGACAAGGCTGCCATCACATATCAATATCATATGCAAGCCGACAAGGCTGCCACTATAGACGAACATCATACCACAGTACATCGTATAGACACAGCTGAACAGAACTCATACACAACCCACACATATGTCTACAGACCTCTAAGAGTACGAATAGCGAAATATGACGGGACAGGGCCCCGCCGTACCCCTGGATAAACATATATACATATATCATAAGATTTATGCCAAAAGTCTAGGCTCCGGAACAACGGAGCTCTCCCAAAACAGCTGAGTAGGAGTCCTATGCTGAGGGGTCACCAACCGGCTATCTGTACCTGCGGGCATGAAACGCAGCCCCCCGGAGAAAGGGGGTCAGTACGGAATATGTACTGAGTATATAAAGCATGAAATACAGTAAAATGGATCATAACTGAAGTAGAGATTCCAGGGGACAAGTATGATACTCAAGAAATCACTGTACCTGTGCCTTACGAAATACCATCATGCTTATCATTATCATATACCATACCCGGCCCATTATGGGACTCGGTGAATAAGATCATATTGTCATATCATCATATCATCATATACCGTACCCGGCCCATTATGGGACTCGGTGAATAAATTCATATTATCATATCATCATATATATATATATACCGTACCCGGCCCTTTAGTAAGGGACTCGGTGAATAAAGTCGTGTACACGTATACCGTACCCGACCCATCATGGGACTCGGTGCCATAATCATATCATCATATACATATACCGTACCCGGCCCTCTAGTAAGGGACTCGGTGAATAATGCAGCGACACTGTGCACGATAACATACCCGGCCCGGGACTCGGTGAATGATACAATAACAGTAAGCACGAGTAGAATATCATGAGCAACTATGTGCAACTACATCATCATCTGAGACTCAACAGAATAAGTGGACTAACTAACACTCGAATATCAAGACAATAGTCATGGTAAGTATGGATGTCAATAGGAACTATACCAAACAAAGCCTCAGGAATCATACGTCATGTGCCAAGATAATGCAAAACAATTGTTGGAAGTCAAGGACATTAATCATTACAGAGTCTTTAAGAATAGGAATTTTCACACACCAACTACTATCCAACGTATAGAGGACTCGAGGGGAAACTCAATCACTTAAGAGTTCTAGCATCAAGAAGTGAATAAGAATCATGAATCACACTCGGAACTTATGAATAGAGTTATCCCAAAGTTCATATCATTCATCACTTAAATTTAAGACATGCCAAAAGAAAGAAGGGACAGCTTTACATACCTGTTGACGATTAATCGCAAAACCGTTCGCTTTGTCGCTCTTTTAGCCTATTTAACATAAAAGTAATGTTATCGTCAGTAGCTATACTTTTTAGCTCGTAAATCCGTAGCCCATCGCTTTATAGAACTTTTTCTTTAACCTATACATTCTCGTTTAGGGTTTTTCATTATTAAGGATTTAACGAAAATCGGGCAGCATTTCCCCTATATATTCGCCTAACCCGAATTTCCAATTATTCTCCTGTTAACACAGAAATACCAACAACAGAAATATATATATAAAATTCTCACAATTCAGCCCATAACAATTCTAACAACCCAACAACCTTTCTAAATCCATTTCAACCCACAATTCCCTATAACATCGATTTCATGCATTTTCTTAATTCCAATTTCGTCCAATCCAATTTTAATAATTCCATCACAACACTATTAACACACTTACACCATAAAACAAGAAAATCTTACCTTAATTTTCTCGGAGGAATTTCTACTCTTAATTGCTCCAATTTCGTAATTTCTTCTTCCTCGATTCAATATCCAATGTTGTTATTACCTCCTTGAACTTGTAAATCACCTTGGAATTAAATCAAAGCAATTTTTTTTTTAAAACAGCCATGGCTGGCCGTGAACAGTAGCAGCCATGGCTGTTTTTTTTTTTTTTTTTCTTAAGCAATTTTTTTGCAAAAATGAAATCAAGTGTTGATTTCTTCACTTGCCAACAACCTATATATGGTTTCCCATGTGTAGACACGTTCCCCCCCTCCTTGTGACTCATTAAATTATTTTCTTGACTTGTTTTATTTTTTTTTATTTTTCGGGTGGGGCCCACTCTCAATAATTAAATTAATTAATCACTAATTCTTACTTAGTAATCTAATCACAATTAATTAATCCCTAATCTCCAATATTATTTTTACACTAAATAAAATTTATAAACAATTTATGTTTTAATTAAAATTGAAAATTAAAGATTTCTATTTCGTGTCCGAAAATAACTCCGCCTTTAACTTGAGTCGATTTGCTTGCGAATAATTCGACGTATAAATATACGGGGTATAACATACATGACCTTGGAATCTAGGGTCATGGCCCGGAAACCTCTCAAAACCTCTTCTTCCTCCCCTCTTCCGGTTATTCATTCCTCCACGCCTCCCCCCTTGCCGATTATCATCCCACCACCTACCTTGTGGATAGTCATCATACTCCTCTTCATTCATGAGGTATTGGTAGTGGCGTTGGTATTGATTTTGGTTAGGAAAGGGATCTTGTATTTGGACTTGGGGTGTTTGTTGTAAGGTTACTTGAGGGATTGCCTCATTCAGGTTGTATTGGTAAACTTGGGGATAGGTTTGTCGATTAGTGTTTCGGAATGTGGAGTTTTGGGATGGAAGGTTGGTTGTTTGGAGTAGTGGAGCTCTTTGGGTGGAGGTGGTTGTGGAGTTGGGATTGCACAAGGCATGGGCTTGTCTCGGGGTAATGGTCGGTGTAGTGTCTTGTGTTTTATCCCCATCACCTTCATTTCGAGAACGGGGAGTGCCCATTCTACTCGAACCCTCTATTTGAACTAACAATACTCACCATGCGCTCATCTATACCCTTCAACTTCCCATTCACACCATTCATCTCTCCTCTCATCTCTTCTATACCTGTTTGCATGCCTGAGTTTTGATTCATGATCATAGCCAATAAACTTGCTATGAATGACATATCCACTACCTCTTGTGTCCTACCACCTTGGTTAGACATGATGACCTGGAAAACTAGCAAACAAGATTAGTAATAAAAGCCTCACTTCACTCGTGTTGAACTCTCAACCTTACCACACTCTGTGCTCTTTCGAAGTTGTTGATGAATCGCTCGCCCAATCAAATTCACACATTCCTTATCCTTTGTGGTAGAGTGGATTTTTGTTTAGATGAATGACGGATGACTCAAAGCAAAAAGGATGAGAGCCAATAAAGTTTCAACGAAATAAAATGAAGAAAAGCTTGAAAGAAATTAGCACGAAAGAAATGCGGACACAAGAACTAGTAGACACAAGTAGGAACAACTACTAAATGACCACTAGTTAAGAGACACTAGAAAAGGGAATACTAAAACCGGAAAATAAATAAAATTTCGGGCCCGGGTAGGTGATAACTTGAAAATGCGGCCGTGAAGCCTCGAGTGATCTAAGGTATTAATTTGAAACAACTAAATTTTTTAAAATTCTATACTCTTTTTTTTTTGGCTCCCCACCAAAGGATTAGGGACACAAGCAAACAAGCACTTCTAAGAAAATTTTGAAATTGGAATGAATTAGAAGTGATAGAAATCGAAGTTGAATCAAGAAACAAGCACCTTAGAATTGTTGCGGAAGATTGTGTTATATGATCACTATCACCTTTCATGACCAACTTACACGGGTCGTATAATATTATACGGTCCGTATAATACATCCGTATTCGAAGGATGAAATGAACAGAATGTCTCCAAGTCAACTCCTATTTCACGACCAGGTTTCACGGACCGTATAAAATTGTACGGTCTGTATTTGAAGGACCAAATTGTAACAGAAACTCTCCGAACCAGCTTCTATTCCACGACCAAGTTTCACAGGTTGTATAAAATTGTACGATCCGTATAATACGGTCGTATTCTACGGATCAAATGTAACAGAAACTCTCAAAATCAGGTCCTATTTCACGACCTCATGGTCCGTATAAGATTATACGGTCTGTATAACTTGATAACAGCAGCTTCAGTGAAATTCGACTGTACCTCGTTTGGCTCGGGAATTGTGCTAAACTTTTTGAATTTGCTAACTTCTTGGGACCCACTCAACCTTGTACTTACCCTTTTTGGCTAGAAAAACAACTTTTCAACTTTTGACTTGGATTCTTGGATCTAACTTTCCTTTTTATCGTCTTCTTCACCAAGAACAAAGATGAAAAATGAAAAACACTAAAAAACCCAATGTGGTCCAAATCAACTCATTTTTGCCCTAATTTTCAGATTTAAGCTCCTTATCACTTAGACAACAAAGCCCAATACGAATCAAAGCTCAATTTCACCAAAATCAACTAAACCCACTTTGAGTTTTTCAAGCATTGATGAACCTCTAATGGTGGAAACTTCAATTCTTACCCAAATGGCTTCAATTTTCATTTATAGATGTTTCCCACCACAGCAAACTCAAATCTATCTTCAAAAACACTCAAATCAAACAACAAAAATGATTTTCAACTTTTTTTGGATTTTCATTTTTTTTTTTTTTTTTTTGTGATTTTCAGATTTTGAGCCTAGGATTAGAAATTGTAGGAATAATCTCTTAGCCTATGCTCTGATACCAAATGATACGATTCTACCTAAGAAACTCTAGAAAAACAAAAGAACAAGAAAATAAAAAATAAAGGGTGGATGAACAATAGAAATGGAAGAGGGTAGATGGATAGATACTTGACTCAAGAGCAAGAAATCTATGGACAAGAAAGGGTATATCAAACCCTAACCCTTCCAATCGGATTTACAAACCCTATAACCTAAGCAATTCGAATCAACAAACGACTCAAATGAATCCACAAATGAGCAACATTGAATTCGATGGAAATAAGCAATTCACTTCACAAATAGGAAGCAACACTTGGTTAACCAACCAAACAATCTATATTAATCTAAAGCTATCAACTACAATTCTCATAAGAGTTTCTTCATTCAACATAATCTAAAGATGAAAATAGCCTAATTCTAATATTTATACTAAGAGACTTAAGAGCTAGGCTAGTTATTACAAGAATGCCATTAATGAGGCAAGGGCCTTGTTATCCGAAAAGGCTCCTCTTACACATATAGCCATCATCCAACCCTCAAAGCTTGCAATTGTGACCATTTGCATCTATGGCCCTTCTTTTGCACGTCTAGCCGCATTTGCATTTCTGCCCCTTTGCGACCCTAGCCAGTTTGAGTGTTGGCCTTCTTTCTTGTAGCTTCTTCTTCCATTCCTCTCCAAGCTACTTTCCATACTTAATAGGCCTTCTTATGGGGCTTGTATGTCTCTCCATGGGTCTCCAATGCTCCTTTGGTCATCCTCCTTGCTTGAATGGATTGGAGTCCCATGCCTTCGTCTTCAATGTGAGCCTTCAAGTGAAGTGTGCCTAGTAGGGTCATATCACACAACACTTCTTAGCAACAGTAAACCAACTGAACAGAAAACAAGTTTGCATAGGCTCTATAAAGAATTGCCTTTAAAGAAAGAGAAGGCACAACAGTTAAAAAGTGCTATTAGAAACCAACTAGGCCTACACTCCACTATGTATGGCAGGAAAACGAATCAAAGAATTTTTCAAAACAAGAAGAGGCAACCAGTACAAATTACTAGGCAAGTAATTCAGAACATCTATTATAGAGGAGCATTGGAGCCCAGATTGGCCAAAAAGATGGGAGGAATTTAACTTTTATCCCTGACAGTCCTTTTATTTTGTTGTGTTACTGATGCTAGGAGGATAGATTAGACGGTTTCTTCTACAATTGGGCCATATGCTCAGTTCCAATTCTGTTTCTTTTTTTGGGCAAGTAAAAACATTTGGTCGGCGCAAAAAATAGTTATCAAAAATGTATATCGTATGTAGATTATACATTAATATACAATAAAACATATCTGCTTGCTATTATTTTGGTGGGCGGTTATTTGCATCAATTTCTCTTCATTTTTTTCCCTTTGCGTTGTACAAAGTTTACACTTGTTATTAAAGTTCTTTAATTACAAAAGAAAAAAATTTGTCCTTCGCTGGGGGTGGTCTTTAATTTTTGTCCCTCAAATTGGTGGTTTTTAATTTTTGGCTTCTGCCTTTGCAAATTCTGCCTTGGGCCTTAAGATAAAATTTGCAAAGGTAGAAGACAAAAATTAAAGACCACCAATTTAAAGGGAAAAACTTAAAGACCACCAATTTAAAGGACAAAAATTAAAGACCACCCCAAGGACATCCGCGCATAAAAAAAAGAAAAAAGAAAAAAAAAAGGACTTTCTTCCCATTTTTGCTCATTTGGTCCAAAGGGAAGTGTGTACTATTACATGCTCTAAACTTTTTACAAAGAATGCATACTTCACTTGGTCTCCCATGTGGCTGTGCAACATATTGCCAATGGATTTTTGAGTTTTTCTTTCTTCTATTTTAATGAAATGCTTCTTCGTAGAAAATATGTTTTTCCCAGTAATTTTATGGTGTTTTGGTTGAAGTTCGAATAAAGAGTGATAAATGTAAATATTTACTTGCACCAGTTTGCACCCCGTATTAATTTTCTATGACTAAACTAGCGCTTGGCCATAGATTCCCAAAAGAATTTTGAAAAGTTTGATTTGGGTGAAAAGGAACACATCAGCCTAGAGGCAGAATAAGAATTTAAAGTTTCATAATTCGGAATTTTAATATTTTAAAGTTACTGGTTCTAAATTAATAATTTATACATACTTGATGGAAATACAAATATAGAGCTTGAATTAAAATTATTGAGTTCTGTCAAATTCGTAATCAAAGCGGTGCATGACGAGTGGATAATGGGATCACGATCAATTATTAATGCAATATTTACATCAAACATTTTGGTCAAGATCTTGAAATTACTACTTAATATAAGTGAGAACAACAAAAAGTTGTCGTCCTCACAGGGGCACTAATAGAATTTCAGTCCGTTGCCACATGGTGTTGCAATTGTCTTTTCATATTCTCATTTTCGTACTGTTGCAATTGACTTTTCATATTCCCATCTTTTGTACTTATTATTATATTCATTTTTCTCAAGATCACTACTTGCTTTTATTATTCGAAGGGAAAAGTGGAAATATACCGCTCAACTTTTACGATTTAAAGTAGATATATTTCTGTTATAAAAGTAATATAAATATACACCTATCGTTACAAAATGGTACAAATATATTTTTTTTGCTGACTGATATTTTTTAATCATTCATTTTATTTTTCAATTAAAAAATACCACGTGGCTTAAAAAAAAGTCTATCCATTTTTTGTGAGTAGACATATTTTTCTAACGCCACATGGTAAAAAAAATTCTAGTGGGTCAAGTAAAAAAAAGTCTACCCGTCATTTTTTAAAATTAAAAATAAGCTAGGTGATTTTTTTTTTTTTAAATCCTGTTGGCGAAAAGGGTATATTTGCAATATTTGTGTAAGGGTAGAGGTATATTTACACAATTTTATAACGGCAAGGTGCATATATACCACTTTTTTAACGGGGATATATCTGTTCTAAATCGCAAAATTGAGGGATATATTTACACCTTTGCCCTTATTAGAATGGAGAGTACTTATTTTCTTGCCCCTTATGAGGTGACATTTTATTATCTATCTTTGTGTATTTTGGTAGTAAAATTTACTTTCGGGCCAAATTATTTTTCCTTCCAATTGAAGCATTTATTAGGGATGTGTTTGTATGGAGAGAATACTTTTCAGAAAATGTTTTTCAACTTTTCATATTTGATTGATTAAAAATTTTTAAAAGCACTTTTTTCAAGGAAATAAAATCCTTAAAAAAAGGGAATTAATTTTCCTAATGAGAATAGAGAAAATAAATTTCATAAGTGACATTCTAAGTTTATTACTTATCGCTTTCACGCCTATCAATGCCCCTAACCCTACCCCTTGACCACTCCAACCCCGACACCCAATCTCCACCCACCTCCATAATATTTTTCTATATTATATTTAAATATTTTTGGACAATACTTTTTGTTTTCTTACCAAACACTAAAAAATATTAAGAATATCACTTATTTCCTAAGAAACCATTTTCTAGGAAAATATTTTATATGGAAATCGTTTTTCTTAATGCCAAACACACCCTAGGTCTTATTTTACATTTAACTATGTCCCACGTCATATGTTCCTCCTGTATTCTTCTCTCTCTTTGTTTTACACCTCCAAACACCTACTTTCTTAATGAGCTCATATATGCTTAGATTTGACTTCGAATCACTTTCAAATATGTTTTAGAAATCTTTAAATTTATTAGCATACTTGAATTATTATTTATTAGTATCTTTATATGTTTGTTAAATTAATTTGTGTAAGGGCTCTAAACTAACGCTATAAAAATTATGTACAAATTTAAAGTTAATGAAAATTTAACTTTAAAGTTTAGATCGATGATTCTAAAAGACGAAAATATGAGTATTTATTAATGCATGTGAAATAAAATACATTATTAAAATCTTAAATGAGTTCAAAATAAGCATAATTGAGTTTGAATTAAATAATTCAATCAATAGTGAAAGTGAAAATGTTAAAGGAGTAAAAATAAATTATATTTTTAAATATTACAAATATACTTATTGAAATTGTAGCTATTATGTGTGATTGTTGCTTTATGTGTTTTTGAAATATTTATCTCATTCGCCATTAATCTCTTGATGCGCCTTAATTAATGTTTCTGTTAACGAAAACCAAAATCCACTCTTTTATAGATTTCATAAAAAAATAAGTGATACAAAATATCTGAAATCACTAAATTAAGATATTTTTTTCATGGATAATATTATATCGCAATTTTGGTCTTGGGTTGAACTTTAATATTTTTTTGCATGCACAAGCCATTCTCTTAAAAAAAAAAAAAAATCTTTAAGAATATGTATTAAATCTTGTTTTGTCTATGAAAGAGGCTGGTGCAATGACTTTTAGTATATTCACCTGGAGAGAACAAAATACGTTTAAAAATTAATAAATTGGCCTATTTCGAATAAAAAAGCACAATAATTTTTTTTTTTTTTTTTTAAATCAATTACATTGTGGAATGAAGAAGAGGTGGTTAAAGCCATCCTAAATTTTAGTAGATTTATATTTATATGAAGTGACATATCATATGTGTTGAACAAAATACAGTCCTCATGTAATTAGTTCTTTTTCTAATTTTTTTATCTGAATGGAATTCTTTATGGACAATTTTACTTGATGTCGCCTTTAAAGTATCTATGATACATTATGAATATTAAAAGTGTAAATTATTAAATGATGTAATATGGTATTAATAGAGCTAGCATTATCAGTCAAGATCAAGTTGTCTCTTTAAAATTTCTTGTTTGCTTAGCTACAAATTAATTTTTTCAAACATAAAGTATATATGAAGGACTAAATTTCATTTTAATAATTTTAGGGTTTTTCTTGAATTTGGTCCAAAATTAAGCTTAAATAACCATATCTGATAGCATATACCCTTGATACATAACTAATAAGTGAAAAGTTAATGATATCAAAAGAAATCTATTTCTCTATTATAACTAGAAATCATATATGCTCACAAATTCTTAAAAGTGTCGAATTGCAATTTCATATTTAACCGTAGTAGTTTATACAATATCAAGTCACTTATGTCCTATCCAATTATTTGACTAAGAAATTTTAATAATTATAAAAATTTATCAACAAGGCATGATCAATGTGCAACTACATTAGATTAATTATTTTATAGAAAAACATGACATAAATTATATTACTTATTTTATATAATTAAACTTACAATTTTTACATGCAACCAGTTTGATGAGACATGAGAACCACGGAGTAAGTTTTCTTGTCATTGGGCCTATTCAGATTTTTTGTAGGACATACGAACAAGCGAGCCACGTTAATGCAAGTGGCCCCTTTGCTTTCAAGAGAAAACCGGCTAACCAGGGAGTGACGATTCTAATTATTCCTCATGGTGTATTACGGTTTTTCACCGACGGAATGGATCGAAGTGATTGCATCAAAGAAATGACCACTTCACAAGTTTGAATTTATTATAGTTGATTGAAGCTTTCCTCTTTCGCTGTTAACTATTTGACAGACGGATGTGATCTCTGAATATTACTCAATAATTCATATTACAAATGTCAAACATAACCCATCAAACGTCTTAGCAGAACCCAAAGGGCAATTTGCACGATTGTCCTTATTCAGGGACGGTCTTTAATTTTTGTCCTTCGCTGAAAATCCCTTGATTTTGGGTTTGAACCCCCGCTCTGTTAAAAATTTTAAAAAGTTCACAAGGTAAAGTTTGGATTCGCAAGACAGAGTTTTAAACTCTACCTTAAGGTAGAGTTTTGCCTTCAGGCATAAGGCAAAGGTAGAGGTTTGCCTCAAGGCAATTTTTTTTTTTTTTTTTTTTTTACTCAGCTGAAGTTTTGCAAACCTCTGCATTAAGGCTTAACTTTTGCCCGAATAGACTTAATTTTGGGTAAAATTTAGGGCTTAAGGCAGAGGTTTGCCTTAAGGATTTTGGGTGAAAGTTAGGCCTAACTTTTGCCCGAATAGGCCTAATTTTGCTACAAATTTCTACCTTGAGAAATTTCTTTATTTTTGACGGAGGCGAGGTTCATACCCAGAACCTCGGAGTTTCAGGCAAAGATCAAAAATTAAATACCACCAATTTGAGGGACAAAAATTAAAGACCAATGCCTTTGAAGGACGATCCACACAAAAAATCGAAAAGGAAACAATTGAAAAGTTACTGACTTACATTCCCTACTTATCTTGGGTGTTAATTGCACATTGTGGTCCAAATATACATGACGTGGCAAACCTTCTCTTTCTTCTCTCCTTCTCCCGCATATATATCTCCTCGATTCTCTTTTCTCATTCCTCATTCCTCATTCCATGTTCTCATGGTTCTGCGTCTCCTGTTCGTTGCCGCATATTTGTAGCTTATGTATCTAGAAAACATGTGATCCCATTGCAAAAACCTTTGAAATCGAGACTTTTGCTTTACAAAAGCAATTTTTGTTTTTCTTCTGGATGAATACGATGTTGAGATTTTTTTCACGGAACCCGATTGGTTTCTAAGATCACTTTCGGTCCTAGGCTTTTTATTAGTCCTGGTAAAGCTTTCCACCTAGCTCAAAGGTTAAAGCATCGCATTTGTAATGCGATGGTCATTGGTTTGATTCCAATAGCCGGCTTTTCCCTATTGTTTTGTGTTTTAGTTTAATTTCTATATTTTGTAAATTCTAAATTAAACATAAAGAATTTAATTAGAGATATGAACAATTGAATTATCAATCCGATAATTTGTGAACAATTTAACAAGATAGGTAGATGAAGAAGTAAGAACAAAGTCTTGCTAGTCCAACAAAACTTGTGAACACTTAACAGTATGGTTTTGCCAAAAAATTTAACAAGCAGAAAGAAGATAGTGTGAAGCTCTGCTAATCCGATAAAACTTGTGAACAACTGGACGATATGCAAGTTTTGCCTATCCAGTAAAAGCTTGTTACTCCCAAATGCACACGCAAGTATACGTGGTCATACATGTAATATAGGATTTAAAGTCTAGATATCGTACCCACAGAGACTTATGATTAACTATTCACTAAATTAGATGATACTAATTATTTACACAAGAAGTAAAATCTCAAGATATAATTATTACCTAACTAAAAATAAAATAAAACAAATAATGAAATTCAACCAAGAAAGAACGGATTTTTATCGGAGAAGAGATAGATCTAGGGCTATGTTCACTAACAATCCAGTTGAGCCTTCAAATCGTTCTACATAGGGGTTACTAGTTGACAAGTTAATTACTTTATGAGTATCTTCCGAGTTGCTCACAAGCCTGTAAATGCTACTATAACGCCTATATTCCGATGGCCGCCGGAGGTAATAAGAACGCATTAACTTCTCCGTATTCAATTAAGCAAGGCTAAAGGGTATATTCCTATCCTCATTAGCGAAACGATTATATCGAACAAGCCCTATTTATTCTTATTAAGCATGCAAATTCGCTATCTCTAGTTCAATTCACACGCCACAGATGGTGCTAAACTATTTCGTCAAATACTTAAACAATTAAGACCAAGAATACATAAATAACCCAAAGATGGAAAACCAATAGATATAAACAATAATCAAACGTCAACTTTCATGTTTGTGCCAAAATCCTTGAACTAAAAAGTTTAACTCCACATAGACATGAAGGAAAAACAACAAATTATCCTAATAAAAACGTAAAAATGAGTACTACAAATAAGAAAAGGCAAAACCTTGTAACTACGACCTTCACGGTGGCTCCAAGCTCTCTCTATGTCCAAAGTTCTGAACTCCAAATCACAAGTTATCCAAAATTATACAAAATCATGTCTTATATATTATTTATAGGTGTAGAAAAAAGTCTCTAACTAAATAACCTAATCCAAAAATGATCGGAGAATTTTGGGAGTCAGAAAATCTGCTTTGTACGAGCCTGCGTGTAGCAGTGAAATTTTCCGCCTTCTGTCCCTTTTTTTCTTCTCAATTCAATCTTAATTGCAAAGTGTACTCCATGGTTGCTTAATCATTGCCATAGTTTCCTAATCATTAGGCCACCACTTTTTTGTCTCCTTTCTTTTCTTTTTATTTCCTTTTTCTCCTTTTTTCACTTTATTAAATTTTGCTACAAATCTCTTATTCTTCGTACCGCTTTATTCCTTCGTAATAAAAATATAATATTAAGCATAACTCATTATAATTGATATTTAAAATGAAATCTCTTATTCTTCGTATCGCTTTATTCCTTCATAATAAAAATATAATATTAAGCACAACTCATTATAATTGATATTTAAAATGCGATTAATAATACTAAAATGTGACACAAATAATGAATAAATATATGCATTTAAGGGCAAACATCACCACCCCACACGTAAACTCTTGCTCATCCTCGAGTAAGCATTAAAACTACTCTCAATAAATCAAGCCTAGGAACACCACAACTTTGGTTGATACCAACAATTAGACCCTACAGCAACTCAAACCATCAAATATACACTTCCCGGTCATCCTGCATGTTATATCCCGCATTTTGCGCATTTGGATAATTTAAGATAATTGCGGGAAGTTAAGAGCAAGCCTATATTTTTGATCTTGTTTGGCACATAAGTGGTTCACAAAATTTTTGAAGTGGAAATGTTAGGAAAGGCTAGGGGTAGAGAGGAAAATACGCAAGATGACTCATGGAAATATGGATGGAAGGCTAAGGGCAGATTCGGAATTTGGGAAATTAATTTTTACATGGATTGCAAGACAAAAAAAAAAGAAGAGAAAGAAAGTCTTGAATAAAAAGGCAAGTGGGCCGTGTGGTATGGTGGGCCTTGGCCCATATGAATGTATAATATAGGTAGATAAATATGACTAATTAGTCATATTCTCCATCTCCCCATTTAGAATATTCAAGAGACTTCAAGAAAAAGAGAGAGAGAGAGAGAGAGAGAGAGAGAGAGAGAGAGAGAGAGAGAGAGAGAGAGAGAGAGAGAGAGAGAGAGAGAGAGAGAGAGAGAGAGAGAGAGAGCCATGGTTCGGCCATGGCTAGCAAAAATTTGTTCCATGGAATTGATCAAGAAAAATTATTTTCTTCTAGTATTCCAAGCAATTGAGAGGTCCTAATTAACATGGGGTGGTTGTTGAAGCAAGCAAATCATTCTTTGTGCAAATTCCAACCCTAGCCAAGTAAGAAGACAAGTGAAAAAGGTAAGGTTTCATCTCCTTTTTATATGTTATGAATGGTTTGTATATGTTGTAGAGTGAAGAAATGAACGAAATATATGAAAATATGTATGTTGGAGTGTGGCCGTGTAGGTGCTTGTATTGTGTGGAAGTGATGAACTAACTTTACTTAGTATTTCAATGGTTGTTGTAATAGAGTCTATGATGTAAAATGAGGATTTAATGGCTTGAAATGAAGTTGTAATCGTTGTGGAAAATAATGTGACAATAGCATGAATTCCTTTATTTGTATGAATGAAGTTGTTAATATAGATTGTTGGTGGAGTTCATGAATTTGGAAGAAAAGAATGTGTTGTTATTGGTTATGTTGTGTTGTGAAGTTTCGGGTAGTGTATGTATTGGTTGGGCCGTTTGAAATGTTGTGCGGGTTGTTGAAATGTTCTTGAATATTGTCGAGTGGTTTCGGATTAGTATTTGAATATGTGAACAATTATGAATTGAATATAAATGAGATGCCATGGAATGGTGACAAGAGTTGTTAATGTTAGAATATATTTTGAAATAATTGTTGAAGTTGGAAGATATGACTGTTGGTATTGTTGTTGATAAATTTGCCGAGTTAGATTCTCGGGGATGATGTGTTTATAGGGGAAATGCTGCCGAAATTTCGGTAGAATATAAGTGAATTCATTTGAGAGACTAAGACAAACATATGCCAATGAATCTAATGATTATGTGGATTCTTTTGTATGTAGACTAACAAGTTTAGGCGAATAAACGTAGCCAATAGATCGTGGGACAGGTATGTAAGGCTTACCCTTTCTTTCTTTGGCATGTCCTAGAGCCAAGTAAGGTATGATATTGATATGCACATTGGGGTTACTCTATTCTGTGATTCCGAGTTTGTCTATGATTCGTATCCCCCTTTTTGATATGTCTCTATGATTTCTGAAGCTCTATTTAATATGTATCCGAGTCTGCCTATGATTCTGATTCACTTCTGATATAAGTATGTCTGATATGCTCGAGTTGTTATACGATTGAGTAATGATATGAGTATAAAGAGTTCTGTTTCTGAAAGAAGTCTGTAAGTTTTAATGTCCCTAACTTTCGTAAAAGATCACGGATTTGCTTTGAAATGTTCGTAAAAGTTTTGTGGTAATAATGTCCGTAACTTTCACGTACATATGGTTCCAAAAGTTATATTTGATTTGATCCATAATGATATCCGAAAGGTACTTGATATGGTTGTTGCTTTGATTTTCCAAAAACAGCTTCTGAAACGTTCATAGAAGGTTCTGTACTTCAAACGCTCATAACTTCCTTATACTAAATCGGATTGATCCGAGACTTGTTTCTGAGCCTTCAGATGTCGGTAAGTGTACGTATCCATCGAGTCTGGATTTGTGTGCATATGGTTTCACACTACTCTGTTCGTGCAAGCCTCAGTATGTATTTCACTGCGCCCTGGGCCAGGTTCTGTTATCGTGCATCTTCCTTTGCATTGTTCACCGCGTCCCTCTCCCTTGCGGGCCGGGTTCTGTTATATGTGTATCTGTATATGATGATATGGGTGGCGGCCAGGATGACATATGATGATTCTGTTCACCGCGTTCCGCAATAGAGGGTCGGGATCTGTTATCTGCATATATGATATATGATTCTGACATGCATTGATAATTCTGTTCACCGCGTCCCTCACTAAAGGGCCGGGTTCTGTTACATGCATATATGATACATGATTTTGGCATATGATAACTCTGTTCACTACGTCCCCTAGAGGGCCGGATTCTGTTACATACATATGTGATATATGATCCGATCCACCGCGTCCCCTAAAGGGTCGGGTTCTGTTACACGCATATATGATATGGCATATGATGATTCTGTCCACCGCGTCCCTCACTAAAGGGCCGGGATCTGTCATACGCATATACGATTTATGATTCTGACATGCATGATCTGTGTTTGGAAAGTAAACCTTCTGGCAATTCTGTACCTTCTGTACCCCTTCTGACATCGGACTTCGACATATATGATCTGTGTCTGGAAGCCAAGTATTCAGATATTCTGGATCTGCATTTTTTTTTCTGACATGTGATCTCTGCATACACGATTTGTGATTGGAAAGTAAGTGCTTTGGTAATCTGGATACTGTACTCACTCTTGTACTGTTTGTTTCGGTTACAGTTCTGTTTTCTGTATTTCATGCTTTACATAATCAGTACATATTTCGTACTGACCCCCTTTCTTCGGGGGCTGCGTTTCATGCCACGCAGGTACACCCAGATGAGTACAGGGCACTGTTAGAAGATGCTTCAGCTGGATTGGCAACTCCATTTGTTCCTAGAGTGTTGCCGAGTCAGAGTATATGTGTTGTGACGTTTGTTCGAGACTAGAGACTTTGCAGACAGAGTCGTGGGTGTAGGATGTCAGTTTTGTCAGCGGCTCCATCAGCCGATGTGTCTTTATGTATTATGTTATGGATTTCATAAGACTACAAATTTGGTAGTATTTTTGCCTTGATCCTTTTATAAGCAGTATTTTTGCCTGGATTTCAAAGGGCAAAAATACAGCTTACAAAAGGATCAAGGCAAAAATACTGCTTATAAACGAAATGCTACAGGCTCAAAGGGCTAACTAAGTGATTGGAAAGTAAGTGCTTTAGTAATCTGGATACTGTACTCACTCTTGTACTGTTTGTTTCGGTTACGGTTCTATTTTCTGTATTTCATGCTTTACATACTCAGTACATATTCCGTACTGACCCCCTTTCTTCGGGGGCTGCGTTTCATGCCACGCAGGTACACCCAGATGAGTACAGGGCACTGTTAGAAGTTTAGTATGAGTATAATTGTGTTATAAATGATATTACGAATATTGGAGAAACATTATATGAGGAAGAATGTGGTATTATATTATGGCCATGTCTATTGATGACCTTGAAAGGAAAATTTGAGAATTGAATAATGTCGAACTTGTCGACGCTATTGACTATGGTATCATGAATGTTGTATTTGATGTTTGGGAGTTGTTATATTATTTTGAGGAAGTCGTATAAACAAAGGATATGCTTCCCAATTTTTATTAGCTCTAGCTTAAGCTTGAGTATATTATCGGTTATCTAATCTTAGCACGAATTCTCTTGAATGTAGAATCATCGGCTTCGAAGGGAACCATTTAGTCGATAGAGTTAAGGAGACAAAGAGGTATGTAAGGCTAACCCTTCTTTCTAAAGACATGTTTTTCCTCATTTCGCATCTATACGAGATATTCACGCTATTCCTATTCTTATAAAGATTGTAAGCTCATGACCCTCGAGATTTTCTTGATATTGTTGACAATGTTTCCTGTGATGATAATGATAATGATTATGATGATGAGTTTAATTTTAGAGATGCCATCCAAGATATCCAAAATGTCCAAATCTTAGGGACACTAGAAGCTCATAACTTATAATATTCTTGAGATACTTTGGAAAAAGCTCCTGATAGTGATAATGATAATGATGACGATGATAATAATAATAGTGATGACGATAAAGATAATGGGATTCAATAATAGAAATCAGGAGTTTATAGACTTTGTGTCACCCCGATAGTGTGAAATGTTTCTTTCGGATACATATGTTATAAATGTATGAATGCTATGTTGTGATACCGAGCCTATATGGCCGGGTACGATATCTATTGCGCGCACATCACTGCAGTCGGGTATGGATAACACTGAGCCTTGGTAGGGCTAAGTACGATAGCACTGAGCCTTGGTAAGGCCAGGTACGTCTAATACCAAGCTTTATTATGGCTGGGTACGTAAGACACCAAACCTCTATGGTCGGGTATGATACTACTATGTGTTCAAATGTATGAAATGGAAGTTTCCCAGTAGAACGAGGATAAGTAAGTTTAACGAACATTGCTAGAGGTATACCTAGCTCTTTCATTTCATAACTCGTCCATACTATGTTATTTCATATGCCTACATTATGCTATTGATTATGTTTTTCATACTCAGCACATTACCCATACTGACATCCCTTTGCCTGGGGGCGCTGTGTTTCATGCCACACAACCCCATATTGCTTTGTAGGAAAGTTGTCCGAGAGTTTGACTATAGGATGTTCTAGGCTATTAGCTGGATTGGTAGACTCCATTCGGTTCGGAGTGATACCGCGTCGGAGTATGTCCTTATGAGTTGAGTCATGCACATTATAGGGATGTTGGGGTCCTGTCCCAACTTAGGTTTTGATATTATATCTTATTTTAGAGACTTTTGCAGACAGAGTCATATATACAGTACATTAGCCTTGTAAGCAGCTATACAAGCTGATGTAGCATTATGCATTACTTTACAGATTCATATTATTACAGATTTTTACTTGAGTTAAGGAAGACGAAAAGAATGTTTTGAAAAGCTTTCATTACACATATCATTTCATGATTAAGGGTCCAGCAAGATTATGAGTATAACGAGAACTAGCGGGTTCGTTCGGCTCTAAGTGAGGGTCGGGTGCCCACCATGCCCTATCAGAATTGGCATGTGACAGATAACTAGGCCAAGTAATAAATCTTCCACTCTGCACTTCTCAGCCTTTAGATTAGGAATGTAATTTTTGCTTTTTTGGCACAACAAATTCAAGAATATAGACACTCTTATCCTCACCCTTTGACTCCCCCAAAGGCTTAGATGACTTGTTACCATCTTACTCTCCAAACACAATGTGAAAAAATGATTGGAATGAGGTCTAATGCGCCCTAACTCATGAATTGTACAACTATTTACATCCCCATTTATACACACACTCTAGTCTCCAAAAGTAATGTTATCTACTCCCTCACATGACTCTCAAGCACTCTTCTCAACATTGGCACCATCAAGAAAAATCTAGTCTAATGATTGGTATTCTAGTTTTAGCTCCTCAATTTGACCTAGAAGATCTTTTTCAGCTCATCACTAAATTGTTGGGCGTTACACGCATTAACCTTGGCACTCAAATCTGCATCCAAGTTGTGCACAGCCAAGCCAAACCTATCAATTTCTTGTGCAAGATCAACTCTAGAACAATCATTCACAAACTATGTTAGAAACAACGTCGTTCCGCATATTCCTTAATCGATAATATTCGTCATAATACCAACCCGTAATCCTATATTCATATTCATACTTCCAAGATGCTAGGTCACGACTGTTGTACCCTATTTTTACCAAAGGCTAAACAAAGCACAACTTATGGGACTCTAAAATAATTAATTATGTACAGAGTCGCCACCTAGCATTTAAGGTATACTAGGGTACCTATAAATTATTAATATATGCAGCTTAACATGATCTACGAAAATAAGTGAGATTCTAGGTAAGGGTTCAAATTATTCCGAAGGGAAGGTGTTAGGCATCCTTCAGAATCCACAAATGTGGTTCCCGGCTGGACCAATTTAACTATACGAGGGATGTGTAAAAAGGCTTGATTATTATTTACAAAAAATTAGTAGAATTTAGACTGAAGAATAACTAATATGACTATTCACATAAATAATCGTGCAATACGTATTTTATACATATGTGAAATAATAATTATTTTAAAAAAAAAAGTTATGTGCAACTTAGAAGCTTGGGTATGTGAAAAGGGTATAAGGAATGGACATGAAATTATTTTGCACTCAAGGTGAGTTAACTAATTTAACTAGCGAAGTATGTACGCCTAATCAATTAATTATGAGAGTACATTCTAAAGCCTAAATATTGAAGCAAATCACCCTATTTATTTACTTAAGTGTGCTAAGCTATTGAATTAAAACTCTAGCGAAACGTGATAACTATAAGAATATTAGCTACGAAAATAATAACTGTCTAATGTTAATTTGTCTAAAACACATAAAATTTAAATCACATAAGCAGATCATAAATAAATACCACCAACCTGCACCCTAAAAAGTAAAGTTTCACTATATTTTATGCTTGCATAATTTAAGAATGTAAAAAAAAAATATATAAACAAAGAATTTAAGAAGCTATTTGAACTTCTTTTGAGTGTCATCTTCAAAAGTAACTCCGGATGTCTGCATGAGACTTAATAAAAATGTTAGTAAGAGAATGAATAATTATCGGATGAATTAAAAAATAATGAATAAAATTAAAATAAAAACCCGTCTTTGTACATGGAAGGCCTTGGAAATCGACGGAAATTTCTTCATCGGCCATATCAGAAAATATCTAAAATGCAGTACCTGTAATATCAGGTAAACACCAAAGTGTAACATCTGGAATATCAGTAAAATATCAAAGTATAGCGTCTAAATATCAAGATGAAACTGTTCTCGAACAACTCTAAAGTAGCAGACTTCTTTGCCCAAAAATAAAATAAAATAAAAAATAAATAAAAATAACAACAATGGCTAGGCCAAACAAATAACAACAATAAGGAGCAACAAATCTACTCAAAATGCAACCATCATAGGCTAAGTACAGAGGCTATTTTTCTCAGATTCAGCAGCTAACAGCAATAATGAGCAGTATCTATTCTGTTCGAACAAGCTAGTGGAAGTTTCAACCAAGGAATCATATGTGAAATACTCCCAAAAGAGATTTAAGTAGACAAGATTTCAGCATCATTTTACAGCAAACATAACAGCCCAGTGGCAGCTCGAGAGTGCAATGTTTCAGGCTCCAAGAACAGTAATAACTTAAAGAGTGCATTAGAATCAGGATAGAAGACCAACGAAGCAACAACTCAAAGAACAACCTTAGCACAAGATCATCTCAAACAACAGCCATAGAGAACTCTTAAGTACAACAACATATTGTCCATAACAAGTGGCTCACATAATCAATAGACATAACAACAACTAAATGAAAACAGCCCATAGTAGGAGCTCAGAAGGACTGTACTAGCACCATCAAAATACAATAGCTCAAGTGTAGTTTCTGTTTCTGTTTTTATAAATGCAGCAACCGAACACTTCAAATGCAACATATTTCATCTTAAAGCAGCCAGTACTTAGCAGCGGACAGACCAAAAATGCAGCAGCCATTTTTTCCATATGTCATCAAGAATGTGGCATTTTCACCCTAAATAACACAACAATCAGTTGGCCAAAATGCAGGTAGTAAATCAGACCTAAAATGAGGCAAAAAAATGGCCTAAAACGCAGTAGAAAATGGCCAAAAAATGCAGGCAGTAAATCCGTCCCAAAACGGGGTGAAAATGGCCCAAAACATAGTAGAAAATGGCCAAAAAAACGCAGCAGCGTTGGCCTCCAATTGCAGCAGCGAAATCAGTCCCAAAAATGAGGTGAAAATGGCCTAAAACACAGTAGAAAATGACAAAAAATGTAGGCAGTAAATCAGTCCCAAAACGGGGTGAAAATGGCCCAAAACATAGTAGAAAATGGCCAAGAAACGCAGCAGCGTTGGCCTCCAATTGCAGCAGCGAAATCAGTCCCAAAAATGAGGTGAAAATGGCCTAAAACACAGTAGAAAATGACCAAAAACACAGGCAGTAAATCAGTCCCAAAACGAGGGAGAATGGCCCAAAACATCAATGCTAACAAAGTATTAATCAAACGATGTCGAAGCAACGTAGAACGAGCAGCTAAGTGGATCATCTACTCATGTTTGGCGGAAAGTCTATAGCGAAAATTATAGCACCTTGAAATTTAAAAACATTAGTCGATTTTTCTCAAAATACACCAGCGAGCTTTGGCAAAGTACATCAGTCATTAGGCTTAAAATGGTCACCAACAGGGCAGCCCAATAACAAATAGCAACAACATGGAAGTGGAAAACTTATCCCAAAATGGGCAGCAACACAGGGCGAACAACGATAACAAACAGCCTATGAGGCGAAGTAATAACGATCAACAAACCACAGCCGGCAAGGCTCAAATAAATACATTAACGAAGGCAAGGCAAACAATGATATGTTTAAAGAAAGGAAAGAAACAACCTGTGGGTGTCAAATAGCCAAGCCTAGCCAGAAACAACAGCGACCAACGTATTGAGGCTCAGAAATATTATTTGCGGCTTTTACCAGGGAAATGGAGGTGTCGCCACTGCTGCGGACTGGTTGAAGTAAGGGTGGCGATGGGAGGAGAACGAAAAGGAAAATGGGGGGAAGGGCGGCGTGGCTGCTCGTTGGCTGCTCCGGTATGAAGGAGAAAGAGAAAAAGGAAAGAGGAGGAGGGTGACTCTGTGGTTGGCCGTTTCGTGGTGGTTGGAGTTCACCGGAGCTCCGGCGTGGAGGGGAGTGGCGGCGGCTGTGGAAAAAAAAATGAGAGGGGAAGTGTTTAGGGTTTGGTTTTGTTGGAAGAGAGTTAAAAATCTGAAAATTAAGTGTGTGTGTATTATGTAGAAGATGAATACCCCCTCCTTTTCTTATAATGCAAAATGGCCCCTGTTTTGTCCAAAGAATAGAAGATTGCACCCTTTTGTCTCCTCAATGCTTACCTTAATCCTTTTTTTTTTTAAAAAAAATGATGAAACCTTGACTTGATCGGATTTTACTCTGCGTTGAAAAAAATTAATTACTCCGATTTTCTCTGCACTGTCAGACTGTACTAACATATAGTTAATTAATACATGTATAAATAATAACGCAAGTATAAAATATAAACCTTAATGTCTATGATATGAAAATGTATTGCTATAAAATTAAGAAACAATTATTAATTGCACAAAAATGATAATATTACGCTGTACATGTGCAAAATAATGATTCTTGAAAAAATGACAATAAATTGAGAAAATTCCTAAAATAAGGATAAACATCAACAAATTGTTGAAAAAAATGTAAAAATGTGTAAAAAAATGTATTTCGTGCTCTTTAACGAATCAGGGCCCCCCAAAACGTTAATTTTAAGCACGTCGAGCCAAAATTAGGTGTCAACAACGACAAGACCAAAAATACTGGCCATAAGAGCCTTTTGTCAACCAAGCGTCTTCATCAATCACCTTACCTCCGTATATTTCATCCCAAGATGTCATGTTGAGAGAACTAGAAACGCACTAAGAGAAAAAAATCAGATAATTGCAAAAATAAATATATTTACGAAAAAAACTTGTAAAGATAAAAGTAAAAGTGTAATCTAAAAAAAAGGTTTAATCTAGAAAAATAGCTAATTCCTAAGTCCCCGACAATAGTGCCAAAAAATTGTTGCTCCCAAACGCGCACGCAAGCATACGTGATCGTACAAGTAATATAAGATTTAAAGTCCAGATATCGTACCTATAGAGACTTATGATTAGCTATTCACTAAATTAAACGATACTAATTATCTACACAAGAAGTAAAATCTCAAGATATAATTATTAACCATCTAAAAATAAAATTAAACAAATAATAAACCTCAACCAAGAAAGAATGGATTTTTATCAGAGAAGAGATAGAGCTAGGGCTATGAACACTAACAATCCAGTTGAGCCTTCAAATCTTTCTACCTAGGGGTTACTAGTTGACAAGTTAATTATAAATTTATGAGTATCTTTCGAGTTGCTCACAAGCCTGTAGATGCTACTATAACGCCTATATTCCTATGACCGCCAGAGCTAACAAGAACACATTTACTTCTCCGTATTCAACTAAGCAAGGCTAAAGTGTATATTCCTAATCTCATTAACGAAACGATTATATTGAACAAGCCCTATTTATTCTTATTAAGCATGCAAATTCCGTATCCCTAGTTCAATTCACACGCCACAGATAGTGCTAAACTATTTCGTCAAATACTCAAACAACTAAGGCCAAGAATACATAAATAACCCAAAGATGGAAAACCAATAGATATAAACAATAATCAAACGTCAACTTTCATGTTCGTGCCAAAACCCTAGAACTAAAGAGTTTAGCTCCACATAGACATAGAGGAAAAATAATAAATTATCCTAATAAAAACGTAAAAATGAATACTACAAAGAAGAGAAGATAAAATCTTGTAACTACGACTTTCACGACACATCCAAGCTCTCTCTAGGTCCAAAGTTCTGAATTCTGAATCACAAGTTATCCAAAGTTATGCAAAATCTTATCTTATGGATTAACCTAGTCCAAAATGATTGGAGAATTTTTGGAGTCAGAAAATCCGCTTTGTACGACGCCTTCTTGTAGCAATGAAATTTTCCCGTTCTGCCCTTTTTTTTCTTCTCAATTCAATCTTAATTGCAAAGTGTACTCCATGATTGCTTAGTCATTGCCATAGTTTCCTAATCACTAGCCCACCACTTTTTTATCTCCTTTCTTTTCCTTTTATTTTCTTTTTCTCTTTTTTCCACTTTATTAAATTTTACTCTAAATCTCTTCATCTTCATACCGCTTTATTTCTACATAATAAAACTATAATAATAAGCACAACTCATTATAATTAATACTCAAAATACAATTAAAAATACTAAAATGTGAGACGAACAATGAATAAATATATGCATTTTAGGACGAACATTACATTTGAACAAGTTTAACAAGATAGTTAAAACGAAAATAATATCAAGTCCTGTTAGTGCGGCATAAATTGTGAACAACTGAACACGCACAAGCAAGCTTTGTCTATCCAAATTAATTTGTGAACAATTTGTACCAAAGATATTCTCACACATAACAACTTGTGAACAAGACAAGTTTTGTCCATCCGGAAAACTTGTGAACAATTTGATGGGAATAAAATAGACCCGCAAAAATAATATTCACGGTATTAGTGATAAACGCGGAACACTAACTTATGGTTAAATCAACAAGAATAAAATGCAGCAATAATGACACCAAGATTTTATGTGGAAACCCTTCTGAATAAGGGAAAAACCACGGCCAAGAGGAGCAGCTGATATCACTATAGAGGAATTTTACACTGTGTAGTAACGAGTACAAATACTCCTAAGACCACTACACCCTCAAAAGAAATAACACTCTTTTGATTTTCCCACCTCACTACAATATCACTCACACTCTATTTTTCTTCACAGACTATTTTCTTACAGTCTATGGAATACCTCACTTTTGCTCTCACTCAGATGTATTGTCTGAGATTTTGGTGTGTTACAAATGAACCATAAGCTGCCTATTTATAGGAATGAATTTCCTATGGTGAGGTAAGCGCTTACATCATGAAAATGTGAACAAAGAAATTGGCTTGTTAGCCAAGTCCACAATTGTTGCCAATGTATAATTTGTCAAAGGAAGAAAAATCTTCCTTTCTTAAAATATGGGATAGGGGACTGGACCCCACAAATCTCCCCCTCCAGTCCCATTCACCTGAAGGAGGGTACACTGGCTTCTAATTTGAGTGCATGCCGACAAGTTCTTTGCACGATTCGAACTTGTCTCTCGGTACCGCCTTGGTCAGCATATCTGCAGGATTTTCATTCGTGTGAATCTTCTTGACTTGGAACAATTCGCTTTCCAATTGCTCACGAATCCAATGATATCTGACATCGATGTGTTTTGTTCTCGCATGGTACATGGAGTTCTTGCTCAAGTCTATTGCACTCTGACTGTCACAATAGACAACATACTCCATTTGCTGCAATCCAAGTTCTTGAAGGAATCTCTTGAGCCATATCATCTCTTTGCCAGCTTCAGTAGCCGCAATATACTCCGCTTCCGTTGTAGATAGTGCAACACACTTCTGCAACTTTGACTGCCATGATATAGCTCCCCCTGAAAAAGTAAACAAATATCCAGTAGTGGATTTTCTGTTATCAAGGTCACCTGCCATATCAGAATCTGTATAGCCCTTCAAAATTGGATTTGATCCTCCAAAACACAAGCATTCATCTGATCTTCCTCTTAGATACCTGAGTATCCACTTCACAGCTTCCCAATGCTCTTTCCCTGGATTTTCGAGAAATCTGCTAACAACACCGACTGCATGAGCAATATCTGGTCGAGTGCATACCATTGCATACATTAAACTTCCGACGGCAGAGGAATAAGGAATCTTGGCCATTCTCTGTTTTTCCTCTGTTGTTGTAGGACACATCTTTTTGCTCAATTTCAGATGACCAGGAAGAGGTGTGCTAACCCACTTAGCACTCTTCATATTGAAGCGCTCTAGTACACGTTCTATGTACTTTTTCTGCGACAAATAAAGCTTCTTTTCATCTCTCGAACGAGTAATTCTCATGCCCAAAATCTGCTTAGCATGACCCAAGTCTTTCATTGCAAAAGACTTACTCAACTGTTTCTTCAACTCGTCAATCCTGGAAGCATTTTTGCCTACAATCAACATATCATCCACATATAGCAGAAGGATGATAAAGTCACCATCAGAAAATCTTTGTACAAACACACAGTGATCTGAAGAAGTCTTCTTGTAGCCTTGCTCCCCCATAACAGACTCAAACTTCTTGTACCACTGTCTGGGAGCTTGCTTCAATCCATAGAGACTCTTCTTGAGTTTGCATACAAAATTTTCTTTACCTTTTGCCTTGAAGCCTTCAGGTTGTTCCATATAAATCTCCTCTTCTAAGTCACCATGAAGAAAAGCAGTCTTCACATCCATCTGCTCAATCTCCAAATCAAGACTAGCAGTCAAACCAAGAACTGTCCGAATGGAGGACATTTTCACGACAGGAGAAAATATTTCGTCAAAGTCAATACCTTTCCTTTGACCAAATCCCTTAACAACCAATCTAGCTTTGTATCTGGGCTTCAAGCTGTGTTCTTCGGCTTTAACTTTGAACACCCACTTGTTCTTCAAAGCTCTCATGCCCTTAGGCAAGTTCACCAACTCATAAGTATGGTTCTCACGCAGAGATTTCATCTCATCTTGCATGGCTTCAATCCATTGATCCTTGTGCTCATCTTCCATGGCCTCCTCATAACATTCAGGTTCTCCCCCATCAGTGAGTAATACATACTTATTAGGTGAATAACGGGAAGAAGGAACATGCTGTCTAGTAGACCTTCTAAGTGGAATATCTGACTCATCCACGACTTCATGAGTAGGAGCATCTACTTCATCAATAGCAGCATCGTTATTATCATCAACATGCTGATCTGGAACATGATTCTGGGCATCACCATCGTCATCGAGCCCACCAACTTCATCAGCATTTGTATGAGGAACTTGATCAAGATTAACTAAACCTTCAGAACTTGAAGATTTTATCTTCCCCGCTTTGTTAATATCTTCAATGGTTTGATCCTCCATGAAGATAACATCACGGCTTCTCACAACCTTCTTCTCAATTGGATCATATAGCCTGTAACCAAACTCATCAAGGCCATAACCAATGAAGATGCACTGCCTTGTCTTGGCAGTTAATTTCGACCTTTCATCTTTAGGCACATGTACAAAAGCTTTACAACCAAACACTTTCAAGTGGTCATAGGAAACATCCTTTCCATACCAAACTCTGTTTGGAACATCACTTTGCAAAGCAACCGCAGGGGATAGATTAATAACATGTGCAGCGGTCAATAAAGCCTCACCCCAAAAGGAATTCGGCAACTTTGCTTCAGAAAGCAAACATCTGACTCTTTCCATCAAGGTCCTGTTCATCCTCTCTGCTAAACCATTAAGCTGAGGAGTCTTAGGAGGAGTCTTCTGGTGTCTGATACCCTGTTGCTTGCAGTATTCGTCAAACGGTCCACAATATTCACCACCGTTATCAGTACGAATACACTTCAGCTTCTTTCCAGTTTCTCTTTCAACTGAGGCCTGAAACTGCTTAAAGACACCCAACACTTGGTCTTTAGTCTTTAAGACGTAGACCCAAAGTTTCCTTGAGCAATCATCAATAAAGGTAGCAAAATAAAGTGCACCACCCAAAGTCCTTGTCTTCATTGGACCACATAAATCTGAATGCACCAACTCAAGCAACTCTGTCTTTCTTGAAGGAGGATGAGACTTGAAAGAAACTCTATTTTGTTTTCCAGCCAAGCAGTGCTCACACTTTTCTAATTTAGCACTTTCGAAATTTGACAATAATTTCTTTTTGGCCAGAACATTTAGTCCTTTCTCGCTAATGTGGCTAAGCCTCTTATGCCATAACGTTGAAGAGCTATTGCTCTCAACTGCATTCACCATATCAACACAGGTAGAGGCCGTAGTCCAGTATAGACCACGACGCTTTTCGCCACGAGCCACAATCATGGAACCTTTAGTAAGCTTCCACTTTCCAGCACCATTGGTACTGACATATCCCTCATCATCCAAAACACCAACAGAGATCAAGTGCAAACGAACATCAGGTGCATGCTTTACATTGTTTAAAACTAGTTTAGTTCCAATACTAGTTTTCAAACAAATCGTTCCAACACCAGCCACCCTGGATACAGTCTCATTACCCATACTCAAAGTTCCAAAGTCACCCGGAGTATAGGATGAGAAAAATTCCTTCCTTGATGTCACATGAGATGCGGCACCACTGTCCACAACCCAGCTTGACTCATCACAAGCAATATTTATCAGATCTGCATCAAGGACAGTAACAAGATCTTCTGTAGTGACAGCGGCAACACGATTGCCATCTTCTTTCTTTTCCTCCTTTTCTCTATTCTCTTTTTTCAAAATCCGGCAGAACTTCTTTGTGTGCCCTTTTTTCCCGCAATGATAGCAGTCAATATCTTTAAGTCTGCTTCTGGATTTGCTTCTATGATGTTCTCTATTTTGAGAACCACGATTCTTGCCTCTCCCCCTAGTGTCAGTCACCAAGACATCTGATGAGGAGGAACCTTGAGATTTTCTTCTCATCTCTTCATTTAAAAGACTGCTCTTGGCAAGATCCATAGAGATCACACCATCCGGAGCAGAATTTGATAATGAAGTTCTAATAATTTCCCAAGAATCTGGTAGGGAACCAAGTAGAAATAAGCCTTGAATTTCTTCATCAAAATTAATACCCATAGCAGATAACTGGTTCATGATCCCCTGAAAAATATTCAGATGATCTGTCATTGCGGAACCATCGTGGTATTTTAAACCCAGCATTTGCTTTATCAGAAACATCTTGTTATTACCAGTTTTTCGAGCATACAAACTTTCAAGATGCTCCCATAGGGTCCGAGCATGTGTCTCTCCAGAAATATGGTTCAACACATTATCGTCAACCCACTGTCTAATAAAGCCGCAAACCTGCCGATGCAACAAATTCCACTCTTCATCTGATTTATTATCAGGCTTTTTATTTCCAAAGACAGGTTGATGAAAATTCTTGACATAGAGCAAATCTTCCATTTTGCCCTTCCAAATGGCATAATTTACGCCACTCAAAGTAACCATTCTACTAGTGTTGGCTTCCATCGTTTATCACAAATACAAATATTATTTTATTCGAAGACCAAAGTAATTCTTTTCTGATGTGGAAGTTCAGACTGTGCTGCAACCACAGAGCATACTCAGACAGAACCTTGGCTCTGATACCACTTGATGGGAATAAAATAGACCCGCAAAAATAATATTCACGGTATTAGTGATAAACGCGGAACACTAACTTATGGTTAAATCAACAAGAATAAAATGCAGCAATAATGACACCAAGATTTTATGTGGAAACCCTTCTGAATAAGGGAAAAACCACGGCCAAGAGGAGCAGCTGATATCACTATAGAGGAATTTTACACTGTGTAGTAACGAGTACAAATACTCCTAAGACCACTACACCCTCAAAAGAAATAACACTCTTTTGATTTTCCCACCTCACTACAATATCACTCACACTCTATTTTTCTTCACAGACTATTTTCTTACAGTCTATGGAATACCTCACTTTTGCTCTCACTCAGATGTATTGTCTGAGATTTTGGTGTGTTACAAATGAACCATAAGCTGCCTATTTATAGGAATGAATTTCCTATGGTGAGGTAAGCGCTTACATCATGAAAATGTGAACAAAGAAATTGGCTTGTTAGCCAAGTCCACAATTGTTGCCAATGTATAATTTGTCAAAGGAAGAAAAATCTTCCTTTCTTAAAATATGGGATAGGGGACTGGACCCCACACAATTTGTATCAAAATTATGCCTCCCCCTCCCCACGGGCATAGCATGCGAATAAGGCATGTTTTGCCAATTCGCATGGCCTTGAACCATTTACCAAAATAGTTAGAAAGTTTGAAGTACGGTTATGCCCCTCCAACAAAACTTATGAAAACCTAATTTTCTATTATTCTATCAAAGTGTCCGTCGAGACTATTTTTGCAATAAACTTTTATATGGGACAAAATTTAAATAGCTGCCATAAATGATTCTATCTGGGAAAATCCCCCCATCGTGCTCTGGTCTTGGGCCAACCTATTAGATTTTTATTCAGTTATATGCATCGATAACGTAATTGTTTTTGCATTATCAGTATAGTTTACTTTGTAATAGCAAGTTAGTTGTTATTTTTACTAGAGTATTAGTTGATATTTATTGTAAAATTTAATTTCTATTACTTTATAAATGACATGATTAAATAAATACTGTATATTTTACAGTGCTAAGTGCACACATGGTACCTGAGCTTTGATTTAAGGTTTGACATATCTAGACGTAGTTTGGAGAAAAGAAAGTTTATTTTTTTAATTCTCGTCTACCTGGAAAATTAACTGAATATAAAGTTTAACCAAAGAGTCTTGTCATTGTTTCCATTTCAATGGGAAGGTATTAAGTATTCGATTGGGTAAGAACAGTCACTTGCTAGTTGCTAGGGTATCTATAATCTTTTTTCTTCTTTAATCGAGAAACGCTATTAGTAGTATAATTTATTTCGTGAATGCAACATTTCAGTCGGCGCATCCCATTCACATTATACAGGTGCAAAATTCATGTTTTTAGTTTTATCTTCATTCTTCTTATAATCTGTGCTCGGAATTTATTGATACGATTAGTTCAAATTAAATTCACGTCTAAACTATAAGTAGGGAAAGTAAAAATCGTGCCAAGTATCTACTTTTAAGGCCGGTTGTTGAAATGTAATAAGCGTTAGCAAAGATTTAGAAAAATAGTAATTTTTATTTTTTATTTTTAACCAACCAGGTGTACTCCTGAGTTGTTGGGGGACTCAAACCTTGTTTATAAAAAGATAATACTAGAAGGGGGACTTGGTGCCAAAAAAAGAGCAAAAAACCCATATGCAAATATGCAATAGTTATACATGACTGATGCAAACTGCATACTTCAAAATCTTTCTGACCAGAGTCACGATTCAATCCTTAATTCTAGTAAATTGAATGAAATGCTTTTTTTATATAACAGAATTTTTTAAAATTTGGAAAAGTCAAAACAAGAGAATCGACTCTGTTTGATTTGGTTTCTGTTAATGTATAAACTAATTAAACTAAACTAAACCAAATCATGATTAGTTTAGTTTTCACATTACATCAATTTTATTTTAGGAGGAAGCACTTTCTAACCTGAATTTCTTTATTCCTAGATATTTCGAACCAGATGTCACACCTCCTTTTTTATCCCGTCCAATATTCTCTCTCTTTTGAAGTTTTGAAACATGGGAATAAGGGAAGGAGTTTTGAAAAATCACGGTGATAAAATTGAAATTAAATAGGTTTTTACTTTCTAGATTCGCTGCTTATATTTGTTTATTAGATATCTAAGTCACCTAATTCTTTTTCTTGAAAATCATTTTTGAATTAAAATACTCATACTTATGAGCTACCAAAAGTTGTAGTGTGGAGATTCAGTTGAGGAAAGATATTATTAGACACCCTTTTGAGTTTTGTGTCGGATACGATTGCTCATTTGATTGGTTTCTAAATATGCAGTTTATGATCAAATAACACATACATGCGCATGCAATTTTATTTATATATAGCCCAAATATAAAATAATTAAAATAAAAATGCTAAATTGTCCTATCATTGCCCGACACCTCTGGCCTTATCCTCAAATGGTCTCCCATTATATTTGATTTCTTTCGACACATTTCACTTGAAAATAATACATGAGATTTTGTAAGTATGCATGTAAACAATCAAACGGGCCCAGAATTTGTCTATCCAAATCCGAAATTAATGGAGACTGCTGGCATTACCTTACAGCAATAAAGTTTCTTCTAATAGAATACCAGAACCTCCAACTAATCAGAGATTACACTGATTTGTTTTGTTCGGATGAAATTGAAACAAAGAAGTGCGGCTGATTTTTATTAGGATGAGAGCAAAAGATGTTTGTATAACATGTCATATTTTGAAAGGTAGAAGAAGGAATAATTCCCAAAATATAGAAAGGCAACCACGTGTAATAGACTAATAGTCATATTAAATAGATCGAATTTCCTAGGATCGTTCACTGTCAAATCAAATCGAATAATTTTCTCTACAATAATTGAAACACATGAGAAATTATATAGATGCACGTAATCATTATTTTTAGTTCAAATTTGTAAGAATTAGAATAAGCTTATTTTATTGGTAGAATATTTGGATTAATTTTTTCAAGGAAAAAATTCGGGTTCGATAACTATGTACTTTGTAAAAATGAAAATATTTTTACAATTAGCTGTATATATGCTTTCTAAAATACAAAATGTGTATATTAATTGTAATCCACTTATTTTTAAAACTTAAAAAAAATCAAAATATTACAAGTTTATCTCCAAGAAAATAGAAATAGTAAATATTTTTGTTGATAATTGAAAACTTTATATATCAGAGAAAATTATTTACAATCAGCTAAAAAACCTATAGTTAAGAACAATGCTCATCAATTCTGCTACCATCCAATTGTATCCTTTTACCGTCTACTTAGACACAATTTTACAATATTTGAAATCTTTGTTCGAATTAATATTTTCCACATTTTGTAAAACAAAATAGAAATATTCAAATGGATTTAATAATTTAAAAATGAGTTAAGGAGTCTTACGTCCAAAAATAAAATATTTTACTTTTTTGGTAATATAAACATAATTTGATGTCCTTATTGTCCATAATTTTAAGTTTTAACGGGCAAACACAAGTTTTTTTCTAAGGAAAAGCAACACACGCAACAACAATATTATTTCCAATCGAGCACGCCTCTTTTTGACTAATTATTGTAGTAATAAAAACTGACCCCTTTGAGTACGTGGTGGATCTATGTGGGAGGTACGAGGTCACATGCACTCATTTTCTGGTAACAATGTTATATATGTGCATCCAAAATCAAAGTCATATGATGCAATTGTTGCTGAATGGACTTCTATAAGTGAAGTCTAAGTGTTCAAATTTCATGTCTATTTTGTTGTTTTTCTTTCATTTTTTAGAATTGAGCCCACCAGTAGGGGCACGTTTAAACTTTACTTTTCATTGAAAAACTTAATATACTTAAAATCAAATGTCTATATACCAATAAAGGTCGCCGTGGAGTGGTAAGTATCTCTTTATCCTTAACAAGAAGGTCTTGAGTTTGAACCCCCAGTAAGGAGTTTTCTTTCTTAGGGAGCGCTTTACCCGCTAATGTGAAACTTCCCGGTGCGAATCCAAATTTAGTCGGACTCAAACATGGGTATCCGACTCAGGTGCTAAACCAAATAAGTTAGATTAATTAGTTCAATTGATTCAAATATTTTCAACACAAAGTGTCTACAAAATTAATTTGAATATGTAATTTCAAAAGTGGACTGGGTTCAATTGTATGAACATAAAAGTTAAACCCATCAAATCCACATCTTCATAATAATACACTCATTTTTTTAAATTCTGAATTCGTCCATGCTTGGTTAGAGTAAAAGTTAATGCAAATAGTACATATCCCTTGTGCAAAAGAATTGTATCGAAAGAGTGAAAATCAAATGAAACAAAGAAGATTTGAAAAGATCTTCCAATGTGAAAGGATAATAAAACAGGAAAGAAACAGTTACGGCATGCCTAGGACAGGACAAGCAAAGAAACAAATCAAGCCAGTGCAGCACATTGTCCCTTCCAATGCGGCGTTGGCCATTTATATGCCCACGGCTCCGGTGCACAGCACCCTTGCGGTGTGGGCCCCACCTCTACGCTTCGGTCCGCCTCTCATTCCAATCATTTTTCAAAACTATGAAATGAAATTAATGTGTGAATTGAAATCAGATATGCATGCAGATGCAAGATATGTGGTCCAATGTTATTGTACTACACTAATATAATTAATTTAATTTATAGCGGGGTCATTTGTCTGGATATTGTTTGGCTACTATAGAGAACGTACAACAAAATAGCGTGAAAGTCGGTTCAGAAAAAAAAAGAAAAAAAGAACTTGATCGTTGTGGTGAAACATTGTTATAGAAGATGACTGTTATATCAAGATGTTTGACTGTAATAATACGTCTTAATTCTAAATAAGTTGAGGTCAGTTATTTGATAAATCCTTAATAACCATGTTTCTCAATCTGATCATATTTGTATCCTGAACGTTCATTAATGGCCAAATGCATATACAAACCCTTAAACTTGATCCAATTTTTCATTTAGGCCCTTCAACATTATCTCAATTATGTCTTTTAAACTCAAAACGCTGACGTGGCAAAAATGTCTCTCCTTACGTGCGTGAGTTGCTCTTAGACTATAATTTTATTTTATTTTTTCTTCTTAAAACTCAGATTGCCATCTTCATTGTCAGCACCACCCTTCCGCTACTACCTTTCTCTTGCTTCCTCCTTCTGGCACGACCACCCACTCCACCCTTACAAAAAGGAACGAAAAACCACAAAATTAAAGCCGCCGGGATTAGTTTTCCGGCAAACTATGTAAGAAAGCTTACGAAATTGATAGGAATTTCACAATGGGTATTGAAAAGAAAACTCGCTTTGATAGTTATTCAACCTTACAAATTTGAACTTGTGTGAGATGGGTTTAGACTAATTGTGTTGTATAGACCATCACAAGCAAAACTTTGCAATTGGGTATTCAGAAAATTTTAAGGGGAAAAATAGCGGAAGCGAATAATAAAAATGCAGTATCGAGTGATTAAAACATTTCCTTTATATTTTTATGGTTAGTGTACCCACTGTTCGTTGTTGAAATTATTGGTGGAGTATGACGGGCTCCGACCCATAGGCCGAGAACCACCTGACTTATCCTTTACTCTGAACATTATAAACCGTAACTCAAAG
The DNA here is from genome assembly GCF_019175385.1 of Lycium barbarum. Lineage (NCBI taxonomy): Eukaryota > Viridiplantae > Streptophyta > Magnoliopsida > Solanales > Solanaceae > Lycium > Lycium barbarum. The sequence goes on along the minus strand of NC_083340.1, from coordinate 17,308,942 downwards.
AATATCTGCACGTAGAAAAGGCCCAACATAGAAATATCCGATCATTCAGCACATATATTCATATGCGGATCAACAAGGTCGCCACAGCATAATGTATATCATAAAGCCGGCAAGGCTAACAGTAAAGTAGCAAGAGCTCAAAATAAGGCCGACAAGGCCACCAATATATTATACAACAATATGAATCGGTGGAGCTATAAAACATCTGAATGTACACACACGTCTACGAGCCTCTACATGGAATACAAATTATCATAAGGATAATACCAAATAGACTGCAGCTCCGAAGAAAGTGAAGCGCTCCTGAGAATCCGCTGATAGAAGACCTACAGGTCTGATCCGTCTCACTGCCTACCTGCGGGCATGAGGGCAGCGTCCACAAGAAGGGACGTCAGTACCAATAATGTACTGAGTATGTAAGGCATGAATAACAACAAAATATAGATATGAAAGGTAACATGGAATAAGAGAGATGACCTGTACATCTGGATGCCTCATAAAGTGGATGTCATGCATGCTTAGCCTTAAAAATTTTTTTTTTATACATATACATAGTATCATGCCCGGCCATTAAGGCTCGGTGTCATATATATATAGTATCACGCCTGGCCATTAAGGCTCGGTGTCATATATATAGTATCATGCCCGGCCATTAAGGCTCGGTGTTATCATCATTAGCCCGCGGCCGGGCCTCCCGCGTCCGGGGCAATATCATAACATGCCCACTGCAGTGGTGTGCACATCTACGTGCAATGCCCGGCCGACTATATCACGGTGCGGTGTGAGAAAATACATACATATATATAAAGCATGCATGAAAGCCAAATAAAAGTTACGACTCTATCGTAGTGACGTAAGGTCGGTAACATCCGATTTATACTATGGAGCAATCATCATCGCTATATCTCACCTTAAAGGAACAATTATTATAAGGTGGGATCAACAACAATGAATAAAATCGACATAATCATGAAATAAGCTCAATAATCTCATAAAAGCATTGATCTCATAACTTGAGACTTTTAACCATAAAATCATCATCATCATAATCATCATAGAAAATATTCTCATCTTTGGCATCATCATTATCATCGTAAAAACATGTTCATCGTTGTTATTATAAGAGCTCACAGAATCATAAATCTCTGGTTTGGAAAATACGGCATTTTGGAAAATATTTAGGGATTATCGGGAAAGGAATCATGCCTTGGAGTCATAAACCTCTAACTTTTAAAAACAAAGAAGTTATGGAAACATTTATGAAATCGTACCATAGGAATCATGCCTTTGAAAGAAAGGGACGAGCCTTAACATACCTGGAAGATAATTTCTCTACTTTCAACTTACTTCTTGTCTTGCAATTCACGTAAGATCATTCGTAGCCTCGTAATCTACATATACAACCATTCATACTATTGTTAGGCTCTTCGTCAAACGCTCGTCTTAAGCCCTTAATTTAAATTCATTTAGAATCTGCCGAAATTCGGGCAGCATCTACCCTGTTTGTATGCCAAGCCCGAAATCATAATTCAACAACCAACAACAACAACAATACCAACATCACAACAACATTATCAACACCAATAGGCTCCATAAAACATCCCACACGATATTTTCCAAATTTCTCAACTATCCAACTTGTTATATGATCATTTATTGACTTTATCTCCGTAAATAAACTGAAATTAATATCAATGATAAAAGATTCATACCTTATTCTTGTTAAAAGAGCAATATATTCAATATCCACTTGAATCCACATCAAGATCCACCACCATACGATACTATAATCGCGATTATGCGCTACCCGAGCCTCGAATAGCTAAAATCACTCAATTCTCGCACCTTTTTATGACACAAATACCCCTATATGTTTGCTGAGATTTTTCATCCGATTTTTGATGAAAAAAAAGGGGTTTTGACTCTTTTATAGGTGGGTAAAGTCGGGTCGGGTCACTGTAGCAATTCACTATAACAGTACTGTAGCAAATCAGTACTGTAGCAGTCACTGTAGCACGCATTTCTGCTCTGTCAGCTGAATTTGTAGCGTCCATAATTCTCTAATCCGATATCTTATCGACGAGCGGTTTATTGCGTTGAAAACTAGACTCAACGAAATTCATTTTAGGCTTTTGAAACACCTTAAAACTCATATACCTGGAGATATACCCCTCCAAACTTGACCCAGAATTTTGTCCTTAATTCTGCCAACTTGTTCCACATTTTCAACAAACTTATTTTCGTTGATTTGCTTGGTCCTGGAATCTTCCAGAACTCCCCCTGCATGATATTTATCATTTATTACACTTGATAATGGCCATGTTCTTGTGTTTCAAAATAGTCTTTCCCGATTACGACTTACGAGATCGTAATTCATCCTTTACTTCGTTGTTACGTACTTTCCATGGCTTGTACCTTCCAAAATTTCATGGGACATCTTCGATACTCCATTACTATAGTGAAGTATGTGGCATGCTCATGCTCCGAAAGTGTGGGGTGTAACAACAAAGGAGGAAATAATGGAAGATGATGGACTCACGGACCTAAAGGTGATGGTCACTATTTTGGATTTCAAATTATATGGAAGAAGAAATTTTTTGGTGATAGGGAGGAGCACTACTGGTTTTGGCCAAGAATGGCAAAATAGATTCATGGCTGAAAACTTAGAAGACACGCCATGTTTCCGTCTTTTTTCTTTTTCCTCATTAATTAGACTCAAGTTCACATGGACTTTCTTTATTGGTCATTTTGGCCATGTCACGCGAGTGAATCTCACGCTCTTCATTTGGTTCCTTATTTTTTTTTTGTGTTTAAAAGTCACGGTTGAGCAGTGGAGGATTCAGAATTTTCAATCAGGGTGTTCGAAAAAATAACTGAACCAATTTTTGCATTTGTCCAGGGTGTTCAAAGAGTCAATATATGTACATGAACACAGAAAATTTACCCTAAATATACGTTGAACCTTTACTACATCCGGCCCTGCGGTTGGGATGACGTTGGAGGTTCTAAATGGAATAAGCATGAGTTAAAGTGCCAAAATGAAAAATTTAATCAAATTTAAGGGTCTCTGTATGTATTTGGCCTTCATTAATTAATTAGTTTTATATTGATCGTAAGTCAAATCAAAATTCTCATTTTTTTAAATTTGGGCCCCGCTCGCTCACGTCTTAATGGAGAAGGAAATTAATGCAGGTGGTTTACGTCTTCCATGAATTGCCTTTTGACACGCAATTTTTGCAATGGGCTCCTAATAATAAGGAAAGAACATAATCCAACCACTTCCAAAACTGTAAAATTAAATAATAGGCATTTAAAATCTTTATGTGTTATTTTCAATATTTTATTTATATAAATAACTATTTTCTATATATAAAAGATATTAAGTTGCATACAAATTTATGGAAGACTACAAAACCAATTGAACCGAAATATCTATGTACGTACGTAGTATGTTTATGCTCCACCTGCTATATATGGGACCAATGCAATTGTACCACAAGAGACACGTGGTTGGAGCTGGACGACATTATACTTAATGAGTTTAGTTTAGGAGTTGTTTGGTTGAGTAACACGTACGGATATTCATGGTTCGGTTTGAGTCGGTTATTGATTAAAATCATAACCAAACAAATTTAATCGGTTTTTAAATGTCTAAAACCATAACCAAACTAAATAAAATAATAACCACCGGTTTGGTTATTGTTGGTTCGGTTTGATTCGATTTTTCGGTTTATGACTAGCAGCAGCCATGAGACTTATCAGTAAAACATTAAAAAGTTGAAAAAAACATGTCTTTTTTTTTGTTCAAACGATAACTTTTATTTATAGTTACTGAAGTATCTTCTATAGGAACCTCCAAATCTACAACCTCTGTCCTTTCCATATGAAAAATATTAGTGGTTTAGGACCCATTCAGACAAGAAAAAAGAAAAGTTTAAATTCGAAAAAAAAAATATGAAACAACCTAAAACCGAATGGCTGACAAAGAAAGGCTAAAAATTTAAGTTAAAGACATTAGACTCTACGTGAGCTTCTGTGAGTAGGTTTATGCTTAAAAAGACTTAAAGACATAGGCTTGGACATATTCTAAAAAACATGGGCCTTAAACAATCATGTGAAAGAAGTAGACCAAAAATCAAATTAATGATTAAAAGGTATAAAATATTTATAATTATTTATGAAAAACTAATATTATACATATAAATAATTATAAAATTTATGTATATAATTTATCGGTTTGGTTCGGTTATTTATTCGATTATTTTTTAATAGAACCATAATCAAACCAAATATTATCGGTTTTTAAAATTTAAAATCAAATCAAACCAAATGTCGATTTTTTAATTCGGTTTGGTTAAATTTTTGGTTTGGTTTTGGTTTTAACCAAAATCGTGAACAGCCCTAGTAACACGTTATGCAGAGATTAGCCATGCATGAATTGGTAATACAAGAATTAATAATATTAGGGTAGTTTATTGTTGGACGTTTTGTGCTTTGTACCAAAAATATTTATATAATGTATATGCTTAAAATAAGTTTAACAAATATAGTATTGGTCTACATTAAGGGTTATTTTGGTTATTTAATTATTTTAATATTCTTATTCCATATTCTATCTCGAATGAAATAATATATAGATTCTCACATAACTTGACGGAGGTATATATAATTTATGCGGAAAAGAAAATTTTGAAACCCAACATTCTAATATTGAATGATGTTTTTTATTTGGAAGTAACTATGAAGCCACACATGGCATGAAAATAATGTACGATTTCACGTGGAGATAGCTTCTCCATGATATCTCTTCAACCAAACATCACTTTAATGTTTGATGACACATTCACACTCTATATAAGGACGATCGGTAGGATGATGAAATTAAACCAAGTGAAGTAGCTCCAAAAAAAGGAAGGGGAAAAAAAAAAATGGAGAAGTCACCAGCCTCTGATCATGTAATTCAGTTCATGGATGAACAAGATCACAGGAAGAGTACCGATGATGGTAATTACATGGCAGAAATAAAACCTACCCAAAATCCTTCAAAATTTCAAACAATTCGTCGCTTCACTTTCTCAAAACCAAAAGCTCGAGTCTTTGAGTTTTATAGTACTGCTCCGATCTTCCAAAAAACTTTCAATTCAGACGACGATTCTGATGAGTCGTTCAAGCCCTCGTGTGAAAAGGATGAAGATAGTGATGATGAATATGATCAGGAATATGGAAAAGATGATCAAGAAGGAATATTTGATATTAACGAAGAGTGCAAAAAAAAGACGAGAAAAATCCCTATTAGGCTTTTACTTGAATGGTTGTTTTTGTTACTTCCAACATCTTGTTTAATATGTGCTCTTACAATTTCACCTCTCAGGAACAATCCCTTATGGGGTCTTCACTTGTGGAAATGGTGCCTGCTGATTCTTATCATATTCAGTGGTCGCCTTATTTCAAGTTTGGTCATTCGATTCCTAGTCTTCCTTATTGAGAGAAACTTCATGCTCCGCGAGAAGTTGTTGTATTTCGTATATGGTCTTAGGAAAAGCTTCCAAAATTGTGTTTGGTTAGGTCTTGTCCTTTTGTCTTTGAATTTCATGTTCAACTCGAAGCTCAACAAAAAAAACAAGATGCTGACGAAATTACGCGAAGCTTTACTGGCCTTACTCATTGCTGCAACGATCTGGCCTGTTAAGATCATTCTAGTCAAAGTTTTAGCTTCGTCTTTTTTCGTTGCTACTTACTTTGATCGTATGAAGGAAAGTGTTTTCCATCACTATGTTCTAGACGCACTTTCCGGTCCGCCAGTTGATGTCAAAGAAAGGCATAAATTGAAAGAATTGAGGAAATTGTCCAAGCTAAAGAAGCTGAGTATGCAAAGCAAGTCATCAGCATGGAGCGTGAAGAGGTTGGCTAATTATGTAAGGTTCTTTGGGTTGTCAACAATTTCTAAGAGTGTGGATGAGTTTGGGAACACTGAAACTAAGATTACTAGTGAAATGGAGGCTAGAAATTGTTCCAGAAAGATCTTCAAGAACGTGGCCAATCATGGTGCCAAGTAAGTCTTCTACTCCTTAATTTACAGAGATTTTGTGGCCCAAACACACACGACAACAATCAATCAATCACTATGGTTTAACTTTTGTAAATTAAAGTATAATTTTCTTTCACCATCGTTAAAACATATTTGAACCAAAACACTAGAAATATAGTATAACCTTTATATTTATTTTTCCTATACAAGATAATCAGTCAAATCACTCTGTATATTATGTGTATAACCTAGCTAAAACCTTCAACGGAATCGGCCTGATTCTATCTCTTTTCGTTCCCTTTGAAGAAAGGAAAGATCCCAAAGAATTGATCTTTCTTTTCGTTGTTGAAACCAAGAAATATAGGCTTGCCTGCCATCCACACCAGAATAAATAGAGTTTTCCGAAAAACCCTACTAGTGGAGGAAGACCTCCTAGAGATAAGAGACATAGGGCTAAAGAGAGAGCCCTCTGGCCTTTGATTACCAAGGCATAGAGATTTTACAAATAAAGCCCGAGGATTGGCATTCCATTGCTGTTATTTTTTTTTTATGTATATGGGTATAATTATCTCCGCTCGTGTTTCGAAAAATATTTTCCGTATCAAACACAAAAGTTTTAATGGAATCACTAATTTGGGGTCTTGATGTTTACTTGGTTGGGGAGTAGCGTATGTTTCAACATGCCTGGCTATCTTGAAAGCCATCAATTTTGTTGCTAGGAAGGACCACTCTAGTGAAGGTCAAAGCGAGTTTCATGTGATTCGGTAATTTCTTTTTCTCCATTCAAACAAAAATTCTGTAAAATAAAGCGGTCACAATTCAAGCATAATTGTCCTCCTCATTCATGTTAATTTTTGCAGTCTATTAAATCGCGCACGAATTTGAAGATGTAAATTCGTGCATTATAAAAGTGGTAGTAATTAAATCCTAGTGTGTTTAAAAGAAGTTTACTTTAAACGACAAACATTATTATTTAATTTAAATATTTTAAAACATGTAATGTTACCTTTATATATCCAGATCAGTCCCACTAATTTCTTATCTTATACTCCTTACTTTAAAGTTTTTGTTTTATAAAAATAATTCAGTTTAGTTAAGATTTGAATTTGGGCAATATAATAATTTTCTATATATTCATACTCTAATTTCTCAATAGTTATTTTAATATTGTTCACAAATACATACATATAATAGAAAAGTCGAGTACGCAGTAGACTCACACAGACACTAATGAGTAGTGATTGACAATAGCAGACACTAAGAAGTTGAAATTGATTAAATATATTTATGAACGTTCTTGTATTTACAAAGAGTACAGATTGGACGTAATGAGTTTGTAGCATATGGTTAATATTGTCTTTTTGTGTACTGAAGGTACATCGAGGAGGAAGACCTAATGAGGTTCCTGAATAGAGTAGAGATAACCACCATATTCCCACTCTTTGAAGGAGCTGTTGAAACTGGACGGATCACGAAATCTGCCTTCAGAAATTGGGTGGTAATTATTATAAGACACCATACTAAGACCATTGTGTCTTTCCCTTCTTAAATATTAACGTCAATTGCTGCCTTCCTGTAATCTTTGATTTAACTATTTTTAAACTGACATTATAAAGGATCAAATAATAACCTAAACGATTTAGAAGTAAGTAAAAAATGAGATTAGTAACCTATAAAATAAGGCGCGTTGCCTACTATGACATGTTAATAAGACACGTTTGGTATAGACAAACACAGTTTTAAATTTTTCCATGTTAGGTTGGCTAAAATGGTTGTTTGAAAACAAGTTCTCTAAATATCAAGAAAATGATATTGCTGATAAAACCAGATAAAACAAGTTCCATAAGTCATTTGCATGCTTATTGTCTTTCCCCCTACCCCAAAACGCCACATGTTGTCCTCACCCCAAAGTTCCCACACAGCCACACCCAACCTCTAACCCCAACCCCTTGCCTCTCACCCTCATCCCTACTACCAGTATGCAAACCCCCTACTCCCCCATCGCCAAATCCCGAGCCAATCCCCACCCCTCATCCCAACTCACCCCTAGCCCTCACCCCCTCCACTTCTTCTTGGGAAAATATTTTATGTTTACATATTAAATATTAAAAATAAATAAGAAATTACTTTTTTGTAAATAAATATTTTCCTTCGTATGAAAGTCAACCATACATGGTGTAAAAATTCAAAAAGTTAAATTCTTGAATGTTTTAATGGGTATCGATTAATTATTAAGTGCGTGTAGGTACGAGCATACTATGAGAGGAAGTACTTGGCACACTCATTGAATGATACAAAGACAGCAGTGCAACAACTTCACAAGTTAGCAAGTGGGATAGTGAGTTTCATATTAATTGTGATTTCACTCTTAGTGATGGGACTCTTGTCCACACAAATACTTGCTCTTCTCCTATCCCAACTTGTCCTTTTGGGATTTGCTTTCCAAAACACTTGCAAGACTATCTTCGAATCCATCATCTTTGTGTTTGTTGTCCATCCTTTTGACATTGGTGATCGTTGTGTTGTCGATGGAGTTCAGGTATTTATCAATTTTAACCTGATGTAGCAAATAGTCTTTCTTATTCTATTTTATTTGTCAATACTTAATGTTTATCAATTATTTAATTACAATAAGCTAACCTACACAAGCTCTAAATATGTCTATTGTATATATGCAGATGATAGTTGAAGAGATGAATATATTGACGACAGTATTTCTCCGTTACGACAATGAGAAAATATACTACCCGAATGCAGTTTTGATCACAAAGCCAATAAGCAACTTTTATAGAAGCCCTGAAATGTGCGACACGATTTCCTTTGATATTGATACCAACACTTCTATGGACACCATCATAGCCCTAAAAAAGGCCATTCAATTGTAAGAACTCTTGTCATTTCACCTACCCCCTTTTCTTTAATTAATAATTTCTTTTTAATTTAACTTTTGTGGACAGTACGGGTCAGCTTGTACACACCTCAATTATTCCTGATATTGGATAACTCTGCCCATCAAGGCTTGGGCAGATGGGAAGAAATTGAACATGAGACCTCATGGTTCTTCACCCACTTCATTGATCACACCTTGAATGCATTTTCGTGGTTTTCTTAACCTATATATCTGTATTTTGTGTCAAAATACTTGGTTCAACTAAACCCACACAAAAGAGGCTACATCCACCTCTGAACTTATCTTATTTCTCGGGCTATTAATCCTGCTTTTTATAACATTTACCTATAACTATCTTTAGGTAACTTGATAATATAAAAAAAATATTCTATTAGTGTACAAAAGTTAACCTCTTTCTGTTTTCTTGATCCCGACCGTAGTGATTCTAAATGTTTAGATGTAGTGAGTTAGAAACTCAGTTTTGATTTTAACTTCAACAAATTGTGATTGACTGACATACTAGTCTACGCCAGCCACTATTCCAAACTTGTCTTGATATTGACAGTTCAATGGATGGGATAACAATCTTTTCTTTTTCTTTTCTTGTTTTTTGGATTTGAGGTTCATTTATTCAACTCAAATCAATATATATATGATTATGTGTTTGATGGAAAATATATATATAGGTACATCGAGAGCAAGCCAAAGTATTGGAATCCAACACACTCTGTGATAGTGAAAGGAATAGGTAATTTGCACACAATGGGAATGATGCTATGTGTTCAACATACCATTAACCATCAGAACTATGGGGATAGATGCAACAGGATCACTGAGCTCATCCTTGAGTTGAAGAAGATCTTTGAGACCCTTAATATCAAATACTCTCTTCTCCCTCAACAAGTCCAAGTGGACATGACCAATCTCAGAAATTAATATGTCATTCAAGAGGTAAAATATTGAGGTAGTTCATTGCTATGGGGAAGCTAATCAAGTTACCGAAGGAGCAAAGTTGGCTATTATGCTTTAAGAAGGTTATCAAGCAATGTAACAACTTACCACAGGCCTCCAAAGGACCTTACCACCTTGACAGATAGCAACTACCAAGTTTCAAGATTCGTTATGACAAATCCAATTTGTTTGTTAGTTAAATTCTGTTATTTCATTACTGTCCATGCGAGATATCTTTTTGTTGTGCATATAGTAGAAGAACACTTTGTTATTATAACTCTCCCAGCTTTTTGTAGAGCACCACTATTATTATGTATAGGACCAATTCATGCTTAAGTGTCTCTGTTTTAGTCATACTTTTTTGAGACACAATGGTTGCACTATAGAGTTTTACTAGCTTTATTATAGGTGCGTTTGTTCACCTTGTGTGTTGTGGAGTTTAGGCTCACATCTCCCTCCATTTATGTAATTTTTACTAATCAATAAACAAGGTAGGGGTCAAGCTGACCCCCATCACCTCAAAGCCTTAGCTTTAGGTGAATTAGCTTAATTTAAAATAAAATAAAGTATGCCATTGCACTCTTTGATCATATTGAATTTGATATCTATATGACAAACAACAAGATAATTGCAGTTAATTAATTAAGACAGGCCTATAAATTGCAATAATGTTGTTGCTTTAGTTTCTGGATAAAACATGTTATTTGTGGTGTGTGCCTTTAATTTTCCTTGTCAACCCTTCATTAACTTCTCAAGTCTCCGCCATGCAATAATTTCATTCTCCTTTATTTCAATTATGCTAGTGTTGTTTGCTCTTATTGTTTGTCCTAAGTCTAGACAAAGGAGGATTATGATAGGCTAGTCTGGGTAAATAGTATAAAATAAATCTATTCACGAATCGTACATTATTGACAATATCATCAAGATGAGAACCATTGTTGTAAGCTGCGATTTATTTGCATCTTTACGTGAGCTTTTGTTGTCTTTCAGTGACGAATATGATTAGATTCTTACATAAGTTGCATGTTTTTAGGTTGCAACTGTCGTAGAGTTAAGAAAACAGAAAGAAATGAAGCATAAATAAAAGAGCCACAATTACACAACTTTGGACGTTAATTGAGAAGTTCCATCAGCTAATGAAGATCTGTAATCGCATTTGAAAATCGTTAAAAGCGGAATGGTGCAACGAAAAGCGAAAAGGTTGGCCAAGTGACCACTTTCAGAAGTTTAGAATTGTCATTGACAGAGGTTGAATGCTAATAGAAAATCTGGGTCGCCATTGACAAGGCTGAATCGCTACTAATAGAAATAGCGATTCTGAATTGCTACTAGCAATTTTGGATGTCTTTCCTGAATTTGATGTTTAGAGCGAAGAAGACAATTTGATCTTAGCAAAATACAATCACCATAAGCGATCCAAAAACTGTAATTGAGTCATAGTAGACGTCTTTATTAAGCCCAAAAGAAATAGAATAATATTTTATTAATTAGGGAACTTTTGTCGTAGAGAGTACTAAGAAACGTTTGAGATTTCTTCTCCGGGTTCTTGGTGTCTTCACATTGGGTTTGCGAGATTTTCCTTCCTCTTTTAGCATTATATTTATGGCTAGTTTTAAATTTCTTTTGTTTATTTTTTCTTTTAGTATGTTTAGTTATACTCATTTTCTAGGATTATGAATTTGAAGTGTTGCTAATGAGTTATTAATATAGATTCTTCTTTTGATTAAACATTGTGTTGTCTAAATGTTTCATGCTTTATGATTGCAAACACTAGATTAATGGCTATTACGCTTTGATGATGTCACGATCCAAATTACTGATCGTGCGGGCACTTAACCCTTTTCCCACCTGGTTGGCAAACCTGTCCCTTAAATATTCATCCAACAACATAAGTAATAAATAAGAGCAAAAGAAGTCTAAAATCGTAGATAGATAGTAATGCAGAATTCAACAACTACCCAAGGAATCTGGTCTGAATAGTACAAGAGCTACTAATACAAGTCTAAAAATATAAAAATTTGTCTCAAGACATGAAATAAAGACATTACGATAGAAGAGTCTCCAGGCAGTGGATTGGAACATGGCTCACCCTGGAAACTCCAACTGACTGCCTCAGGAACACAGCCACGAGGGCCTGAAGTGAAATCTGTAACGAACTTTGCACTCAGAAAGAATATAGTAAGGTAGCATCAGTACAAACAACATGTACTGGTAGGCATCATAGGACGAAAACAATTAGCTAACATATATAAAAGAAAGAAATCAACAAATAGGCAAGTAAGCAATCAAATATGGTTACTAAGCAAATACAACCAATCTCACGGTAGTAGGAACAACAATAGATCTCTGTAACATCAAGTCATAGCCTAGGAGAAAGTCTCTAATCCTCGAGTCCATCAATCCCCAAATATTTATTAATCAGACACACGGTAACTCAATTCAATAATTAACCAAGGAATCAATGTTGAAACACACCATGCAATACAGTAAATACAATAACCAAAATCAGAGATATGAATGTATGTAATATGAATGCACGTGCGATGAAATGAACTGGCCAAACGTCTCATGTCGTACACACATGCTACAAATGGAATACCTCCACGTCTCGATAATCATGACCCATGGGGGACTAGCGAAGTCCATGTAGCACTCTCACGATCCCGACAAAGACCTCGGGGATCGGACACTCTCATGATCCCGGCAAAGACCTCAGGCATCGGACACTCATCTCTCTTTTACGCTCTCCAGCAAAGACCTCGGAGGCTACACTCTCTCACAGATCATAACAAATCAGCATATGAAATAAGATTGTATGCCATGCATGATATCAACATCTACAGTAAATCATATCAAGGATTCCATCCTTAATCGTCATAACGTATTCTTCACAATTTCAAGCCATTTCCAATTATCGTTCTATTTCCGATGATAAGTGAGATATCAAGAAAGAGATGAATATGAATACAAAATAACAATATCAAGTGGGTCATATCAATCCCAATCATGCCACACATGGACACATATCACAATATCAATATCAAGTCAAGTCCTTTCTGTTATACCCCATTTTAGCCGGAGTAAAAATATTTTACAACATTCCGATAATTCTGAGGTTAATTAAAGTTAAAGAGTTGCCACCTAATTATTTATGGTGAATTAGGACACCTAAAATTTCCTAAGGTGATTATCTAAATTTAACTCCGTTTTAAGGTCTACTAAACTTAAAGATTCTAGATAAGGGTTCACTTAATCTAAAGGGAAGGTGTTAAGCCCCCCTTAAGATCCGTAAAAGGACGGTTAACCGGCCGGACATAGATAATTAAAAAGGCTAGGTGATATATCGAACTAAATCCTAAAGGTAGTTTCACAAACAGAGTAAAATCATTTAAACTAGTTTTGAAACATTTAAACTACGTTAGCAAAATGGGTCCGAAAGAAATCAGTGTGAAAACTAGTTTTAAAAAGAAAATCATTAGACGATTTTGAATCAAAATTTGGAAGAGTGAAACTATTGATTTTCTAAAGTATAGAGATGGCTAAAAGAAAAAACCATTAAGCCTAAATCTTTGAAATCAGATCACGCCATCTGGAGTGGAAAAGCAATTAAGATTTAAGAACAATTCAAATTCTTGACTTACCTTAAAAGAGGGAGCTCCTATATTAAACACTAACCAATTTGAATTTCAATACTAAAATAGGTTCATTAACTTGAAACTATTGGCATGTGGAAACCAATGAGTTATTAGTCCTAAAAATAGGTGTTATAAAACAAAGACTCTAAATGGCTAATTATGGGTCTAAAATCATTAAATAGAGACAAAAACCTATGCCATTAAATAAACTAGTTTTTTACTAAACACCATGTTCAGGAGTATCACGTA